>NW_026526654.1:44220843-44820843 GCF_024362965.1 Panthera pardus
ATCAAAGCTGCAGTGGATTATTGACTTCTAAATGTCTCTACAAATTGATTCATGACAGAATGAAACAGGAGACTGAACTAGCATTGAAATTCTTTTGCATGTGATAAAAAAGGTCTATTAAAAGCATTTCAACAAATGCTGCCTATTAGGTAATCATCACAAAGTACTTTCCTATCAAAATGAGGTGCTTCTGGAATAGTTTTGATGAGATACATTTTTTTTTCCTACGCTGATATGGTAACATGAAATTATTCTGAAACCCCAGGAAGCTGATTTGGAAATCCATTTAATTTTTATATTACAGAATGCCAACTTATTTCTTAGTATTAACACAATATAAAGATGGTTAGGAAAAATCTCCATTTGTGTGTGTGTGTGTATGTGTGTGTGTTTGCGTATGTGTATGTGTGTCAAACAGATTCTAAAGGTTATTCAGGTTAAGAACTTGGGGGAACATTTACAATCTGCAATAGTGGGGTTACAATAATATTTGCTGCAAGGATCCCTTCCATTATCTCATTAAATTCTTTTGACTATGTTCTGCTTCCTTGTACCTGATAGTTTAAGTCAGTGGTTCTTGAAGCAAGTCAATTTTGCTCCCCATAGGACATTAGGCATATTTGGAGACATTTTGTTTGTCTAAAGTGGAGTGTTTTGAGGGGGGGGGTGCCCCTGACATGTAGTGGATAGAAGCCAGGGATGCTGGTAAATGTTCTACAATCAGCCCTGTAACAAACACTTACCTGGCCCTAACTGTCAATCGTGCCAACGATGAGAAACTTTGGTTTAAAATAAGATTTTAAGAAAACATTCCTTGAATAGGGGCCAGGAGAGGTTTTAAGTAGAATCCAGAACATTTGTTTTAGTCAAATTTTCCTCCTCCTTACTGTTGTCCACTAGTTTTCCCTTCTTGGTAAACATTTAACTGCCAGAGATGGTTTCCTTCCTTTTCAGAATATTCTTCTGGGGAGCTACTTCCTATAGCCTGTTCCTTGCTATGTCCACACTCTACACACATCAGTCTTCCCTCCAACTCAGTTCAGCTCATTATCTTTTTACCTCTGTAGAGCCTCTCAAAGGTCAAAAGAAGGAACAATCATTGAGCTAATCACTGGCCAGAATACATTTTGGTTTTCAGTTAACATTCAAGGATAGGACTTAACTATTTTTGATTACTATTGCCATTTTCTATTAAGAGGAGAAAGAGGGGTGGGGGTGGCTCAGTCGGATAAGCGTCTGACTTCAGCTCAGGTCGTGATCTCACGGTTTGTGGGTTCGAGCCCTGTGTCTGGCTGTGTGCTGACAGCTCAGAGCCTGGAGCCTGCTTTGGATTCTGTGTCTCCCTCTCTCTTTGCCTCTCTTCTGCTCATTCTCTCTCTCTCTCTCTCTCTCTCTCTCTCTCAAAAATAAATAAACATTGAAAAATTAAAAAAAAAAAGAGAAAGAACATCACAAGTAGAAGTAGGAGCTTTCTATTTTGGGTTTCTGTCTCATAAGACTATTTATTAGACCCAATTACTGAATATAATTCAAAAACTTTCCACTTAACTAAATATCCAGTGTTACTATTTGGTCATGATGCTTTAGACTAAATACAAGTTAAAAAAAATACTGCCTCCACCAGACTGTGAGTGCCACAAAGCCACAACAACATTTTATCTTCATATCTCAGTGCTTCCTTTCTGGATAAGTTAGCATATTTTATTTTAATCTTTAATATTCAAGTGTAACTTTAAAAAAATATATTTTTAATGTTTATTTTTGAAGGAGAGAGAGAGACAGAGCATGATCAGGGGAGGGGAAGAGAGAGAGGGAGACACAGAATCTGAAGCAGGCTCCAGGCTCTGAGCTGTCAGCACAGAGCCCAATGTAGGGCTTGAACTCATGAACTGTGAGATCATGACCTGAGCCAAAGTCAGGCTCTCAACTGACTGAGCCACCCAGGCGCCCAATATTCAAGTATAACTTAAACACCAACACACGGTTTAATGCACAAAGTCTTTTGTGCAGAGCACATCATACACATGTCTTATTTATTTATTTATTTATTTATCTATCTATTTATTTATTTATTTAGTGTTCATGTTATTCTGTTTGTTTTCCTTTTGTTGTCCCCATGGCCTTAGTTATTCTTTTTAAACATTCCCAACTGTATCTCAGCAGTGCCACAGGATAATAAAAGAAAGGCTGAGGGTCAGAGGAACTTGCACCTCTAAGAGGCCAGGACACTGGTGACAAAAGCTAATGAGCCAGGAATCCTGATGGAGGCACCCTCTCTGTCCTGAATCAAACTGGGAGCTCCCAGGTAGTTTATCTGAAGAAAGCAGCAATTTCCTTACAAGCATGAGGATCAAATACATTATATATATACACAGCACCTGACACATAGTGGGTCCTACATGAATGTCTGTCCTAGAAATTGCCCTAAAACTCCATAATTCCAGCTCAGTACATACTTTTCTTCAGAAATTTCTAAACATTACCACTGAGTGATAAACTGTACTTTCTCAGGATTACTGCCAGCTCTGGTCTGTAGCATTTCCTCTGTTTCAAGAAAAAACTGTCCCTTCTTTCTCAACATCATGGCGACTCAGCTGTCCATACACATGTCTTATATGCAGAGGATATTAACAAACATTTTCTCCTATCCACGTAGAAACCATGCTCTCTGTGGTTCCAGGAAAATATCATGTTCTCCCCACTTTGGTCTTTTATAAAGTCTATTCCCTTTGCTTGGGAGGCATTCTGTTGTTCCCTGCTTACTTGCCTATTGCTTGGTTCTCCCAGACATCAGATCCCCCAGGAGCACTTTTACAGGGTGGGAGCCCTTTTGCGGAGCTCTTGTCCTAATCATGAGGTACGAGACCTGCCTGTTTACTCATCTAGACAATCACCCCCTTGAAGAGAGGCGTTTGTGTCTTAATCACCACAGAACGTGAAACTGACATATAATTATAGTCACCCACCAAATGTATGTGGAATGAAGACAGGATAAGTGGAACACATCATCTAGATTACATTTGAAAACCTCTTCCATCAGTAGAGGTAGCACAAATGACATGTGAGAAAACTGCAAAGAACCACACTAGGATCTGCTCCTACCGAGGCAGGCCATGGAGCCCCTAAAGCAAGACGCCAGGCAGGGGCAGCCGCTTGCATGCTAGATGCTGTCTCTTCTCCTGAACTGAGAAGAATGGCGAGGAAAAGTCTCCCAAAGTCACACACAAATGCTGGCTCTTTCCTGACTTCTGCTCCCTATTTCAGGAAGAGGGGATTGCAGTTCTTGTTTTAAAAATTAAAAAAAAATTTTTTTAAATATTTATTTATTTTTGAGAGTAAGAGCATAAGCAGGGGAAAGGCAGAGAGAGAGGGAGACACAGAATCTGAAGCAGGCTCCAGGCTCTGAGCCTTCAGCACAGAGCCCGATGTGGGGCTCAAACTCATGGAACCATGAGATGTGACCGGAGCGGAAGTTGGATGCTTAACCGACTGAGCCACCCAGGTGCCCCGAGGGGATTGCATTTCTTATTTAGGATGTCATGAAATAAACATATCCTTATTAGGAAATTAAACTAATGCTAAGGGTTATTCAGAAAAATCAGTTTTGGAGAGTTAGACCTATCCAAAGCTGAAAAGGGCTGCCTCGGGGATCGGATATTCCTTGTCTTCACAGGCTGGATGAGACTTGCGTGAACATACCGGAGACAGAATATGTGCATTCAAGAGGTTGTTGAATCAGTTCCCGGGGAAGGCTCCTTATCCATGTGAGATCCTGTGGTGGTGTGATATGCACCTGCACGTGCGTTGTAGAAGAACCGAGTCACTGGTCTTATAAACCGTTAGCAAACCCTTCCTGGAGGCCAGGGAGCATATTTATAACTCTCACCTGGAGAAAGAGGTGGGGTCCCTGGATAGTACTAAACCTGCCCAGCTTCTTCTCGCAGAAGGTCACACCTCTCCTGTCCATAAGAGCTCTCCACACATGAAGGGCTTCCTGTCATAGTGGAGACATGGGAGCTACTCCTTAACCATCAGCTTTATTGTAGATGCAAGGCATGCATGAACATTAAGGGAATTCCTTGCCCAAGTATACATGGCAGCATTCATGAGAAACACTCGCTTCTCCCTTCCAGCTGAACATCTAGTACGATGTGTGAAACAGTGAAGAGATGTCATGAAACTAACCCTGTTTTTACGGAAGATTCAAATACAAGCAGTTAATTGTTAGGCAACTGAGGCAAAGGTTTGAAATGGAATTTAGAGAGATTACCTGATCCATTAAGAGGGTTTCAGACTTTGGACCTGATTTCTCATAGAGCCTGGGATACACCTCCATTCAGGTATAACGGCTTGTGGTAGATATTTACCTACACTGTTATCAGGACATTATTACCATTGCTTCATGCATAATTATTCTATTACATTCCTCTTCAAGTCTTCTGAGAAGTCTCTCTGGAGACATTCTGGTGGCAGTAACCTTGAACTCTTAGCCCCTCGCAGTCTGATTGCCACCAACCATTCCAGGGTGTTTTCTCTGTGTGTTTATGCCACGAAGCTTCCTCTAGTTCTAGTTTTGTCTTTCAAAACTCTGACATTATTGCTGGCACTCAACACAACATTTACAGGGAACTAGTTAAAATTTAACTGATACTTGGGGAAAACTCTTGTTAGCAAAGATTGTTTATGCGAAACTACATCTCATAAAGAATCTCCAGTCTTTTTGAAGACACAGAACTTAAAAGTCAGCTTTTGGGCCGAATTTATATATCTTTGTCTCTCTTTCAGTTGATCTTGGCAACTCCTCACATATAACCCAAGACCAAAATAAAGTTACATTCGGAAGGCAGTCACGACTCAGTGATCTTATCCTGCAGAACGCCTTCTCTTGGCGTTTACATCATATAATTTGGTAAGCGGTTTACACATTTTCTCCTGTGATTTTCAAGGGGCTTTTATGATCTGCCAAGTGGACAAATGTCAACAGGCTTTAAGGATTGATTTACCAGGATTTCTGTCTCTTGTGAACAGATTACTGTAGCTCAGAATAAAACACATGTAAACAAGCCCAGCAATCTTAGAGGAAAATGCAGTTCCCACAGGACGGGGCGGCTTGATCTGGGGTCCTGGTGGAGTTGATTCTGTCACTATTCAGTCTTGGAAGAATAACAGCTTTCCCTTTCACACGCGGCCCCGGAAAGGTTTCCTGAGTCTACACTGCCTGTGTGCAGCCAGAGAATCAAAGCGGCAAGGTGTCAGCACCCAGGCACCTGACCGCCCACACGCTGCAGGTCTCGCTAAGTACTCCTGCTCTGCTTTCTCCTGGCACTCACCCATCGGGTCTCTCAGAACCTTGAACCTGTCCGTGTAATCAGAGGTGATGCCCTCCCGTGGGCAAGAAGACTCGGTCCCAGCGCAGCAGAACTGGAGTTTTCAATTACCAGCGGGAACTGAGTTGAATGCCTCTGCAAAGCTGTTGGAATTTCCCATTTTTTATTCTTTGTAAAAGAAAAATAATGTCAAATCATAGCATTTATGACTTTTAATTACCCTGTTTGAAAGTCTTTGAGCCTTGAAGCTGATCCTTTTTTTTTTTTGCTTTATCCCTGATGAAGATTAAAAGGAAGACAAGGAGGAGGACAAGGTCCCTTGTTTCTGCAGACCAGCTTTGTCACGTTCCTCACCACTTGGTCATAGGAGGCAGGACCACATTCCTCATGACCTCCAGGGACCATGACTATTTTGGGGGGACTGCGGGGAGGAACTGGAGAAGCAATTCGTGGGGACTCCCCTAGAACTAACACCTGATTGTTTTTAGCATCTCCACAGCTGTCCAAGAATGTGGGAACCACTAGGAGAGCCTAAACAGCTTACTCCTTGTCATCTTGGCTCTGTGTCCTGAGTCAAGGCAGGCCAAGAAATCCACAGTTCTCAGGGGTGAGTTGAATGTAGATCTCCCTAAAGTTTCCATTTGCTACATATTTGCATACAATATTTATATCATCCACTTACTGACTTTTTAATCTTAAGGAACTGACTTAATGTCTGTTCGTAAGGGGGGTACTAATACTAAGATCTATCCCATTAGCTTACTGTGAAAACGAATGAAGAAACATACACAGAAAGCCTTGCACAGTACCTGGCACACAGGAGACGCTGAGAAAACCTTAACCTCGTTTCCCATTCAAGCGAACCTCAGGCATCAGTTCCCGCCTGTGTGGGCCACTGGCAACGCACATCGGCTCTTTTACATTCGCAGCCCGCTGGATGGGCCCCAGACATATGACATGGGCTGATTGCATTGAACTGGAACTTTCAGTTCTGCCTTGAATTGGTTCCCCTGTGTAGACAGTCTGTGTGATATCAACCCTCTAGTTCAGGGAGAAAGAGGCTGTTTGGGCATGGGTATTATTTTCTTAAATGCAGAATAAAACGGGATCAGCAGGATGTTTCAGTGAAATATCTCGTTTGAACTTTCCTATTCATTTGCTCTTTTATGCATTCGCAGCTAGGGGTTTCCAGCTGATCCATTTGATTGCTCTCATGTACAGAGTGTAGAGACAGCAAAGAGGGGATTCCTGTAGATTCTTAACTTGTTAACAAAGGCTGCTATGACTGTGGCAAGCCCCAGAGCTGACAGCCAGTTTCAGTCCTTTGTAGGGGTTAAGAGAGGGAGACAAGGCAGGGAAAGAGGAGTAGGAAGTTTTAATAGAGATGCTGAATCTAAAAAGCACCAGGGCGTAGAGAAGGGCCAGGAGGAGGGAAGCCGTGAGTCCTGGAAACCCCACCAGCAGGGCTCTGGACTTGGAGTTGCTCAGCTCCGTCCTGCTTCCAGACGCCCGTCGAGCAGAAATTCTGTGAATGAGGTGCCTCCCTTGTGACGGGAGTGCTGAACCAAGCCTCAGGACACCTGAAGACTAGGCTCAGTGCTGTCAGCTCTGTGGTTGTGGGCACATCTCCCAGCTTTCCTGGGGCTATTTATTTTTTTTGATTTGTAAAAGTCACTTACATATAGTCATAAACAGGATTGCTTCGAGGTTCAATTGCAAAAAGATATCATATAACTAAAGTGCTATTCAATAAATGGTAGCATCGTCGATGATTTTCATTCAAAATCTATAGTGTGACTATACTTACCCTTAGTTTCTTATTGGGGAGAATTCTGGGCCTGGAGTGAGGGTAGGGGGTGTGGAGGGGTGTGAAGGAGGCAGTGTGAAAGCTAACTGTATGGTACTTTTAACTTAAAAATAGGCAGTGAAGTTGGCTGGGTTATCGCTGTCACGTGTTCAACCTAAAAGGCTCGTGTAAGATGGACACAGTAGAATATTCTAGCCCATATGCCTTTCTGCAGCCAGGCCACAGAGCTAACACGAGGGAGACCTGGTTTCTCTCTGCTTCTTAGCGTCTCCGCTTACCCGGTACAGCAGCACAGAGCTACTTACCAGGGCTTTGTTCTCAGGTTTGAAAGGCTTTCACTCGGGGTGGTGGATGGTGTTTGACGGATTGAGCCGAAGCTTGCGGAAATCACCAGTGGCCTTCCGTTCTTTTTGTGGCTGTTGTGAACCTGCTTAAG
This sequence comes from Panthera pardus, assembly GCF_024362965.1. Taxonomy (NCBI): domain Eukaryota; kingdom Metazoa; phylum Chordata; class Mammalia; order Carnivora; family Felidae; genus Panthera; species Panthera pardus. The sequence continues at coordinate 44,228,414 of NW_026526654.1, forward strand.
ATGCCTGACGTCTGCCTTGCTCTTGACTTACCCTGAAGCCATTGCTGAACAACAACTCGTCCCGTGTCCGCAAACCAGAGTCTTTGACAAGTGTGGATAACTGGGAAAGGTAAACTGACAACGAAATGAGTTAATTCTCAAAATATACTTTTTTTTTTTTGGTATACCCCTAGGACTTCCAGTCGGCAATCTCTAGGCTGTTTTATGGTTGGCTTTAATTTATCTAACTAATGACATGAAAGATGTAAAATTGGTGAAACTATAGTGTTTGGCTTGCTTAAATTAAGTTTATGAGTTTTGCTTCAGCCTGCCAAACAAGTTAAATATTTCATGGCTATCACAGGCTACAGTTCTAATATTTATAACTCTTGTGTACAGATTTCAAAAAATTATAATTACAACTCCCAGGATCCCAGATATAGCAGATGTTCAATATTTTCTACAATGTTGGCAGAAATGCTTCTCATGCTCTTTTTGATCCCCAACCCATGTATTGTATCTGTTGGAACAAGCTGTTGATAAGAAAGTCTACTGTCATTTTTTCATCTTAACGACCTTGGAAAAAACTCTAATGTGAAATAGGAAAAGAGATGGAAAAGGTGATTTCTCCTCTCCTAAAAATATGTTACTGCATGGAAATAATGTGTTACCTAAAGGAGAATGACACAAAAGTGCATTTTTGTCATGAGCCACATTTTATTTACTCTATGACCACAATACTTTTCTGTATAATTTCCATCTTTCTTTAATTAAAAATGCAAATTCACTTTTTTGGCTGCGACCGACTTTCCTTGACCCCTTTAACAAAATATCTTCCTCATTTGCCCTCCCGAAAATTTTGGAAGACCTCTATCAGTCACTTTTTTAGATTTTGAAGGTCTCTGTAAAATGGAATGGTGCTCTCAGCCCTGGTCATCGTTAATTCTGGTGCACAAATGTATTAACCCGCTTTTTTGGTGTTGCACACAGAGAGAAATTCATGGGCGGAGGAGAAATTAATTTTGTATTTGGAAGTTTCTGGCTTATGGGTTCTAGAATGCCTTCTGGCAGGATGCAGGCTTGAAGGGCTCTGAAATATTCAACTTCCTCTACTTCCCAGCTTGCCTAAGGCCTGCCTTGGATACAAGGAAGACATGTTAATTCTAAAATGAAACAGAACTGATTCTATTCCTCACTCAGCTTATGTACACATTGATAACAAAGAGAGACGTAAAAAATGCAACTTACATTTTAGTTGATTTTCTTAGTGTTTATATTTAAATATTTTTAAAGATTTCGAAACTTACAGTCTTTGTAACATTATTTGTACATATGATCTATGAAATCTATTCTAAGATCTAAAAATTTTCTTGAACCTCAAATTCAGATTCATTTCTTCCCAAGGCACAAGTGACTTCTCTGTCTTCAGTCTCAGAATCAAACTTTTAAAATACTCTGTGATGAAGTGAAATATGATTTCCAGAGAGCTTCTGGCCTGAGGAGACGCTGGAGGAGTATGTCTGACAGAGGACTACCTACTGGAAATGGCTGTTTGAGCAGTTACACATTTAAGAAACCAAGAATTGTAAAATGTACCTAATATCACTAACTATGATACTCAGGAACGTGACCTGGTTTTCAGGAGGCTCTCAGGTAGGGAACAAATGTCTTCTGAGTGGTTATATAGCCAGTGGTTTTATATATATATATAATATATATATATATATAATATATATACAAATGTCTTCTGAGTGGTATGACACACACGGTCACAGCCAGGCCACTCAGGCACATGAAGGCTCCCCAGGACATATTTGTTGAGTGCACATGGGAACATTCGAGGGGAGAGACCTAAGCTGAACTTTAAGAGTGCAGGCTAAGAGGGCTCCATCAGCTTTTCCCAACTCCTCCCACTGTCCGAGGGTTTTCTCTCCGGGGTTTACATTTCATTCCTCCCTGGACCTCTTTAAGTGACACTGAAGGGACAATGTGAAAAAGTGTCAGCTCTGTATCTATGTTGCTGTTGAGGATGGGGAAGTTGAAAGAAGCTCTTTCTAGAGGCTGTACATTGTCCTCGAGGTTGCCCTGAGGAGAACTCAAAGCCAGCTGAGGCCATGTGTTAATGCTCCGGCTGCTCCAAGGTAAAAGTATAGGAAAAGGGCATGGACCACAGACCTGGAGTAGGGTGCATTTGAAGCTCCAAGGAGGACACATAAGGGATCTTGTAGATTTCATCTGTGAAACAGGGAAGCTAATCACTTCACAGAGTTGAAGGATTCCGAGGAGTACACAAAGTGCCAGGCGGCCAGCAGATGGTCAATGCTTGTGTCCCACAACTCCCTTCTCTTCAGAGTTCGTGGACCATGAGAGACATTTTGAGTGACACTTGGAAGGTGCAAGTGAAACGGCAGCCATATCTCTTGGAGTTGGAACATCCATCCAGGGCACATGGTGCCACTGCAGCCCATGTATGTTGTCACCCATCTGTTGGCTCACCTGGTTGGTGTGGGGCAGCACGTGGGCCTGCTGGATCTCCTCCTTCAGTCTCTTGCACCCCCAGGGCCAGGTATGTGTTTAGCTCTCGGATGAAGAACATAAGCTTCACCTGTGGAACATCCTCATCATCAAAGGTGGGGTCTCATGGGGGGGGGTGTGAGACACAGATGTAGGTTCCTGTCTCCCCTTTGCAGATTCTAATTATCCTTGTGGTTCCATCTTGTCCTCGTTTCCCCTCTTCATGGCCATCTCTTCCTCCTGCCTGCTTGCCCTACGGCCTTCGGGCTTCGGCACCAAACACAAAAGCAACAGCCTTCATGTACTGTTTAACCAGCTCCCACAATTGAGCAGAGCCCAAGCCCCATGGTAAATCCCTTTGTATGTATATATTTCCTGGTGGTTCTGATTCTCTGTTTGAACTCTGACTCATATATCTGTCAAAATGCCTCACTTAGGCTGCTGCCAGTAGCAGACATCTCATTCATTTCACTTCATTCACAGTTATTTGGTGAGAGTTAACTCTGCTGGACGCTTAGGATACAAAGATGAACAAAGCAGGATTTGGGTCCACGTAACACACAATCTGGTGAACGAGAGTAAAGCTTCTATATTAATGTGATTAGCTCCTGGCAACTCTGCTCTCGTGGACTTCTTTGCAAAGAAATTGGATTGGATAATTCTCCTGGGCTGGTAGAGGACCTTGCATCTCCAGATTCTGGCCATGGGGCTATTTTGACATAGAGGAAATCCTAAGCGGTCCCAAAGAATTCCCAGGTATTAATAATGCTAACATGTGACATGTCTAAAGCACTCACACTTCAAAATCTCTTCCCAGTACATTATCTCATTGAACCTCACAAGGACATTATTAAGTACGCAAGGCAGGTATTATCACACTATTTTATAGATAAAGAAACTGGGCTCTGGAGCAGGATTTGAACCCAAAATTTCTGACTCCTAGGATAGAGCTCTTTCCATGATGGCACAGATTGTGTCCTCGACAATCTCAAATTAGGATCTTGTTTAGTGAAATGAAAAGCCTAGAGGCCTTGAAGACTTATGGATTGTCCTATAAAACGTGTGGTTATCTGAAGGATCACATACACGCCGTATTTTCAGTTTTGAGTAATGCCTAGAGCCAAGTCCAGGGCCTGGAGAGATCAGTGTTTAAGCCCTTAAATGTATTTCTTTTGGATACCACCTAGAATTCATAAATAATAGCCCATTTCTCAAAACCCAGCACCCTACGTTCTCATTAGGCATGCCTTATGTGTGCTTTCCATAACAAAATCCACTTAATAGCCCACAGAGATTTGTCGCATTGGATTTATCTTGCTGCCAGCCTCCAGAAATGTGTAAATGCTACTATCTCTCTTTTTCCTTTTTGGATTAAATCTGATTCACTTTCTCAAAGTTGAAATAATTTATAAATCGTTTTTAGGCCAGGGAACCTGAAGCAAAGCCCATTGCTGTTGGAGAGAATGAAGAAAAAGAGACATCCTTAGGGGAACATTAAGGGCTTTGTCTTACCTTCCAATATACAGTATGCGTTATCATGCATTTTGCAAAAATCAGCGTTAGGCGTGTGCTTGCAAGTTTTAGTAGGTGATTGTTCAAATTATGTACCACTTTACACCAACTGCTCAGAGAATGAAATAGCACTCTGAGTTGTAGAACTGATTTGCAAACCCATAATTGCCTCAGATGATCTGCTTGTAGTATTCTTTCATTTAATCTAGCGTTCTCTAGTACCTGAGAAATCTCAGGTACTTAAAAAATATCCAAAGACAATTTAATGCTCATCAAATGCCTAAGCGATAGTTATCTCTGGTCAAAGCCAGTGTTATGGGTTGGTGTCAAAGAGGCACGCGTAATATGAAACATTTCATAATTCTTCATAGGATGCATTTGTCATTGTCTCCAAAATGCATTTTTAAAAAAAAATTTTTTTTTCAACGTTTATTTATTTTTGAGACAGAGAGAGACATAGCATGAACGGGGGAGGGGCAGAGAGAGAGGGAAACAGAATCGGAAGCAGGCTCCAGGCTCTGAGCCATCAGCCCAGAGCCTGACGCGGGGCTCGAACTCGCGGACCGCGAGATCGTGACCTGAGCCGAAGTCGGACGCTTAACTGACTGAGCCACCCAGGCGCCCCCAAAATGCATTTTTTTTAACGTTAACTCTTTTCCTTTCTATTTTCCTTCCTTGAAACTACTTTAGAGTAGAGGTTGTGAAGCATATCAAGAAATATTAAGGGATTTTTCTAAAGTCACTAGAGCATAATGTAAAATCACAAACGGTGATAGTGAGGTTACTGTTTTCCTATAGGGCCAAAACACTTTTCTTCATTTGTGTTTAGTGCGCAGGAACACACATTTTCTTCTGCGTTGTAGTGAAATTAAGGTGCTCCTATACACAGGTGAAAAGTCCATGTAACCTCACAAAAGAAAGCAAAGCAAAACAAACAAAAAACAAGAGCAGGAGATTTGAAACATCAGGAAACGCTGTAGGATAGATGCTCTTTTGATCTGAATCCTCAATCTTTATTCTTTGAGTGGTTTATCTACCCACTGGATGAGAAAAAGCTGAAACTTCTCACTGCTTTCTTAAGACTGCTGCTTGGCTGTCGGAATATCTTTGAGAAATAGCCTTGGCAATGCGGGAAACTTTCGATGCAGACTTCTGTTGCAGCCTGTTCCTACGTGGCACAAGGTCGTTAAAGGTAAGACCCGCCCTCGTCGATGCTGTTGGCAATGTGACTCTCGGGCTGGCAGGCGTGGTCGTGGTCTCAGGTGGATGGCTTTTAGACTTGCTACTACCAGCCTTACTAATACTGTTTGCGGATTTCAGGTGGTGTCCTGGGTTTTATTTATCTTAAAGAGAGATTGTTTTCCAGATCTGAAAAGGCCAAGAAAAGTTAAGGATTAAAGTGCCAAAGGAAAAAGCATTCGTTTTCCACGGTCCTCAAAAACAACAACCACCACCAAATACTTCCTTTTATAAAAAGGTCAGCTATCAACTTTTCCCTCCCACACTGAGTACTGAGGACCTGGGAGTCAGAGTGGAGGCTTACTCCTCACTGGATGATTTTAATACCTTTTTGAATTTTGTATCATCTGCATGCATTACCGAATCAAAAACTTAACATAAAATTTGAAAGGAAGGTTTAAAATAGGATCTAAGGAGTGAGCTGTAGAGCCGCGCATGAACGTATTTATTTTTGTCAACACTAAATGGCTTTCACTAAGTCAGTGCAGTTTAGTTTAACCAACAACTATTATGTGCCAAGATTTGGGTGAGCCCTGGTGGGGTTTGCAAAGAAACTGCCTTCCAAAAGCTTAACATCCTAACCACGTCAACAGAAGTGGAAGTTAACAGAACAAAAGCTCAAAACCTCTTTTCGGTTGGGCAAGCGTCTTATTCCGTATTAGTGTTGTACGTTACTCTCAAGAAGCCACTTTTCTCTGTAGAACAAAGTGGTTTATAGACCGGGGGTGGGGACGGGAGGAGGTTATACACAGTTGTTACAAGTGGGGAGAGTTCTGCTCTTCCAGCCCATCCACGCACCAAGCAGAGTGTGTGCTACTTCACAGCCCTCGCAGACTGATGACAAGGTTGTAGGGTTCCTGCCCTCAAGGTGTCACCCTCTGGTTGGGGTGTTGACTTCGTTCTGAACTTCCCTTGTCTCCAGATGTCTGAGAAAAGGCTTTTGAGCTATTGTATTAAAAAAATAAAATTGTGGCCTGGGAGATTTTGTTTGCTTGTGCAACACAAATTCAACATTTATCATTCCTAAAGTCTTCCCGGAGGACTCCCTGGGGGAGATACCAGGGCGTTATTCCTAAAGCTTTAGTATAATGCATAAATAAGAATAATTCAAATATGTATGGTATCTTTTATAGATAAATCATTCCTTGATGCAGGGATAAATATATAGAACACAAAAGGATAACGGAGCTGCTTAAGTTCTAAGCACATCTCGAGTGGAAGGATCACAACTTTTTCGACAGGTAGGTGGTAGATTTTGCCATGGGATTTGTTAATAAAGTCTTGCCTGAAAGTAGATAGCAGAGAGATTTCCATCCCTCGCAATGAAGAAAAATGAATTCTTTAATTCCCACAAAGCTAAGAGAAATCTTAACGCAGCAGCAAACTAGCATCAAGAAAAAAAAAAGACACATACAGAAATGCTTTATTAGAAAGGCAACATTATTGGAAGTAGAAGGCATTCTCTCACAAGCGAGACAGTGCTTAGAGTTCTGATTTATTTGTGTGAGAAAGATACTATCTTTTCTCTTTTTAAAGTTGATAAGAAGGAAGACAGACTGTAAGGCTGAAAAATAATTCTGTCCAAAACATCTCTTAGGTTCTAATAGTTTACTTGTTTTTTTTTTCTCACCATGTCTTCACTTTTAAGAAGGAAATCACATATGAAAACTTAAAAAGTCCATGTGTTTTTATGTTTACATTGTTAACATTTATATATATATATATATATATATATATATATATATATATATATATATTTTCCATAATAGTTACATTATTAATATCACTTGAGAGGGTTAGTTCTGAAAATCAGAGTATCTTCTCATTTATTCTACTATAAAACTTATCATTGAAATGATATCTGCTGCCTTGCTTAGTTGGGGCCAAAAATAAAGTCATAATTCCAAGTCTCCAGCAAGGTTAGGCCTTATATGGGAAAATAGACAAATTGAATCTTAAAAGATTTAATCTTCATTGCCTTTTTCTTTTGGTAGCTATTCTTTTCCAAAAGCTAATATAAAGCTTTTGGAGCTTGAATTGTTTTATGTTGTATATTTGTCTTTGTTTTTATAAATTTAATAGTCTGTAAGTTCATCCTCAAACACTAAACCACTACATAGTTGAGATGAAATCTGATTTGAACCATTCAGCTTTGTATTGCCAGTGATGTTATCAGAGGAGCTACAAGAAGAATTTCTCTAAATGGTCGTATAAATCTCACAAATGTGAAGCTGGCTCTCGAATTTGTATTCCACGTAATGGGAAGACTTCTTTGAATGAAGGGGTCGTTGTGATGCTAGGTTGATATTAGATCATTGACACTTAACCCGCTGACTCTTTAGCCTAAAGGAACTTCCTAATGGAAATGCACTTGGTTTTTTCAGCTTGCTTTGGTTCTGACCAAAATTCATATCACCACTGAGTTCATAGATAGGAAATAAGCACATCCATGGGAAACACAAAGAAAGTCTTCTTGGGGTGATAAGAAAGAGAATAAGGAATGACCGAAAAGATCATCCTCTATGGAAACAAAATTCATATTAAGAGTGGAAAGATGCTATAGCAGTTGTTCAACCTGGCCTCAATGTTCAGTTGGGCACCCAGCGGTCTGGCACCCACTGCAGTGGGGGTAAGCCCCTTGCTTGATGAGAATAGCTGCTTCCACTTGGTGTATGTTGTCGGTTTCACACACAGGACTTCCTGGGGGGAGCAGAATGCCAATGCCAAGAAACTGGATTTCTGTTGTTTAGATTGGGAGGCTTTTCTAAAATACCCTACAGCAGATTTGCACAATCTTTTTTTGTATTAGATCCGTTACCTCTGCAGATGCTCTAGAACAGAGGTTCTCAAACTTTAATGGATGTACAAATCTTGTGAAATGCCAATTCTGGGTTAGCAGAATGGGCCAGGATTTCCAGCAAAGTCTCAGTGGGTCTCTGTGACTAATAAGCTCTGGGATGAGGCTGACCCGGCCGGTATGTAGACCACAGGATCCCAAGACTTGATTGGAAGTTCTCAGATGTGGCCCCTATACCAGCCACGTCAGAATTACCTGGTTATCTGTCAGAAATACAGGTTCTCCCCCTCGACCCCAGATATACTGACTCAGAAACTCTGAGGGCAGGACTCAGCCCTTTGTGCTTTAAACTCCAGATGCACCCTCGAATTTGAGAACCGATGCTCTCAAACCCGTGGTTTTTGAACCATACCTACAGTCTGGGGTCTTTAAAAATACCAAGGCTGGGCTCTCGCTCCAAGTTAAGAAGCTAAGGCAGCATTATTAGTTTTATCTCCGTCTTGCAAATGAAGAAAAAGAGGGTGGAAGACGTCCCTGTCCAAGTGTGAACAGTTAATGAGTGGGGGTGCTGGGGCTGAAATCTAAGACTTTTTATCCCAGAGTTCCTATTCCTTCTGCTCTCCTACCCTGTCTGCTGTGGGCATTTACAGGATGGAATCCAAAAGTGGAGACCGCTATCGTTTATACTGTTCTGCCTACAGCCGGGGCTGAAAAGCCCATCAATCTAACTTCTTTCGAGAGAACTATATTCTATGAGGTCCTTCACATCACTTGGCATGTCTCCCAATCAGTCACAAGCATACACTTAATTTCTTTTTAAAAGCCACCTGGTTTTGTTTTTTGTTCCTGCGTATGCCTTTTTGTTAAGTGGGTGAGGGATGTGTAATCTATCTCATGCATAATTTGTTTAAGACAAGTCATTAAAAATGCACTAAAGTTTAATATGCTGTATATGTTCCTGCTAGAATTCTTTTTCCCCATGTAAATGATTTTGAAAGTTTTAAAAATAGTTTTCAAGGTTTTATTGCATGCCATTGTTTGCAATACCTTGTTGTAAAGCTCTAAAATTAACATTTCTTTCCTATCAATTTTATCTTCTGTTTGCCTGTTATTGATTTTTTTCTTTCTTTTTTTTTTTACCCTCTGCGTGTCTAATGGAAACAGAGCTAATGGGTCTTTGCTTTGTTTATTCCCTTGCTTATGCAGCAGCATTGTTTTGATGCGGTCAGCACAGCTCTAGGAACAGGGCTTTGAGTGGCAGCAAGAGGGAGTTCACCAACACACTCCATTTTATTTGCGTAGACTCTAAAAGAATCCTCTCTCTTGTCCTCTTCTACCGTCTCTGTTCCTTTCTGTGCGTCTCATTTAGTTGTGTTCTGGTGAGGCGGCCTCATTTTCCTTCAAGGATATCCCTGTGAGTGATAATCACAAAAGATATATAACCTCCTAGAGTGGCTAGGAAGATCAAACCAACTGGCACCTGTGAGAAGCTTCACCCTGATTCATGAGGCAATCACGACTTCTTACTAATCTGCCACCACCAGCACTGGTTCTTTAAGCAGGGGAATCCTTGAGGGGGAAGCGTGGCGGGATGCTGATTGCTATATTTTATCTACCAACCTGCAGATAACATGGAACAAGCGTGCCTTTCACTTACTCCTTAATAAATGGAAGATGTATTTATTGAGGCTTCTTTACTAGGGGTGGGAAATGCAGAGTTTAAAAACATGAACATTGCCAAAATCCATCACACAGGTGATTGTGTCTTTTGTCAAATTTCAATTATCTGTGATAATAAGCATCAAGTATAGAATTAGAGAAAAGTAGGTATGCTGAATCAAAGACAAAAAGGAGCGGACCTTTCCCTGACAAATGAACTATGTTACCAATTGTTACTGAGTTCAGCTACCTCGTCTAGTATGGGCAGATTAAACCTTAAGGTTATCTGAATTTAGTGTCAAATTCAGTGTTTCTATCTCTTTGCCCACCAAATCTCTCACTAGACTCACCAGCATAGTAAATCAGCAGATCTGGTCTCTGATGCAAATATTAATGAGCAGTGAAATGGCCCAAAGACAGGAAGCAGGGCGAAGAAAGGGGCCTCGATAAACCACAAATGGATAATTATTCCCTAGATAATTAAAAGCTGACGCTATGCAAGGGATACAACTCAAAATACTGATAATATGACAAAAAATACTTCTTGTGGAATTCTCTTCTGAACTTTGCAGACGTTTCACTTGTGGAGTTCTCTTCTGAACATTCCAGAAATGACCAGAATGAGGCTCCTTTATCAAGTGATTTGCAAGTCCCGAGCATCAGCTTACTGCTCCTCTCCTGAGCACAGGCAGTAGAGGCGCTAGCGGCCCGGGGCATGGGTGGGAACTTGAGCTCCATCTCTTTCCCTGATTTGTTGCAAAGCTTTAAAGGAGTCACCTTATCACCAGCTCTCTATTTTCTTATCTGTTTAGGCAGGATTATGTTGGCTGCTCACCCAGCAAATATATTTAAAAGATTAATGGAGGAGTGCTTGCATAGTAACTTTGAACTCTTTATGTCAAAATGATACACCATTCTTGTTATACCATTAAAATTAATAAAGAAATATTGAACTCACTTTTATCTAAACACAGAACGCCACCAGCCTACGAGCTGTATTTAAAAGATGTAAGCATTTGGTCTCAATGTTTGCTAGAAGTAAGGAACAGGGAAGGTTAAGCATAGCTTCTGGCCAGTATTTTCTCTCAGATGTCTATTGCACATACCACACATCATTAGGATTTTCTTCAAATCAGTTGATTGCACTTTTAAAATGTTTCTTTTACTTCCTTTCTTCCATCCAACCCAGCACCCTTGTTTCTGGTTGTTTAGAATTAAGAACTGAGAGGATCTGCCTTTGGCCATCAACTGTCTCTGGCCTACAGCGGCTGCCCTTTTGGTAATTTCAGTAACCAATGACGAGTAAGGACAGTTACTTTAATTTGGCTCCCCTAAGGGCTGTAAGGAGTTAACTAACTACAGGAACTAAAAGACTAAGAGAAAAAATAGATCAAATGGCTGTGATCATGGATGACTAATATTGTTTATTAGGGCTAAAAAATGATTCAACTATGCTGGTGGCTTTTCAGAATTCTTCAACTATAAAAACATATAACTGCATCATACTACAAGTTAGTAAATATATATTGAGAACTTCCAGCATAAGCAGGGTTGACTGGGCCCTGATAAGATGCAAAATGGCTATGAGGTATTATCAGTAGGAAGATTACAGTCTCTCTGAACAGATGAAACTACCTGAAATTTAGAAATGCATCGATCTCTTCAGTAATTGAAATCTCAGCCAAAACCATGGCAAAAGGAGATTTAAACTAAAAAATATATAATGTGTAAGTCCTTGTTAATTAATGCTTGCCTTCTCATACTTGAAGTATTTTTTAAGCCTGATTTATTCCAAATGTGGTATAAACCTCACTAATTATATGTACATACTGAATATCAGACCATATTAATTTAGCACTGAGGTGCAGCTAGCTCTGAAAGAGAATGGGACAAGTATTTAAAAGTTCTTCATAATTTGAAAGAGCCTTTTAGGTCAGGAAATGAGGACTATAACATCTGGTTAAAACTAAAAGAGAATTTTAACTAATTGTTCAAGCTGGACTGTAGCCAAAACCCTGGAGTTAACACACCTGGATAATATCCATATAATGTTTCTAGAGAAATACATTCTGGTAAGGAAGCAAATAATGGAACTTTAAAGACTAATGAGGGGAATGGAGAAATTTTAGGAAACAAATTTATGGAATGATGTTGTATAATCATGTTTGAAGCTTTAGAAGACAACCTAGGTTATGCACCGAAAAATAGAAACACTATGAAATCTATGTTGTTGTTTTTTTTAAAAAAAAAACTCCAAAATTCTGTTTACACAAACAGACTTAGGTTTAATACTTCAGTTTTCTTCACAGATGACGTTGAGTTGCCATCTAGTGAGGTAGATTTGGGTTTATCTTTCATTTCAATTTTGATAAATATTTCAATTCCCCTAAAAACCAAAGAGAGTGCATTACGTTTGAGGGAATCACAGTTAGTGAAGACAAAAGAGAAACAGGAGAAATTTCAAGTTTTAGATTGTAAGTAAGAAAAATGAAAATCCTTAGACAATGTATTTAGTAACCCTTTGGCGCTCGTGTTTGCTCAGCCAACCACTTCCCTTACCCCTTCAAAAAAAAAGCCGAAGTATTTAAAAATAAGTTACTGAGTGATTGAATTAATAAATTCTAACTTTCGTGGTATAGTGACTGCACAGATGATCTCATATTCTGGTTTGGTGTTATTGAGAGGTCCAGTGTTGCTAATGGTATGGAGGCTGTGAGTAGAAGTCACTTTAAGGAGTGTGACCTTGTTGATGAGACTGTCTCTAGTTCTTTTGCTCCATTCTCACCAGTATATACAACGATCTGCTCAGACTGAATGCTTTGATTTCACATTGGAAATATGGAGATAGAACCAAAATTTTGGTTTATAGCTGTGAATTGGAAAGGGAGACTGATACTAAGAACAGTAAACCAAAGACCACAGTTGCCACCGCTGAAATCACAGCATAAATGAAGGGAAGTGGGACGCGGCCCTAATGATAGGTACTAATTTTCCCATCTGTATAAGATGCCCAAGCCGTGCAATAATTGAGCCAATATAGACTGGGTTTTAAAGAACCAGTATGAAACTTTAGATTTCGAAATATAAGTTAAAAAACAGTGTCTTATGGATTTAAAAGATGAAAGAGTAAAGTTATTCTAGGTACTAGATATAATTAGTTCAATTTCCACTAGAACACTGAAATAAATATGGAGGGGGAAAATTACTAATCAACCTCTAGATAATAGCAGAATGATGAGCCATAAGTATTTAAAAAAGAATAAATAATGATAAGAAAATCTGATTACTTTTTTGATAGGATTCTGGAAGATTAAGTCAATGAAATTGCTATATTATACTTTGATTTTGCTTTTACAGTTCATGAAATTATATTTGCAAATTTTATGCAAATTTACTAAGAGATTAATGTTGTCATGTTCTATAGACTTAGGACAAAGAAAATCCTGCTAAGACCATTGGTTAAAAAATGTATAAAGAGATTCCAAGGTCATGGATTCTGTGTCTAGAAGAGCTGGGTAGTTTCATTCTCTTTTTATAGCCATATTTCTCTTCTTGTTTTGGATGTATATGTTCTGTAAATACTTGTGGTTGATCATAAGAATGGGCCAGAGAAATCAGCATACCTAACAACAAAAGTTTATGTGGTATCATCATTATATCATTCATTCTTTCTAAGTTTTTTGAGCTCTTACCATATCACCCAGGCACTGTCTGAAGTACATGGGTTATATCAGCAAACAAAACAAATGAAATCCTTTCCCTAGTGGAGTTTATATTATGGTGGCTGGAGGGAAACAATAAACATGATAAATATGCAAATTATATAGCATGTTAGAAGGTGATTTGTGTTATAGAAAAAAGAAAAATCAGAACAGTGTAAGTGTATTCAGTATGTGGAGAAGGAGTCCAGTTTAGAATAGAGTGGTCAGGATAGATCTAATTGGGAAGATGACATTTGAACAGACTTGAATGCCATCGGTGAGTTAGCCACCTCAGGCAGAAGAGTGTTCCAGGTGGAGAGACCAGACAACACGGAAATCTCAGGGAGGGAATGTGGAACTGGTGAACTCAGTAGCAGATAAGGTCAGAGAGTTAACAGTGGGCCCAGTCGTGTTAAGTCCTTTTGGTCTTTGCAAGCACTTTAGCTTTTAATCTGAGTGACAGGGGAGTCGTAGACAGATTTGCATAGAAGAGTAAAATGAGCTGACTTATAATTTGAAAGGATCATTTGGGCAGATGTTGAAAATAGACTCTAAGTGGACAAGGATGGAAGCAGCATGACCTATTAGGAGGCTCTTACTATTATACAGAGTTAACTTTATAGAATAGAATCATTTTAGGAATTGCAGCCTTAAATTTTACAGCCTAAATTCCATGAATACAAATATTTTTATTTCAGTTACATACTTAAAATGAAATTATTTCCAAGAGTCATTTATTGAAACAATATTTGATCCTCAAATTTTCAAGAACATAAATCAAATACATAATTTAATTAGTGTAATGATTTATGTGTGCAATATTTTACAACTTTCTATACACTTTCACAGGCAAGAACTTACCTTAAACCCTTGAAAGACCCTGTAAGATTGGAGAGCTGATTATCATCATCTCATCCGAGGCAAAGATAGTTTATTCAACTAGTTAGTGGCAGAACCAGGATGGGAATCCAGGCATTCTTACTCTAAGCCCAAAGCTCTTTCCACTCTATCACTTTGTCTAGACAAGTCTTTGGAATTTGTTATAATAGGACATGACCTATATTAAAATTACTGTTAATGACCTACAACTGAAGGAAATTTTCAGAAAGAATTAAATCGGAGGGGAAGGGGTAGTGCACGGGCAATTAATGAAAAATAAATAATAAAAATCAATCCTGATAACTTTGGTACTTTATTTCCTGACCTCTTACTTTCACCTAGAAATCACTTATTCAAATACTACCAGAAATTGGAGTGCACTCAAGGTCAAAACTTATGGTGGTGTGGCTACTAGCCAAAGCTAACTTTCTGTCAAAAATATCTTTAAAAGAGGCTAAGCTGAAGGTGTCTTCTAGGTCAAATATAAAGATATTTCAAAAACCTTGGGTCAAACACACTTCTTAAAAAATTAAATGATGTGAGATTTGTCAAAATTTAGTAAGGTCTGTGAAACTCCATTTAAGAAGTTAAACTACCATAGATTATCATGTGTTGCTTGCCAGCCTTTTAAGCTTTAAAACGCTTTTTCCAAATCAGGTTGAAAAACAGTCAAATTGTTACTTTCAATTTCACTGCCAGTGGCTTTTCTTTCCCTACCTTATTTGCATCTCAAAAACTCTGAACAACCCATCTTATATCTGCAGAATATGAAATATTTCTCAATACATGATTTCAAACTCTCTAACAAGTTTGACCTTGAGTGAGGGTTTTGAACTTTGCCCTACAACTCTGGGATTCTACCAGCATCATGCAACATTGATTAGTCTTAGAAACGTTACTTCTTAGGTTGACCAGTAGGCTCACTTTGTTGGGCTCAGCTAGGATCCCAGAGAATTCAATTTCTTCATGTTTCCTTTGCTTGAGAGGGAAAAGCAGTGTGAAGACCAAAGTGCAGAATCTTTCCCTGAATAAAGTGAACAACTCAACCTAGATTGGGTGTAAAATAACTTTTATTGAGCTCCTACAATGCGTCAGGCACTGGGTTGGATGCTTTCACATTTATTATTTTGTTTATTTCCTTTCAATACCTTGAGGCAAATGTGAAATGTATTTATATTTTATTGATACAGAAATCAAGTCTCAGAGAGTTTAAGTAAGTCCTCTAAGAAAGAAGATGCCAACGAAAAGTTGTTTGACTCCAAATCTCTCAGAGCGTGTTTCGATTTTTGGCCATACTGACTCTCAAAATTAATCTAACCCCAGATCTTATACACGTTCCTCTGAGCCCCGCTGCCTGCATATCCTTCACATTGAATAGAGATGTGAATGCCTTCGGGTGTCTGGAGATGCCATATTCACACATATTGTGACTACAGATTAAATCCATTCAATCACTGGGAAAATATTCATTGGCTTGAGGACAACTCAGTCAATGTAAATTGTAGTGAAAATTAAAATTAATTGGCTGAGATAGCTGTACATCTTAGGACCAAACATTATTCAATGACATCTACCTTATTAGGTGTTCTGTGTACAAAATCAAAAAGACCCCACTTGACATTGAGAGTGATGACATAGCTAAAAGTCAGAATCCAAGTTCAGAGAACCTCTTTTTTCAATTTCTAGTTTGGTTAAATATAATTATGAAAATGAATTATTATTAAAACAGGAAAAAAATCACAAGAGGAAGTAAAAAGATTATTATGTATTCATCCAAGGAAAATATTGATGATTTCTGAAAGGGATGCTGACAGCCTATAGGTGAAATCTGATTAGAAAATTAATGTCAGATATATTAGCCAGAGATGATCTCTCCATATTGATTTAGATCACCTCACTCATAAGAAGGACCCCTCCTAAGGTTCGGTATTCTTTCAGTTACACTGACCTAGATTCATCGCACTCCATTTTTCTCTTCCTTGTCCTCAGGAAGATATCCTGGTACCTATTTGTCTTTGTCTTTCCTTCCCTAAAGTCCCAAAGTTTGCCCCCTCAAGATCATTATGCTTTCTTCAAATTAAAAAAGAAATGACTTAATTTTTTCCCCAATGATAAAAATCATACCATAACGTGTGTCATTTACATTGTTTTAGAGATATGCGATCCATTCTTGAGATTTGCCTAGCTGTCCGTAAGACCTGGCCTTGCAGAAGTTATGCAAAGTGCATTTGTGAGGGATACTATGATATAAACCTTCCCAATTTTATTATTTTCTACTTGGTTAATATTTGAACTTATTTCATGATGGAAAAATGTTGCATTTACCCACAAATTGTCAGATGGAGGCAATCTTTTCCAGGTTTGTGAGTTAAAATTTGGAAGAATAATGAGAAAATATTAAAATGGGACCAAATGATCGTGTGCTGGTCTCCCTCCTTTATTTTCCTTTCCTCTCTTCTTTTTCTTCCCCTTCAGCTCTCTCCCCTATGTTCTATTTATTAACTTCCTAGCTGAAAAAGGCAAAAACCTGAATAGGTACAGCAGAATAAACAAGTATGACCCCTTAGTACCATAGTGTAAAAAAGATATCAACACTGCTAAGTGTATATGCTGTGATACACACAGGTACCTAAGCCAATCTTTACAGCAACTGTGTACTATATCATGAGAAATATGCATTGCTCATGATTTTAAATAAAGGTGTTCTGACTAAATACAAGTTAGTGTTTATCATTGTTCTTTCTACTCATTTCCTTAATCCAAAGGATTATATTTCTTGTTATTCAATCAATCAAAATGTTCTGGGGATTGGTTTCTTTATATGTGAAATATTGGGGTTGGACAGATGAGGTCTAAAGTTGTTTTTTGTTCTAAAATACTGTGACCATAAACTATCTTCTGAAACATCAGGTTTGGTGTCTTTACATGCTGTTTTTTTTTTGTTTTGTTTTTTTTTTGTTTTTGTTTTTGTTTTTTTTTTTTTTTGCATTGTGAATTCATCTTTCATCTCACAAAACAATTTCCTTTATCCCCAAATCTTAGGGTTTCAATTTCTCTTTCCTCAGTGTTGGCAAGGCATAGAATCTCTCAGCTTTAAGTCTCCCAAATTTTACAGGAGATACATAAAGTGCCTAACTCTTTGTGGATAGTTTCTTTTTTTTTTTTTTTTCTAATTTTTATTTTTATTTTTTATTTATTTATTTTTTTTAATTTATTTATTTTTGGGACAGAGAGAGACAGAGCATGAACGGGGGAGGGGCAGAGAGAGAGGGAGACACAGAACCGGAAACAGGCTCCAGGCTCCGAGCCATCAGCCCAGAGCCTGATGCGGGGCTCGAACTCACGGACCGCGCGAGATCGTGACCTGGCTGAAGTCGGACGCTCAACCGACTGCGCCACCCAGGCGCCCCTTTTTTCTAATTTTTAAATGTTTATTTGTTTATTTTGAGAGAGAGAGAGAGGGAGAGAATCCCAAGCAGGCTCCTTGCTGTGAGTGCAGTGCCCTATGCGGGGCTCGATCCCATGAACTGTGAGATCATGACCTGAGCTGAAACCAAGAGTGGGAGGCTTAACCAACTGAGCCATCCAGGCGCCCCAGATATTTAGGTTTTATTGACGGATAACAGTGAGACTGAACTCCTGTTAGAGAACGAGTGTCACATTTCTCTCCGCTGAAGACCTCTCATGGAGAGGTGTGAATTTGGCTTAAACAATAGGGCAACTTTATCAGATATTAGACTTAGGATAACTTCAGGCCATCTTGTATTCACCCAATGGGAAATAAAACAGGGAAACAGGCTTACAACAGCAGGGAAGGCTACCTCAAAAGAGATTTGAGAGAATAGTTTTGTTTTCTGTCTGTACTGTTTATGAATTCCTTTAAACTTCTAAGCACATAGCATACAGTGTGGATGATAAAACCTAACCTTGTCTGTTTCAACAAAGACTCAAGATCCTTTACAAAGGTTTTGGACTCAGCAAAACAAAACAGAATAAAAGACATTTCAGCAAGGATTTTTCTCTTAATTGTTAAGCATATTATCCACACAATTATTTTTTGTTGACTTAGACTAAGTCATCAAAATGTGCTTAGCAGGACCCCTAAGAAGCCTTGTGAGTTCGTTTTCCCAATACAAATGAAATATTTTCACTTAGAAGCTGAAACACAATATTTTTCCAAGAAATTAATTCTATACTTAGAAAGTTCTGCTGAAAACAAACTATGGTTTTAATAAGGGCCCTGAAATTCAATGACATGCGAATGTTCCCATATTAGAGTACAGCTTATATTCATTAGGTGTGTGACCGAATTTCCTGTTTAATTTTAGGTTAATGAAATAAATACTTTAATATAACTCTCTCTCTATTTTTTCTAATCCTAATATTTTATGAATGAACAGGGCAACAATCCAAGTTCTGGGCTTAGTTTCTGCCTCTCACACAGGGTCGGAAGGCTGGAAGTACTTAGCAGGCCATCCATCCCACTCAAGGACAAAGGAAGTTGTAAGAAACCTTTGGATAATAACAGACATGCAGTGAAGATTCCTGTGAGATTCCGGTGAGTTTTCACCGGGGAATGGATATTTCACCATAAAACCCAAGGGGAGGCTACAAGATGGGTGTAGTGATCTTTTTGGGGGACTTGAGAATTAGTGGCCTCACTAAACTACAAGGAGGGCAAAGTGAAATGATACCTTTATCGTTTCCAACGGCTCCGAAAACTCCACTCTGCCATTTCATTTTACCTTGGCAAACAACTGCAATGAAAAATAGCCCAGACACATTATAGGATATGCCCTTATGCATGATATTTTGTATCAGATATATCAGTCACATTGCAAAGGACTTAGATCAACTTAAAAAAATAAAACCCAATAGAATGATTACAGCCGCTGCCTAGAATGACAAGTATTATCAACAAAAATTAATCAGGCGCATCTTTTAGTGAACTCAATTAATAATGTGCAACAACAGGGTCTCTTTTCTTAAGATGAAAATTAATTAGTGGAGGGAAGGTCACTTGGAGATGCTGACATCACTCATCAGAATGCTCTGGCAGCTCTAATTATTTGTCTTCCAGGCTTGGGTGATCAGAAATTATTGCAATACCTGAGCAACATTTTGAAAAAGCTTTGTGCATGGCTCTTTTAATTAGACCTGGTATTTGATTAATGCAGTGGAAGCGTTTAGATCAGCCTCTTATCATTGAGTGACTTAGAAGTTTTAGGGAATTATACTGTGTGAGACAGGGTCACTGAAGAGGTTTTGAATCTATATATTTTTATTATTAAAAGAGTTATAATGTTAAATTAGATTTATCCTTCTCTTATAAGCACTCCGTTCATTGCCAAGCAGGATAATGTATGGGATAGAATTTTATTAATTCATCTTTCAAGCATTTTTTTGCCTCTCAACTAAAATAGTCATGCTTAGAGTTTTAGAACTGAACAAGTTAATTTGAAAATCTTTAAGGACTCAGTGTAGGACAACGTCGCAAAAGATGATTATAATCATTATGTCAAAATTCAACGTTAAAAAATGCAATTAGGCTTTTTTATGTACAGACATTGCAAGCTCATAATGTGAATATAGAGACAAATTATCTTGGAAAACTAGACCAGGAAAAATGCAGTGAAATTGACAATGCTTATATAAATGTATTTATATGTATTAAATTTATTTATTTCATATGTTGAATAATTGTATTTCCAAATTTTTGAGGATTAAAAAAATTAACTATGTGATAACATTTGTCCATATTAAATATGCAATAGTTTTTATGTAAATTTGTGGCTTTTAATGCAATTTACATGATATTCATACCAAGAGTACTGCTGATGTTCAGATGCTATATGAAATGTCAGCTAGGGTTTGGCTATAGGTTTCTTTCGAGACCATGGGATGAAGTGGACTTAGGGTGAATTTCATAATAACTTTTTTTTATCTGCAGGGGAACATATTCAAATCTTTAACACTGTAATCTAGAAAACACATCTAACGTTGTACCTGACTTTTGGTGGTTGAAGATCCATTTACCTGTAATTTTCCCTTTTACCCTAGGATTGGGGGGAGGTGAGGCTCAGGGGTGTTGATACCTCTGCAGGGACCATCACGCACGGGAGTCACAGGCAGACCAGCAAGCTCGGCCTGGAGCTCCCAGCTTAAGACAGTGAAGGTAAAGTACATCCTTCTCCTTTCTCTTCTCCTAACCCCGGGGAGCATTCCTGTGCAGGAGACTTTGCAAAGGGTGAAATATGGTGTCAGGATTCTCATGACAATGCGGAGTGGTACTTCATACTTCAAGAGGAAATCTCCCCAACATTCTGTGTCTTCTACTTGTCCCTCTGTGTTTATTTATTGATCCTAGTCCCTTTCCCTTTATTCCCTAAGGCCATGCAAATCTCTGGATATATGTGATTCCTTTGGATGCCTGCGATTGCAATAGAAAATCTAAGGCAGGGGCACCTGGGTGGCTCAGTCAGTTGAGCGTCCCACTCTTGATTTCTGCTCAGGTCATGATACCAGGGTTGTGGGATTGAGCCCCTCATCGGGCTCTGCACTGAGTGTGGAGCCTGTGTAAGATTCTCTCTCCCCCTCTCTCTCTCTCTCTCCCCCTCCCTCCCTCTCTCCCTCCCTTTGCCCCTCTCCCCAGCTCTCTCTCTCTCAAGTAAAAAAAGAAAAAGAGAAGAAAAATCTAAGTCAGATAAAAGACTATCTAGAAGTCAAAACTCCCTCCACCCACCTTCTCATGAACCCCAACTGCCCCAAAGCCCTTCTGGCTGGAGGAAGGAATTATAAAGTAACAAATGTTTGCAAGGGATTGGCAGGGCTATACCTGCTGAACAAAGAAGGAGAAAGGAGCTAATAGACCTCAAATTTGGGTCTTAACGTTTTGCCATCCATTTTCTCACTGACCTACTAAGTATGAGTATTTATACACATGCATCTCTTGTCAAGTATGTAGCTTATTTTGTATGCAATTGTTAACCCCATTAGAGAAATAGCATGGGGGTGGTCAAAGGAATTTGATTTTAGATCAAAGAAACCTGGGATGAAATCTTGACTCTACTGTTTAGTCTGTGTGATCATGGGTGACTTACTCCATCTCTCTGGATCTCAGAGCCTTCACCTATAAATGGAGAAAACAGCACTAATCCCATGGACGACTGGGAAGATTAAATGAGATAGTGTATTTGAACAGGCTTACTATAGTGGTCAAAATGTACAAGCTCAGTAAAGGTTAATTCCCATTCATAATCTTAGGCACTAATATTTTGATTATCTTTCAGCTAACCGGTTTGCATTATTTTCAGTTTTATAGATCAACCTTAACACTGGATGGACTATATCTTCAAGACAATATATATATATCCTAAAACCAACAAGTTGATGGTGTTTATTTATCTTAAATATATAGCTTATATAGTCCAAATGATCTATATTGGAATTGTCTGGAATGTAGCTACGATTCAGATATTAATGAAAAATAAAGTAACTTGTCCTACACTCACTGGTAAAACACTTTGGGTACTTATTTCTATTGATGAATTATGCATGCAAAGGCCGAATGGGGCGCACTGA
Organism: Panthera pardus; assembly: GCF_024362965.1. Taxonomy (NCBI): domain Eukaryota; kingdom Metazoa; phylum Chordata; class Mammalia; order Carnivora; family Felidae; genus Panthera; species Panthera pardus. The sequence continues at coordinate 44,250,275 of NW_026526654.1, forward strand.
TTTATTTTTCCTCTTTTATGCCTTGATTTTCAGGCTGTGTGCAAAGCAGTGTATATTTTTTCTGTCCTGCACTCCCACTGACTATATTATGCTCATGGGGCTCTTCAAGTGGAGGAGACACGCAGCTATGCTCACGGATGGCAGGTCGGCCTATAAAGCCAAGGTAGTGAGCAGGCATTTGGGAGAAAAGATTTTAAAATTAGTGTCAGATGTGGAATTGTTACGCTGAAGTACAACATCTCCACTTAGATGTCAATTCCATTCACACTTCTACTTCTCAAAATCCCACCATTTAAGAAATCTATGAACACAAATCTTAAAAACCTAAAGTCATGGCCACAAAGCACACATGTAAAACAATGAACCTGTATCGCTTTTAAAATTTCACAAATATTTATGGAGTACTTATTATGTGCCAGGTGCAATTCTAGGTCATCATTAAGTATTAAGGAGAAAGAAAAGCAGAAATTGAGAACGGGTGTCCTTTCCCAAAGACAATGGAGAGCAATAAAAAAAAATGGCTTAAGAGCATGTATTTGCCTTATGTATTAATTGGTATCACACCTCTGGAAGATAAGAAACACCTAGTCATTAGTTGCCGCCCCCTTTCAGATTTTCTGCTTGAGGTACAGCAATCCATAGTGAAACCCACTGCAGTCAGTGCTGATTGATGCTCATGCATGGATTCACAGGGTGCCCAGATACACAGGTGGAGAGGGGTACTGTCTCTAGCCTCTCTCCTCTCTGGTTCCCACTTACTTCCAGAGCTGCAGATCCAAGCAGGATGTGAGTGGCACAGTGGTGGAGAAGCCACACCACAGGATTAGGAGTCTGGAGAAGTGGTTTCTAGTCCTGTACCTGCCACAAATCTGCTAAGAACTCTTCAAGGAGTTCTGCGGTACGAGGAGCTCTGCGGTACGGTACGAGGAGTGTGTCCCAAACAGATTGGGAGTTTACCAACATCAGCTAACTCTTTCTCATTCATATTTGTATCTCTAGTAACAAAGGAAGAAAGGGCAGGTACAATTTCTCACACAGGGTAAAGTTTCCTCCTTCCTTTTTTCACCCTGCTTACTTGATGTAGAACAGCTTTGTCTTCCAAGGGCAGATAATTCCCTGTGTTGTGACAACTAATTCTTTTTATTGTTAGAGAAATCAATGCAAATATATCATCAGCCTGTGGCACCATGACTAACACCCCCATTTAAATATGGTGATTGAAACTTTTTTCAACATTCTGTTAAGTAATTTTCCTAAAATGACCTCCACTTCTTAAAAGTGGCAAATAGATTTTGTCAGCGGGTATTTTAGTCATTTCATAGTTGAAATCACTTCTGATACTTGCTAATTGTACGAAAACACATTTGGTACTCTGTTAACTGCCAGCAACTGATTGGCTCTGGAGAGTAGGATCTGAAAGTACTAAGTACTGTCAAAGGTAGAAAAGTTTTTGAAGTCTTGCAGGTAAAAGATGCAAAGTATCAGTGAAAAGAGAAAAACCTTTTCTGATAGGAATCTAAAGTGAGAAATGTTCAGGGTACTGTTTTAGGGACATCCATGTTGAGGAGTTATCATTAAATGCCGCCATCCCCGGCTGGCTGTGGGAACGTAGGCCAGCTACTTCACCCCAGAGCCTCAGTTGTTTTACTTAGAAACCGAATCTAGGCTGAGACGGGCTGCTTGGGCTCTGCAACTCTCCAGTGTCAAGATCTTGAAAATGGTACTCAAGTCACCCGAAGGATTGCAAAAATCACGAATCTTCTCTTAAAAGGAATAATCGAGCACGTCTGAACCGCAACCTGAACTCCGATTTTCTACAACATCTATTTGTTTCGTGCGGGTCAACTGTAAGATTGTTCAAAATTTTGTCGTGGCTTAAAAAATACCCTACTGCATTTACAGGTGAGTAACTCCTTCTTCCCTTCCCTCCCTGCTCATGTGAATGACAATTAGGAAGAAATATTCCCCTAGGATTATTCACCTAAAAGAACTACATTTATCCACCCAACTTGCCTACTGAGTTTAAATACATTATTTAAAGTTGGATAGACTTGAGGCGTTTTCAGATTTGAAGTAAAATGCCGTAGTTTTGAAAAGATTCTATTATCCGTTGCCTGCTGGAATTTGTATTAATTTATAGCATTTGGAGAAAATTACAATAAACAAGCCCTTTACTTCTTAGAATCATACATCTTATTGTCTACATGATCTGATGAGTAACTGGTGAAATTAGCACAACCTTCCTCTGCATTGGGACACTGGGTGTTATTGGCAGTAGTATATATCATTTCTTAACAAATTCCTCTGTGTTTTTCTGAAGCCTGCTAGTTTGATTCTATTCAATCAATAAAAAATGTTCATAAGAAAAATATTGCTAGTAAATTCTTGTGCCTTCTCAGGACACATCATAGTTTAACTTGTCAGAAATATTTCCATGTGTACACAATAAAACCTTTCTGTTTGGTAAATGTAAGGATGCTGAAGTTGTCATTGTCAAATGCATCACCTGAAGCTATATAGCTAATGATACGCATTTGATCAACTTGCCAACTGTTTTATATCTGAGAAACAAAGGAAACTACACATGTATATTAAAACTGATTAGCATTGTACCCTAAAGCAATTAAATAAATATTAGAAGAAACTCCCACAGCCCTTTGTTTTGCTATAAGGGGCTCAGCTGTGCTCCTTCTAACCCTAACTACATCACTTCAAATTACCAGTAAATTAACAGAGGAACACTTTCAACCTCAGAGCAGATTTGATCCAAATAGTCTTTAAATGCCATTTCTGTTCCTATTAACCTAAAGATCGGCATAGCAGATATTTTCGCGAGGCTGCCCAGCAGTCCAGGGCATTAACGGCGAAGTTGTGACAGCACTTTTCATGATGATTTATGATTCCGTGTTTAACTTGATTACGCCAATGCTGACTCTGAATACTATTTCAATTAGTGCACAGAAGGTCACATCACAAATATTCCTCTATAATCTATTCCTATTAACACTAATACACAGAGTAACCAAATCTTTTCACCCTTGTTGATTCACATCATCCATAGCCCTAACTGCCGCCTTGTTTACCAGTTTACTGCTTTGGACACTTCCGAAATGGTAATTTTCACTCCTTTGAGTATCATTAATAGCTGTACTATGACATGGGGAATAAAGCATCTCTCTGCTGGCGTTTGTGCATTAATAATTATCAAAGTCTCAGATTTATTAAACAGGAGGTATGCTTTCTAAAATGCCTGTCTAAAGCATTATTTCATGAGCAATTACTAAATAAATATACAAAAGATTTTTTAGGGAAATGAAACCGGCTTCCGCCTAAAATCAATTTTAGCAACAACTTTCTCTCATTATTGCTCCCTTAACGACTTCAGGGAATTGCTCCTGTATATATGTAACCAATCATAATCCAGTTTCCTTTTTTTTTTTCCTTTTTCTTCTTCTTTTTTTGACTAATTTCTACATCTAATCACTGGGGAAAACAGAGAATATTGGGTCATCAGGTCTTTCTTTTCTACCTGCAAACTGCTTATTAAACAGTCCCTGTGGTACAAAATTAAGACTACAAAGAAGAATGGAGTTTTACGAAAAAAAAAAAAAGTTTTCAATTTGTCCAAAGGTTAAAGTGAAACCAACTGCTAGAGACAAAATCCGCACGTCATTTAAACAATTAGTGAGGAACGTTCAAAGACCATGTTCAAAGTGCACACAATTTGTATTTTAAGTTGTATGTGGATGGGATCTAGACCCAAAGTTAATTAACAATAAACGAAGAGAGCTGCATCGCAGACGTTTAACTGCACGGATAGGCTGGCGTCCAGCGGGGACCGTGGTGGGAAGCCAGAGTGTTGAGCTGGAATGTCACCGTGCTCAGTGGGCCCCCAATAAATGCCTTATTAACAATGATGTTGTCAGCCTTGCAAAATATTAAAAAGGCCTTGTCTCTGTAGTTTGATTTTTTTATTTTTTATTTTTAGAGACCCGAAAAAAATCTTCTATCACAAGGTATTTACACAAAGGAAAAAAAAATCAATAGTAGAGAATTGTTGCACAAGCCACTGTTGCCCACTCCTTGGCAATCTTGCTTTCAGAGATTCTCCGGCAAGCAAAAATGACATTCGTACTCCTCTCACAGCTGCTTTTACTGATTTTTCATGCAATCGTTCATATAGGCTTAGTGCCTCTTGGAGCAAGAAACAGCTTTCCTTTTTTGGTGGGAGAGACTGAATTTGCATGATGAGGACAGTTTTTAAAAGTCAAAATAACCAATTGAATTTATAAAAATAGCTATCGACATGGCCTTATTTCTTTTCACTGTTTTTATACAATTACTCCATACGCCACTTCAGCAACATGCAGACAGCTAGCCAATACTGATTATGTATCAATCTGTCCCTTCGTCCCCACATACCGGCACACTTACTTCTCTTTAGAGTTCCCTTCCGGACATCCACCCTTTTCCTCGACTGGACTCCTAGGTCATCTTTCAGACTCTTGTCTCATATTTCAAAGGCACCGGTTATCTCTCACTGACCCTTGCTAGGCTATTAACTGACAAATGGGGTAGCACCCAATACTGAATTAACACATGACCCCACGTATAGATTTAAAAAGGGAATCTTGGAGAATGTAAAAACAAAGCTGCACTGGTAAAGTGATGTGTGGTGGGGTTACAGTTTATGGATGACAGTGTTGCTAAATAACGTTTTTCTGAAGACAGCAGAGAAGAAGGTATCTCTTTCATTTGTAAAGGTGTGCACTTGAGTTTTCTGCTCACTGGCATGCCAGAGAACACAGGCTTGGGCCCCCCGTGCAAGGAGTAACAAGGTCTTAGGAGGGTCAGGGTCAGTCCCTGACTCTGAGATGTGCGTGTCTAGTGTTACACATAGAAGATCCTGAAGCCGAAGGGAAATTTGACTCCAAGCTCATAAATTTCCAACTCTCTGTTGCTTTCATGTTTTACAAAGTCAACTCCAAAAACCTGAGAAACTGGGAAGAAATCATCCCTGTCCATAACATACGTGAATGTACTGTGTACCGTGCCTGCCACGTAGCAGGTGCCCAAGGAAAATTAGTTTTCTACCTTCCTTCCTCTCTGTTACTTCCTACTCTCCCTCTCTCACCACCCCCTACCCTGGACTCAACTTTCAAAGTGCACTGGCTGGGAGATGGAAGTCAGTTATTCTGGATGTGTGCATTGTATATCCTGACCCAACCCCAGTCTTGATTGATGTCAAAACAGTTGGAGCAAACAGCTGTTTGCAAAGAATTTCAAACAAATAAAGGATTAACTTTCCATTCTGGAATGCTGATTGAAAATTTATTCAGGAGTAGAAGAGTCTGAAAGGAGTAGAAGGGGGAGAGTAGGGGTAGAATTTCATGCAAGGATAGCAAAGTGAGAGAGAGAATCATCTAATTTCTCTTAGTTGCCTGAAGACATACTTAAGGGGGCTTAAATATGGACTGACAAAGATGAATGAATCTCCTTATTGTTGCATTAATAGGATAGTTAGAGTTAAGCATCAGTGAACATTTATTCTTATAATAAAAGCTTTCTTTAGTTTTCCATATAAATGTACTTCTTTGTATAATAGTATCTGTGTAGTAATCATAAGTGATGCTTAGCCTACACGTCTGAGTGATTAGGGAATAGTTATAAATTTTTATATGCATATATCTATATCTCCACGTGGATATAGCCTTCCTTCCTTTTACAGGTGGTTCATAAAAGGGTTGTAATAGAAAAGATCCACTTCAAGTGAAAGGTTGAGCTGTTACGTCTAGATTGAGAGCGATCACAGAGATTAGCCCCTTGCCCTGAGTAATTTATAAAAAGCAAATGAGGGACTGGTGGCCATGAAAATAAATATAATTAACCCACTTAGAAAAACCTTCACCCTCGTTATGGATAGTTTCTGCTTGATCAGGCTGACTAGAGTAACACACAAATAAATTAAGAAAAAAATTCCCAGATTTTAAAGTTTCTTTCTAATTTCTTCATGAATAATTGGACTATAGAAGAATAGGCCCATTTTTCAAACTCTGAATAAGCACCTCATGTATATGAGTCAGTTCATAATTTTTGCACAGATGTCACACTCCACAGGATATAAAAACAAACTAAAGATAGCTGGCCATATAATGTGTAGATATATCATTGTTACAGATGCTCAGTAGAGCCTTGTGCATTTTTTTTTCCAAAACAAATCTCAAATCTACATATTTTGAAGATATAAATTTCTCATTTGTTATTCTTGGACATGCTCTTTATTTTTTTTTTAAGTGAATTTTTAAGAAGTTGCAGGCCCACCAAGCTGGCATGAAACGGACTCGGCTGGAAAAGCGTCCCGTTCCTACACAAAGAAGATACAACAAAGACTGTGTTTTTCTGACACTGCCTAGAGATCCTGCTTAGTGAAAACCAACAGCCTCTCCCATTAATTCAGGCTTTTGGCTCAGTCATTTGGGGTCCTGTGCCCTGACAAAGAGCCCACAAATGTTACTGACACGTGTAATTTACTGCAGATCTTCTCTTTGGGCCTGGAACACAACAATCGTGCGTCGCTTAGAACTGGGGGGTAGAGGGAAACATCTTTCCTAGGCGGCTCTTCCCGTTTGTACCCACCAGTGATTCATTTGAGCAGAACCACTGTGTCAGCGGGCTGAGGAGATTGTGTGACTGTTGTTCCCTCTGTTTCGACAAGCCCCTAAACAGAGAGTTGAATAAGATTAGGGCAGTTGTCTGGGGATCCTGGGGACAGCTGCTTCGTGAAAGGGAGAATGTCAAATATCCATCATAATGCTTTCTTCAGTCAACACCCTCCCAGGGAGATGCCCAAGTGGAGGTTTCGTTTTGGTGGTGGAATAATGTTCTTATGGGAGGGATGTCGATATGAGTCTGCATCCCAACTCTGCTCTCTGTGTGTCGCCTTAGTCAAGTTATTTAATTTGCAAAGTCTCAGTTTTCCCATCCTTAGAATCAAATGACAGTAGTACTTAGCTTTCAGTTGCTGTGAGAATTGAATAACGTGCAAAGTGCCTGGCACAGAGATCTCATCTTTGTATTTATTGCCGCCCTCCTATGCATTGCATGAAAGGAAACACTGGGCAAGATCCTACCATCCTCCTCTATCCTTGGCTGGCCGAAGTGTCCTCAACGTATGTGACAGTTGAGGGACACAGCTCTGATCTCGGAGAATGTTCTTTCCTGTCATGGTAGCCTGAGAGATAAGAAAAGGGCACATTTATGCAGTGAGTAGTGAAGTCTGTTGTAAGCAGTTTTTCTCTTCATCTTTTGCTATCCTCCTCTGACTTTTCCTTTCTCTTTTCCTCTTTGGGGTAAAACTATCAAGTGTCTACATCTCAGTATAAATGTACCTCAAAAACTGCATACCTCCGTGAGGGAGAAAGCCCCGATAAGATAGTGACAATGATGGATGTTGTATGTGGGAAGGAGTGCCATCTGAAGGCGACCAAAAAGACTGAAACTGTTCTGGAGCCTGGCCGAGGTTAAAGGCCCCTCCTCTAAAAATGAGATGGACAGAGATATGTATTCACATAACGCCCGGCTGGAAGGGGGTGCGGCACGGAGCTCAGAGGACCTGCATTTCAGTTAATCCGCGACATTCTGGCAGTATGACCTTAGGCAGGTCCTTCATTCCTCGTGATGTTGAATCTTCTCGTGCATATGACCGTAATACCCGCCTCACAGGTTTGTTGTAAAAGTCTAAGAAATGATGTCATTCCACGCGGAAATCTTTGAAGGTTATGAGCACCACCCCCATGACGTTTGTTAGTGATAATAATTAAATCATACATATCAAAGATCTCCAGAGCTGTGAAAGACTGATAAGGCGATGTGGACGAGAATGAGAAAGCATTCTTCAAAGCATGAAACGATATAAATACCTAATAATTTGGGTGTAGAACCTTTATTCTACAGGTCTGTAGGAAATACAAGAAACAAATAAAGGGAAGCACTATTTCAAATGGAAGGAGGTAAACCCGGGGAGCTCATTCTTTCAGGGGTGACATGGTTTGAGGAAAATAGTAAATTTCTTGGCAACCACCATCCTCGTCATCATCATAACAACAATAATAATATAGTTATGGCAATAACAGTAGCTAACATTTTCACAATCTCGTGTGCTTCCTAAACTAAACTAAAATTTTGTGGAATGATTCCAGTATTGAAATGAAAAAACTGAACTCTTTAATTATGAAAAACCTTTGCAAGCGTCTTCCCTGGTATCAATCTCGATGGAGCTGGGAGGGGCACGGAGAACTGTGGAATGAACACTTTCAGAACAACTGAATTCCATCTTCTGGACAATTAGTGCTTGCAAGTTAAATCCAGAGTAGGGAGAAGGAGTGAGTTAGGGAGGAAAAAGAGCTAGTGTGGAAGGGAGGGAGAGACTGATATTTCTTAGGCAGCTACTATGTGCCGGTGCTGCACAGAGTACATTATGAGTGCGTGTATACAGTGAGGGACGAAGATCTCTTAGGTCTCTGGGGTCCAGTTTACAACACGAAAGCAATAGAAATTCAAGACGAATGGAACAAGCATTTCCCCAATACAGGTGCTAAGCTACTACCATAATTTTGAATACTGGGTTGGGGAGACCTGACATCCAACCCATTATGGTAATTCTTTTGTACTTTCTTTCCCTTTTGCAATTTTCCCAGAAGTTAGTGAGTAGATGAACCTCTACCACCTATGTTCAGGAGCACACTTTCTCTGATGTCGAGTTCTGGTTTATTATGTTATTATAAATGATAGATCAGGAGGACATTACGAAACATGGAGGGGTTAAAACGAATAATATTAAAACGAATAATAACATCTTTGAGTGCACAAAGACACTGAGTGCTTCCTATATTTTCTTTCTTTCTCTTCTGTTTTTCCTTTCCTTTCTTTCCTCTCCTTTCCTCCCTTTCTTTCTCTTTCCTTCCTCCCTCCCTCCCTCCTTCCCTTATTTTTCCTCTTTTCCTTCCTTCCTTCCATCTTTCTTTCTTTCTTTCTTTCTTTCTTTCTTTCTTTCTTTCTTTCTTTCTTCTTTCTCTTCCTTCCCTTCCCTTCCTTTGAGTTCTTCTTTCTCTGTTCATAGCAATTACAAACTAGATAAAATGATTTCCTTGTCATGCCTTTCACTATGTTTACCACAATTCTCACAAAACTGGATCTTTTGTAACTATTGTTTTTGTAACTAATTATTTCTTACTATTATACTATGCATATACTTTCTTAATCAGAATAAATTCAAGGATACTGACACTGCATTGGCAGAAACAGAATTATGTGTGTGCTGTCGACATTTATAATTTCCTGTGCAGCCTCCTTCCTCTGGTACAGATTCTGGAAAGACACATAGACAAAATGACTGCAGTGGGGTCTCATGTCTGAGGTGAAGTTCATTTCTAATAAATGTATCTATCGCTACAAGGTATAGATTCTTATTTTAAATTAAAAATTTCCCAAATGTGAACTACCTCCCCCAAACAAGCTTTGTCCACTACATTCCTGGCAGACTCACTAGTTAGACACATTTTTCTCTAAATATAAATTTCTCAGATCTATATGAGTGAAACTTAACAATTAATTTTAAACCCTGAATTTGGAAAAACAACCCTAGATTTCTTTTTCCTACACTGACTTCACCCCTATTGAATACTTCCTATAAAAAGTGACATTGCTTATGGTGTCGACAGCTAGAGAGCCTCTTGGGGCTGCACCAGGCTGCAATAAATGAAAAGCTCTTTTCAGACTGAATTTTAGTTGTGTATTGTTATTTGTCTTAGAATCCATTTATTAGTCCAGAGATAATGTGACAGTTGACTCTTACAGTAACACAGTACTCATTAGCTAGCTTGACAGGGAGGTGCCAACATCCGCTGGAGATTGTATTTTATTAATCTTCATGGCTCATTTGGAAGCCTGGCTGGCTATCTTGTAATGTGCCCTCGTGCTGACTGGGACAGGGATGCGTAACCATGCTTACGACTGAAGAATATCAACTTGCATGATAGGATCTTTCCCTTTCTTTGACCTGAAATGCAGAAATCTAGGAAAGCTCGAGTGGAATGCTGTAGAATCCAGTGAAAATTGCCTTCCTCGGAATCTGTAACATTCCTTCTAGATGCTAAGAACCACTTGATTTTAAAACTACTTAGTCCTCGGTTGGTAGATATGCTAAAATCTGAGAAGAGATTTAGTTTTAAGTTTAAGGTGAGAGTTGAAACGCCTTGAAATAGTGTAGTTTGCTATCACATCTTTGTTCCCTTATTTCATTTTTGTGTGGTAATAAAAATAGTCTTCTGAGCTGATCTGATTTTTTTCCAGCTTATTGAATTTGCATCTATCATGCTCTTTGGGTCTGAAAAATCTTAGTGTTTGAACACACTAAACGTCATGACTCATAGGTCTTATTCCGTTGACTTTTTGTTTTCAGTTGGATTTTTGCTACGAGTATATTTGTTTGGGATTTTATTGTGTCCTTTACCAATTATACAGCAATTTCTTATAAGGTCGTTGCTTAATTTCAAAAAATGAGTTTGATAATAAACAGTTTGCCAGAGGGTTGAAGAATTTCCAAGTCATCACACTTTTGGTGACTTTCTGGACAAATAAGCTATTATTTGATTTCTAAACCTCTACATATAGTATTCTGACTATATTTCTAGAAGAGTTTTCACTTTTTTCTTACCAATTCGAACATGTTTTACTCCATATTAACTGAAAATAGATTTGATTTGGATGTTTTCTTTGGCACTACACTAATAAGGCTAATCAAAATGAGATTCCAAGCCTTAAAAAAAAATGAAATCAACATGTGGTTTAATTCTCACTACTAATACTACCCTGAAAGACTGTTAAGCTTCTGATAGAAAACAATAAAAAACAAGGAAATTCACTGTTAAAACGGCAACATACCATATGTCCTTTAATACCTAATTACAACAGGGGCACAATAAGAAAGTCATTAAACCTGCACCCTATTGTGCATAGGTATCAGAGGACATATGGTGCATTTCAACCATTAGTATGAATTTGATTGCATCTGTGATTTTCTGTTACAACTTTGACTGTATTTTCCAGAAGAAAATGTTGGTAGACATATTGGTCATTGAGAAGAATTGCCAACAATGAGAAACGGGACCATTTTTACCCCTCCAGAGGTAGGTGATTATAAATTGCATAAAGGCCTACTAATAACCTTGTTTTCTCTTCTGACTTTCAATGTCTTTTGGTGCTTTATTCCCTCACTGAAAATTTCTCATTCAGGCAAATTATTTTTTCTTGCCAGATAAGGAAATTTGACCCAAGTCGTTGTAAAATGTGCATTTCTCACTAAATAGTCCCTGTAATATTGTAAATTTATATAACTATGTATCAAAAATTGTAGATGACGACAGGGAGTACCATGTCTGCGCTTTTTCTTCTTACTTTTATGCAGATGGAATTAATATTCAAAATTGGTAATATTTTCTCTAGGGCTTGGTTTCAGAGTCATATATACATATATATGCATACACACACATATATGTATATATAAAGCGAGAGAGACAGAGAGAGAGAGAGAGAGAGAGAGAGAGATACACACACACATTATGAAGGCAAATATCAGGCATGAAGGATGTGGAAAGAAGGCACCAGTTTTTACCCTTAATCTTTACATCTCTAATCCTTAACTTATAGCAGCCTAGTCATCCAAGTGCCTGACATGCTTAAAAGCATGATAAATATAACTTGATTTAATTCAATTCATATGATTTCTTTGTATTTCATTCATTCACTCCTATATTTATTGAGCAACTGTTAGTTGCTGTGAGCTATTCAAAAAAAAATTTTTTTTTTTTTACATTTTATTTATTTTTGAGAAACAGAGTGAGACAAAGCGTGAGCGGGGGAGGGGCAGAGAGAGAAGGAGACAGAATCTGAAGCAGGCTCCAGGCTCTGAGCAAGCAGTCAGCATAGAGCCTGATGCGGGGCTTGAACTCACAAACTGAGATCATGACCTGAGCCTAAGTCGGACACTCAACCGACTGAGCCACCCAGGCGCCCCTGCTGTGAGCTATTTTAAACGCTTGGACTACAACAATGCAAAAAACGGACAGGCCCTCACTAACCATACATGCTAGTGGAGAGAAACAGTGAGACAAATATAAACATAGTTTTTCAGATGATGATAAACGCTATGAAGGGAACAGCAGTGAAGGGGACAAGAGTGGACCAGGGAGTGTGGGTAGGGCTTGTGCTGCTTCTCTGCTCATGAGCCAGATGGTGGTTGGAGTGCAGGAGATGAGGGGCCAGTTGGGAGCCCTGGGCTTCACGTAACCAATGTAAACAAGAATAAGGGTGGAGACTCATCCCAATGATCTGAAGGCAGATAGTAGGCGGGAGGTGATGGGTGTTGGGGGACAAAAGTGTAGGGTCTTGTCATGGGCCCCTGGAGCTCTGGGTCCCCTCTCGCTCCCACTACTGGGAGAAAGTGAGCTTACCTGGAGCTCCTGGAGCACCTGAGCTCTCTCTCTTCCCCCTGAAGTTGTAAGGACTGAGCCAGGCTTGGGACTCTTCTGTCTAGCACGTGTTATTTAACTCTGTTATTGCCCCAGACCTAGATTAGAGACCTAGAAAAGATGACAAAAATCCTGAAGATATTACTACTGTTCAGGTTTGATCTTAAGTATGTTTTTCCTTTAGCTGGTAAATCATTACTTACTTTGAAAGCTTGAAAAAAATCCTAAAAGTAAAGTTTCATGTTCCATAAAGTTTTAGTAATTAAGAATGCTATCACGTGTTAAAAATTTATCTCAGACCACTGCAATGGGGGCACCTGAGTGGCTTGGCCAGTTAAGCATCAAACTCTTGACTTCTGCTCAAGTCATGATCTCACAGTCGTGAGATGGAGCCCTGCGTTGGGCTCCACGCTGAGCTTAGAGCTTAGTTGGGATTCCGTCCCTCCTTCTCCCTCTGCCTCCCACTGCTCACATTCTTTCTCTCTCTCTCTCTGTCAAAAAAAAAAAAGTACACTGCAATGAATTGTTTAGACTGTAAATATTGTATATTGTCTTTGCTGTAAAACACTAGTTTCATCAGTACTTACACATGTTGGCTTGCCTGGAACACACACTTTTCTCAAAAGAGTTCTAGCATTATAGTTTAAGGAACTTTACCAGTGAAGCTTGCTTCATGCTAGGGACTGGAGTCAGATTAGAGCCTGGTCCTAAAACCAGAATAACTAGAATTTAACTCCTTGAGTTTAGGAAATGACTACAATAAATGCTATACAAACAAGTGAAAACGGTGAACACAAGACTCCTGAATACGGAAGTCTTAGTGTTATGCAATTACAGGAAGTCTTGTCAAACCTAAGTTTATGTACTTTTAATAGAACTTTTCAAGCTTAGGATTTTTCGAGGAGGACAGAGAGGTGGAAGGGAAACTTTCTTAAAAACTGGCATTAGTGGGTAAAAAAAAGAGAGGATCATACAATGGTAAGGGTTCACTATGCATCTTAATGGTTTGTAACATAGTAGTCTAATTAGTGACATTTAAATATCGTTTCATTTCTCTTGATCCTCGTCTCACCAAAAGCATTAAAGGCCAACCCATTGGGACATAATTACAAGTCTAAAATATATGAAGTCAAATACTCTTCTGATCACTAAAATACAGTTAAATTACTGTTTTAAGCTTATTAAGGAACTTTTAACAGGCATTAAAAGTGGTGCATTTTACTAACTTTTTGATATGGTTATAAATTGAGAAGTTTTCTAGTTTGTATCACTGGACATAGGTCTTTATTTTTCACATTTGTTTAAACCTGAATGAACTGGCCAGTAGAGAAGGGACATCACACTGAGATGTCAATGAGTCTAGTGATAATGGACTGAAGTTCTTTTTTTCAGGTTTAAGCATTTCCATGAGCAGAGTAGAACTTAATAAATTAAGAGTTGAGATTTAACATTTGCAACTGAATTGGAGGGCCTGACCCAGCCATTTCTTTCTTCTGTGCTAATTTTCCATCTATAGCATTGTGAATATAATTTTTGCTGCCTACTTCCCAAGGCAGTAGTCAGTTGGCTGTGGATGGCATTCAGTGAACTAGGATACAAGTACAAAATACTGTTAACATAATTAACATAACTGAGACTCTTGCACTGGTCACTTAATCACCCATGGTGATTTCTTAGCACTTTATGGACATAACCCTATGCTAATTAAGGTATGATAGATTATCCATCTGTCTCTGTTTTAGAGACCCCTCCTATTATAAATATTGCCACCACCACCACCCCCATTGGACTGTGAATGCCCCAGTGACAGGAACTGTGGTAACTGCATCTGGTTCCTCATAGGTTAGATGCTCAATAAATGCTTGTTATTAGAAACGAGGACAGATCTCTGTTCACAGTAAATAGTCAATCCTGTTATGATTGATCTGTTTGGCAGGAAAATAATTCAGTAAGAAATTAAATTTTAATTTATTTTGCCCTCTCTTTTATGTAACGAAATTAACCAGAACTTCTGTTCCCTTATCTTAAGGCTGTTGTTTTGCAGAGCAAAAAAAATGGAATTTGCTTGAAGATACTGCTAAACTGCTTCTCCGACATCATATTTACTACTGCTCTTAGAGAACATTATAGCAGACTTTACAGAGGGGACAAGGGGAGAGAAAAATGCTTGGAGAAAGAGGGATGAAAGTGGGTGCATCTGAATTAGGGAGTGGGTCCTCAAGACTAAGAAGGAATGTATTGTACTCTTGGGGACTTCTCTGAGGCACAGGATTTGGTGGGAAGGTTCATGGTGAATCCAAGGGTTGAGCTTCTGCTAGGGTTCCAGGTTCTGTAAGAATTCCTGTGCCCTGGAAGCCAAGCATGAATCCTTCCCTCTCCCAATTGGGGAACATTCAGGTTGAGACAATAGCAAAGAGCAGCCAAGAGTCTTGAAGACCAGAAAACACCTCTCACAATGACTCTGCTTGCTGAAGTTTGCTGGGATCCATGTGGGTGATGAAGAAGACCCTGGAGTAAAACAAGGAAACTGTTTTTGAAAGTCTTATCTAATATAAGCACCAATATAAGCACTTATCTAATATGGCACCAAGACTGGAGCTGCACTGACCAAGTGATGCAAAAAAAAAAAAAAAAAAAAAAAAGATTCTATGGAAGTGGGATAGGAAAAGACATTCCCATAGGGTGATGCAGGGACCTAAATCCAAATCCCTTCCAGACTTTCTCAATGTTTTTTATAAAATAAGTCTACAGTTTTTTCTTTAGGGCATTGTTTCGTTGCCACAATCGGAACCTAATCTCCTTTGAAGCATTATTTCCAATTATACTTTCCCACATTTGAGTACTTCTAAATATGGGTTTGACTAACATCTTCCCATGTAAGTTAGGATCTTTGAGTGACGACACTGAGACTGTACGGCTTTGAGGGCTTCTGTGCCTTGATGACATTGTGGTAAATCTGAATCAAGTGTCTTGACTACACAGGAATGAAACAAAAGAGTAAACACCTTTATTTTTGAGATTAGTAATTCTGAGAAACTTAATGAAGTTCATGTAAATTTAGGCATTTGAGTGGTTAGAAGTAGGAAGAAGCAATGGGAAGAAGTCAGGACAAATAGAGATTAGGCTGGCCTGCCATGTTCTGCTTGATGAGCCCCTTTCTTCTACTTTCTAATTCGCACATGTTCTCATGCTCTAGTATGAACCCTTTCAGAGGAGATGGCAGCTGAAGACCAAGCAAGATAAAAAACAACAACAGAGCCTGAACCAAGATGATTAAAATGCCCTAAGCTGCCAGGGTCCCCGGGGCATGTGACAACTCCTGGCCCAACTGAGCACTGCTCATCAGGGACCTTTCAATAGTCAGTGTCTCCAGTTTTTGTGGCCTCTTTTACCTGAGAAGAAGGAGTTTTAAAACCTCTCTTATCCACCCTAAACCTTTCAACACAAATATAGGAACGAGACATACGATGGTTTCTGATGCACAGAAATGAGTCTTGAAGTGGCTGTTTCATTTGATCTATTTTGGTCGTTAGTGGATTGAGGTCTAAGTGTGAATTTAGACAGACTGGACCCCATACTTCTTTGTGACTTTAAAGACCATGTAGCTTATTGCTTCTATTGAAAACCTGGGTCTATTTAAATTAGGTACTTGATTTCTCTTCAACCTTCTCAGGTTTTTTTTTCCCCCTAAAACATGCATTATTCAGGATGAGTCGGAAATAAATTCTACATCATCCATGGGTATAGCCCTCTGAATAACATTTGCTAAGGTCAAGGAACTACTTTTAAAAATTATACTTTACTACCCATGCAGACTGTAAAAAATTCAGTTTTAGTGTACCTTATGAACTTAGTATTGTTACTATGCTTGTTAGAACTAGGTTTTTAAAACCATAATTTAATACAGGGTGAAGCAGGTCACAACGAAGACACGCTTATCAATGATGCAGAAGGAACTGAAATCTAAAACATAAAGTCAGAAATGTATTTTGCAGATATAATACGACTATGCTATTTTGTTACCCTTCCATTTTAGAGTGAATGGAGGGGGACAGCAGTTGGAGCCCAGGAACTTGCATTTGTTTCTCGATACTGCATAAGAGCTGCATAACCCTGGCCTCATAACTGTAACCTCTCTTAGCCTCAGTTTCCTTTTCTGCTAATTAAAAACCTAGCACTAAGTGAATTTCAGCTGTAGGGTTTATTGCCATCCCTATTGCTAACCAATGTATCTTTTTGAAGCCAAAATGTTATTTTAAGGCAAAGTTCTGACTCATGGTTTGATATGGCATAGACGAACTGTAGTTGAAATTTTAATTCAATTTCATTTAGAATGTTAACTTTTATTTCCTTGGGAGAAAAAGCATAATTGTTGAAGGCCGTGGACTTTTATCAAATGAAAGAGATGAGAGAGGCATGCTGTAACCATTGTTTCTTTTCTGCATTAATAATCAGTCCTGGTAATGAAAGATAGGTGATAAAGCAATTTAGTTTATGAATGGTGAGATGAATATATAGCATCAAAGATCATAAAGCCATATAAAAGTTTGCAATTATTTATGAGATCTTTGAGTCGAGCAAACTTGACACTGAAAGAGTTTAAGGTGGTTTAAGGTGTTGCTGGTCACTTACATTCCTAGGGTCATTTAAATATTATGCTAATGAAAAGAAAATGGACTAAAGTATTATCCCGTTAATGAACTTAAAAGTAGACCGTAGTAGAAATATATGATAAATAAATACAATGTCAAGTTAGAAAAAATGTTGTAGTTTCATGTTGTTGGTTTGCAAATTGAATTTTTACATAAAATTTACACTAAATGGAACCTCATTATATAGTGATGAGGTCCAGTATGATCCAAATCATTAAAATCACTGTACTGCTTAATGATTCACTAAGTGGTACTGCAGTGCCATAAATTTAGCACTAGTTTCATGATTCAAAACACCAGACTGAGACACCAGCAAATCGTATGTGGATCATTAAATTTACAATGAATGTCAGAGATGAAATAAGGGGGAAAAAACACTTTGAGAGATAGGGATAATATGTGCTCTAAGGTGACATACATCAAGATAAATGATCTTATACCACTTGTGCTTGGATAATAATGGGGGGTAGTTTTTTTTGTTATTCCTCATTTCGTAATTTCCAGAGGGGCTGGAAGTCTAAACTCCTACGAATTAAAGCAGCTGTCATTTTTTGACTACCCTGTGATCTGTTTCATTTATATTTATAATATATACATTTATATATGCCATTACATTTTAAACTTAGCTGATTTTGCCTAGACATTATGGCTCATCTAATTTCCTATCATATTAGTTCAAAATGATTTTTATGGTTGGATGAAATTTGGACTGGAATTACATGAAAGCTACTGAGAATATAAGGTTTAATTCTGAAATCCTTAACGATGCTTTAAATCACACCCTCACCGAATTCTTAGCATTATCTAAGTATTTATTTGGGGAAAAATCTGTGTGCTCCAACTTACAAAATTGCATATGTTAAATATATGCTAGATTCTCACAATCCATAAGTTTTGCTGTTTAGGGAACTGAGGAATTCACACTTGAGAGTACATTGCTTATGCATATGATTTGGAACATGAAAGGCAAACATTTCTTTGGGTCACAAGTAAATCCTCTCACAAGTCTTTTATATGGAGTAGGGTATGGAAGACTGTGATTTTTGATAGATCAACACTGAAAAAGCACAACAAATAGCTAGGTGGCATCTCAAACACATTGGGTTAGCCAACAGTGCTAGATCTTTGTCAGGAAAACCTTGCATACCACATAACGGAGATTCGGAGGTGCTGGCTTGAAGTTCTCAGATATGCTATACTAACTTCTGGATCTGGGGGCAATCTTGAGATGTACCACAGCCTATTTTACTCAATTAAATCAGTCAAGCTCTGTGGATTTGCAGACGAGAACTTTGCCCACGTGTTAACTTTGCCCACATGTTACCTTCATCCGTGTAAGTTGTATCAAATAGCTTCTGAGGGCCAGGAAGTTTTTGTTCGTTTGGCTATTTATGTCTATCAGAAGAACGCAGGAACAACGACAACAATAAAAATTCCAAGAGGATGCCAAACATAACTGCAAACTCAGTGAGGAGGCAGGGCATGGGGATCATGTCCTTTATTTCAATGATATGTCTGTTAAAAAGTCATGTGGGAGCAAAAGCTGGGTGCTGGTGAAGACAGTTTGTGGAAGTCGTACAGCAACTACTGCTGTCTTAACATTTTTTCTTTTAATGTTTACTTATGAGAGAGAGAGAGAGAGAGACAGAGTGTGGGCTGGCAAGGGGCAGAGAGAGGGAGACACAGAATCCAAAGCAGGCTCCAGGCTCTGAGCTGTCAGCACAGAGCCCAACACGGGGCTTGAACCCACGAACAGCGAGACCATGACCTGGCAAGTTGGACACTTAACCGGCTGAGCCACCCAGGAGCCCCCTGCTGCTCTCTTTTCCTAGTGCAGCTTGGAAGAGGATAGGCTTTTTCCTTAAGAGACAAGGATAGTTTGATTCTGGCTGCTGGATCCTAAAGTGGAACACGGAGAAGAGATTATTCCTTCTTGTAAAAATAAAACTGCTTTTAAAAATTCTGCTTTTGTTTAGGGGAAAAGATGGAAAAGATAAGAAAAGAGGAAATGTATTCAATGAAAGCATGTAAGATTGATTAGTCTACTTAACCTTTGGGGTTTTCCTCACTTACCTCAGTGATACCGAGTTTTATTCCAGTTGGCCAAATACTTAAGATAATCTCTTCTTTCGGAAAGAGTGGTATTATTAGTAACCATAAAAATGAATTTGTACAGCCTCCCCCCTCACCCAACAGTTATGAAGGTCTTGGACCATCCAAGTCAAACACAGGACAACAAACAAATCAAACACCAGAGACCAAAGGGAACCATAAAAAAGAAATGTATTCACTTTGTCCTTGAAACTGTGAAAACAATTTCTAGAATAAACAGGTTATGAAAACAGGATAGGGTATTCTGTCAGCCCGTGCAGGGTCTGTTATCTAGAAATTGCTCATAGCAGAGGGGTACAGATTGTTAGAAGACGAGACAAAAGTGCTATTGTAGTCTTCCTTAATAAGCCTTAGGACAAGACTGTAAAATGTGGCAGTTTAGTAAGGTTCTGAGACAAAACAAATGGTATATAGCATTTTGCTACTTATTCGGAAATCCACCTCTGGTCAAATGCTGGGCTCTGAAAGAATTTACCCTCTTTCTTTTCTGCCTCTGAGATTTCTGTTAACTCTGTGTAAGAAGGATAATGTTTCGTAAGTTTCTTGATTTATATGCCCTTAACAACAAACAAATTTCCCTCTATCAGGAGTCGGTCCAGGTTAAGAGGGAAAGGGGCTATGATTTTTGTAAGGATGAATTCCTTACAAGGTGAATTCCTTACAAGGTGAATTCCTCCTCTCTCCCCCAACTCCCCTAATCTCAGATCTGAGGATTTGGTGGGGAGATGAGGAAAGGTCTAGGGGAGGAAAGTTATCAGAAACGTGTTCCAACATTCTCTCTTTATGGCCTCAAAGATATGAACAGAGAGGAGGTAAATTAGCCAGGCTAAGATGCAAACAAAGAGTAGAAGGACTTTCGTTCCACTGTTTTTTTGTTTTTGTTTTTTTTTTTGATAGGCGTGTGTGTGTGTGTGGGTGGGTGGGGGCTATAAAGAGTGCAAGGAGCCTGTTCACTCATATGGGGCAGCCCATGTATCATAAAGTAGAAGAGCAGAAGGCTCAGGCAGAAAGAGGGCTTAGTTTGCACCCCTGAACTTCCATTGGTTACAATATGGCATGAATAAGGAGATGAGAGGCAGTGGGCAACCCTGGAGCTTGACGTCCAAGGGACTGAGAGGGACCCTGGAGGCTAGAAGTTGGATAGAGGATGTGACAGAGACTCAGGGAGTGGGAGTTGTCTGCAGCATCAGCAAGAGTGGAGGAGTTGAGCAGAGGTCAAGTCCATAAGATAGGCCACTAGGTGATGACTGAGCGAAGAAAGAGTGAACCACTAGTTCATGATCTGCAGTTATTAGCTGTGGAGTATAAATGAGTGCCGGTATGTGGGAAAGAGCCAACCATTCCACAGAAGATGCCAGATAGACAATCCATGTTCAAGAGCCAGCGTAAGGCCAAAGGATCCCATTAATCCCAACACCTTCCAGTTTTATGTCTCTCACCATACACCAAGACACTGTTTTGGAATGTAGCAAGGGAAGCAGGGAACAATGACTGAACATCTTCCAAAGACTGATTTAAACGAATGGAGAGAGTTCCAATTATTGGTTTAAGCTTCATGTTAATCCAGATTGGACTAAATTTAATTTTCCCTCCATTCCTTGATTGGTTGGAGCCTTTATGAGGAAAATCAAATCAGTTATACAGGAGCCATGTTTTCCTTGCATATTTGAATTGTAATGTGATAAACATATGTAATGGGGCAGAAAATTTAATCATCTCAAAAGTTGCTGGTTCTCTGTGGGTTGAAACTGGGAGGAACTGCCCTTCCTTGAGCCGGAACAAAGCTGGAGAGACCAGTGGGATGGAGTCTCTACAACTAGGTCATTAGGCTGGGGGCCAACTGAATGTGCTGCCCAGACAAGGCCTCGAGGTCCTATAAAGGAATACATATGTCTAGCTTGCAGAGTATATGCAACAGCATAATTATTGAGCCACTGGTGGAAAATTCCAATCTGAAAATAAGAGCATCTGGGATGAATGACTTCTCTGTAAATGTCTGGCGTGCGTCTGAACGATCTGTTTCTTCACCATTGTGAACATTGACTATCCATAAAAACCTCATCATTGTCAGAAACAATGTTCGGTCAGCTGTTGGTCAACAATATAAACAGCCTTGTTTGGATTAGGTCTCCCATCTCTTTAATGTGATTCCAGTACTTAATATATTTTGCATACTAATGCCCTTTGACTAGAGAAATATCTTTGTAGTGATCTCTCTTTTGACTTGTGAGCTGTTTCTTTTGCTTAACACAAGATGCCTGCTGTTTCTTTAGTTTCGGGATGCAAGGTGGTGCTTCAATCATTTTATGAAGAATTTTGACTCAATCGCATTTTAAGTGGGTTGGTTTCCTCTCTTTTGTGAGTAGAGATGAGGAATAAAGAAGAGAATGAGGTAGAATGGAGAGAGAAGGCAAAGAAATGTATAATTATTTTCCCTTTTTAGCATTGCATATACTGATTTATGCAGGTTTCTATTTTTACTCATCATCAGATTTCTGAACTTTATAGAACCTTGAAACTTTGTCTAAAACTAAGGCATAGAAGAAGCTCCCTTTAAGGATGTCATCTAAATAGCTGCATTTGATTTAATTTCCCTTTAAGATGGGAATTCTGAAAATACCTATGCTTTTTCAGGTCCCTTTTCAGATAACCCCAATCTTAAATCATTAACCAATGTGTTCTGAATATCTATGATGTACTGATTCTCTACAGAGATTCCATCTTCCACCTCATGGAAGTTCAGGCAATAAAGAACAGCAAAAACATGTGTTTTTGGAGCGGCGGGGGGGGGGGGCAGGATTACTGGGAGGAGTGTGTAGGAAATGGTGGAGAAACAAAACATGCAAAGTATCCCTTTCCACACAGATGTATTAGAGTTTGAACAAGAATGTTGGATGTCCTGTGTTTCCAGCCCTACTCCATCTTTAACACCCTGGGTGACTTTGGCCACATCTACTCTAAAGTAATCATTGATTTCACAGGCATGGTGTGGGTTATAAAAAGAGCTAAACCCTGTGAAAATACTTAAGTCATAAAATACCACACAATCATGAAATATTAAGCATATCCTAATTACTGAAATCATCTAATGTTTTTACATTTTATTCTCAGTTAACCTGCATAACATGACCCTCTTCCTACTCTCATTCTTTGTTCAAAATCCAGAGCTTCTGCTCCAAGCGTGTCTTCCTTATGGGGGTGACGAAGTTTTGTTTTCCCGGTCTTTCTTAAGTACAAGGAAACCCATATCCCCATCTATGTCGAGCATGTGACAGTTGATTGACTGTTAATAACCTTGACAATGTTATTTTTCTTAGAGAAAAAGGAGACTTGATGACTTCTTTGTTCAATTTCACCTAAAGAGTAGTCTTGCCCGGTGCACACTAAGTGTCATTGGTAGGGAATTGTCCAGGAGGCATTCAGTATGTAAATGTTCTAATTAGATCAATGTAAAAGAGCAGTCGTACATTCTGTTATAGCAGTGTGTCTGGTTCCATTAATAAAACCTCCCGAAGGCATGCACTACTAGTTTTCTCAATTAGTTTGTCCCAGATCATTTCATCTTAGGGGAGGGAGGGGAGGAAGGGTGGAATAAGAGGGTGAAGGGAGGTGGCAAATTACAGGTATTTTCTCCAGCTCAGAGAGCTGTCCCGATGTGTCCCATATTCCACCTGGTCACTCTATTGGTCTTCAGAAAAACACATCCCTACACAGTATTTGCGCAGGTTAAAAATAAAACAAACCTTTCCCTTCTTCTTCCCCTAATGAAACAAATAACACTGTCACTAGCACCACCTTTTCCTCTCCTCTTCCTCCCTCGCTTCTTCCTCCTCCACTTCCCTATTTTTTCTTTCCGGAGAGTGTAGCTCTATGTAAAATTCCTAGCACAGCGCCTGGCACCTAATAGTGATTTAGTTAAGTACCTACTCATTTCATTTTCTCAAGCCTACAGCATGTCCCAGGCCTCTGAAAATGTAGAACAAAGATCACAGCTGTAGGATGTATAATAAGGGTCCCCAATTCATAATGTCTGAAAAGACTGCAAGTCTTTATCTTTACATGGGACTACCCTTTTGGGGCTGTAGAACTGTTTGTTTCAGAAGGCTCTGAAAATTTTGAATGCAAGATGTGTGCAAGAGAGATTTTTAAATCTCCGGGACTCTGGAGGAACAGAGCAAGGCGAAGGGGCGTAAACTGGCTGAGAACAAGTCGTGTGTTGGGTCATTGGCTGTTACACTGTGCTCTTCACCATCCCTTTAGCTTGTTCTTTCTGCAGGTATTTGCCTCACTATTGGGGGGATGAGCCTTGACTCAGCATTATTTCCAAATTCCTCCCTTCCACTCACTCCTTCAAGAATTGAGAAGTCATTAAGGAATACGGAGAGCAGTACGAGGTTGACGAGTGGAGTAGGGAGCTAGGGCAAGGGCAATGATGTTAGAAAGGCTGGAGGCTGGGAACAGAGAACAGGTATAGACGCTTCTGGGCTCTGAGAAGTCTTGGTTTCCCTAGTCTACCTATCCTACCCAAGCAAACCAAAGAATTTGCTTTCATAAGGTGTCTTGACTCTTTTCACCTGTCCCTCTCATCCCTCCTGCAAGAGAGACAAAAAGGAGGTGAAGTGGCATGGGAAGACCACAGAATTAAAATCAGAAGAAATGAGCACTAATGTGACTTTACCACTTGCTAATTGCCTATATCACAGTCACCTAAATCTCTAAAAGTCAGTTTTCCCAACTATAAAATGGGGACATTACCTGCCTTACATAGTTTATAGAATTGTGCCTCAAATGTGATAAAGTATGTGAAAACCTTATGTAAATCTTATTACCTTATATACTTCTTTGCTCATTTTGTGCAGAAGCCACAAAAATAGTACTAGTGGAGTCTTCTCGAGCAGCTGTTTTGGAAAGTATGACAGAGAAAAAATAACGCAATAACAGTTCATCAGTATCTACAGGGCTAGTCCACAGAAGAGAACAAAACACCTTCTTGGTATATTATTTTTTGAGGAGCAATAGAGAGGAATAGGTTAGATTAAAAAAAAGAATTTATTGGGGCGCCTGGGTGGTGCAGTTGGTTAAGTACCTGACTCTTGATCTAGGCTCAGGTCATGATCTCACAGTTTGTGAGTTCAAGCCCTATATCGGGCTGTGTGCTGATGGTGGGGAAGCTGCTTGGGATTCTGTTTCTCCTTCTCTCTTCCCCACCCCCACTTGTGTGCACTCTCTGTCTCTCTCAAAATAAATAAATATACTTAAAAAAAAAGAGTTTATTTGTCACGAAATAATGGGATGGGTGACTATTTTGATTACAAAAGCTTTTCCCCTGGAAATCTTAATGACCAAGGAGACTAGGCATTCAGTGCATGGCTTCCATAAACATTTAAAAGGAAATACACTAGCTAGAAGTGGTTACAATGACTGTCAATTGCCAGGTAGGTTTATTTGGTAACGTATGAGTTTAAACCATATGAAATTTCTGATATTTATCAGCCTGTGACCTACAAAAATGATCTCGTACCATTAGCTTCTCTAAGAGCTAGAGGCAAGAGAGTGAATTGTGGAGGTGCTCTAGAATGTATAACTGAGAATAACTGGGTGGGTTTAGAAAAGGTAAAGGCATCTAGCTTGCTCAAGAAGCCACATTAGAACACCTAACTGTGGATCTGAAGATGAAGAAAGTCCAGAGTAGTCGTAAGAGGATGGTAAGACATCAGAAAAATTGGGATAGACTGTGCTGGTCTCTGCTCAGAATGCTCTTCTACCTTTCCATCTGGCTCTCCTCTACTCATCTCAGGTCATATCTCAGAGAAGCCTTCCTAGAAGAGTAAGTTTTAGATCTTTCTCTTACATGTTTTTGCAGTACTCTGTGATATCTCTTAACAACACGTAGGAAAACTGCTATTGCGTGTGTAGATGTGTTTATATTTCTCTTGTCTCTACTAGACTGTGGAACTCCTTATGGGCAGGGGCCATGTTTTCCTTGCTCATCACTATATCTCCAGTGTTCGGCACAGCATCTGGCATTCAGGGGTTTCAAAATGTTTAGGAGAATAAGGCTGAATAATGTCAAGGAGTTTGAAGGGTGATCAGTAAGAATGGTGATCTGTTAAGTATAAAACTAGATGGTACAGTGGAGAGGAAGAATGTGAATCAGAGGCCAAGGAAGACAGAAGAAATAAATCTGGTGATATGAGCTATGGGTGAAGAGGTAACCAACAATGAGTATGGTTTGAAGAATTTGAGGTAGACAAACTGAATTTAAATCATTAAAACTATGAAAAAAAGGTATCTAGCTCCATGATATAGTTGTGGAAGTGCCCCTAATAAATGAGAAAGCTACCTCCATTTGTCCCCCCCCCCCCTCCCATGGCCCTACTCTGAGCTGCCAGATATTGAGAGAAGACGGTCTTCATGACAGAAGCCATTGGAAGATATTGTGACTTAAAGGAGTCAAGTTCTTGAAGGGACAAAATGTGAGACGTGAGATCAGATAAAAGACAGTGGACCCACAGTTGAGTTGTGGTCTCAAAGGACAACAGGCAGGAGCTGAGGGAGAGTAGAGTGAGGGGGGAGAATGGCTGAGGGAGAAACCAGGTCTAGAGTGGCAGGAGTGGATAGTGTAAAATGTGGAAGTCCCTGAGGAAAGAGGTGAAATGAAACAGAGGAAAAATGTCCACTGTGATGAATATACCCAAGCAGGGCTGTGGAGCTGTTGCTAGAAGTCCCCGGCTGTTCAGTAAGACCCAGGGTTTCTGCCACGATGGAGGGCTGGTCAGTGTTTCCACAGCCTTCTTCCCCAGCTAATTTAAGATAGAAAAGGTAGAGGGGTGAAGTCCCTGCCCTAAAGTTTAGTATTAAATCAGGAGAACAAGCAAATCTCTCTCTAATTATTCAAGTTGTTTAATGATATGCTTTAACAGTTATTTTGCTGCATGGCAATTAGATTCAAATGGTAAGTCAGTCACATAAATGAATATAATTAGAAGTGTTTTTGCATAGTTAAATCAAGCATTTAGAGGCCTGTTAGGCAAATGGTGGTCCAGGGAGAAGGAGAATTTGTGGCTCTTAGCACTTTCCCTGCTAAAGGGAAGGATTGTTGCTTGCTCCCAAAATTCTCTCCTTGGTGTGGTCCTTAGGAAGTAGGCTGCCTGCCTTCTAGTCAGATCATCCTTTGACCTTACAGTTTATCCCTGTCCTTCTCCCCAGAAGGGGCACAGAGGAAGAAGGAGGGATGGAACAAGGGTGGGGGCTGGGCAGGTAAACTCCTTTCCTCCAGGGAGTATAGAGAATTCTTGACTCTGGGCAAGTATTTTCTCATGTCTTGCCTCAGTTTTTTTTTTTCTTCTCCTATTTTACATTTTTATTATTTTAAAATATTTGGCACAGAGAAAAGGAAAGGGAAAGAGCATAAATGCCCCCCCCCACCTATTATGAGCTTTAATACATTTCATATTTGGCATATTTACTTCAGGATTTAAGAAAATAGACGGTACATTGCAGGTAGAGGTGAGGTTCCCTTTTGTACAACTCTCTGAATTTTCCTCGACCTACAGGAGCCATCAGGTTGAAGTAGGTATGTATCACTCTTATGTGTGTTTTTATACTTTTCCTACTTATGTATGTTTTCTGAAGTAAATATAAACTTTTTGAGTGTTTTTAATTTTCAAATGAATGATACAATGTGTTCATGAGTTTGAAAGGTTTTATTCAGCAGTAAGTTAGAGAATACTCAAATATCAAACTCAAGCCACAGGACTTCAGCATTAAGAGTGTTAAGCACAGGGGCGCCTGGGTGGCTTAGTCAGTTGAGCGTCCGACTTCGGCTCAGGTCACGATCTCGCGGTCCGCAGGTTCGAGCCCCGTGTCGGGCTCTGGGCTGATGGCTCGGAGCCTGGAGCCTGCTTCCGATTCTGTGGTTCCCTCTCTCTCTGCCCCTCCCCCGTTCATGCTGTGTCTCTCTCTGTCTGAAAAATAAATAAACGTTAAAAAAAAAAAATTTAGGAAAAAAAAAAAAAAGAGTGTTAAGCACATGTAATTATCCTACAGATCAAGAATTCCATAAGTGGGCTATTCCAGGTCAGGTCGGGCAGTTCAGTGATACCATCAAAGACCCAGGCTGTTTATATCTGTCTGCCCTGCCATGGTCGGGAATTACGTTTCTTCCTTAGGTTTGTTGCCTCCGTGTAGCCAGATGACCGCAACCAAGAACCATGGTCTCACACAACTACATTCAAGGGAAGAGAAAAAGGGCCGAGAGGAAGATATTTCCCATGTAGCTATGCACTGTGCACAGTTCGGGACTGGGAATATAATGGATTTAACTCTCACGAATAGGTTACGTTTTATGGCACAATTAACTTTAAAATGGAGAGACTATCCAGGTGGTTCTAAGCTAATCCCAAAAGCCTTTTTAAAGCAGAGTTCTTTTCCCAGCTGGTCACAGAGTAGGAAGTCAGAGATTCAAAGCAGAGAACCATTCATTCAATGCCTTGTTGCTTGGTTTAAGATGTAGGGTATCATGTGGCAAGGAGTGCAGGTGGCCCCTCTGAGCTGAGACAGGCCCCGGGCTGAGAGCAAGCAGGGAAAGGAATACCTCAATCCTAAACTTGTAAGGAACCAAATTCTGACAATAAGAATGATCTTAGAATAGCAGATTTTCCCCCAGAGCTTCCAGATGGTAGCTCAGTCTTCTCAACATCTTGCTTTCAACCTTGAGATACCCTAAACACAGAACCCACCCAACCCATGCCAGATTTCTAACCTATAGATGGTGAGCTAATTAATGAGTATTGTTTTAAGCTGCTAAATTTGCAGCAATTTGTTACACAGCCATAGAAAACTAATACAACTTAGCCAATAATACTGAGTTAAATTAAAATATATCCAACGGATAAAAAATTATACTACTACTAGAAACTATGTTATCAAAGCACATTTAATGACATTTAAAATATTCATGATAAACTAAGAAAAAAAAAGGAAGATACAAAACTTGTGACTACATGTAACTATATATAACCATATGTATGATCCCAAATGTGTATTTGAGATCTTATTAGCCAGGGACCTTGGTCAAGTTGCTTAACCTCCGTTAGTGTCTTCGTCTGTAAAATAAAGATTTTACATTTTACGTGTAAAATAAAAATGTCATATCTCTCCAAATCCCCTAATATAACTTCATTAACTATTTGGCTTCCCTAAAATACAATCAAGAAAAGCAAATGAATGCTTGATTCTTTCTTTTTATTTTTATTTTTTAAGTGTTTATTTATTTATTCTGGGAGAGAGAAAGAGCAGGAGCACAATTACTCAAATCGAGGAGGGGACAGAGAGAGAGATAGGGAGAGAGAGAATCCCAAGCAGGCTCCTTGCTCAGGATGGGGCCCGATGAGGGGCTCCATCTCATCATCATTATGAGATCATGACCTGAACTGAAACCAAGAGTTGTACACTTAACCAACCAAGCCACCCAGGTGCCCCAATTCTTTCTTTTTCTTTACCAAGTTTTAGAATAATAAATTGGTGCCCTATCTACCTGCAATATTGACCCATGAGTTTTCAAAAGAAACATTGCTGTGAACCTCATGGGATTTAAAATATTTTGATTCATTTTAACATTTTAATTCATTGTAGTGATTATTATTCTGTTTGATGTTCAAATTGTTCCATCTTTGGCTAATGAGAGCACCTTCAAACTGACTTTTGTGTCTTTAAACATGACCTCATTGGTCCTTGATAACTTCTTTTCTTTTAAGCACAGTCACATATTCCACATATTCTTTTCTTTTAAGCACAGTCACATAGCTTAGCAGCCCTAGAATGGCAACCAACCACTTCTCCAAGGAGCTCTGGCTTATTTTAGTAGGAAATAGTATATAGACACCAAAATCTGAGTGATTGAGATAGTTCACATGGTTTCCAGGCCTTTCTGGTGTATACACGTAGAAGAAAATCTTGTTTGACAATGACATGAATATAAAACTTATTTGTTTGATTCTTCCATCTAATAGTTTAGATAATAACAATATTGCCAGTAATAGGCAAGACTACTGAATGCTATTTAAGATTTTTCTGGGCCTTTTTTGGTCTATATGATATATTCAACGGAGAATGTACAGTCACAATGATGTGTTTAAAACCCTGTGATATAATTATTCTCTGTGTGATCGTCATTCTAATTCAATATGTAATTAGTTAATATTCCTCTGTTTTGGTTGCCTTTTGATCATTAGAGATTTCTTAATTTCCTTTTCTATTTGATTTACAAATCTATATATTGTTTACTTGTTTCCAAAGTCAAAATTATAAAGCATGCTGTATTCAAAGGGGCTCAACTACTTGGTGCTACAATGATTACAACGGACTTCTTTCAACCTAAAGGATGGCAGTGATGCCTTCTTATCAGGATGTTGTTGTAGACACGGGTTTCCCTTCCTTGCCTGCACAAGATCTCTCAGAACCACCAGACTTTAAGAAGACTTACAAAATGGCTGATATATAAAAATTATATGCTATACAACGTTACTTCAGAGTAAGTGGCCCGTTTTATAGCAATAAAGAGATGTGAAATTCAGCACAAGATTGACTTTTCTTACCTAAACCTCATCAACGCAGCAGAATGGTGGAATTGGCCCAGGAAGCAGTTGGTGAAGGTGACAGCTTAGGGATAGCACTTCTGGAGTCAGGGTACCAGCCTCCAAGAGGTGGGATGTGCATTGCGCCCCTAATTTGGTTCTGAGTTCAGCAGTTAGAATGTAAGAGTCTGGAAGCCAACAGGTAAAAAACAAAATTGGCTCCTCTCCCAATTATGACTAGTGACTCATTGTGGAATTTGTACTTCCTATCCTTGTAAGCTGATTCAGCTGGATTAGAAGTTCTGCTTTCTGATGGGGATGGGGGAACCCTTCCTTCATGGTGAATTTGAAACTATTACTACCAGCGGGGTGCTTGGGACTCTTCATGCCAAAGAACTAGCAGTAAAAAAGCGCTATGATATTGGCAGGAGAAATCGAATCTTATTTTTGTGAAGAGTTAACGAAGGTTGCTGCTACACGATAGGGCAGAGAGGGGTGTGCCTGAAAGAAAAGGTGCACTGGAGTACTGCCTTGAGTTCCCATGCCTGGTGCTAACCAGCAAGTAGTTGAAGCGACCTTACCAAGGGCCAGTGAACCAAAGTCTCGTACTTCTTAGGGATGACAGTCTGGTTCTCCCCCAGGCACACAGTCTACAACACCAAGATGCTGCTAAAGAGTGAGGAAAATTTAGAGCGTGTGGTGAAAGAAGAATTATAGATTCAGGACCAAAGGCAGCAATGGGGATAAAAGTTTGTTCAATATGGCTTCTTGCATTCAATCCTTACATAAAATACAGTAGGCCACCACCATAAGAGGGACTTTGTGACAAAGTTTAGCGGCAGGCATAAATAGATCCACTTGTTCCCACATTTTACCTCAACTACTTCTGGGGTGATCAATTCTGTGAGTATTCTGACCATCCTTGTGCAGGCTTTTAATCGGCTTTGTGCAAGTATAATCTCATAGTACTTCACCTTGGGCTCGTGTGTGCACCTCTCACTTCAGTAGGAAGCCATTCAGTCCTCACACATGCTCAGCCCGCAATTTCAGGGAAGTGAATGCCTTGTGGCCACCTTTGACCAAAGGGTAATGAAAGCCAAAAGATAATGCCTTCCCTTTTCAACCTTTAGGTAGATAGTTTTTGAGAAACAGTTCCCAAGTCTCTTCAGTTGGTGGCCCTGTAGCATGAAGCACTCGTGACTCTTTTTGGTGGCCCATTTAATAATGCATTCTTAAACTGATTTTATCTCCTTTACTTGTCCTTCCCCTTATATCTTACTTCTACTTCCTGGGATAATGTTCTAAACCAATAACCTGCACGCAAACCTTTGTTTTAAGCTCTGCTAACAGAGAACCCCATGCTAAAACATGGTCTCAAAGCAGGCTCACTCTTGATTCTGTTCACTGCCGTGTCCCTAGTCTTAGGAACAGTTCCTGGCATTTATTAGGCACTAAGTAAATATTCGCTAACTAAATGAATGAATAAGTAAATGAGTTCCCTTTTATTTAGACCAACAGGAAAATGAGTTTATATTTTTAACTCCTAAAATATCTAGGACTGAGGAGTAGAACCAAAGGGGTCAAAGCAAGCTTAAATAATAGGTTTAGAAAGCCTACATATTTGTTCCATAGATTTTTATGTTTATCTTCTAGCGTGTAGCAAAAGACTGGGGGAAAAGAATTACTTTTAAAACACTAGGTAGCCAGTGCTAGAGGTTGAAGGCATTTTTGGAAACAACCAGCATCTGTACCATGAGGACATGTAACTTGAAGTGAGCGTGAACACAAAGAAGTGTTTTCAAGGGATGGTGCCATCTTAGAAGCTTACCCTTGGTCTTGGTTGCTGCCAGGTCAGACATTCAGCAGCAGCAGGAAAGCTGGATCAGCCTTGATGAAAGAGAATCTGTGCCCTCCTCCATCTTTTCACCTTGAATACTCTTCTGTGAGCCCGTTAGGCTGGTTAAAGATAGACCTTGGCTGATAACAACTGGCTGACCCATAACCTTTCCACTTGGTTATTTGGTGTCTACTCGGCAGTAGTTATTCTCGGATGTGCAATAATGTACTGATCGATTCAAAATTCTTTACATCTTATGGCCATTCCCATAAATTCACCCACATGTTTCTTCCCCAGATCTTCTTGTCTCCAGTATTTCATCTTGCTCTTTTCAGATCCCTCCTCAACCAACCAAGCCATTTGTCACTGCCCATAAGTCAAAGTCTTCCTTATTTTGGGCTCCCTCTCTCTGCACACAAGGTAGAGGGTCAGGTATGCACTTGAAGTTCTATCCACTGGGAGGATTTTCCTACACCGCTGTTTTTCAAAACCACCCTGTAGTTTAAACAGTCATCATTTTGGGGATTTGGGGATTGCACCCGTATCCTGAGCTGACTTATCTGTGAACAATGCTCAGGTTGTTTCTTCCTCTGTCAGCTGTCACAAGGAAGTCCCCATGAGACCACAGCTGTGACCTGAGCAAGTGGTATCACTGCAAAGTGGTGGGCAGGCTGAGCATCTGTTTGTCTCTCTGTGCAGCTTAGTTATGTCTTCTGAACATGCTTGAGCCTGATCCTGGTGCTTCTCAGCCTAGCCGATCTAGTGACTTCGTGTGCTTGGGATAGCCAGCTTATTTTAGGTAGTTATAGCTATATGGCTGTTTGATGTCCCAAGGTCAGATGCTCCTTCTTTACTGAGACCCAGTAGCATGGCAAGAACACTATGAATGGTGTATAGTTCTCTGTTGCAGATGGCGTTGTCTTACTTTCGAACTCCAGGAACCTTCTTGTGGGCTTTCTGATGGGGCTTGCTAGTGATACCCCATGGTACCTTTTCCTGGTACAGATTCCTTTTGAACCATCTAGTCTGCTGAGTCATATGGCTCAAATGCGAAGGCCAAGCTGGCTGGCAAGTGATTCAACTTCAAGATCTTAACCTTCAAGTTTGCTTCCAAGGAGCAGTCCCAGTACCAACTGTTTTAGGTCATGTTTCCTAGAAGCGGGGTCTGAGACAGGGATTCAGAGAGATACTATTTGTTTTCTGGGGATAAGAGGAGAAAAACAAGGTAGGCAGTAGAATGCACTTATGACAGGATGTAGGTCCAGATGGAGAGTAGCTTTAAACTATTCCATCGGGAGCTCTGGGGTATGAATTGCAACATCAAGGTGGTTCGTGAAGCTAGCCCATCCCTGACCCCAGAGAGAGTCATTGGCTTATCTGTTCCCAGGAGTGGAGATGTGACATAATCTCTCAGATCAGGCAACTCTTGCTTGGTTGAGATCAATTACCTGGAAAAGATTTTAGTTTATGCCATTAGTAACCAACAGCCCCAACTAGGGAATGGCTACACCAGTCCTGGTCAAAGAGATCTGGCCAAGACATGAGCAGCATTCAGTGTAGCAAGTAATATACTTTCAGAGCAAGATAGAAAATTTGACCAAATGTATTGAAATATCAGATAAATCACATTTTCAGGGATACTTTATTTTCTGGGCAGCACTGTCCATACAACCTTTTCTTGTGAAACTGAATGATGCCTTATACTGTAGATCTTTGCTAGTGTAGACACATCTGGATATTACCTCAAAAGACAGCACAGACATTAACATGATTTGTATTCAGTAAACTCTATGAATTTCTTCTAAAATTATGATGTTATTTCCATCAATTAATTCTGCAATTCTTCAAAATCTTTGAATATTTTGAGCTTTGATAGTTCAGGCATGGGAAGCGAGTACCATCCCCAGTTGCCATCTGCTCAGTCCACATGTCCACATGGAATCTGCTTATTCGTACTTTGAACAAATCAGCAATGCTCTTTTGTTCCCCTGCAGTCTCAGGTTCAGGGTGTTTAGACGTCTTGTCATATTCACAAGGATGTACAGCTTTCTGAGCCACTGGGGGGCTGACAAGTTGGGTCTCTCAGAGCCTATTAATTCCAAAAAGTCCTTCATCGGAGGTAGCAGCTCAATAAATATCTTCAACAAGTTTTTCTGACTCAGTCATCTGAATGCACTACAATAAAAGAAGTCCAAATTCTTTATCTTTAAGAAGTACATAAACCCTTTATGATTTAGAGCATACGACGAAGAAAATTCAGTTTTGATCACTTCTACATCATGCAATGAACTTGAATTGCACAGTTCATAGCACAACAGTGCTTTGGAAGCAGAACATGCCATTCTCACTTTTTGACTTGAATAAATTGCTGAAACCTTTCTTTTCCTTTTCACTTCAAGTGCCTAATGGTGTTACCTGAACTTAACATTTCCTGTTTAAATTCTGTTTCTCAAATTCCTTAGATTCCAAGCCATTAGATCTTAATAGTTTTTGAGTGCTAATTAGATGAAACATTTCTTTGTTTTTCATTTCTTCTCTATTTTTTCTTTGCTTTTCTTTGTACCCTTCCTCCCTCCCACTCTTTCCCTTCCTTCCCTTCTTTCTTTGTTAAAATCTTTTATTGAAAGTCTCCTGGCCACTGGGTGAGGGAGAAAAGGTGGACTGAATTTGACCTGCAGGGCTCATTTTTACTTTGGGCCCAGTGAATGACCTTTTATTTTATCTAGCAGAAAGCTTCAGGTAGTGACGAGTAATATATAACCTTCATGCTATACAGAATGAAGAAACATTGAAACTAAAATTTATTCTTTGGAAAAATCAAGCAAGGAATTTTTAAAAACTTACACCATTCCTGGGAATGCAAACTGGTGATGCCACTCTGGAAAAAAGTATGGAGTTTCCTCAAAAAATTAAAAAAAGAACTACCCTACGACCCAGCAAATGCACTACTAGGTATTCATCCAAAGGATACAGATGTGCTGTTTCGAAGGGACACATGCACCCCCATGTTTATAACAGCACTATCAACAATAGCCAAAGTGTGGAAAGAGCCCAAATGTCCATCGACAGATGAATAAAGAAGATGTGGTATATACACACACACACACAAATCTTGCCATTTGCAAGTTGCCATTTGCAACTATGTGGATGGAACTAGAAGGTATTAACGCTAAGCGAAATTAGAGAAAGACAAATATCATGTGACTTAACTCATATGTGGAATTTAAGAAACAAAACAGATGAACGTAAGAGAAGGGAAGCAAAAATAACATAAAAACAGGGAGACAAAACATAAGAGACCCTTAAATATAGAGAACAAACTGAGGGTTGCTGGAGGAGTTTTGGGTTAGAGATGGGCTAAATGGGCAAGGTGCATTAAGGAGGACACTTGTTGGAATGAGCACTGGGTATGATATGTAGGGGATGAATCACTGGATTCTACTCCTGAAATCATTATTGCACTATCTGCTAACTAACTTGGATGTAAATTAAAACAAAAACAAACAAACAAACAAACAAACAAAAAACCCTTAAACCATTCCTTCACTTCCAGGACAAATTTTTTGGAATTCTATGAAAAACTCTATCTTCCTTTAAAAAATTAGCTTTGAAGTTTGAAAAGTTCCCCATATAGAAAGCACTAATAATCGGGGTGCCTGAGTGGCTCAGTCGGTTAAGCATCCAACTCTTTTTTTTTTTTAATTTTTTTTAAATTTATTTTTAATTTATTTTTTATTTATTTTTTATTTATTTTTTAATTTTTTTTTTAACGTTTATTTATTTTTGAGACAGAGAGAGACAGAGCATGAACAGGGGAGGGTCAGAGAGAGGGAGACATAGAATCTGAAACAGGCTCCAGGCTCTGAGCTGGCAGCACAGAGCCCGACGCGGGGCTCGAACTCACGGACTGTGAGATCATGACCTGAGCCGAAGTCGGCCACTCAACTGACTGAGCCACCCAGGCGCCCCACCAACTCTTGATTTCAGCTCAGGTCATGATCTCACAGTCGTGAGACTGAGTCCTGCACTGGGCTCTGGGCTGAGTGTGGAGCCTGCTTAAGATTCTTTCTCTCCCTCTGCCCCTCCCCTGCTCGTGTGTGCGCGTGTGTGTGTCTGCCCCCCCCCCCAAATAAATAAAAAATTAAAAAAAGAAACGCTAATAACCAAAACTTTAAGGGCAATATGTTGCATCAAATTCATTTATTTAAATAATTTATTTCAAATAGCCTTGACTTCTTCTCAAGAATTCAAAGTACATGGGAAAAAGAAGAGAATAAAATGTATGCAAAGCTTTCTGTGATTATGTTTTTATTAAAGAAGGGGATCTCGAGAAATGGAATGATTCCAGATATGTTTTTCAGAATGAACAGGGCTTGGATATGGGTATGAAAGAGAGAAATGTCAACCATTTGTTTATAGAGACTGGATGGATCATAGTACTATCTCCTGGCAGGAAAGAGTAAGAGGGGAACATTTGGAGGCAGGAGAATGTATAGACTTTTAGTTTGGGGCACATTAAATTTAGATGCTTATCCAAGCAGAGGAGTGGAGATATCACATAGGCCATTGGCTAAAGAAGTTTTGGGCTGAGCAGAATGGTCTAAGCGAGAAATTAAAGTTTCAGAAGCTGTCAACATAAATATGGTGCTGGGAATCTTAATCACTTAAGGGAGTATAGAAGGAAAGATGCCTCACACAGTGCCTAGAAGAACTTCAATGTTTGGAGATTCAAGTTTTTTTATTTTTTAATTTTTAGTTTTTTTAGAGAGATAGATTGAGCATGAGTGGGGAGAGAGACAGAGAGAGAGGGAGAGAGAGAGAGAAAGAGTCTTAAGCAGGCTCTATGCTTCGTGCAGAACCTGATGCAGGGCTCACTCCCATGACCCTGGGATCACGACCTGAGCTGAAATCAAAAGTCAGACATTCAATGGACTCAGCCACCCAGGCATCCTCAAAGTCAAGTTTTTAAAGACATTTGACTGTGATAGGGAGCAGACCAAGGAGTGGCAATTGGAAAGGGATGAATGATGTTTTTTACATAAGTGAGAATGCTAGAACACATTGGTGTGCTGAAGAGGTGGTACACATATGTAAGAGAATATTACTCAGCCATAAAAAAGAATGAGCTCTTGCCATTTGCAACAACACGGATAGGCCTAGAGGGTATTACGCTAAGTGAAATAATTCAGACAGAGAAAGACAAATACCATATGATTTCATGCACATGTGGAGTTTTAAAAAATGAACAAATGAAAAAAGAGAAACAAAAACCAGACTCTTCAATATAAAAAACAACATGGTGGTTGCCAGAGGGGGCGGGGGTTGAGAGATGGGTGTAATAGGTCAAGAGGATTAAAGAGTCAACACTTGTCATGATGAGGACTGAGAAACGTGGAGGATTGTTGGATCACATACTGTACACGTGAGACAAATATAACACTGTATGTTCATCATACTGGAACTAAATAAATGGATAAATAAAAAAATTTTGAAAAGTAGTGACTTGTTCTAGATGGAGAAGTTGAAGATACAGGAGAGATATAGGAAGGTACTTGAAGAATAAGTTCTGATAAGATGAGAAAGGCAGGGGTCTGGAGCTTTCCTGGAGGGATAGATCTTTGATGGTAGAAGAGCCATTTTCTCTGGTGCAACAGGAGGAAAAAAAGAGTTGACAGAGCTGCAGAAGATTTGTGGACTATATAAAGATTTCGCTAATCTCTTTGATGTAGAATAACTTTCCTCTTAGGTTGGAAAAGAATCATGCCCTGAATTTTGCTGGGTGTTCTGGTAGCCAAATATTGCATCAAACCTCAACGCTCCCTCTAAGTGCTCTGCATGTCATCATTCATAATTCCCCTTTTAACACTCTCATTCTCCTCAGAAATTCTGCCAGAAGATCTATATGGCTTCCGGAAGTTCAACCCCCTCAACCTCTGCACTTTTAAACCTTTCCTAAAAGTTCAGCGATTGACCCATTAGCACAGTTGCTTGCCTTGACCTTCCACAGCAGGTTAAGAGAAGGTTGCTCTTAGTTCTCTCCAAGCTTATTGGATATGGCAAATAATATTTCTCCTTATTCCATCTACATTTTCCTCCAACATTTCATTTCTTGTCTTTACCCCAGGGTAAAGAAATAAATGCACGCTAATTAATGTGTGCAGTGGATGAGATGTTCCAGAAATCATTTAGCCTAGAAAACATTCTTTATAATTTCCAAAGTAAAAACAGTAGAGATTAAAGGGAAAAAATTTGATCCGCGTTACAACTTGTGAGCAGTTTTTAAATTCTGACAATACTTACCTAGTAAGCATTAGGTATTGCTATATATGCAATTATTTAAGGATGGTTTTTCTTAATCATTGGAAAGATGTGGCAGGTTCTTGCACCTCATAGGATACAGCAGCTAGAATACAGCACCTCCTAGAATTCAGCAGCTGACTCTGAAGAAAGACTGGGGCAGACTGGAACTGACATGATACTTTATTACATTATCTGCTCTTCTCCACTCCACTTCTTTTTCTGTTTGTTTCCTGAGATGAGTCTGTATATGGTAAAGATTAGTGTTCCTAAACACCTATGCTACGTCTTCTTTTAGGGCTGCTAATAAAAAAAAAAAGGAGAAATTCAGGATCAAGTATTTTAAAGTGTGATTAAAACTTTAGTCAAAATGCAGCAACTTGAAACCCCCTGCACTTGACTTTAAGGTAAAGGAGGGATTGCAGCACTGAGATACCATCTGAAACTTTGTTGGGGGGAAAAAGCCCAAACCTGTTAGCATAGCTTTCTTCATTCTCCCTGTTCTTCTCGTTCTCATCATCAG
Source organism: Panthera pardus (assembly GCF_024362965.1). Taxonomy (NCBI): domain Eukaryota; kingdom Metazoa; phylum Chordata; class Mammalia; order Carnivora; family Felidae; genus Panthera; species Panthera pardus. The sequence continues at coordinate 44,288,800 of NW_026526654.1, forward strand.
CTGAATTCCTGACCTGGCCCTCCTCAGTAACAGAAAAGCTTATATTCTTGACTGTTCAAGGCTCTCACCTTGCTGGGCTCTGGAAATTATTATTTTCCTGCCACCTCAAGTGAGTTTGGGTGACAGATTTTATTTTCCAAATAAAATATATACATATATACCCCCAGTACATATATATATGTATGTACATATATATGTATATACCCCATATACATATATACCCCAAATCACCGTGATACGATATGATGTTGCAATATGGCATTATGGTCTTTCATTAGAAGACGGGGTCTTTGTTCCTTCTTGAATCTGGGTGGGCCTGTGAATACAGTGGAAGTGACATTGTGTGAATTCTGAGACCAGGTCAGAAAATACAAGATACCTTGTGCTTGTTTTTTTCTGCTGAGATGTGTATGTTTCAATTCAAATGCTGTGAGGATGTCCCAGTTGGCCCACAGAGAGGCCACATGGAGAGTGTCGTGTGGAGAACTGAGACCCCCGGACAAAAGCCAGCATTGATTGTCAGACATGTGAAGAAGAGAGGCTTCAGTTGACTTTGGTCCCTAGCCTTTGAACCATTGCAGCTGACCCCAGGTGGCACAGGTGGCACTGATGCTGAGAGCCCTTGGACAAATTGCGGATTTGTAAACAGAAGAAATGTTACCACTTATCAAGCCACTAGGCTTTGGGAAAGCCTACATCAGCAACTACTGGAACATTCTGCTACAAAAGTATCTCTTCTTGGGGCACCTGGGTGGCTCAGTTGGTTGGGCGTCCGACTCTTGATTTTGGCCGAGGTCATAATCCCAGGGTTGAGAGATTGACCCCTGTGTCAGCACGGAGCCTGGGTGCGTTTGGGGATTCTCTCTCTCTCCGTCTGCCTGGCAACCCCTCCCCCCCCCAAAAAAATTCTTCTCTTTTGGTACATTTACTTATCAACTCTTTCTCATCACCTATGAATTTACTCAAGTGTCTCATTTGAAAAAAAAAATCTAATCCTGTCTTTTACTCTGCACCTCCTTCCAGTGATAGCCCCATGGCCCTTGCCCCCCTCCTTCAGTCTTTCCTTTGCTGATTCCAGACTTGTTCTGACCCTCCCTTTTTCCAGTTTCTTCTCCCTATTGTCCTCTGTCCATCCACAGCCTCTTCTCTCTGCCCTTTAGTCTCTCCCTGGTGTCCTCTTGAGCCCATCCTCCCCAGCCCCCACTCTTTAGGAAAGTCTGCCCTGGGTGGGCAGTCCGGGCTGTGTTGGGTGCTGTGTGCCTACTTCCCTTCTCTGTTTTCCTGGCAAAGGCCTATGGTCTCAATCCCACCTCCTAATTTGTTTATATCCCAGCACCAGATGCAAACGGCACATTCTTTAAAATGCTGCTATAAAGTCAAAATGAAAACAAGCCAATTAGCAATTCACAAACCTATAAACTTTATAAGAAATACAATGTTGGCAAATTGGTAGAACTGAGAATTTAACAAATTGGTCATTTGGCAAACTGGTTACCCAGCAAATTGACATAATACCTGGGGTCCTCACTCCTGTCCTTGTCAGATCATGTCCGTTCCTTGCTCATTTGATACTCCTTTTACTTGCAGGCAAACTCTAGACTCCTTGCAGAATATAAATAGCCACATCTGTCCACTGTGTGTTGCTTCAATATCTTTTCTCAACTCCACCCTCTTGTATCTTATGGAAGCTCCAGGAACATGGAACTGATTAGTTTCTGTGAACACCTCGCTGCACATGCCTTTTCTGTTTGCAACACTAGCTCTGCTCCTGACCACTTGGCAAATTTCTTCCCAGTTTCAGGTCTGTGACTCCCCACGGGCAACCTTGCATATTTCAGCCGGCAGGTCAGCCATCAAGGTTGCTGCCTTTGTACAAACCTTTATCACCAGGGGAGTGTTTCATGACAAATGAGTTTCTCCAGTGGACTGTTAGACCTTTGAGGGCAGGAATCCTAACATTCACCTCTGAATATTCATGACCTAGCATAGATATTGACACATAGTAGGCTCTCAATAAATCTTTCTTAAAGGAATACCATTTACTTAGAAAATATTACTCCAGCCATCTGTTGTTTAAAGATAATTCCTTCACAAAACCCATTTAAAATTACTCCCTCAGGCTATATAATAAAGGCACATATAAAGAACACGTCTGCATTTTGTTTAAGACTTCTACTAAAATCAGAGTTCACTTTGTGGTTTAAAGCCCCTTGTATAAATATCCATATTACTAATTTCTCTTAGTTTTAATGGAAGGTAAAAGCTTGTATCTACTGGCCCAAGGCATGCTTCCTTTTATTAGATATTTTATCAGATAACAGGAGGTAGGTCCCCTGCTCCCTTCCCCCCTGCCCCTCCATTTTTGCCTTTACTTGTAGGGAACTCAGGGCTAAACTAACTTTTGTGCATGTGCTTTTTATCATACTTGAATTCAGATCTTAGCTATGTTCCTTCTTAGCTGTGTGACCTTTCTGGGCCTTAATTTCCTCATATATAAAATTGGGTTATCATAGGTGGACTCACAAAATTTTTGTGAGAATCCAATGAAACTTTGTAGGGAGATATATTTTGGAAAGTGTTAATCCAAATATGTTATCACTCTTCTTCTTTTTAAAGAACTGATATCTTAAAACTATGACATTAGAATTTGATATTTACAGTTCCTTCTCTTGCAGCCAGGAAACAGAGAGAGGATTCAACTACAGTAACCTCCATTTCCTACCTTGTAGGTTAACTTGTCCTATTTGTATTTTTACAACAGTACTGAACACATATCTTTAATTGTAAGTGACCTCAAATCCTTTTATGAAGGTAGATGAGATATGTGAAGTCAAGTAGAACTTCAATAAGAAGGAGTTAATCTGTTACTGAAAGGTAATTTCATAGGACACTAGAGAGATTTATTAACTTTTTCTGCGAACAATATTAATAACTTATATTTCTTGAATTCTCATTGTGGGCCCAACACTGTGCTAAGTGCTTAAATGCATGATCTTTTAAATCCCTACCACAAACCGATGAGGTAGATACTCATCATCTGCATTTTGTAAGGAGAGGAAACTAAGGTAGAAAGGAGTTAAAGAGCTCACATAGCTAGTTAGTGCTAACTGCTAAGCCTGTGTCCTTACTTAACTTGTCTCCTACCCTAAACAATATTCAGGCACATTTCAGACATTTAATACATTAGAATTATGAGACATTCAATAAGGCGGGAGACAAATGCTTATTTTGAAAATTTTTTTATTGCAATGATAATTTCTTTTCCAGGATTTTCTGTTTTTCCTTGATACTCTCTCTAAAATGATATGTATTCTTATATTTTTCCTAGGAAGTCATTACTGTCAATTTTTCCTCTTCAAATCTGTTGCCTCTTATCCTATGTCCACTTTCAGTATTTTTTGGTACTATGGGCATAATTGTGTTATTTTTCATTACTATATTTTAAAATCGATTCCAGCGATTATGATTCCATTTCCTTACTTTTTTTTGTTAATTGCATTTGTTAATGTCTTGTGATATTCTTGAACTACAAATTGGAAGCAGCCTTTTAGACGTGATCTTGCCTTTACATAAAATTTTATTTCAAGTCACTCTGCACTGTGAAATCAATCAGACTCAATAATCATCAATAAAATAAAAATGTTTCTTTTTCCTTTGGATTCAAATTCATTCAGTTTCTTATGAGACTGTACGGGTATTCTTTCCTTATTATAAAACTTCAATTTCTGAAAGTAAGCAAAATCACATCATGAAAGTTCTTTCAGTTTAGAGTGTTGTTACAATTTATAGATTCATAACAGGATTTCTTAAAAAAAAACTATCTTCCTTAGATCATCAAAATATCATTTGATTTACAAACAGCTGAAGAACACTCATAGCAGTGAAGTGTGAGAAACCTGACTTATTGTTGGCCAGTGTTAGGAAATATGTCAAAAGATAATGTTTGATCTTTTTAAAAACCTATGTAAATTGTTTTGTTTTATGGAACAAAATTGTGCGTGTGTGTGTGTGTGTATATACACAAGGTACCACATATCTATAAAAAGTATACATATGTGTACATATATATGCATGTAGGTATGTATGTGTATCACTGATAGACAATGAAATATGATCCGAATCTCTAAAATCTCTACTTGAATGTGGACATATCTGGATGGATGTTCCAACATTCTCAAAGGTGTCTCTCTTACATGTGGAATGTGTCACTATTCATAAAGTGATCCTAGACTCAGCTTACCTGTTAAGGTTTTTGTCAGTCTGAAGTCCTTTGTTTCGCACTCACACATTTTACCGCACTTAGCCATGTGTCTTGCACTTCGTAAATCCTTGATAAACCAGGTATTCATGTCCTTCTTCTCATCGCACACCTCACATCTATACCATTATTGTTTTGTGCCTACTATAACCTTCTCACGCATCTCCCTTGCTATGATCCCTTCCCCTCCATTCTATAGACACATACCAGAAGAATACTTTAAAAATACAACTTTATAGGAGACATTCCTCGAAAAAGGGTTTTCAGGGGCTCTGGTTCGTCCTCCAAACTCTTTAATTTCTCTTTGAACTTTGGTCTTACCTACTTCCCCACCTTCTTTCTTACCATGCCCCTACACAGATCCTCTGTTGAAACATAACTGTCTATTCCGTGTCCCAAACCAGCGAGCCCAACCTCACCGAATCTTCTGCTTTGTCTGTAATTCCCTTCTCTTTTCTCCATGTTCCTCAGTGTTCTCTTTCCTTGAGCCTCCATGTTCACATCCTTCAATAATTATTGATACTCTAGTAAGTATCCACTTTTCATTTTCACTGAGCCTTTTTCATTCATGCCCCAACTGTACGAACAGATGATGTGTCTCTTGAAGGCAGGGATCACCTCTCACTTTGCCTTCTACTTAGCAGGTCACCAATAAGATGTAACAATGATGCTGCCTTCTCACTGAAGTCAGGCATATCTGGACTTACAGAGCCATCATGACCAGCTTCTTGCTTTGGCTGGCTTTCCTATGCAGATGGCTACCTGAGCACCCTGGCTCTATCACAGTGGGGCCGAACCCCCAAAGTCCTTGCTTCCCTCTCTGAGCAGAGGACATCAGGGCCAGACACTGCTCCTAAGAGCCATCTCTTTATTTTTTGACCTGAAGTGAATGTAAGGTTAGCCAGGCTAACCTGAATAGCCTGAGTAGCCAAAGCTCTGTTCTGTCTCCTGTGAAGTATTCTGTCAAGAATTGCCTTTCAGGGGGCATGTGGGTGGCTCAGTCAGTTGAGCGTCCGACTTTGGCTCAGGTCATGATCTCACAGCTCATGGGTTTGAGCCCCATGTCTGGCTCTGTGTTGACAGCTCAGACCCTGGAGCCTGCTTGGGATTCTGTGTCTCGCTCTCTTTCTCTCTCTGCCCTTCCCTAGCTTGTGCTCACTCTCTCTCTCTTTCTCAAAAATAAATAAATAAACTTTAAAAAGAACGTTTAAAAAATTGCTTTTCATTTACCTTTGTTGTCCTTGTTAAGGATTCTTACTCTTTTCTTAACTCCTAATTTAAGTTTACTAAGCAATTAAAATGTTCTTCCTTCCTTTCCTTCTTTCTGAACCACATCAGCTCTTAAAAGAGTAAAAAAAAAAAAAAAGGTCAAAACTTATTTGGAGCGACTTTTGAACAATTTCATTCACAATTATTCAAGGAAATGTAGCTGAATATAAAACACAGTAAAATTTATATTTGCAATAATCCATCCCCTTCCCCCATCTGTTTGGTGAAACCAGACACTTTGTTAATTATATCCAGTTAGTTTACAGGGAGAAACATCCAATTTAGAAACATTTGGCTTTATTAAAAGAAACAAAATACAACTACAAGGGAAGACAAAAACTGCTTTAATACACTCATAGACTTTTATTGCTTCAGTGAGTAGGTAAGGAAGAGAAGCAATTCTTTATTTCCAAATTATAAAGTACGATCAAATTTGAAGCTGTGAAAATATTGAACTTTTTCAAGAAAAAAAAATAAATGATTTGAAGCCCTGGTGATCACACAGAGAATCCAGACAATTTGACAGCTATGAATTTATCTCACTTGTGAATGAATAACCTTTGTAACTCACTTGGGACTTAAATATTCCAAACACATTTCCCTGGAAACACTTCAAAAGGCATAGTTCATTTCTGTCTTTACCAAACAGCTCCTTTGGTTACCTTTAGTTTGCTGGCTTTGTGGTTTGAGTACAGACTTGAAAGTTTGAAAATTAACATAGTTAAAGCTTGCCAGTGGGTTTTACTCCTGTAAGAGTGAAACAAGATTAACTCTTTGATTATTTTATGGTGTAAACAGCTTCTTTTACCTCTGTAATAAGGGAACTTCATTGATACTACTTAACAAAATTTCGACTTTGTCTGAGCTAAAGTTCAATATATTTCTATTTAGAGAGGAAATACCTTCACCAAAGTGCATGTAATGGACCAGAATTGCATCCGATTTAGTTGAACTCTTTATAGTTCTTAAAGACTTGCGGAAAACAAACTACTTTTTATATTTTATTTTATTTAAAAAACATTTTTTTAATGTTTATTTATTTTTGAGACAGAGAGAGAGCATGAGCAGGGGAGGGGCAGAGAGAGAGGGGGGCAGAGAGAGAGAGGGAGACACAGAATCCGAAGCAGGCTCCAGGCTCTGAGCTGTACTCAGAGCCCGACGCGGGGCTTGAACTCAAGAGCTGTGAGATCATGACCTGAGCCGAAGTCGGATGCTTAACCGACTGAGCCACCCAGGCACCCCAACAAACTACTTTTTAAAGATAGATCCAGGGTTTCAGGTTAAGTGTACTAATAGTTTTAGAGAGTTTTGTCTATGTATGTTTTCCGAATCACAAAGTACGAGCACACTCTCAGCACTGTGCTAGGTTCTAAACACTAGTCAAGCAATCCTGCTTCTTGGGATTGAGGATGGGTTCACTGTTTTCCTCGCCCCACTCCACGCAGCAGGCACAATGAATATGGTTGATGGAGTGACATTCCTGTAGACTGGCATGTCAAACCGGTTCCTGTCTAGTGGTAATACTTGAAAATATTGCCTAAAAAAGCACAATTAGGACACTACTATTCCAATGTAAAAATATGCTCACTTGTGGTAGTCTTGAAAATGTTTCTTTCAGGTTGAAGACTGCAGACTTCATGACTTTAGTCTTATCCCTGGGAAGATTTCATGGAGAAGGAGGGATTTCAGCTTAAAGGAAAAAAAGAGATATGTCCATTTTAGGTTTGAAGATGTTTATAGAAATAGAAAGATTATAGTCAAAATAAAAGTTAACTTTCAGAAGCTGAAATTTAACCCACATTTGCTTTTTCTGTCCTCATTAAAAATATAATTTACTTTAATAAAATTTGCTTCATAAGTTTCTTCTATTTCAAAGTAAATGTGCTTGTGTCTTTAACAAAGAGTAAAGAAAGATCTTAGGATAAGCTTGACCCCTCTCCCCTCCCAGGTCAGCTCATTTTTTAAGAGAGCCTTCACTGGAAATCTGGCAGTCTCTTCGACCAGTTCTACCAGGTTTTCTTCTCCTTTCTGGCAAGGGTCTCTGTCTTCTGTCATACATGCTCACTGGAGAGAGAATTTCAGCCATTATCTTTGTTTAAGTGACCAAATCAACATTTCCAACCCCTGCCCTAGCTTCACGCCTGTTATTTCAGTGCTGTGTTCAATGCATAAATGTGTTTAAAGCTCTACTCCCCATCTCCCTGCTGTCTCCTCCTAAAATCAGCTTTTTCTCTTGGCTGTTCTATTTCAGTTTTTGATACTCTAAGGAAGTAGAGTGAAATTTTCTTTGCCAGGATAATCTTATTTTAAGGGACAAACCTCCTTTTAAACTAGCTTAAGCAAAAGGAGACACTGGAGGAAATATACACCATACCTGACCAACTTAGGCAGCGGGTGCTGCTGGGTCTCACTAGGGGGTCGGGAATCAGTCAGTAAGCCAGACCAAGGTAGACACTCTCTCCTTCACCTCTAGTGCTAACATGACTTGTCATTACTCTTCTTTACTTATCTGCCAATTTCTCATGTGCGGTCTTTCTTTTCTGTGTCTCTGCCCATTTCAGCAGACTCCTTCCTTTATTACATTTGTATATCACCCTTTCCTGGATTCTTCAAAATGGCGCTCTCAGCCCTGAATTTATGTCACCTCAAGATTCCAGTACCTGCAGCTGTCAGTTTTCTGAGATTTCATTTCCAAGTTCTGGAGTTGGATGGCCCAGAATAGCCCCATGTAGTCTCTAGTGTTCAGTCCAGGTCAGCATAAGCTTGGTCAATAGAGGGATGGATGTTGTGAAAGAAGTCTGATGAGCTGTGAAGAGGCATTTTGAACAGGGGAACATGAGCCGAGGAGCACCCTTCAAGTATCTACTGCGAAGTAAAAAGGAGAGTTTTGCATCATCGCCCAAAGGGATAAAGTTTACTACGGTAGTTTCCATGTCTTTCTTTCCAATATGAACCTGTTTTGCAAATTAGTTGTGGTGTGCGACGTAAGTGCAAGATGCTTCTGTCCTGTCAGCCAGGCTTGAAAATCTGACGTCGCGGATGCTCTTCTTTGTCTCCCACATCTTACCGGTCACCAACTTTTGCCAGGTTTTCTTCACAATGTCCCTTGTTCCACTTCTTTCCCCAGTTCTCCCACTAGCGGAATCACTATTCTTTCTGAACTTTATCATCTCCCCCTATTTCTCTTATTTTAGAAGCTTTTCAACTTTAATTATTCACCCTACTTCCAGTCTCTCTTCTTGGCAATTCATCACTCACAGTGCCGACAAATTGGCCATAAAACACTCTTTCAACCTAATCATTCCCCGACTCAAAGACTTCAGTGACTCCCCACAGCCTACCAGATGAAGTCCAAGTGGCTTATTCTGACCATGTAAGACCTTGACCGTTGAGCTGCAACCTTTGCCGACAGCTCTAACTATCCACCTCGTTGGCACTGTACTCTCGCTAAACTGTGCCCCAAGCTGCCTTGAACTTTCTGATTTTATGCTTTTGCTGAAACCGATCCTGCTGGCCTGGATTGCACTCTTTTCTCTCTGCCTCTCTCAATCCCATCCATCATTCAAGTCGTAACACAAGTCTTTTCTTCTTTGTGAAGCCTTCCCAATTCAGTGCAGCCCAACTAATTTTTTATTTCTTTGAATCATTACAGATTTTTTCCCTGCCTCATTCATTTAATTAGTCCTCTACTTCTAAAAAAATACAGTGTGTCTTTTTAAATGCAAGTTTAAAACTTTTCAATGGCTTCATTTCTTCAATTAGATTTTACATTTCATGGAACAGAGACATTTTTACTATTTTACTCCTCCTTATGACACCAGTTACCATGCCTTATACATAGTAAGGGCTCCCAAAATACCGGTACGATGCAGATGTCTTAGGACACTTTGCTACGGTGCTGGATGCAAATCAACCTGCTAAAGAAGGTGTTGTTGATTTTGTATTTTCATTCATTCTTCGCATTATAAACAAACCAAATTGATGACCATGTTAACTTATGAACTTGCAAAATAGGAACTATTCTGTTTTATACTAACATTGGAGTTACAGAGTTTTCAGGTTGCAGGGCAATATATTAAGTGGCAGTTTGGAGGGCAGAGTGGGAGCTTGTTGACTAACTCCTAGTATCTTATTATCCACATGATGGAAAAAGTGGGGAACAGAATAAATTTCCAAGCACAGGAGAATGTCCTGGGACTTACAGAGCTAGGCGGAAGGGAAGGAGTATGTCAAATGTTAAGATGAAATTGCCCATTTCCAAAAGAAATGGAAAACCGTATGAAGAGTGAACTGCTTGTTCTAGAAGTTCCTAATGGCTTGGGACAGGGCTCTTGTCAAAGGGAGAGGCTATCCTCTTTCTTTCTCTCATCAGAAATTCCCACGTTCCCTGGGAACTTTTTCCTGTGGGAATAGATCTTTGATAATATATTTGGACTAAATGGAAAAAATAAGATTTATTTAGAAAAAAGCTTAGCAATTTGCTTGTTTATTCAGCAAATTGAAGACTTGGTGGGCTAAATACCAATGACATAATGCAATTATATACAGTTTCTGATCTGTCATAGGGAGATGAGTATAAACCAAAATAATCACAAACATAAGTCCACAGAAATAAGATATGGGAACTGAGATATTTCTGATTAAGTTGGAGGTAGGTGGGGTGGTTTTAATTTTGAACTTTTTGTTTTTTTTTTTTTTGGCTGGAGATTTGTACCTTTTCATTCCCTTCACCTATTTTTCCCACCCTCCTACCTTCTTCCCCTTGGCAGCCACCAGTTTGTTTTCTGTATTTAAGGGTGTTTTTTGTTTGTTTGTTTATTCATTTGTTTTGTTGTTTAGATTCTGCAATTAAGTAAAATCAGATGGTGTTTGTCTGACTTATTTTACTTAGCTTAATATCCTCTTGGTCCATCTGTGTTATTATGAATGGCAAGATCGCGTTCCTTTTTATGGCTGAGTAACATTCCAGGGTGTGTGTGCATGCGTGTGTGTGTGTGTGTGTGTGTGTGTATAGACAAGTACACACCATATATATAATATAGGTACACACTATATATATATATGCCACACATATATATATGCACTATATATACACCGTATATACCAAATATATATGTACTAAATATATGTGTATATATACCATATACACCAAACACACACATGCATGCACACACACACATGCACACACTAATTATATATATCACATCTTCTTTATTCATTCATCAATCCATGGACACTTAGGTTGCTTCCATATCTTGGCTATTGTTAATAATGCTACAATAAACATGGCAGTGCATACATCTTTTTCAAATTAGTATACTCAGTATACCCAGTAGTGGAATTACTAGATCACATAGAATTTCTATTTTTAACTTTTTGAAGAAACTCCATACTGTTTTTCATGATGGTTGCACCAATTTATATTCCCACCAACAGTGCATGAAGAGTTCCCTTTTCTCCATATCCTCACCAATACTTTTTATTTCTTCTCCTTCTGATAATAGCCATTCTGAGTAGTGTGAGGTGATATCACATTTGGGCATTGATCTGCATTTCATGGATGATTAGTGATATTGAACATCTTTTCATGTGTCTATTGGCCATCTGTATGTTTTCTTTGGAAAAATGTCTATTCTGGTTCTCTGCCCATTTTTAAATTGGTTGGTTTGTTTGTTTTGTGTGTGTGTGTGTGTGTGTGTGTGTGTGTGTGTTGAGTTGTAAGAGTTCTTTATATATTTTGGATATTAACCCTTTGTCAAAAATATCATTTGCAAATATCTTCTCCTATTTTAGTAGGTTGCCTTTTTGTTTTGTTGATGGTTTCCTTTGCTGTTTAAAAGTTCTTTATTGGGGCGCCTGGGTGGCTCAGTCGGTTAAGCGTCCGACTTCAGCTCAGGTCACGATCTCGCGGTCCGCGAGTTCGAGCCCCGCGTCGGGCTCTGGGCTGATGGCTCAGAGCCTGGAGCTTGCTTCCGATTCTGTGTCTCCCTCTCTCTCTGCCCCTCCCCCGCTCATGCTGTGTCTCTCTCTGTCTCAAAAATAAATAAACGTTAAAAGTTCTTTATTTTGGTATAATCCCAATAGTTTATTTTTGCTTTTGTTTCCACTGCCTGAGGACACAGACCCGTAAGTATGTTGCTATGGCTGTTGTTCAAGAGATTACCATCTATGTTTTCTTTTGAGAGTTTTATGGTTTCAGGACTCATATTTTAGGTCTTTAATCAATTTTGAGTTTATTTTTGTATATGGTGTAAGAAAGTGGTCTGGTTTCATTCTTTTGCACGTAGTTGTCCAGTTTTCCCAGCATCATTTAGTGAAGAGATTGTCTTTTCTTTACTGTATATTTATGCCTCCTTGTCAAGGTGAAGTTATTTTGAATAGATTTCTTCTTACCTTGCTTAAAATTGTAGATGTGGGTATATGATTCTTTTGAAAGAATCTTCTGATGTTAAAATCATGTTTATCTTATCAATTGAAATTCTTCTTTTCCTCATTGAATGTGTCATTTCTTTGAGATCCTTGTTCTAAGGGCTTTTTAGTTTTCTCAACTTTAATTATATTTGTGACCTTTTTAATGTTTATTTATTTATTTATGAAAGAGACAGGGGAGAGAGAGAGAGAGAGAGAGTGAGAGAGAGCGAGCATGTGCCTGAGTGGGGGAGGGGCAGAAAGAGAGGGATAGAGAGAATCCCAAGCTGGCTCTACGTTCAGTGCAGAGGTGGACGCAGGTTCCATCTCACTATGGCAAGATCATGGCCTGAGCCAACATCAAGAGTAGTACATGTAACTGACTAAGCCACCTAGACACCCCTTGAGAACTTCTTAATGTAATGGGTTTAACATTTCTTTCAGTTTGTATCTTTTCAAAGGCATGTAGATCTGAAAATATTAATCCTGGTCATTGATACATTTATTCTACATTCTGCTGAGTGTTTGTGGCAGGCACTATGTCAGTTCTGAAGATAGGATAGAAGTCATAGAATCACAGAGCTTTAGGCTTGGGAGGGATTATTTTCAGTGTTGAGATTTTTCTGCTCACAATAATGAAAATTTAAGAGCTTGTTACCGATGATCTTAATAGTGGACTTATTCTTCCTTGACCTTCTTGAGCCAATGAAAGCTGTGTACAGAAGTCCTTTTGCTAACCTTTGTCAGCCATCTCTTTGGGATCTATCTTCACTGTTGAATATATCTCTTTAAAATTAGAGTTAATCAGAAAGCTCCCTCTTCATTTATATAGATTTCTTTACATAACTGTCCTTTCACATTTTTATAGAATTATGTCCTTAGCATAGTTGTCACCAACACTTAAATTATACTGGAAAAATGCACATGGCATAAAAATGTCATACAGAAGGAAAGGTGCCACCATATAGAAAGGAAGCAAAGCTAACAAACACCAACCAACCAAACCAAAAATGTGTAGTTTCTACATGTTTTTGTACTTGGGAAAAGAATAATGCTATTATTTCTACAAATAAGGAAAAAATACTGTAAGAAGTAAAGTATATAAATATTCAAAGGGTCACTTTAAAAAAATTTTTCTTAATGTTTATTATTTTTGAGAGAGAGAGAGAGAGAGACAGAGAAGCAGGGAAGGGGCGGAGAGAGAGGGAGGCACAGAATCGAAGCAGGCTCCAGGCTCTGAGCTGTCAGCACAGAGCCGGATGCTGGGCTGGAACTCATGGGCCGCGAGATCATGACCTGAGCCATAGTCGGCCGCCCAACTGACTGAGCCACCCAGGTGCCTCAATGGGTCACTTTTTAAAAATGAAGGATCAGATATGATAGCAAATACCGCAAACGCTTAGAAGATTGTGAAGACACAGAACCAGGCCTGCGAGGCTGAAACCTAGCAGAGAGCAGGCATAAATAAGAGCCCACGTGAGGCATTAAGGGGGACGGGCTGCACAGGTTCTCATGTGGAACTTTCTACCTCCTCAAAAAAGGAGGAAAAGGAGCTAACGTGTTTTGATAGAAATATTTTCTTGTTTTCTTGACCGAGGAAAGTAACTTGTGCTCAAATATGAAACAAGATCATAAAACTGGCAAGATGGCAATGTGAGTGTGCACGTATTTGTGTGTGTGTGTGTGTGTGTGTGTGTGTGTGTGTGTGCATGTGTATCTGTGTGTCTTTGTGAATATTAGGGTTTGGCCTCCGGTTATCCTAAATGCAGAGACCATCCCTTTTTCCCTGGACGTCACATCTTCCAGGTAGCTGCATTTGGAGAATTTAGCTATCAGTTCTCCTGTGTGCTACTTCCTGTTTTTGAAGTTACAAACTTGTGGTTCAGGCCTGTGTGTCCCATAGAATTCTTCAATTAGAAGACCAAATATGATAGCATATGTTCAAAATACTTAGAAGAACATTGGACATACGGTGTGATAAGTGGTGGTGAAAATGTGATAGCTGTACCTAAGAAAGAAAAAAAAAAAGGGGGAAAAGGAAAAACATCCTTCACTTAAAAATGGAAATCCTTCAAAAATTTATTTAGGTCTAAGGAAGATGATTATCTTAGCTTATACTCATTTAACTGATTATAGAAAATACAGTTCTGTTTCCATAGTGCAAAGAAGGTTAAGACAACTTGGCATGGAAATCATTGTTGCTAAAATTTCAGAAAAAATATACAGCATTTGCTGCACTACATTTAATTATATATATACACACACATATATATATATACATATTTATGTATGTACATATATATATATTTTGCACTTGGAAGGTGAATATTTTAAATGAAAAATCAATGGAGGAGACAACATTTGGCATCATTTCAAGATTTGAAGAAGCAATTTCTTACTCTTTCTGCCAAAAAGTATTTAGGACTGATTCCAGCTCATTTTTTTTAGCCAAACACCTAAATTTTGAATTTTTCAATATTTCCAATATTTCAGAGCAAGTATGAAATTACCACCTTGATAACCTGGTACATTTAACTGGAACATCTTTATATTCCATAAACAGATGTGACCCCTGTAGCAGAATGTAATTTTTTCCTGTTTTTTTATTTGCCTATCTTCTCCACAATTTGGAAAGGAAAAAATATCTTGATCAGATTCAGAACCATTATAGAGAGTTTTTTTGGTCCACAACTGAATGAAACACAGTCTAAAAATCATAGGCATAAAAATTAAAGATCTAGTTTTTTGACTCCTGTATGGTTACTGTATAGTTCTCCATCTACTAATCCAAATGGAGATTATCATGAGCTTTGGTGCATTTGTGGGTATTTATGGACTTTATCCTAAGAATAAAAAAGGCAGGAATATTCCAGTCTCCTTCTACAGCAATATATCCAAAGTTAGTTATCTAAGGTAAATGAATTAAGTAAAGTATCTATTAAAATACCTATAGGTATTTTTAGATTTCCAAGAAGAATTTTTTACAATGCTGCAATTTGTAAAGCTAAAAATCTTTTCTTATTCTTCAACCTCCAAGTGTTTGGGTGCATTTTCCTCTCATTTAAACCTCAAGGGCATATAAGCTTCAGAGATCATAAAAGAAAAAACTTGGAGGGTGTTAAGAGTAAATTGGTTTTAAAAAAAGGAGTAAATTAGTTAACTTATCCAACTGATTAAAAAAAATTTTTTTAATGTTTATTTATTTTTTTTTAATTTTTTTTTTTTTTTACGTTTATTTATTTTTGAGACAGAGAGAGACCAAGCATGAACAGGGGAGGGTCAGAGAGAGGGAGACACAGAATCTGAAGCAGGCTCCAGGCTCTGAGCTGTCAGCACAGAGCCCGATGCGAGGCTCGAACTCATGGATCACGAGATCATGACCTGAGCCGAAGTCGGCCGCTTAACCGACTGAGCCACCCAGGCACCCCTTTAATGTATATTTTTAAGACACACACACACATACACACACACAGTGCAAGCAGGGGAGGGGCAGAGAGAGAGGGAGACACAGAATCTGAAGCAGGCTCCAGGTTTTGAGCTGTCAGCACAGAGCCCCTTGAGGGGTTCCAACCCATGAACTGTGAGATCATGACCCGAGCTGAAGTCAGACACTTAACAGACTAAGCCACCCAGGTGCTCCTATCCCACTATTTTTTTGAAAGATGACCTAGAAAGCCAAGAACATCACCATCCTCTTTTACTGCACTAGACTTTATGTCAATAGTTTCTTGGGTGATCATTCTAATGGTGTAGGAATATACTTTATTTTCAAGCCTAAATTAGGCCCCTTCCGCTTGAGCACTATAAAATTTTTTACTTACTTTTTGGTGATGTGGTTGACTCTTTCTTCTTATGGTTGATCTGAGAACGACTTGCTTTGCATGAAGCACCACTAAATAATACCTGTTGACTACAGGGTGCGTCTGCCAGAAGATAACTAACATTGCTGGTCTACATTGCCAGAAGTTTCCATTCCTTATCTCCAAACATAATTTCCCATGAGAACTTTCTGAGTATATCCTCTAAGAACCATCGAATCTTCCGAATTGAAAAGGTAAAGAAATAGTTCCCCGTCTATCTTTTTATTTAAATTCATTTTCCTATAATTTTTGGTAATAGCTTTGATGAGATATAATTTAAATGCCATATAATTTACCATTTTAAAGTGTACAATTCAGGGTTTTTTAGTGTATTCGTTGAGTTAGGCATCCACTACCACTGTCTAATTCCAGAATATTGCATCACCCCAGCAAGAACTCCATCCGCGTAAGTACTTATTCCCAATTCTTCCCTCCCAGGGGTTGGCAACCACTAATCTACTCTCTATCTCTATGGATTTGCGAATTCTGGATATTTCTTATGAATCGTATCATAGAATATGCGTCTGACTGGTTTCCTTCACTTAACACAATGTTTTTCAGGTTCATCATGTTGTAGCATTTATCAGTATTTCATTCTTTTTTATGACGAATAATATTCCATGGAATGGATATACCACATTTTGTTTATCCATTCATCAGTCGGTGAACACTTGGGTTGTTTCCACTTTTTGGGTTGGTGTAAATAAAGTTGCAGTGAACATTTGTGTATGAGGTTTTTGGTAGACATATGTTTTTAATTCTCTTGGTCATATACCTAAGGGTAGAATTTCTGGGTCGTATGGTAAGTCTATGCTTAATAATTTGAGGAATTGCCAAACTGTTTTCCAAAGTGGCTGTCCCATTTTCAGTCCCATCAGCAATATATGAGTTTTCAAATTTCTTCATATCCTAGCCAACACGTACTATTTTTTGTATTCATATCATTTGTATCTGTGAGGGAGCAGCCCCAAGTTACATTTATTAGATATTTCCTAAAGAAATTCTGCTTTTCCCCATCTTTGCTTCTCTGACTATAGTCCTTTTCAATTTCATCTTTTCCTTGGACAATTACAACAATCTTATCTCCATCCCCTTGTTGTAGCCTCCTTGACTATATAATATCCACAATGCTTTTTTAGACATAGATGCGGCAAATATAAATGTTATTTCAAAAAGTACACATGCTAGAATTTTTGCTGTAGATACTTCTGTGCCTGCAAAGAACTGTCAGTAAAATCTAAGTTCTTTTCAGGCCTTTTGAATTTTTATGTTTTAAAATACATTTATATTTTATGTTTATATTATATTTTATATTTCTTTTCAATACATCTCTGTGTCTTGTTTTAGCACTGATGAAAATCATCATGCCTCATTTGGGTTTTATCTGTAAGATATTTATATTAGAACAGAAGTGAAAGTCAAGGGGCTGTAAGACGATATTAATAATTACCTTTATTGCGTGCCTAATATGTACCAAGCAGTTTTCTTAGTATTTTCCATGTTGACTCATTTATTTATCACAACAAAAATCTTCTTATGAGATCGATGTGATTATTATTAAACTCATGTTCACCCTGTGCAATAGAGTTGCAGAGAAGTTAAGTAACTTGCCCAAGGTCACACAGCTAGCAGATGGTAGAGCCAGGATTTCAAACGTGGGGTCTGGCATCAGAGCCCACATGTGTAGCCATGAATTCATCGTGCCTGTCTGGCTCACCTATTGTACAAAATCCACAAAATTTAAGATAAAAAGTTCATCATTCTGAGATGTTCAATACGGTAGGTTACATGGGTTCATATTTTTATTCATTCCTGTATGGCATAGTTATATACAGTTAGAAGATTGTAGGTTTAAAGTTTCTTGTTTTTACTAACCAGAGGTTAACAAAATCAGTTCTGCCAAACTTTAAAAAAAATAGTAGCTTGAGCAAAAATTACTGGACTACTTCAAAGATAACTTGTAAAAGGCATTCATAGAAAAATAACATTTCCAGAAATTTTTACCGTAGTCATCGTCCTATTACTTTACTGCCTGCCAGTTTATGTGCCCCTTCCTCTCCCACCCCACCTCTTTTTGACCATCTAACAGAGCATTTTGTGTTTCTGAACATTTACATTCAATTTGTTAAGTGTCACCGAGGAAAAATAAAACGGAGGGGACACCAGTTAATAATGTACTCTTACATTCCGTCATCCCATGATTCCATGTCTCGCCATGGTGACCTAATTTGCCATGACAGGAATATGGTCCTGGTTTCAGAACATTCCAACTGTAGCAATCACTAAACCTTATGAGGAAGTTTTGTCCCCTTAGCAAATTGAACCAGATTGCTTTCCTCAGGACCGTTTCAGATGGGTATCTGTGACAAGCGGGTGGTGCGGTGGAGAGTTGAGGGGTGGCTCTTTTATACATAAAACAGACACTGAAGCATAATGTTAGTGGGTATCATTATGGAGTGCCTGAGTTTTACAGTTAAAGTAGGTTGGAGGAGACAAAAAATTTTTAAAGCATATTTTATTAACCCTTTCTAGCCATGTGGCCTTAGAAAAAGCTCTTAGTTTCCTCAACTCCAAAATTGAAACAATAATAATAATAATTAGATATAATGGTAAGATCCATATTTCAGACAATTGGATGATTCGCTCTCAGTAGGAGCATTTTGAATAACACTCAGCATTCAAGAAACATTAATTCTAATTATTATTTTAACTTTAACATGTTTGAAATAAGTGTGAATTCTATGTTCATAAGTGATTTCCAATTTTTTGCCTGGCTTAGAAACTACAATTTAGAGATTGTATTACATTCCTAAAACAACTTGTGGTGGATCAGTACTTGATCATAGGTATGTAACCTTACTTATGTCCCAGGCTTCACCAGCCCACAGGTAGAAGTGTCTTTTATCAAGAATAATAGTTGACTTTTGAGGGGTGCCTGGGTGGCTCAGTCAGTTGAGCGACCGACTTCAGCTCAGGTCATGATCTCACGGCTGGTGAGTTCGAGCCCCGCATTGACTGCTGACAGCCCAGAGCCTGGAGCCTGCTTCAGATTCTGTGTCTCCATCTCTCTCTATCCCCTCCCAACTCATGCACTTTCTCTCTCCAAAATAAACATTAAAAAAAAAAAAGAGTAATAGTTGACTTTTGTCTCTCGATTTCACATGTTTGACTCAAGCTGTCAGCTCTCACTCTTCTGCATTTCTTCTGGGAGCCCCAAGTGTCAGGAAGATTTGATCATGTTCTACTATTTGGGCTTCTTCGTCAAGAGGTTCCACTAAAGCCCCAGTCTGGGAGCCCTAGGGAGCTGTCTCCAGTTGTGCCCCTGGGAGTGTTCCTAAAGCAAGAATGTCTGCTCCCCAACTCTCGGTCACTCTTTGTCATTGGGACCCCCGATGGGACACTACCGGAGCCCAGAATCCTGGTTATTGTCTTCCCAAAGAGTATCATAGGAAGCACCTTGCACGAGTCCAACTGGCACTTCTAAAGTCTTCCCTTTGAAACACGTTGTCGCCAACATTTCAACATTTCACCTTCAGGCGTGAACCACAGGCTTATTGCTCAGGGATGGAAAATCCTGATGTTGCCTGGAGACAGAATTTATATTAACTTCGTTTTGTTTTTGTTTTTGTTTTTGTTTTTGTTTTTGAGCTCCTCACGAGGCTGCAGCTTTGCAGAAGAGACTAGAGAAGCAGGACTCAAATTTTTGGTCTCAAGATACCTTTTCACCCTTAAAGTATAATTGATGCTGTGCCTGGGTAGCTCAGTGGGTTAAGCGTCTGGCTCTTGATATCAGCTCAGGTCATGATCTCATGGTGCATGGGATTGAGCCCCACTTTGGGCCTGTGCGGAAATCATGGAGCCAGCTTGAGATTCTCTCTCTCCCTCTGTGTCTGCCCCCCTCCTTGTTGCTCTCTCTTTGTCTCAAAATAAATAAATACTAAAAAATTTAAAAAAAGAATAATTAAGGATGTTTGAGAGCTTTCAATTATGTGAATTATTGAAATTTACTTATTAGAGTTTAAAACAGAAATTTTAAAGATATTTCTTTATTTAATTTAACATGTCAATAACAAACCCCTTAGATGTTAACATGCATAACATATCTTCATTAAAAAACGATATTATCCCAAGCCAGAAAAAAGTAGTGAGAAGAATGGGAGTGCTTAACATTGTTGCAAATGTCAGGTTTAACAGAAGACAGCTGGAGTCACATATCTGTCTCTGGGTTTCTTCTTTCATGGAATCACACACCACATCACTTCTGGAAAACCCCGCTGTATACTTATAAAAGAATGAGGGAAAATAGCAAATAACGTGTTAATGTTAGTGTTTTAAAAATGATTTTGATCTTGCAGACCTGAGCGAGGCTCACTGGATCCCACTGTGTGGACGCCTCAACCACATTTGGCTCTATGGGGATGTCCCAGATAAAATGTAGACAAGAGCTGCCTTTGCCAGCCTTGGAGATTGTGGGAAGAATAGGGTGAGGAGCAAGTTAAGAGAGGTAGAGCAGGGATATAACTGATCTCCTCTTTCTGGGGCCAAGCCTTGACTTTGTGGCTTTGGGAGTTGCCTCTATCCAGTGCTGTCCTTGGGAGAAACCTCACAAGAGGGCCAGCATACCTTGGTGAGGGCAGTGTGAATGCAGCTGTCTCGAGCTGTACCTTGTACCCAGGTGGATTGGACTGGATGATGGAGGGGGATGGATGAATGGGAAGCTTCCAGAGGAAATCATGGTGGTGGGATGAAACGGCCTGGTTGCTGTGGGCTGTGGGCTGTGGGCACACCTCACCAGACCAGGACCAAGGGGGAAGTCGCAGCCACATCTCAGAGCTACTCAACACCTATAGGGACTAAGTAAGAGCCTGGTCAGCAGGGACAACTGCAGACCTTGGCCAGATGACAGGAGAATTGACTACAGATACTAATGGCAGAGAGGAAGTGGCTGTGAGATTTGTTGCCCGAGGACAGTGAAAAGACCTGCGTGTAATTCCCCTTACCTCTTTCTGTCACAAGCCCCTTAGACTCTCCGTTTCCACATGCCTAGTTGCCATCTTGAAGAAAAGCAGACTGTGGTGGAAGAGATCAGACAGGTTGACATTTATGTAAAAAAAAGGGGGGGACTAAGGAACCTTTTAAAAAAAAAGGTGAAATCTATAGATTGACAGAAATTAATTAATTAATTAACTACTTAGTGTAGTTGTTTTTTCTCTCCCTGTTCCCTAATTCATTGGGCCTTATAAGTGAGCTCAGATAGGCATAGAAAACATAAAAACACTATATTTCTTTGCATGTTTGAGTTAAGTATGCTTAAATTAGTAAATCCACCACAGCTCAAGACAAGCCCAGGAAGTCTGTAAGAGAGGAAGGATATGGCACTTCTTCTTTATTACCCTCATATCTCCCTGTGTCTCCATGTCTGAAACTTCTTGCCTCCTTTTGGCCCCAGACAAGATACTCATGCATATTGCCTTTTGTATATAGAGCTTGCCAAGGGCAAGCAATTGGGATGGGATGTGTCAATTCCCAATCAAAGTTTCTGAGTCTGTGATAACTAGAATACTCTGCCATGTCTATGTGTGCAGAGAAGCAGGAATTCTCTTAGATTCTATTTCTAGAGTTTGTAAGTGATCAGTTTCTTTTCTCCCACCCTCCCTCCCTCCCTTCTTTCTTTCCTTCTAAATATGAGTTTCAACCAGGTAAACTCCATCTCAAGATTCTTTTGTAGATTGGCAATAATAAAAGGATTTTGAGACAGTTAATGTCATAGAATAGTGTTTGTTTGTTTGTTTGTTTCCCACTTGAACCAAAATAGAGCTTTCAAGACAGTTCTTTCTTGTTCCGAATAATAGGAATTCAGTGGCTACAATATTTCAAAGGTCAGGCCCAATACATGGTGGAAAGCTGATGCAAATAGCTCTTGACTTAAAGCAGGGTAAAACTGGTGGTGTAGAACAGTAATTGATAAGAACAGGGTTTGGGCTAGGCACATCGTATATTTACGGTCAGTTAAAGGTAGTGAGATCTGCCCAGGAGAATTCTGAATCTGAATCTGAGTTGGCTCACAGCAAAGAAAGCATCAAATCAAGTTAATCATCCCTTAAATAAAGAGCAAGCATTAGATCTCAGGCTAATATTATAACTGAGACTTTGTAAAAGCTATCTTGAATATTACATGAAGATGGCTGTCAAGATAACTGTGTATTCAATAGCACATCAAGGATTTTCCTATTGACAGGATAAAACACTGGGACTACAGCACCTGCTAGTGTGATAATGCTGCTTCTTTACATGTGCTCGGAGTGAGCCTGCCAAATGCATCCTCATTTGCATTTTATTTCATAAAGGAATTCTTGTTTCTCTTAAGGAGTACAGTAAAAATGTTCTAAATAGGTAACCTTAGTTTGTACTTTCTCTGTGTGTAAACGTTGGATATTTAAAATAGGGATCTCATCTATGGGGACTATTTCACTACAAATGATTCGGTCAACCACTAAATTACTAATGGTTGTCTTACTGTGGTTACTGAGGAGTGTACATTAAACCTTGGGCTTCAATTCACATCTCCAATATCAATCTGAAGCATTTGCTTTTATGAAATTTTGATCTGAGCCCAGTACTGAATTTGAGAGAATGCTCTGAATCAGTGAGTCTGAGCCTTCCATGTCCCTCAGATGTTCCTGGTTTTTCCCTTATCAACATCCTCCCAACCATTCAAACCAAAGAAAAATGACAATTTCTCAGAAAGCTTTACTGGATCCCTCAAGTCTTAACGGCCCCTTGTGACACGTTTTTAGTGTAAAGTATCACATGTACTTTGACTTAGCCCTTATTTCTCTCTACTTCATAGCAGAGGAACATTAAAAGTAAGCTTCTTTTTTTTTAATGTTCATTCATTTTTGAGAGACAGAGAGAGACGGAGCATGAGTGGGGAAGGGGCAGAGAGAGAGGGAAACACAGAATCCGAAGCAGGCTCCAGGCTCCGAGCCATCGGCACAGAGCCCGATGCGGGGCTCCAACCCACGTACTGTGAGATCATGACCTGAGCCGAAGTTGGACGCTCAACCGACTGAGCCACCCAGGTGCCCCAAAAGTAAGCTTCTTTAAGGCAGCTTCTTTCTTACTTTAAAACAAATCTGGTACCCATACAGTTTCTTGTGCTTAATCAAGATTGTTCAATAAGGGAGTTAGATTTGGTAGGGCAACTATGTTTTTATTAACACACTCCTAAGATCAATGCTCAATGATAAAATGTTCTACACAAGTTACAGATAGATCATAAGGGCACAAAGAGAACAACTGAAAAAAGAAAGATGTTCTTCTCTTGAGCTAACATTAAAAGAGAAAGCTTTGGGGCAAAAATAAAAAGGAATTTCCCATTCTAATTGGAAAAATTTCAATGCGGGTAAGAGGAATTTTGAAGTTGATAGACTGTGTCTATGTGAAGGAAGATTCTTTGAATTACATTTATTTTCAACAGGTTGGGGAACTTGAAATTTGCTAATGGTAATACAGATGAGAAAATTCTGACTAGCAACAGTATCTTTGTTTGAAATCACTCTTTGGTGCACAGTTTTCACGCACAGCATGCAAATGCGTGTCATGTTCATAAATCCAATCACAAATGATGGTTTTACGACCAAACTGTATTTCTTCCAAACAAAGTGGCGGTAATATTTTTAAAAATCTGCAAGCCCTTTGAGAGTCTTCAAAAAGAATTTCATCATCTTTTCTCATTGAAGTGAAGATATTTATAACTGAGAGGATGCTGTATTGCCACTATGGGGAAGAATTGCATTCCCCACCTAAAATATAGCCACCAACAGTGTACATGTTTTGCATTTAGCATTCAAAATATATGAGGAATAAGATCTAAGTAGATGCAGTAGGATCTAGAAATTAGCCTAAGTCAGCTCTGGAGACCAGATTTAGGGAGGACCATAAATCATACCCTTCGAGTAGAACATTACTGTTCAGAATACTCTAAAATGTACCATGGTTCAGAAACCTTTTTTAGCTGTTTGTTTCTTAGGTTTTAGCAGACTTTCTGTGGTTTCATGGAGGTGAGCTCCTCAGATATGAATGCTATCTTAGGATGTTTCCGTAAACATTGAGTCTGATAGATACAAAGTTCCTTGAGGGTCTATTATCTGTTTTCATGAAGGGTAAACCTAAAGACTGAAGAATATTCTTTTCCAGGAAGCATCCCTCCATCCCACTTCCTTGTTGAAGATAAGCTTTTAAAGGATGTGTTTAGTATTTTTTTTCAGTCGCAAGAAAAACTAGGTTGCACTTTCTCAATGCAACTTCTAGGAGCACTTATGCCATAATTTGGAAGAGCTCACAGCGATTTCAACACTTCAGTGAAGGTCACTGTGAAAGAGTGTTTTGGAAGACGTCTTCATTGATTTATTGACTAGCATCAACTCAACTCTGTCTCCACCAGTAGCCTATAATTTGGGTGAGCCCTGTTATAAATTCAGTAGTGCTGTGGAGCCTTCTCTCTGGATCTGCCCAAATTGCAAAATCATAGTGAAGATCATGGGAGAGTGCTCTGTCATAATGGTCCTGAGATTCACTTTAAGATAAACCTTTCAGGGCGCCTGGGTGGCTCAGTCAGTTGAGCATCTGACTTGGGCTCAGGTCATGACCTCCCGGTTCGTGGGTTTGAGCCCCGCCATCGGGCTATGTGCTGACAGCTCAGAGCCTGAAAGCCTGCTTCGGATTCTGTGTCTCCCTCCCTCTCTGCCCCTCCCCCACTCAGGCTCTGTCTGTCTCTCAAAAATAGATAAACACTAAAAAAAAAAAAAGGAAAGATAAACCTTTCTGTCACGGATTCTGTGACCTTCATCCTTGAGTTTACAAGGGAAGCACAAGTGTGCACTTCACATTCAAGACAGATACTTGAATGTCTGAACCTACCTACCCGTCTTCTGGTGCACTTCGGTTCAGTGTTTAACCGTTACGTTGCTGAGGATGTTCCAACGCTCATTTGTTCAAAAGATACTTTCGAAGCATCTATTGCAGGCCAGGCAAGTTCTCATGCTGTGGCTGCTACAGCGAACAAGACAAATCCCTGTCCTCATGGGTCTTGTATCTGGTGGAGAAGGGAGGCAACACACAAGGAAACAAACACCTGATGTAATTCTAGAGAATAGTGAGTGTCAGGATGAAAAAGAAATAGGACAAGGGTTTGTTTTTGGTAGGCGGTCAGGGGAGTTGTCTCTGACAATACACAACATCTATGTTATGGTCATATATTTTATTTGAGACAACTTCTTTAATTGAGGGCATGCAGGCAATGCCATCTCAATGCTGAAGTCGCTTTCTTGGACTGTCACACACGTGTGCTTTTGTTTCTGTTGGGAAGTGCCGTTGGAGCACTCTACGTAAACCCCACGTATGCGCAATTCTACTGCAGCAGTTAAGAGGCTAGTGATGCAGCAGGTAGCATGGCTCGGCAGTGCAAACAGCGACCTCTTCCTGAGAGCTGTCGATCGCATTTGTGAAATGTAAATCTCTGAGCAATGACTCCTGGTATAGGCTAGAAATATGATCTCAAGATCTTTGGTGAGAAATATGCCTTTCAAGGAGTCTTGTAAAGGTCCAGGGAGAATCCTTTCTCAGCCAAGTACTTGATTCTTTTACAAGGCAGCGAGACAAAATGGTCAGAATTCAAGGAGGCAGTAATTATCCAAAGGGGTTTTCAAAAATATCCCTTTTGCTTGCTATTCTAAGGGATGTGGGACTAGTATTTGAGTAAGACTTACAGTGTTTCTCAGCTCTCTATCACTGAAGTCTTTTCTTTTGATTAAGTCCTCACCCCTCTTCTTTCTGTTCTAGGGCATGCAGTGGCCATGACCTGATGACTATTTCTGAAGGAACAATCATTTGCAACCTGCACGGGGGTGAGCAAAACATCCAATTACAACAAAGAGGGTATATCTTTATTTTTGGTTAGAAATAGTATTTGTATAGTAATGTAAAAGCATGCATTGCATATCCAGACAGAAAACAAGACGCAGGAACTTTGCAGACCATCTCATGCTTCCTTGTCTTTCCCCTACTACAACTTATTAGATAGTATCTTTTTGGATGGAAAGGTACTTCTGATACCTTCTGCTACCAAGTTCAAAAGTCATTAGTAACAGTTTATAGAGCTCATCTTTTTCCAGATGCAAGTATCCAACCAAGATCTTCCGTCTGCAAGGCTCCACGTTTCAGTGTTCTCTAGGATTAAGGCTCACTGAGAGAACTTTTTACTGTGTTTGTTTGGAGTTCATAGAGCTTCAGGGATGCGATTGGATATTATTCTGGACCTTTAATCTTGTTTGTGAGCAGAATTTTTCAAGGCATATCAGCATTTGGGCTCCCAAAAGTAAAACAGCTGACATTAACTTTTCGGGTTCCTACCAAACGTTATTTGAAGCTCTTTGTAGAGCCAAGTTTTAGAGCAGAGGCTGTAGTCAAGTGCCTACTCTCGGTATTGTTGTCAATATCCAACCATGGCTGTTGACATGCATATTGTTTACTCTCGTCCTGATTTCTTTGCCTTCATTAAAGAAAATTGTCTGGCTGATTCCATTGTTACTCCATCAGCATCCACGTCGGCTGAGAATAAGGTAAGAGGAAACTATCAGAGAAATTAAACTAGTGGAGCCTCGGGGTATGAAACACTAGAATGCTGCCATGTGATTTCGGCCTCATATTCTCCAGAGACATCTCTTGTCTCTGTATTGTCCTTCCACAGTTTAAATTGTATTACATTGAAACGCTCTTTATTCATATTACAGCTGAGATACTTGGACTTCATAAGAATTTTCTCAAATTCAGGGAAATTTCCTGACAAGTAAGTTGGGAAATACAATAGACTCTTACACAACAGTACACAGCATTGCTATTCCTTCCCTTTTTCTTCACAAGTAAGAGAACACTGAAAGAAGCTAAGTATTTTGAGAGGGGGTAATTGCAGACTGCCCTCTTAAGATACGGTGCCACAACAAAATGATATGGTTTGGAAATCCACCTGGCACCTCTGAAAATGTAATATTTTTGCCTTTTATACAAACATTAATACTCTATGAAAAATAGGAAATCACAATGGCAAACATTTTCATTTGGGGAAGTGGGAAGAGAGATTTAAAAATCTTTCAAAATGGTAAATTGGCATAACATGAAAGCTATATGAGACATGAGTATGACTACCTTGTATTTTCAAGCTAATTTTAAGAAAGAGACTGACATAAATTTATGTGCTTATGGTTTATTTTGAAATTATTTTTTTAAGTTTTTTTAAATCAAAACATTTTTTAATGTTTATTTTTGAGAGAGAGAGAGGGAATGGGGGAGAGGCAGAGAGAGAGGGAGATACAGACTCTGAGGCAGGCTCCAGGCTCTGAGCTGTCAGCACAGAGCCCGACTTAGGGCTTGAACTCACAAACTGTGAGATCATGACCTGAGCCTAATTTGGACACTTAACCGACTGAGCCACCCAGGCCCCCCAGAAATAATTTCTAACTTACAGAAAAGTTGTACAAATTGCAAAAAAAACCTTCTGTATACCTTTTCCCCAGAATCACCAATGTTTAACATTTTGTCACATCTGTTTTATCATTCTGTGTGTGTGTGTGTGTGTGTGTGTGTGCATTTCTAAACTATTTGAGAATTACTTGAAGACATCATGCCATATTACCCGTAAATATTTCTTAAGAGTAATAATAAGAATATAAACACAGCACAATTGTTGAGATCTTGCAATTAAGATTGATACGGTAACATTTTCTAATACACAGATTTTATTCACATTTCACCAAATTTTTTTTTCAGAGCAGTTTTTTTCTCTCATTTACCATCTAATTCAGGATCACACATTGCATTTAGTTTTGCTATCTTTTAATTATGATATATTTTGAAACTTAGAGAAAGACACAAAAATATAAAGAACTCCCATATGTTCTTTACCTAGATTCTCTATTTGTTATTTATAGATACAGATATAGATATAGATTTAGATATAGATATAGATATACACGGTATATATTGTTTAAATATGCAATATGCATATAATGCTTACTTACAAATGAACAGGCTTTTGCTGAATAGTGAGGTCAGATGAAATGATCTAGAACTGCATGAGGCAAAATTCAGAGTACACTTATCATGATGAGCACTCAGTAAATGTATAGAATTTTTGAATCACCGTATCACACACCTGAAACTATTATAGCACTATATGGTAATTAGTCTGGAATTTTAAAAAGTTAAAAAAAAAGGAAAAAGAATAAAAAGAAGTACCTCATAATCTCTGAACGAATTCCCCCTTTTTAGAATTTATTCTACATATGATTTTCAATATTCTTTCCCTTCTTTCCTAAAGTTCTTTGAGCCAAGAAAGTTACTTTAAGATGTTGACAGGGACCCGGGGCTCAGGTTGGGCACTGAAGCCACTGAAGAATCTTGTGACTCAGCCTCTGCCAACTTGTGGTTCCAAATTAGAGGCTGCAGCAAAGGGAAGCCTGAGAACATTAGCATGCAGCATGAAGTCTTTTTGGACTTTTTGGTGTATGAAGACTTCTCCACAGTTAATAAATAGATTCACGAAGTCAGAGAGGACACAGGGCCTTGCTGTGAAGTAGTGGGGCAGAGATTCAAGACTTTTGGGTCTAGTCACAGCCTCAATTAAAGTCCAGGAGCCTTAGTTTAACCAGCCTTCTGGAAGGTCATTTTCTACTTCTGACAATGGACAGGAGTCTGAATACTGAGGATTCAGCAGATACCACATTTGGTATGTGCTAATGTACCGGAACTATGTGATCTGATCTCATCAAGAAACTTTTGGATTTGTCACTACGCTGATTCTGATAAGCTCATTCCCTTCAGCGAGGCAAACGAGGAAGTCGTTTTTATAAGTAGAGATTCATTTTGGACGGACCTAGTTCTTTGAGCTGAAGGTGAGGACTTGGAAGATGCAATTTCCACTGAACTCAACTTGCTGAAGCAGATGCCAGTGAGACAGTGACTGGCACATAGTAGGAGCTCAAATCAGCATTGTTAAGATTACATTCTGCTGTTGAATCACCTTTGGATCTGTTTCCAGTTTTTTAGATGCTAATAACAAAAATCTGTGACTATGCTAAGATATTAATTGTCTCTCTGACCGCTTATCTAGTTTACATTTTCACAGTTTGTGAAGTTGAAGAGAAGTAAAAAGAGATGAAGCCCCGACCTGCCAATTTTTTATTTGTGAGCAATCTGAATTCATGACTCAATGAGACTTGAGTTCTGAACAGTTGCTTAAAAAATGTCTTGGGTTTATAGGTGCATTGATTTTTGCAGTCTCTGCTCTGTCAATGCCTTGGATAACAGAGAATATATTTTGTTTGTGGTACTCTATTACTTTAATTCAGTTAAAATGTTTTGTGATCTGTGTCATTTTTATTGGCTCGATTTTTTAAAAGTATTTGTTTATTTCTGCCATTTCTTTTTCTAGACTTTTACTATTTATTTATATTTTACTTTACATAATGAGGCTGTCTATAAAAAGTTAACCATTTGGAGACATAAAAGAAATCATGCAAAAATAAAATATACTTCTACAGAGCTCAGACTGAATCTTCAGCTC
Source organism: Panthera pardus (assembly GCF_024362965.1). Lineage (NCBI taxonomy): Eukaryota > Metazoa > Chordata > Mammalia > Carnivora > Felidae > Panthera > Panthera pardus. Next base: position 44,318,216 of record NW_026526654.1, read on the forward strand.
TTTATATCCCTAAAGTATCGCTAAGTGCTTAGTCTGTAGTTGTTAATGAATACATATGTAAATCAGCACGTGCCAACCATAAGAATGACGTGTCATAATATGGTGGTTGTGTCGTGCATAAGAATGGCAGGTCACTAGTGTAGCAACTAAGGGGGTCCTTTCATGATAGACTCACTCTATCGTTTTCTATAGAAAACATATTTAAAGTGGAAGAAAAACATTGGTGCTACGGACTGAGATATTTTTTTATCGGGAGCGCTTATCACACTCCGAGCCAAAAAAGATTTCCATCTAATTCTGGATGACAAAGGTGAACTACAGTCACCCTGGGAGGGTTGGGGCTTAAATCTGCCTTTGTTTTCTTCATACATAGTGAATACGGTTACAAATACTTAGCTTTTTAAAATGCCAGATGCCATTCCATTCAGTGTAAAGGTATATATGGAGTAGTACCTGTCCTCTTGTTGGCAATCCTATAAAGGTCTCCTAAATCTCCTAAATCTCGCTGCCTAAAAGTCTTACACTGTTTGAATTCATAGCAGACATCAAGATCTTGCATTACGTAGACTGCATAACAATGACAAGACCTCAGGGTATAAAGGTATTTCTAAAGTTTAAGCCCTCACATTTCATTATTTTAATAAAAAAAAAACTAAAGAAGTATATCTGAATGATCTTTGACCTTTAAGGAATCACCGCGCAGATGGACTCTTAAGAGAAGAAATTTCATACTAACCCCGTCTGGTACGAGACTATAACAAAGTTTCAAGCAGCTATTATGAGAATTCTTGGGAAATCTTTGAAGAACTTCTTATCCCATGACAAATGTGTAATTATTACCTGTCACCATGTTAGATGTGGGATAGAAAATGGGAACCAGTGGTATGAAAAATTAAATGAAAAGGCCAGAATGTGTGTATGAAACTGTTTGGAAAGTGCACGAAAGAACTGAGCATTCTAGAAAGCACAGTCCTTTCAAGAATTACTGAATCATGGTTAACCACGAAACAACTACATCAGTAATGCAAGTGCGCAGCAATACCACCACCATCATCGTTGCCAAGAAGTCATAATCACCTTGGGGATGTGATGAGGTGTTGAACGTGTGTGTTAAGTTGTTGACAGAACAGACAGATGGAGCCTGAGCTGTGGTTTTCCTGCCTGAATGAATTGTCACATTCTAAACAGTGTTCTGTCCAGATGACATTAAAAAAAGATATAGATAGATAGATAGATAGATAGACAGACAAAGATAGAAAGATAGTCAGCAGACATGTGTTGGCTATTAGTTGTCTAGATCAGGTTCACCTGGCTTCTTTTTGCAATACAATTTTGATCTGTAGAAAAATCGTCCTGTTTATTTCCTTGGATGGATATTAGAAAAGACTGTGTTTGAATGGTTCCTAGAAGTGAATAAATACTTCCTGCTAAGGGTGTACTTGATTTAGAAAAATCCCCGTATTTGTCCCTCTTACCTTAATAGATACAAATATCATTGATGAAAAAAGATTTGAGAAAGTTGGAATTATACTAGTTTGCTTTATAAATTGTCTTCATTAATTCGATAATTCTAATTTTATTTTGTCTTGGCAGGTCTGACTTAAGAATCCAGCTTTTTTTTTTTCAAAAAAGAAAGAAAATGAAGGAAACAATTTTAGGAACTCAAATGAGAGATAAACTCTTTATTGATAGTGAAAAAATACACTGAGAGGGAATGGAAGAAAGAGTTTGCTTTCACCAAAATCTATTTCCAAATTATGTTTAGCTGATCTACCTAGACAGAGTGAAGAATTTCCTCCGTGTTCTTGTACTTCATGTTCAGAATGCTTCTTAAACAAGGAATTTGAAATAAATCACCACTTACAGTTTAAGTTCCTTCTAGAAAGAGTTTTAGTAGTAGGTAAAAATTAGACATAATAGAAAGAGGAACAAAGTAATTATACTTGAAAAAAGCATACAATTGTAATATAAATAAAAAAAGACTTCCTTGTATATATAGAAGGAGAAACAAGCAAGCTTATAAATTTTGGTGCTGTATATGTAGGTTTCCTAACTAACAGTAGTTACAAATGAATTTTTAAATAAAAAGTTGTTTCCTTACCATCAAAAACACCTACTAACACTTCTCAGTATAATTATCTGAGATAATTATCTTTTTTTTTTTTTTTTGTCTTTAGTTAATAACACAAGATAGAATTGATCTGAGCACACAACAGAATCCACAGTAGTTAGGCCAATATAATAATGAATAATGAAAATAGCAAAATGTGTATAGGTAAAGAAATAGCAGGAAAGTAAGTGACTGACACAGGTCAGAGACATTTGTTATCTCCTTTTCAGTTAAGACAGGCTTCACAGAAGAGCCCAATACTAAGAAATAGCAAATACCCTCCAACAAAGGTGAAATTTAGCAATCAGAGGTTTTTTTTTGTTTATATTTTTAAAGATTTGCCTTAGTATAACTTCTTAAAATTATTCTTTTCCTTCCCCCTCCCTCATACTTTTAGAAATAAGAATGTGGCTCCTGGAGCACCTGGATGGCTCAGTTGTTTAAGCATCTGACTTTGGCTTTGGTCATGATCTCATAGTTAGTGAGCTTGAGTCCCACATTAGGCTCTGTGCTGACAGCTAAGGGCCTGGAGCCTGCTTCCGATTCTGTGTCTCCCTCTCTTTCTGCTCTTCCCCCACTGGTGCTCACTCTCACTCTCTCTCTCTCTCTCTCAAAAATAAACATTAACAAAAATAAAAAAAATTAAAAAAAAAGAAGGGAGCCTGAGTGGCTCAATTGGTTAAGTGTCCAACTCTTGGTTTTGGCTCAGGTCATGATCTCACAGTTCATAGGTTCAAGCCCCGTGTTGGGCTCTGCGCTGACAGTGTGGAGCCTGCTTGGAATTCTCTCTCTCCTGTCTCTGCCCCTCCCCCACTTATTCTCTCTCTCCCTCTCTCCCTCAAAATAAATAAACTTAAAAAAATGTTAAAAAAAAAAAAAAGAATGGACCTCCTATTTTAGCCCATCCTCCTTTACCCCTTTAGTTTGGTGTTTCCCCAAGTTGTGCCTAAATGTGCTTGTCACCAATTTTCCATGCTCAATCAAATGCAAAAGTGATAATAACAAAAACAATCATCACCAACATACTTGAAATGGTTTTGACTAGCCCTTAAATGATAAAACATTTCTTCATACCCTATTTCACTTGTCTCCCCAAAATTCTGTGATAGAGCTAGTGTTGACATCTATTTTTTAAAATATGGAATTTAGACTGAGAAAGTTAAATGATGTAGGCCAAGGTTATAGGATTTGCCAATAAAGAGATGAGAGTCGAAGTTCCAAGTGGGTGCTCCAAAGAAAGGATGGATTGGAGACAATGTGGGGTCCAGCTCAGGGCTAGACCTGGAGCAAATACCGAGTCCGAGAAGACTTGAGTCTGCCACCTATACTTTGAGCCATACTTGACTAAAATGCTAGGAGGGCATGGCATTGAGAGAATTCACCAAGACTGAGACTCTGTAATGTAATTTATTATTTTGTCACGTGCCTCCATTTCGTAGACTAGATGTAGGCATTAATTCGGAGAGTATTACTATACGGAGCTGTATTCATTGATTTGTATAAATATATTATGTGAATTAGTAATTCACATTTTTGCCATGTGAATTAGTATTTCTTCTTTTCATAGTATTTCCTGAATTTCAAGAATGCAAAGGCTCACCCCAAAGTATTCTAGATTCATATATTAGTGTGAACTTTGATCCAGCCTCAACGGAAATAAAGATTGTTGTGACTTAAGTGGAGAGTTTAATGTATTACTTGGGACATGACTATACACAGGTAAATGACATCGAGAGCAAAGAAACTCTAAATTTCATCCCCATTTAGTAGGTTGTCTCATACCCAGAAAAAAGTACCTAATACTTTATGTCTCTACTCTTTTATCATTTCAGTTTGCCCATGCATTACGTTATTTTGTACAAACATGTATATATTTACATATACAAATTCTTTCTATGTTACTATTTAAAAACATTGTCCTCAGTGTTCCCTTTTATAATGCTTTTGTTTTGGGGGCACCTGGGTGGCTCAGTCTGTTAAGCGGCCGACTTCGGCTCAGGTCATGATCTCGTGGTTCATGAATTCGAGCACCGCGTCAAGCCTGTGCTGACAGCTCAGAGCCTGGAGCCGGCTTCGGATTCTGTGTCTCCCTCTCTCTGACCCTCCCCTGTTCATGCTCTGTGTCTCCCTGTCTCAAAAATAAAACGTTAAAAAAATTTTTTTAAAAATCTAATGCTTTTGTTTTGGTCTCCCTAGCTCTGTCATTAAAAATATTATTTATAAGGGTTGCCTGAGCCGCTCAGTCGTTTGAGTGTCAGACTCTTTTTTTTTTTTTAATTTCTTAAGTTTATTTATTTATTTTGAGAGAGAGAGAGAATGTGAGAGAGAGAGAGAGAGAGAGAGCACGAGCAGGTGAGGGACAGAGAGAAGGAGAGATGGAATCCCCAGGAGGCTCCAAGTCATCAGTGCAGAACCCGATGTGGGGTTAAAACTCCTGAACTGTGAGATCATGATCTGAGCAGAGGTCAAGAGCTGGAGGCTTAACTGACTGTGACACCCAGGCACACCCCAGTGTCAGACTCTTGATTTGGGCTAAGGTCATGAACCCGGGGTTGTGGGATCAAGCTCTGAGCTGGGACCCATGCTGAGTATGGAGCCTGCTTGAGATTCTGTGTCTCTCTCTCTGTCTCTCTCTCCCCCTCGGGCCCTCTTCCCTACTTGTGCTCTCTCTCTCTCTCTCTAAAATAAAAAAAAAAGATAAAAAAAACTGTTAAAAATATATTATTTATAAATGAAATTTCACTGTCACCTCTTTGACATGGAAGAGTTTGAGGTATTTTTCTTTAATCATTGAGGTACTTGACTCTTCAACATGAGCTGTCATTGAGGATAGTCTTATTTTATATTAATTTCTTGAGTTTTAGTTTATCTTTTTTTCCACCAACCGTTATAAAATATAAACATTTTCCGTAGTTTTAAATGACCTTTCAGTTTAAAGTTTATAACAACAGCATAATGGAATATTCCTTCATCCATTATAGTAGAAATTGTTTCATATTATCCCATTAGAGAAGTAGTTTCCAGTAGGATAAACTCTAAAGTAAGCACTGTTTTCTGCATTCACTTTAAAAAGAATTACTTGGTAAGTACAAAGCAATTAAGCAATACGACATGACAGGCATTGCATTTTGGGGGAATTATTATACATCTCAGATGTCTTGAGAGGTTTGGGCCAAAGGCTGAGTGGCTTCAACCACCCAAGAAGTGTAATAAACCCTCAAGAACTGCACCACCTGTCATACCTTATTGCTATTATGAAATGGAAATCACGAAACCAAAACAGGGGGAAAAGGTTAGATCTGTGCCCTTGCTGGGGATTACTTACATGCCTATGACATCACTGACAGTTCTATCTGTGTCCAGAGAATTCTAAAGCCATTGCATAATTATTGCACAAACAACACAACTCGTTTGAAACTGCTGCTTCAGCACTCTACAATGCTAACTTTGTCATATACCAGTCCCCCAATGCCCTCTTCTTGCAGAAATCATACTGGTGCTCTTAATCCCTAGCTTTCCTCTTTCACCGATCATACAGCTTCAGGGGCAGGGGAGGGTAAGGAAGAGGAGGTGGAGATTGTTATGTAGAAATAATCTTGCCCCCTAGAGGATTGGAGGCATTTGGTTCCTTGTATGCCTTGCAACACCCCAAGGTCATTATCTCATGATAATCACATCTCCTGGAGTTGCCTTATTGCTTAAGTGTAACACTAAATTTTAATTACAATGAAATAGAGCTCTTCTGGTAGTTTATACAACATCTTGTGTTCTCATTGCCAGATGGAAATAATGCAGAGCTTTTACTGTAATCGTATGTGGTGGTCCTGGGCTCCAGTGCAATAAACACATATTGTTGGTTTGTTGAGAAAAGCACTTTGCTTCATGGAACGATCTACTGTCTTTTGGAGTATTTCAAGTCGACCGTTTGTGAAAAGATTTCCTCTTTGTTTAAAAATATTGAAACACAGTAACACTTTTTCCTCCCAAATTTGACTGTAATGGGTGAATTTAATTAAGGAAATCAAAATAGAGTGTTGCCCATTGATAGACGAGACAGATTGTTTTACACTTTGGATTTTATCTGCATGGTTTCTCTTTAATCATTTGTGCCATTTTGACAGTTGATGTGCCTGAATGCACTTTTTTTTTAAACAACCTTGTATTTCCTCATGGATTTACCACATTTTTTCAAAGGATTACCATGCATATTTTTGTTCCAGCATTTGGTCAGCTTCTTGGGTGTCCCTATCATTCCGGCTGGTGGTAGAGAGACAGTTATTGAAGATGCTTGGTAAAGAGTGGCAAGGCAGCTTTTATTGAAGGGAAGAGCATCGTGATAGGGGTAGCAACCACTGCAACGGGGTCTTATAGTGGGAGAGAGATTGGGCTCGAATCTGAACACAACAAGGAAGAGTGGAAACTTATAGCCAAGGAGCAGGGAGGGGGCCAGTGGATGGAAAACGACTCAGAGGAAATGTGCGGGGAAGCAGGGATTCTGGCTCACTGACAGGATACTTGCTGAAGTCAGGTCAGTGTAATCAGACATCACCCGGGGGTGGCGGAGGATGAAGAACCTGAACTGGTATCAAGAGTGCCCGGATCTGGAGGGTGAGAGATTCTGAGTAAACCGTCTTCACAGCACTCTTGCTAAAAGCGGACAATGCGGAGATGACAAACGAAGACCGAACGTTGAGGACTCGGTGGAAAAAAGGACCCGGTTAGAGGTTGATCAGGGAAAGAATCTTGGTTGTCTCATGACCAGTATTGGTTTGTCAGATAGATGCACAGTCTTGGAAAGACTGAGCCAGGCCTGAACACGTCGGGGATCACTGGGGTAGTGGTGATGGAATCACCGTTAAAGAGTGATAATGATGATGACTTTTGAATAAAATGATCTTTAGAGTATGTTCATGTTTGTATTGATTTGTGACCAGAATTCTACAGAAAACATCATGTTTGCTGTCAAAGGGCAAATTCAAACTAAGTCTTGCTACCACCATTCCTTTCTTCTAGGCTGCTGCTTCAGGTTTTTTCCTTTATTCAAATGCTGGGCTTCCACTTCACGGGCACCAGGCACCAGAGAGGACGAACTTACTCTTCTCCCCTGCTCATGCAGCCACTGTCACTAGAGCCCTTTGCTCTTCTTCTGAAACGCCAGGCCTACCTACCTTCCTCAGGGCCTGGCCTGGAGTGTGCTTCCCTTCAGATGTTTCTCACCAATTTCCAGCCAAATCTTTGCTTTCAAGTCCCCGTTCAAGGAGTCTCACGTCCGTCATTTTACTTAAATTTGTAACCCGTTCCAAGCTTCACTCCTGGATCTCCCTTATCTTGCTCTGCTTTGTCTTTCTTCCATGGCATTTATCATTTCTAAAGTACCATATAATTTAGTCATTTATTATGGCTAATTTTTAATGTTTGTCTCTTGCGGATAGATAGGACACTTTCTGAAAGCAGGTGCATTTTGTTGTTTTGTTGACTGATGAATATCAAATGTCTAGGATAGTGCTTGGTACATAGTAGGTGCTCAATAAAGAACTTCTGAATGAATGAACAAATGAAGAAAGAGACTAGAGGTGAAATTTCTCAGAGCTTTTGGCGGTCTCTAGGACTTCAAAGTAGATCTTAGGCTGGCCTCTTCTCTGCTGAGGCTGGTCTTCAACAATGTATGGGGAAGGTAAGTACTATTCCAGCTCCTTCCTTCAAAATAGAAAGAGATCAGGGCACCTGGGTGGCTCAGTCGGTTAAGCATCCAACTTCAGCTCAGGTCATGATCCAACTGTTCGTGAGTTCGAGTCCCGCATCGGGCTCTGTGCTGACAGCTCAGAGCTTGGATCCTGCTTCAGATTCTGTGTCTCCCTCTTTTTCTGCCCCTCCCCTGCTTGAGCTCTTTCTGCTCGCAAAAATAAACAAACATTAAAAAAAATAAAAATAAAAAAAATAACGCTTTGGCAAGCAGAATCAGAGGGTTAAGACAGGTGAAGTTATTTTAGAAAGAGGTCCAAATCATTATGCCCTTTATATATGCTTGTCACAAAATACTTTAAAATATCAATATCATATCTGTAATACTGTTTTGCATTCAAGTGTTTACATATATATTATTTCACCCATTTTTCTGAATGCTCTTTATTTTCTCAGGTCCTCTTACATAATTAAAAACATACTACCACAAGTCTATCAATTGATGTTTTCATTTATGGTATTCCCATAAGAATTTCTAAAAATTTGTAATAATTCTATTGCAGGCTGGTCTACAACTGAGAGATGTTACTGTGTTAAATTATTCATGTTCAATGTTAAAGACAGGTATAGACACCCAAATATTTATTAAGCAGACAGGGGCTGATTCTCCCATTTTATTTTGTGCACTCTGTTTTAGTCATTAATGCTCAGTTGTACCGGCTTTTTCTAAATTTCTGTTTCTAGAATTTTCCAGGTACTTACTGTTTTCTAGCAAGAAACACCTTTCTCCTAGTTTTCAGATAATCAGCCAACCCCTTCTCTTTCTAGGTATTAGCTTAGATATCATCTCCTGAGAGAAGCCTGCCCTAACTAATTTGTTTCGTTACAGCATCTGGTTTATTTTATGTATTGCATATGAAAAGCCAGTCATTGTTTTATATATAATTTTTGTTCATTGGTTTTTCTTCCATTGTAATATAAGCTTCTTGAAGGTAGGGCCTTTATCTGTCTGGTTAAGCATTGTTTCTCCAACAACTCATATATATCAGGAATTCAGTGGTTGTTGAATGAATGAATGCTGGATTAAAAGTTGGGGTAGATTGACTAGATATATACCCCTATTGCTGTGAAATTTCCTTATATATCACTAACGGTATTTTTTTTTTTCCAGGACCATTGTTTGTATTAAAAGCTAGACAAGGACAGGATATCTAATAAATGTCTGTGGGAAATAGAGGTTTAAGATTTGGTAGGATTATTATTTTTAGTACTGTCTAACCCCTTCCTGGCAACCTCTTCCTCCTTACTTTCCCTCATTCCATATAGTAGGGTCAAAATTTTGTGCTTTTAAATGCCCTATACTAATTTTACCGACAATCATATTTTGATATGTTTTGTTTTATATAGGGTTTTGTTTATATAGTTAAAGAAAAATAACAGAATTTAAAGAGTGTCTTAAGGAATTGTCTCAGCTATTCTTTCAATCAGTGCACAGTAGGATCTATGCAAAGGGATTCTTCAGACACTGTAGTTTCAGTGAGAAATCATTTTGGTGCTTGCCCACCTTAATAGTTCTTAATACTTTCTTTAAAGCTGTCATTTGTACCATGAGAACCCAGATTATCACGCTATCTGACACCATGAAATTTGATCAACTTTGTTTTTCTAATTGGCCATATGAAATAATACAGGGTGTGTAGGATGCCTCAAATTTATTGTTTCATCCTTGGAAGTTCAATATCAACTAAACTGGATTCTCCCTCTTAGCATGACCAAGTGAAAACATAAAGAAAACACTCAACCTCATTTAGTAATTGTCTGGAAACAAGAAGCCAAACTATGATCTATAGTGCAGGGCGATCCCATTGTGGAAATTTCACCCTGACTGTAACCTCTTATCTTGTTCTGCTCTTACATGTGGGTCATATTATGCACTGCTTTGTGCTAGTTTGACAAGAACTAATGTGGATGCTTAAATATTTTAAAGGCTGAACGCTTCAGAATGATAAAATACAGAGCTGATCAACCCTTCCTGTTGCGTTTGTGGTTAATGATAAAGTAATTTAATACTTTCTTTCTTTTTCTTTTTTCTTTTCTTCTTCTTCTTTTTCTTTCTTTCTTTTTTTTTTTTTTTTTTTTTTTTTGCTCTATTAGTAGTTTCAATAACAAACATTAAAGTTCCTTGAAGGAAAAATCTTCAAATAAGGCCATGCAATGACACTTTTTAACTACAGTTGTTTTTTATTCAGCCATAAAATCTATCTTTCATAAAGAAACCCACTTACATGTCTTACTTCAGTGAAGGTTATTTGTAGACTGAAGGTCTTTTCTTGTCAAGATATGATGAATACCATGTGTGAAGACAGAAGAGCATCAGACCTGTATTAGCTGGAAAACCTACTGATCTGTGAATAACCTAAAAAAGAAAACCTGAAGATTAGCAACGTCGCTTTTAAGAATGATCCATCAAATTCAACAAGCAGATTCACAGAGATGAATCATCTGGTTCCTTTTATACCTACTATACAGTAAAGGTTATTTCCTTTCCCTACAAATAGAAGTTTGAAAATAAAGGGAATGGAGACTTTTGAACAGCCCTTGGCATAAGTCAATAATCTTAAAGTGTTTCTGATTTTTTAGATGTAAATCCTTACTAATGACAATTAAAATGGTGTAGTCAAGTATTTCAGTATTGGGTTCAATATTTCAGGAACTTGGTCTCTATTCTTCTGAGACTGTGTTGTAAGGAGGCCAGATTCTCCGTATACACCCTCAGATTTTTTCACACAGGACTTTAATTTTAAGGCAAGTTGGACTATCTGTTTGAATTCTTTTTAGGAATTTCCTACACAACTCGCCCGGCCGAGTAGCATTTAGATAAATGAAAATAATTACGTAAGTTATTCTTTTGGTTGTTAAGTCTGTTAGTTAAAAGAATGAAAGATTCAAAGTACATACAATCATCACATGACCTACAGAGTTGTTAAAAGTAAACCCTTTGTTCTCTAATTTTTTAAATTTCAGAACAGGTAAAAGTATAGGTTTAAAGCACATACTTCACATTCTCAGTATTAAGTAGTATGTTCGTAGTGTTTTCATTTACTTCTTTTCACATTGAACTTGAATGGACAGAATGACTTAAAAATATAAAGCACTTAAGAGGAATCACTAAGGACTTCTCGAATTTCACTCTTATCAGTGTTTCAACAAATAAACAAATCCTAATATAATTAAAAAGCAATTAATTTTTTTTAAAGATAGGTTGATAGAAAGGGATGCTGACATTGTAATACAGCTACAGAAACTGAATATTTGTGCTTCCCCTTCTAAAGATGATTTCTGGCAAAATACACCTTAGTAATTCAAATTAGTCCTTGGGTGATTTTTGTTGTTGTTGTTGTTAAGTTAGCAGTAATTTAGATTGCAAATTTATTTTCTTTAAAAACATACGTCTCATTTTTGGGGGGTATCTTTTGGTGAAATTTTGCTATTTGTTTCCAACATGCCCAACATAATGAAAAATAATTTTTATAGTGAGTGAATGACAAACTTTTACCGTGTTTAAGCAATTAGTAATCATTTAGGCTTTGATATTAAGTACTGTGATAATGTTATTTATAACTATTTTCATTATGTAAATTAAATAGGAAAATAGAAACACCATTCCTTAAAGCGTGAGTTATAGTTTCATGAATGAGAAGTTTGCTGCTAAAAAAATTTTAATGTTTGAAACCGCTTAAAGGCATTTGAAGACTTCATCTCTCATCAGATTATCTTGGAGTAAAGACGAATTAAGAAAGAGCTAAAAATCTTTATTCAAGGACCTAAGTTGACTTTATTTTATGTGAAATTTGAGGGCCTGTTTTACAGGAGTACATTTTTTCCCCCTAAAAGTCAGATATTAACCATTTCAGAAAACAGATTAAGCTCTGAACTTTTAAAAATTCTATTTTTTAAATGGGTTTCTAAAATTGAGAATGACAGTCTCAGTTCAAAAAGAGTAGGAAACGAAAACTCCTCTGATTATTGGAAGCTTAAACACTGCAGGAGGCCTTGAAGCCTCGTCCCACCTACTAGAACAGCCATAAATCATAGATGAACACAGGAGAAAGAACAGTCAGTGATGTTTAGATATAGGGCCGCTGCAAAGTGCAAAACATGGGGTTTCAGAATTTAGCACCTAGGGCCCAACTAAATATTATTGATTTTAACCTGAGCTGAAATAGTCACCCATTCAGTTTAATAATACTTTTTGTGAATGATAAAACAAACTTTAACTAAATAAAGCATGGCTTTAAAGAGATGTGGCACTTATGACAAAGAGTGAAACAATTTAATTAAGCGATAATGTTCACGGCACTGAAGCAATAAACAACATACGCAGTTGATTAAATGTAGGAGGGAGTTCAGGGTGAAATCTTCCGTTTGGAAATAGCTGTCCAGAAATCCTCCCGTCCTCTCTTCTGATGGTGAAAGTGACACGTGGCCTGAGGAGAACCTCAGCCATTTGCTTTTTTCTCGCATTTCCCTCAGTTGAGCACTGTGGACAAGTCCAACCATTGTCTGAACTTAAGACAGAGTTTTAGACTACAGAATGGTCATTCCTTTTCATTCAAAACTGAAAACCCATCTTCTAGTTTTAAGAAGTCTACTGATTCTCTTATGGGAGCCACTGACTTTAGGTGACATTGTTGGTGGCCACTGGGGGGAATTAATTTTTTTATTCCGTAGATGGTTTTAGGGTTTCTACTTATGGGGCTCCAAAAATAGGGGTTAATTTCTGTGTATCAGTTGCTTTCCAAAAAAGGACTTGAGTAATCTGGGACAGGTAGTGTATGGAAGTGTAGCAGTAAGGGAGTTCAATTCCAGAAAGAAAACTAGACTATAGTAGATTTAGGAAGGCAAGAAAAGAAACCAGATGAATTTAGCATCAAAGGATTCTGTTTTGATGACTTGGAGAAGGTTAGAGCAATTAGAAAAAACTCTTTTTCTTTTCATAATCTCCATTTAAATTTTGCTTTTGGAAATTTGAAGGTATTGTGTTGGCAGATGAATGTATATTTCAAAAGTCAAATTTTTGTTCAAAAATGTATATGTGCTGGTATGAATATATGTCTGTATAAGGTCAGGAAAATACACTGGAAAGATTAGAAGGCTATGCACAAAATTCTTAGCCGTAGTAGACACTGGCCAGTTTCCATTTAAATCTTAAATAATGCAAGTGATTAAGTTATGGGTAATTTTTATACATGTGTGTTTTTGTATATATGTTTTCAAATAATAAAATGAATATTTTATTATAAAATACAACAGCGAGAAAAATTCATAAACAAAACCTTTCTTAATTTTGCCACTGCAATCACTAAATAGTATAAAATTTGAATTTTTAATTTAATTTTACTTTTCATAAAAATATACTTACAAAAAGTTAAAATTAAAAAATTAAATGTACTCTATTTATAAACACTTATTTTCTTCTAGCAATTTAAAATTATTGATTATTGAAAGTAAGAATACAAGTTATTCATGAATATCAGTACAAGCATTTAAACAAAGTTGAATCTCAATTTGATATTTTAGAAACAAGAAAAAAGCTGATGGGCATTACTGAGGAACAATACTCCCCATGTAATATTGTATTCATGTTCTTTGAGAAGAAGAATTTAATTTAATTAATATGTCTTCTTTGTAACCTAAGTGCTTCTGGTTACTGCAAAACCTACAAAGCTTAGGACACTGTAACACAGTTGTCTTGTTTTAAGGACACTGGGCAAAGAGACACAGAGAAGTATTTCTGTGGGGCCTGAGCTCTATTAGATACAGCGCAGATGTTTAACACTAGGAGTCATGCTGTGCCAAAGGTAAGTGATGGATCCTAATGATAAAAGTACCTTTGTGTTTTTTAAAAATATTTAGTTTTGCATGTGTGTTTGTGATATGCAGGGACCCCTAAAGCATGAGGGCTACCGAGGGGAGCAGTCCCTCTTAACCTGAGTCTAATGGAGGTACACTCTACTGTCTATCTCAAGTCTGTAAATATTTAACAGGCACCTGCTATGTCCAAGGTACTGAGCTACAGAGAAAACCTAAGAACATATTTCAAATTGTGTTTCTATTGAACAGATTTTTAACATCTTAGATGTGGTATGAGTGGAGAGGTAAGTACTCATATAACTTGCACCAGAAGCAGGCAGACTGGAAAAGGGGCTATATACTGAAGATCCAAAGGCTAATTTTAGTTGGGGATATCCTGGATTACACTGCATTTACAATAAGCTGTAGAACTGGAAGAATTTAAATAAGAAGGGGGCATTCCAGGAGTAGAATGATAGGAATAGACCGCTGCTTTTGAAAGAGATGAAGGTGGCTAAATCTGGGGTATAGGTTTAGGGGATGGTGGACTGGACCAGCATGTTAGGCTGAAGAATTTCATTCTGTATGTTGTGGAGTATAGTAGGTTTCTGAGCAAACATATAGTTTAATCCCTTGACCAATTACAGTATACGCTTAACTGAAAGGCTCCCGCTTATTTAAATAATAACCTACCTAGTAACGGACTTGTCAAAGTACTGAGTATGGATGGATTTTGATGAAGTTAAATATTCAGTGGTCACAAGTCCTTGTCTAACACCATACTGATTTAAGTATAGGCATTTCCCAGAACAAAAGATGGATTATAAAAGCCAGGTATTTTATTCCTTAATTGCTGTGGAAGCTAGTCTCCAGTTACAGCTCTAAGCTTTAGCTGATGTAAGAGTGTTTCAGCAAAAGTTAAATTTAATAGAATGCATTAATTCTTCCCCATAACAACCAGAACCTAGCACAAATTTTAGAATGCATTTACAGCATGTTAAAAGGGCAGACATTTATAAGGATATAACAAACCACCTTGCTAAGTTTTAGCTAGATTATAGGAATATAGGCTACTGTACTATAAAATAATTGACTTCATAGCTCTTTTCAAAAAAATAAATGGCGTGTGCACTTATGAAGTAACCCGTTTTATGGAGAAATTTTCAAAAAGTGTTGGCGATTGCTAATTGAGTCATATTTGGGGTTTTACTCTTTAACCAGTTTTATTTATTTATTTATTTATTTATTTATTTAGAGGCATAGAAGATAGAATGCTTGCAAGAATTATCTTTTCCTTCTATGAGAGGCATTCAAACTATTAGGTGATAAACACAGAAAAATAACCACAAAGACCTAGATAATACAAACTAACTAACTGGACAAACTTAGAGAAAAGAGCATGAGCTACATTTTTGTTTGTTTAGTTTGGTGGTTTTCTTTACATGTTCAAGAAATACTTGGAAAGTCACCAAACATCGCTTGCTCTTCCAGCTTACCTTTTATATTGCAGATCAGCTAGCTAGCTTGTTCCTCAGATAAATTGTACCAATCAGAGAGTTCACCAATTCATTTTCAAGGAGGTTGGAGACAAGGATTTGTCTCAGATGGGAACAGGAGACGATGAGATGAAGCAGCTTTGGGGTCTATGCCAGTGGTCCTTCCCCACGCCTGCAGGAGTAACTTTGTTGTGCGTTACGAATAAGCTCTTTTCTCTAACATATGTGACAGGGAAAGTTCTCACAGGGAGTGTGGGTCCAGGAGTTCAATCTTGTATGTGTATTGAAGAGGACTTAGTAGGGACATCTGTGATAGATCTTGCTAAACGAATGGGGTAGAAACACATGGCAACAATAAATGTTGTTATACACTGTCTGATTATACTTTAATACGATTTTAGTAATCTGCTTTCCTCATCCAATGTTTGCCATTCTGAGGTGAACTCTCACTGCTCTGCCCTTATTTTCCTTTAAAAAGATTAATTTTCTTAATTGTTTGTTGCTGTGGCATTTAACTCCTTGTCATAGCTCTTTAACTAGAGTATATAAAACTATATTGCATTCAGAACCAGGAAATATTAAATGAGATCCAGACCTCAGCAAATCAGAAAACTAATTAGGAATTTATCTCATTCTATGAAGAAAAACATCTTATTTTTATTGTTCTCATTAAATGAATAATTTATTCTTTAAGAAAGCTTTTTTTTAAAGCATTCATGAACACAGAAAGAGTGGGACCTTAAGCAAAGTAGTGATCACCATGATTATCTTAAGTTTATCAATTTTTTGTCTAAATAAAAATTCAAAAGATTTATGAATATTCTAGATAAAATAACTTTATCGTGTAAGGAAGACATCTGTGACTACGGGAGTATACTGCTTTATCTTGGGTATATGTGTTACCAAAAAACATACAAAATTTATTTTGTGTCACATAACCTAACTAAAACAAAACCTACATAAAGCATTACGTGAGTGGTTAATATCAAAGTCCTATTTTAATAGATATTACATTAACAATGAACTCTATTAAGTCCATTGATATAATCACTGGCTATGTCACAAATGATATAAAAACATGTATCCTGGTTCCTCCTGGGTCCTGGTAATTCACGACCATATGCACATGACATTATATATATACACAAATCAGGACAACAGGATGAACTGAGTTTAAACCAGCTTGAAAGAGACCAAGGGCTGATACCCAACAGTGCTGCTATATCATCAGAGATCTTAAAAAGTAATTGAAAACACTCACCTTGTTTTGCTACTTTGGAGGTATACTGGCAGATTATATAGCCATCACTGGAACATTAAACTGAAGTATGAGAGGCCAATGTATCCCTTAGGAGAGAAAGATTTGTTAGAAGGTGTTAATGGTTTAGCATAAAAGCTCAAGGTAAGTCAAGCAAGTCAGCGGCTCTGAAGCATGGCTTTGCTCCCTGTGTTATCCTGCTGTTTTCTTAGTGGTGTCACCAAAATTCTTTATATTGATTGAGAAGGTTCCGTAAAGTTTAAATGTATGAGATCTCCAGGCTTAGGTCACTGATATTCACACTTTTAATTTTAAGGTAAAAAAAAAATACCATAAAAAGAGCAAATAAGAGGGAGATCATAGGTAACGTAGGAGAAAAGACTAGCTTCTGAAAAAGTTTATGTAGCAAAGTTCCAACATTAATTCGTTGACTAATCATTTGATTGGTGGTAATAGAGATAGACTGATCGATCAATCAGCATTAGCTGGTCAGTAGCAATGGTGGTTTTCTCTACAGGCACATGATCTTTTTCTCTCTGAGTTTTTATTCATTTTTCTAATACACAAACTGTACAAGTTTTTAATACATCATTCTTTAATGACGTATCTGAAAGATTAGAGCCCTTCTACTTTACAGTATTTGTTTGGTATCTAGGCTATTTTATTGACTGCTATTTGTCTTTTGTAATATATCTAGTCTTCTGTTTTCATTTCCCTTTCTACACTGTAAACTTCTTAAGGGCAGAAAAAAAATCCCTTAACACCAGAGAAAGCATTAAATAAATAATTTCATTGCTTTGGATTTCAAGGGAAACTTTCACTATCATCCAATGACTATTTGAGATACGGTCCTGAAAGAATATTTATATCCTTTTCTGGAAAATATATATGATCTTTTCTAATGATTATAGACAAGTATATTCTGTACTATCTTGAAGGCATTTTCAATTGTTTAAAAATTCTATCAGAAAATCATCATAGTTAATAGATATTCATACTTTAACCTGATTTTCCTTCCTTCCTTCCTTCCTTCCTTCCTTCCTTCCTTCCTTCCTTCCTTTCCCTCCCCTTCCCTTCCCTCTCCTCCCCTCCCTTATTTCCTGCTTGTTTTCTTTGTAATACATTGAAAAAGTATTGAAGTAATATAGTTTCTTTTTGGATCTAAATGAACGATTCTATTAAAGATAGGCTAAAGAACTATGTAGGGATCTTCAATTTCTCTATTACAGATTTCCCGAGATTTGCCAGAAGTAGGGGAGGTGCTATAAAAAGTTAATACAGAGTGGTCTGAATGGAAAAAGAGGTAAAGTGATTCAATTGTGTCAAATAAGCATCTGAGATTTTCTTAAGGATAAAATGTTAGATTTTTTAAAGACTGAAATTAGTTGAAATTCTCCTCTTCCTCCATAATTAAGTAATAATATGTGACAAAGCATGAGTTATTGCATAATAATTCATACCTTTTGCTTTGCTAAGAATGAGGCCATAGGATGAGTGCTTGTTGAAATGCACAAGTTATGAGTTATTGTACCATAATTCACACCTTGAAGTACCATATTGTGATTATAAAATGGCCCTGTGCAAATATTATTAATTTTTAAAGTTCAGAAATCAATTATTAAAAATAACACATTACGACTTCAAAAGAACCTCTCTAATGTGAATTCATTAAAAATGGAATGAAAAATAAATTAGTATACATTGAACCAGAATTATATATAACCTTTCTTTCTTGATGAACT
This sequence comes from Panthera pardus, assembly GCF_024362965.1. Lineage (NCBI taxonomy): Eukaryota > Metazoa > Chordata > Mammalia > Carnivora > Felidae > Panthera > Panthera pardus. The sequence goes on from NW_026526654.1 coordinate 44,336,357, forward strand.
ATTTTCATTGACATAGTGTTGCAAAGCATCTACTCTACAATTTGTAGCTGTTGTGAAGCTGTTTCTTTTTTGTAACATCCCAACAGGTGATGTATTCTTACTTGATTTTTTCTCTCAAGGCCATAACTTAATGGTGGCTGTAAGTCAGACTTTGCAGTCAGTTTTAGTACTATTTATTTTGTTCATCAGGGTTGCTTGTAGAAATCATGAAGGGTAACTCTCTTCAGCGTTTGAGTACTGACCTCCAGTCTTTGAAGCCAGTCCTTCAATGGCTTCTAGGACAATGCCTTTTACTGGTCTCCCTCTCCCTTCCTCTTTTCCATATCTTCCATCAGTTTCTATTCATTTTTCCCCCACTGGCGACAGGTAGTCTCAAAAATTCTCATCATATTTTATTTTCTTCTCTGTTCAGTCCTACTCCAGCAAGGTATTATCTATTTCAAAGATTCTTTCTATGTAGATAACAACATAATTGAGCACAGTTTCTAGAATTTCACTCATACTTCAAATTACTAATATTTCCTGTTACTATCCCAGTTATTAATCCATATCTTAAAATCCAACAAATCAAGAATGGACCCCTGTCACCTCCTCCCAAACCAGCTCCTTTTCCCATTTCTCTCACTACCGCTATCTGCTTTCTGCTCTGAGATTAGAAGCCCTTCCATCACTTTTTATCCTTTTCAAGTATTGAGCACCCATTTTGTGCCAACTACTCAATGAGGAATAATTTAAGGTGAATGTCTTTAAAGAACTTACATTGTAATAAAAGAAGCAATCATGCAAATAAATACATTTAATATGAGAAAGAATGTGATATGCACAATAGGGCAAGTAACCACATTCCACTGTCTCTACATGCTTATCATGAAATATTTCATGGAGAAGTGATTCTGGAGGTGGTCCTGAAGGATAAGTGGAGTTTCAAAGAGTATGGGGGTCACGCCAGGGCAATGAAAATCGCGAGCAAACACCTGTAGCAGAGAATACAGGAAAATCCTCGCTGTCTTTTACTGTTAAAATATCTTCTTTTTCATGAAAACATGGCAATGGTAGGTGTTGCCTTGTTATTTTAATGTTCTTACTTGGCAAAACAAGATTCCACAAAAACTGTGTCAGTCCTGTAAAAATGTTTACATGGTAATAAATTTGAAAGAAAGGAAATCGCTGCTCTCTATATAAAAAGTTACCAAGTCCTTATCTGATATGCTGATCTCATATTCCATTTATCTCATCTGTTTCAGACTGATCTCTAAATTCTCCATCTATATGGCTGTAACCCTCATTTAGAAACTCACTATTTCATTCTTAATTACTATAGCTCCTTTTTAGCTGGTCTTATCCAATCTATCCTTTTTTTTCTTTTGGTTATTCTGTGGCACACTCTGTTGCTAGATTAGGCTTCCTGAAAATTCTAATTTCTTTCTTTCTCTCCTCTGATCATGAGATTACAGTATCTTTCTGTTACCTTACAGTTCAAAGCACTGTGCCCAACTATCAGGCTCCTCTGACATCTACCTTACCCCATCTCCAGCCATATTTCCAGCAACTTTCCCAAATGTGACATTAAATAGTGCTGGCCTTCCAGTTCCCTACACAAGTAACCTCTGGCATTCATACTTTTGCAGATCTATTTATTATTCTTCAAGTCACTCTGTATAGCCTCTATTCTTCCTTAAATTCCAGCTGAAGTTGGACTTTCTCTATGAAATAATCTTTGATCACTGCAACTCCCATCTTTCTACTCCATATTAGTTTCCATACTTCTATCACACCAGGTATGAGTTCAACTTATTACGCCACTCAATAGCGATTATTTAAAAATACCTACTAAAGCAAAAGAAGGAAAGAAGAAAAGAAGGAGGACAGAAATTATTATTGAGTATTTTTTAGGTGCCAGACACTGCTTGGCATTTTCACATATGTAAGTTCTGATCCTTAGGGGGCTTTCAGTCTAGGTATGAAGAGTCAATGTGAAAATTTGTTATGTAAAGGAGACTATGCTAACTGTGGGCTATAGGTCAAAGAGTAGTGATGTTGTGAAGAAAGGACACAGTGATTCTTAGTGGTGTGACTAAGAATGGCTTTAGAATAAGGTGGCATGAACTGAGGAGGAAGACTAGACTTTGGGATGTGCAGAAATGGGTGCAAGGCAATCCAGGTACAGGGAATATTGTGTTCAAGTGTAGGGAGGTAGGAAAATGTTGATTGCATTTAGAGAAGAGTGATTAGTCCCATTTGGTATGTCATGGTTTAATCTGTCATTGATCTGTAATTGCTTCATTAGATTGTTTCCTTATAGCTGTGTTCAAAGTTTCTAGAAGCAGGGAATGCCACATTTTTAAAAAATGTCCTAAGGATGCAGCTCGGGCTAAAGCTATAATATTCACTCAATAAATATATATTTGATTTGTTTAATTTCATTAAACATAAAAGCTATTCCTAATAATATTTAGCATCTATGCAACAGTTTTATTCTTCAGATCTTTATGTAGTCATTTGCTCATTTGGCTTTGCATAGGGATTGCTGAAGTTGGAAATCTTTTAAGTCAACTTTTAAAGAATGTTTAAGCAATTAGCTGAATGAGCAATAATTAGGATTTCATGCTTCAAATGAAGACAGCTTTTACAGTGTGTAATTCTCCACTACTCTAACTTTTTAGACTTCTTATACTTTATGGCTACCAAATGTTTCACATTTATTCTTCTTTGTTTAGTAAACAAGTATGTAATGCCTATTTCATGCCAAGTTCTAGGATAGAGATTGGAAGATGCAGGGGGAACCAATTTCCATGATGACTAATGTGGAGGACACCTCAGAATGAGGAAATAGCTTGTTCACTAGGTAAGAATGTGTACTGAGAATTTAAGAAGCATTAGGGAAAAACATTCATTACATGAAACAGGTTTTCCAAAGTCTAGTCCAGTCCTGTTCAATATACATACATTGAAAATCAACTGGGTGCCAACCATTATAATGCGTGAAACATAATTCCTGTCCTCAAGCAATTCGGTCTTGAGAGGACCTACGGTGTGATGTTTGTATAATTTTCTAAATGTAGATTTGAGATTGCTCTTACCAGCTTCAATTCTACTTTTTATTATAAGACACGAAGCTTCCACATATAAACCATAATGATCTATATTAAATGATTTTCCAGCATCTATATACAAGGACAAAAAGTAAACCTCTATAACTCCTGACATATTTTAACTGGGCTTAATGCACAAAAGGCAACCGGCAGCATCATTATTGGAATCAGCTGAGGTTCATCACTATAGTTGGACTCCTGTGCCAACAATCTACAGCGTCCAAAATACACGTCTAATTTTGCGTGCATAAATTAACTGCTTCATTATCAAACTTTGGCTAGATAGCAGATGACAAAGTCAGTCAATGATATGGGAAAAAAAAAATCCCTGACTCTTGGAACTGCATTTATGGCTTAGTGAAATGTATCTAGCAAGACTCTTTTTATTTCAGCCACTAAAAGTAGGTCCTTGCTGAATTACTTTTCCTGCCTTTAAACTCTTTTTCTAGATAAGATGATGGAGGAAGGGCAAGAGAAAATCAAAAAACAAACTTAATAACACCATACCTTCGAAGCAGCTTGATTTATAATGAGTTTGTGGGAACATTCTGAACCTATTTCATGTTGAATTACAGTCCACCTTTACAAGTGGCTGCTAAAGGAGTTCATGAACATACTCCTTGTACTACTTCAATCCTCTTCCTGCTCAGCCACTAAAATTTAAAATGCGATACAAACAAAATGCATCTATAAATTTATATAGTAACTACACAAACAAATGCAAACTCATTCTTAGTAACCATAAAATTACCTTCTGTTATCTATCACTTTGTGAATTATAGTTTCATCGCGTGCAACAGCCAACAGCACCGAATTACACTGCTTCTCTTCTTACCCCTGTGTCACTGCGGTTCTCTTTGCTGAAGTGGCAATCAATAGTCTTGTGGATAAACAAATGATTAAAGGCCAAGATGAACTACTGTAAATAGGGATCGTGTTATCTCTTTTTGCACTGAATAGAATTAAAAAAAAATCAGTGTCTACTTTTGGGCACCTGGCTCGAATCATAATATAATCAATTTCCTTTTGTTTCTCCGATTTTGCATTCTTTGAATCTTTGGAAAGGACAAGTTTATAAGCATGTAAAAAATAAACAATGAAATAAAGGTAGATTTCAATGGATTTCTTCTTGTAGAGTATAAATTGGATATACCTAACTACATAATGAAACATCACGGAAATTTTAGCTCCAAAGTTGCTAGAATGTTAAAACCTTTTTAAACTTAATACTAGTTCAATATCCAAACAGTGTCAGTGGATTAGTGAATATGAGATCTGTAAAGTTTTATAAGCCTGATAACTGTATGATAATATAATTCAAGTGATGTAAAGATTAAGACAATTTTTTTTAATGTTTAATTCCTCATAAATATATAAATTGATTTTTCCATAACTAATGGGCTAGGTAATAGTTAGTTATTATGTTTTAGATGAAGAAAATAAATCTGACAGTAGAAACATATTCACAATGTATTTTCTTGATTAAATTTAGATTATAAAGATAAACTATTCTGAGCTTATTTTTACTTCACCAGTCCACCGATGCTTAGTGATAGCAAACTAAAAGTAATCAGTATGGTCGGTGACCATTCTACTTACACTTTACTTGAAATTTGAGAAGTTGTCTTATGCTATATAAAACATTGTAATGTTTTATTACACTCCAATGCTAACATTTATCTAGATTCATTTTTTGATTCGTTATTATTTAGTCAACTGGTGGCTCTACATGAAGAGATCTTGGAAATGTAATGTGATTGCAGAAATCAGAATTTTAACACAAGCTTCGACAAAGTCAAAAAAACAAGAAAACCATGTGAGAAGTAGATTAAAAGGGCAAAGATATTAGATAAGAGATAATATATTTACAAAATCCATGCAGGTAGGCCGATGTCTAATAAATAGCACCATCAAAGATATAGTAAAAGGGGCACCTGGGTGGCTCTGTTGGTTGGATGTCTGATTCTTGATCCCGGCTCAGGTCTTGATCTGGGAGTGTTGGGCTCTGCACTGGGCATGGAACCAATTTAAGAAAGAGAAAAAGATGTAAACAGAAGCATCAATACCTAACATAATATTGTGTGGGGGAGGAAAAGCATAGAGCCATAATGGTGAGGTTGTCACAACACCAAGGGTAATGTAATGACTTAAAAAGCTTCTCGAAAAGAAATAGTTCAGTTATAAAACAACAAACAACAGATTAGCATCAATTGCACATCTGCATAATTGGATGCAAGAAATTAATACAACAATGCATTTGAAGGTTTGAGAAATAATGATTCAATCTAGAGTTACATACCTAGCTAATCTCTCCATGAAACTTGAAGCTAGGGGAGACATATTTTTATGTCTGAAAGGCACACAGATTTATCTCCTTTTCTTTAGAAGTTCCTGGAAGATAGATTCCAGGCATTTAAACCAGGAAAGTGGAAGATGTAGAATCTAGAAGCATGTTGAAGGTTGACTCAAGATTTAGTGGTGCAGTAGCTCTGGAGAGTGATGAGTTCAGATGGGTATGGGACTGGAGAGAGGTTTCTGGGAAAAAAAGAGAATCCCAGATATTCACCTTTATCTCTGTTCAATGTTATCCTTGAAAATATGGAACAATTTAAGGAAGCAATAAGGACACTCAATATAAGAAAAAAAATTCACATAGAAACTCCAGAAACAAAGCAAAAAAAAAAAAAAAAAAAAACAAACCCAGAAAAACAAAGCAAAATGATAAATCTGTGCAAAAAAGGAAATGCAATCGTAGTACATTATTGGTTATATAGTGCATAATATTTACATAGTCATAACAATAGAGCCATTGATTTTTGTATATACAAAAATTATGCTGAGGGACATAATTATGCTTTACAGTACAGAACATAAATGCCATTACTCTTATTAAAAGAAAAGCCCATATGGCTGAATTTGGAAGTTGAAAGGAGGAAAGGAAAGTTACAGGTAAAGAAAGGAGGTCTGGTATCCTTATTTTTCACTGCAGGGAGTCAGGAAATTGGCCTACTGATGACTCAAGAAGTAAAGCCATTTACATATTATTCAACGTTATAAAAGTAACCAATAAAAGACTAAAAATGACTGCTATGGGGGAAAGAATGTAGAAGTGGTACAAAGGGTTTAAATACCAATCAATTATATAAGAAATAAATATTCTTAATAAATTTTCACTCTATACGTTTTGCTGGCTGAAGGAAGAAAGGAACAAAGGACGGTGACTTGGCAGCAAAATTTGTGGTCGACAAATGATGTTGGCATGCCAGATTCTGTCCACCAGGAACTGAATGGCTACTCTGTGCCATGCACTGTTCTAGCTGCTGAAGCAATATAGATGAATAACTTACTAGAGATAACAGTAAGATGTGAGAGAACAACTTGTTGAATATTGCAATCAAAATTATGAGTAGCACAACAGAAGTATGTATACATTGCTGTGGGCAGGAAGAGTACTAAAGCTTGTGGGAAGTATCAGTTAAGGTTGCCAATAGTTAGTAACCTTTGAGTAGAAGGTCACGTTTTGAACAGCCTTACATTTTATAGTAACAAGCTTGCTGCTCTATCCTAAGTGTAGAGGGGGGTCATTGAAAAAGCCTAGTCTGAGAAGTAGCATGGTAAATTTTGTTCTGACACCAAGCTCTGACCATAGTGCCAGGAACAGTTTGACTGTGGCCAATCATGGCATGGCAGGCATTTTATTTTATTTTATTTTATTTTATTTTAATCTTATTATTTTTAATGTTTATTTATTATCTTTGAGAGAGACAGAGACAGAGCATGAGCTGGGGTGGGACAGAGAAATGGAGACACAGAATCTGAAGTAGGCTCCAGGCTCTGAGCTGTCAGCACAGAGTCCGACCCTGGGCTCGAACCCATGAACTGTGAGATAATGACCTGAGCCAAAGTCAGATGCCTAATTGGCTAAGCCAGCCAGGCACCCCATGATGGGCATTTTAGAAGCGATTTAAAGAGAATATCTTTAAATGTTCACCAGGAAATGTTTACATTCTTAAAAAAATGCTTTCATGGAGGATTTTACAACAAACATTGGAAATTCCAGGAGTGAATGAGAGTAATTTTGGAAGAGGGGGCAAGGAGAAGGATAAGAATAATAAAAACTGTCTATCTTGTAGATACTGGTAACTTAGCACAAAAAGAGACTTGCCATGAGCAGGCACACTGATGGGGCCATGTAAATTAATGTAAGATAATAGTAAGCCAAATGATTTCCATTAGACCAAAGTTTTCCCATAACTCAGGTTCTCAAACATAAAGAGCCCAAGTGTAAGGGCCTCAGGGAAGTTTACTGAGTCACCTTCAGCATGCAGTTGGTGAAATGGGAAGAGGAAAGAAGAATGTCTTACAGTTCCTAATGTCTTAGATCTTTTTCTTTAAATTTAAACTAAGGATAGTAGTAAGGAGGTTGAATACATTTTTAAGTCAATTGAGATTTTTCAAAGTCAAGATCCTAAGGTAAGAAACAATGCAAATCAACGGCTGGTGGGAATGCAAACTGGTGCAGCTGCTGTGGAAAACATTGTGAAGGTTCCTCAAAAAATTAAAAATAGACCTACCCTATGACCCAGAAATAGCACTGCTAGGAATTTACCCAAGGGATACAGGAGTGCTAATGCATAGGGGCACTTGTACCCCAATGTTTATAGCAGCGCTTTCAACAATAGCCAAATTATGGAAAGAGCCTAAATGTCCACCAACTGATGAATGGATAAAGAAGATGTGGTTTATATCTACAATGGAATACTACTTGGCAATGAGAAAGAATGAAATCTGGCCAGTTGCAGCAACATGGATGGAACTGGAGGGTATTATGCTAAGTGAAATAAGTCAGGCAGAGAAAGACAGATACCATATGATTTCACTCATGTGTGGATCCTGAGAAACTTAATGGAGGACCATGGGGGAGTAGAAGGGGGGGGAAAGTTACAGAGAGGGAGGGAGGCAAACCATAAGAGACTCTTGAATGCTGAGAACAAACTGAGGGTTGATGGGGAGGGGTTGAGGGAGAGGGGAAAGTGGGTGATGGGCATTGAGGAGGGCACCTGTTGGGATGAGCACTGGGAAACCAATTTGACAGTAAATTATATTTAATATATAAAAAAAGAAACAATGCATATCATTTCAGACTGTTCAAAAATGTTTTTCATGACTGTCCTGTGAATGATGAGCCATTGTCCTATCATAGGGATTTGCATAGTACAACCATTTGCTAATATCACTAATTTTTCTTAGTAACTTACATTCACAGTCAGTAAATACTCTATTCAACAACTCTGCCAAGGAAATTTATATTACTACTTCAAAATTGATTATTTTGACTCAAGTCTTCTTAATTTTTTTTAAAGCTAAGCTATGCTTAAGACACTTTCAGAAAAGAACAGAGGAGAGGAAACATACAAGTCTGTATTAAAAGTATTTTTATTTTTATTATTATTATGAAAATGTTATAATTTCCTAAGGGAATGGAGTTTAAATGAACATTCTGGAGTCCATTTCCTAGGCCAATCAATAATGACCTCATTTGTAGGAAAAAGAGAGTACCTGTACACTTCAAAGTAAAATTTATGGCACCCATGTAAGTAAAGGGAAAAGAATTTCTAACACTTTGAGACAGCAAACACAGATTTATGTTTAAATATTTAATTCAGCATTTGATAAGTCCTTATATTCCTATACAAATATGTATTTTCACTAAATAAAGCTTGAGATCAATTAGAAATCTAGGTCTCCTATCATTAACATTAGAAAATCATCTGCCCCCAAACTCTCATGATACTCTTCTTATGAGGTCAAATAGCCAATGTCTCATTTGCAGAGAGGAACTAGAATTTGCTGGCTAGGTAGAAATGAAAGTGATTTTAACTGACCCATTAGCAAGTAGCAGAAATGATTTAGCATAAGAACAAAGCAGTTGATAGGACTGCTAAGTACTTTTATTCACAGAGAGGAGTTCTTCAGTTTGGGCAACCATGTATTGCAAGCACTTCCTTTCTGAATATTTGTGTGTATCATCAAAATAACTCTCTGTTTGTCATTTAACAATGTTCATCTACACAGGTAAAGGCAACTTGCAGAGCAGAGACATCAGTCAGAAGTTAGGCAGAATGGATACTCCCAGTCCTTTTTGGATGGGGTGCCCTTACACACATCTCTGGTTTGGCTGCACAGCCTCTGCACGGTTATTCACATGCATTATCTGCACAATAATGCTTCATTTACATAGCTTTTTATATGCATGCTACAACTGCCAACATTTCAGAGTTAAAATAATATTGGAATTAAATATGAACAGAAGAAAAGAAAATTTAATAGTTGAGATGGAAAAAAGATGCTCTCATGTGTGATTAGAAAATGATGGGGATTTGATGAAGTGGAAAGATAGGGAAAGCTGTTCTGGATGCCAACTACTTGCATAGGATCTTGCATGGATGACAGTGACGAGTGATGGCAGTCTGCATCAGAAGGAGTCCCTTTGCGATCTTGATACGTGTACAAAGTACAAAAGTCAGACCACTGATGAACTTAAAAGAAATAATTGATGATAAGAAAGGAAGCAAAGCTATTTATTTGTTCATTTAAAACAGAGATGAGATGTCTATTTTTGCTGCTTACTTTTTTGAGTGAGAGTTGGAAAGGGCTCCCTCTGGAAGAGTTAAAAACGAAAGCAAGCTGAAGACTGAAATAAATAGCTAGCTGTTTGTTTCTGTGTTTTCTACCATTTCGTTGTAAGCAAAATTCCTTGCTGAATAGTGCTTTTCAAGTTATTTAAATAATAGGAAACGGAAAGGCAATTTCGAGTTTGGGGTGAGTTCTAATTTTATTTTCTTTGGAAATCTCATGTTGATGGAATAAATGTAAATACACATGAAACTGAGGCAAGCCACCTGTCAATTCAGGTTTAATGTGGATTCTATTATGTGGTAGTAATAGTGATCAAGGCAACCTGTTCACAGAGTAGGATCAGGGAAGGTTCAAGAGAGCCTGTTATTTAGAATAAGAAACCACAGCAAAGAAAGGTTGGTGCAACTTCGTGCAATTAAAGATGGGGGGATGTGGCTTAAAGTTTACTACCAAGTTTTTAAGATGATGAAAGTGAGAGATAGGTTTCTATTATTAGTAAATGTATCATACATGGGAATATATATATATATATATATATATATATATATAACCCAGTCTACTGTATGGTCAGAAATGGAAGTCTAGTGGTCTCTTTAAATGTGAATTTGGATTTTTCTTTGCTGAAGGTTTCAAAGGCAGAGGGACATTACAAAGTATTTATTTGTTTGATATTTTTGTTAATTTTTAAAAATTAAGAAGTAAAGTATTTATGTTTTATAAAAGTTGGACAATTCAGAAAAGCATAATGAAGAAAAGAAATACATAGTTAGATGAATTCTTAATTTGACTATTTTATAAATTCAAGAGAATGTTTTCAGGTGAAAGATTTTATACTTCATAATTTTCACACCTATCACATTATATTCCAAATGGAATTAATCACAATTCACATTGTGATTATAATTTAAGCTTATGCTGCCTTTATTTCAACTCTGAGTGCTTTTTCTATAATTTCTATTGTATAGAATAGTTGGGACAGATGTTATATGATTTTGCCCAAATATTTAAGACATAGGTTGAAAAATTCATGTAAAATGTGTTTGGCAATTTAATATTAATAATGTAATATATGAGGAAATAGATACACTGAAGCAAAAAGCAAGCAATGCTAGTAAAAATTATTATAGGCATTTCAGAGAGGCTATCTCACAACCAAAATCACTTGCTATTTTTGGAGAACAGTAAAAAATTAAACATATTTTACTTCCTCCTGTAACAAGTCTTTACTTAAACATCGTAACGTTTTAATATGAAATGAATTCTGTGGTTGTGGCCCTTTAATAGGACTGTCTTTTCTTTTCTCCAGTTTTCCAAACACAGTCATACCAAAGGGTTCACAAAGTCCTGAGAAAATACTTTACATTGGGGCACCTGGGTGGCTCAGTTGGTGATCCAGGTCATGATCTGGAGGTCCATGAGTTTGAGCCCTGTGCTGACAGCTCAGAGCCTGGAGCCTGCTTCAGATTCTGTGTCTCCCTCTCTCTCTGCCCCTCCTCCTTTTGCTCTCTCTCTCTGTCTCTTTCTCTCTCAGAAACGAATAAACATTAAAAAACACTAAAAAAGAAAAAGAAAATACTTTGCATTGAAAGACTAAGGCAGCAAAGTTGAAACTCAAGAGACACTGAGTTTTAAAAATATGATCCGGTTTATGTATTTCTTGCAGAAATGTCTACTTTGTAAGTGAGATCAGTGTGGACTCCTTTATAATATATATCTTGTAAAACCTAAAGGAATTATGGTCAATTTTTTTAGTAAGGGGCACACAATCCTTTTCTATCAGTATGGTTCAGATTTTGCCATCTGGAACAAACGAGGCCTGGAAGCTGACCACTTCAAGAAGTCGCTGTCCACAGGCATTGCTGAGAGCCTGTCTGGTGATCAGTGGTGTTTATCAACTCAACCCGCCGTCCTGTTCTGATGCTCTGGCTGGGAGGCCGCGCGCTATGGTGCAGGGTGCCGTTTATCTGCCTGCACAGCAGTCTCGATTGCTAGGCCATCAGTCCCTCATCTCTGCTCTGAGGGAACTACTCTTCTAACCTGGCTGGACTCCGACCCAGCCGGTAGAGCTACCCGCAGCCTTCACCTCGTCTCTCCTGGGGCACGAAGCCACACCTGGCTGCGCTCCTCTTTGCAACAACATTTTCAACAATATATAAACTGGGACTAACGTCTATGGACAAACTATTATCTTGATTATCCGCTCTAGTGATTTCTGTGATTTTATGTGCTCTATCTCACGGACTGGAGGGAGAGTCTTGAGAACAAAAGGGAAAATTTGGGGGGGGTGGTTAAGAAAGACGGGGTTCACTGTGAGAAGAAGGGACGTGGCTGGAGACAGGTGGGCGTGGCTGGCCTCGGTAGGAGGAGTCGTTTCTACACTTGCCCCCACTCTTGAGGTGCACCATTCATTTTCCTAAACGGTTTTCTAAAGTAAAGCTTTTGCATTACTAATGCTGCTTGCCTCATAGGGCACCGTTCACTGCCGATTTAAAGATGAGACCTTTAGGCTTTCTGCCTGGGTGTGTGCCAGAAGTTAAGATTGCTCACCGTTTTTTCCTTCCCTGACATCCCAACGAGGCAGGGCCAGGCCTGGTCACAAAGGAGAGAAACGGAGACGCTTTTCGACTGTGGTATAATACACAGGTGCTGGGCAGCCTTTGGAAATATCTCCCTTTCTACCCGGGCCTGCTCCCTCCAAGTTGGAGGATGGTAATCCTCAAGTCCAGATAATGATTTGAAACAAAAAAAGATCGTTTGAAAATGAGAGTCCCAGGAAAGAAAAAGGAACTCTTAACCTTTAAAAAGAAAAAGGTGAGTGATTCAGCCAGCAAAATCTAGTTTGCTCAGGAATAGCAACTGGGGACAGCCACAGGCCAGGCCAGGGAACAAAGGAGGAGAGCCCCCTTTTATAGAGGAAAGGGGGAAGTTGGGGAGGATTGTTTTCAACAAAAGTTCTTGGAGGAAAAGGAGAAGTGGAGGTGGTGGTGGCTTCTCATTGGCTGCTGCGGGGGAGGAGGGGGCAACTTGCTCCTGCTGGGTAGAGAGAAACCCTTCCTTCTTCTGGTTGGACTCTGGAAGCTGCAAAGAGTGGTACCAGTGGCGCTCTTGAGAACCCTCCCTTCGTGGCTTGCCGAAGCCAAGTTTGAGTTAGGCTTCCTTAACGTATTTTCACAGAACAAATCTCTCTTAGGAGCACCTTGGTGACTCAGTTGGTTAAGTGTCTGGGTCTTGATTTTGGCTCAGGTCATGATCTCACGGTTCCTGAGTTCGAGTCTTGAATCGGGCTCTGCACTGTCAGTGCTTGGGGTTCTGTGTTCCTCTCTGTCTGCCCCTCCCCTGATTACTCTGTCTCTCTCTCTCTCTCTTTCTCTCTCTCTCTCTCAAAACTAAAAATAAACTTTATTAAAAAAATCTCTTTAGACTCAAACTAAAATGCTAATTACAAGAATGGGAAACCATATATTATTGTCACTATTCATAATTCTCAGATTAAATGGCAGTAAATGTCAACCTCATACAGGAGTGCCTGGCTGACTCGATCTCGGGGTTGTGAGTTTGAGCCCCATGTTAGGTGTAGAGATTACTCGAATAAATAAAACTTTAAAAAAACCCTCAAGGTCATGCAGGGCAAACATAAGATCTCTTTAAGTGAGAGATATGTTTGGTTTAGCAAGAAATGAGAGAAGTAAAGCAGGTCTGTTCATGGTGGTAGATAGCAGTTTGATCAGGAAAAAGGATTTTAAACTAGGTGCTTATTAATACAATCTCTTTGGAAGTTAACCAATATTTCAACAGCTTTATATAACTTTGGAAGCAAAAGCAGAAGAAAGACTGGCCAGTAAAAGAAAGGTCAGGGGCACGTGATTGGCTCAGTTGGTTGAGCATCCGACTCCTGATTTCAACTGATCCCAGGGTCATGGAATCAAGCCCTGAGTTGGGCTTTGCACTGAGCGTGGAGCCTGCCTAAGATTGTCTCTCTGTCTCCCTCTACCCCTCCCCCCAACTCAAGCTCTCTCTCTAAAAAAAACCCAAAAAACAAAAGTCCATAGAAGGACTGGAAGTGCAGACTTAGTACTCACTGGCTGTGAGACTGTGGGCAAGTTACTGAACCTCTTTGTGCTTCTGTTTCTTCATTTGCACGGTGGGAATGATGACGATAGTAGGTGCACAGAGTTACGAAGATTGAAAACATCAGATATGGAAAGCTCTTATCATGTAGAAAGCATCGCAAAGCAATTACTATTGAACTTGCAGTTTTATTAACCAATGAAGTTTAGGTTTGTAAATGGAGTAATCTTATCCATAGGAGTTTGTTTAAAAGGGTAAGAAGTGCAGGGTCATCTTGAGGTATAAATTAAGGGAATTGCCTTTGTATCTTTAATTGTGCTCTATTTCCTAACAGTAGCCCAAGTATTGTACTATTTGCTGTTGTGCCTGCATGGATCACTAATCCAGCAAGCTTGTCAGCGAGAATTTGGGCATTTACCTGCTTATAAAAAAGAGGAAGTTTATACATCATCGATGTTGGTGCTTTCTCATTTAGAAATAAGGCATTCAGTCGGTAACCATCTGGCTGACAAAGATTCTTTGAGAACCCTGTAGATAACTGTCCTGAATATTCCTCACATCTGTAACCTTAAAATTTCGAGTATTTATTGAAGCTCATGAAACATAGGTCAGTGTACACAAATCACTTTTAAGATGATGTAAGAACAAGAGAACATAACTCGTTCCATCCAAAATATCACCACCCAATGCAGAAATGTGTGTTACCACCATTTCAATACTTGACCAAACTACCAAAAAGTTCAGAAATGTCTGAATATTTACATGGCTGAACCTATATTTAGCATTCTGCAGATTCAGTCAAAAATACACGTTGCCCTTCAGGGTGAAATGACAGAGGGTGTACAAAGGGAATATTGTATGAGAAAAACACATTTGGATTTTTGAAGAACATACTTTGTCCCAAATGAAGATTAAGAGGCTTCTAAATGTATTTCATTTATACAATCAGGGTTAAGACTACAAATTACCAAGTCAACTCCCTGAAGAGTACTGAAAGTTTCCAGTCTGAGATTGCTTCCTGTGTCGGTTGGGGCCCTGTGGAGGGGTGTGAGGCCATTTTTAATGCATGCTCTAATAGATCTTTTTCATGATTCTAAATCATCTAATATTATCAGTCAAGCTGACTTATTCTCTTGATCTTCAAAGAGAAAATAATTCAAACTCTTACCTTCCCTGAAATTTTCACTCAATATCTTCTATAAATGACTTTTAATACACTTTTAATATCAGTAACTTTCACAATATCAGATGCAAGTTCACAGTGCATTCAACTTGTGAGTTTTTATTGACCATTAAATCAATAAATACACTGTTTCCCCCCTCATGGGATTATGCGCATGTTAAGAATGAACATTTTTAGGGACTTTAACTCTAAATTTTGTTGGAATGAAACAAATGATTTTACACTGGATATCTTTTTTGTTCTTGCTTTTATTGAATAGGAAACCTAGGAAGAAGGCACATTGAGCTGAAAGATAAATGAATGGTGCTCAACATTGACATTGAACAAAGATGAGAAAAGACATCATCCTTTGTCCACCTTCTTTGTTCCTAGTTGAAACCAAAAATGGAATTAAAGCTCTGCTTTATGGTGCATGCAGAACTCTAGATAAATGCTGATTGCTAACATGGATGTCATGCCTGTGTCACTCGGGCACCCTTTCACACCTAAGGACATCTCCTTAAGAACGGGTGTGGTGCTGAGAACTCTGATGAATGCCTGCTCGTGCTATAACAACACTGCTCACTCCTTGAACAATAACCATCTGCCGAACAAACTCTGAGCACACACCTTCTGATGACAATGTTTGAACCCTGATATACTGCACCGTGGAGGATCAAAGGTCTTTTGGAAGCTGGTGCGTGTCTGTAAGACAGTAAGATAGATGGGTCCTACTCATGAGATTTAGCTATCAATATTCCAATAATGTGGTGTAAATTCTATGCCATTTCAGCCAAATATAAACTCAACAGAATTGTAAAGTCCTGGAGAAAACAGTTTATTATTGGGTAACCTTGTTTTTGATGATTTAAACGCACACTAATTTATCAGAAATTTGTCTGCCATAAGAATACAAATTAGAAGCTCTACTATCTGTTATAACAACTTCCACATGTAAAATGTCTGTAAATCTGCACCCTTTTCCAATAGATTGCTTGTTCTTTACATTAGTTATGACTTAGCTTTCATCTTATGTACATTTCCGTTTCCAGACATGGAATGCCCTAAGTAACTCTAATCAGAGGCAATGTGAATAAGCAAGAGATTTTAGTTAGTTTATATTGCTTTTTGGATATTTGAAAAATACATAAAGTCATTTAACTAATTCTTTCAACATTTTATTTCATATGGAAGAGCTCCTAACTTGGTCACCTTGAGCAGCGATTACTTATTTCCTTATTATCTCTCCTCATTCCCAAGGTTTGTCTGCCTTGCACACAAATTAAGGTCACATTTTGTCATCAAGACTGCTTACACAACTTCTTCCTCAGATTTCATGTTGAATAGTGATCATCCATTATATGCTAACTGATTACCTATTGGATTTTCTGGAAGCTGCTGAAAATGGTATACAAATGTTTCAAACATAATTTTATAAGCATAAACTGAGCTAATGCACTGTTTCTCAGTATGGGATTTTAGTGCACCTGACTACTTGTAAAGAATATGTCTGGACAGTGACTCAAAGAACCTTTTTAAAAAAGCATATGAATCATACTCAATGATTTATTCACATATCTATTTAAAAAATTCCATTGGTCATGCTAAAAAAGGTTGCAAGCCCTTTGACTTAAGTATTTCTATAATGGCTGTTAAAATCAATTCTGGCATTAAAGTCTCCAAGAATGAACAATGCATTGAGTGGAAAATTGATTACATGGTCAAAGAACAGTCCTTTGTGGCCTCGTTTGCTTTTTCGATTAGCACAGCTGTCATGGCTATTGTAGGTGGTCCTCAAAACTTATAGGGAAAAAAAATCTGCCCTTGACACTTAATGTTTGTCTATGGATTTGGGGGGAAAATTATGTTTTTTCTTGCTTATTAGAACCTACCAATGTAGGTGCCAATGTCAAATTGAGTTTTGCAAAGATAAAGGAGGGATACAGAGGAGACTGGTGTGTGAGGAAAACAAACTGAGTAATGTAGAAAACCACTTCTAGGATTTCTGTCTAGTTTACAGGAAATGCATTTGTTCGTAAGGGCAGTTGCTCTGATTCTCACTACAGCCATACCTGTAGTCAAATATCTTACCTTTGGTGGGAAATCAGCTGATGCACGGACTTGTGGAAGAGAAGAGCGAAAAGTGGGAGATAGTCACTTTTTCATCTTGATTTCTATCTTTGCCATTTCTGTTCTGCCATCAAAAAGCAGCTTTCCAGCCAAGCCTCCTCCCTGGCACTCAGGGAGGGACTTTCCCACCTGCATTGATCTTGTGCACTTTACCTTGAATCACAGGCCGCGGGTGTTTAATAAGTGCTTATTGAAGTGGGCTATCGATTTATCTTGGATTTATTTATTTATTTACTTACTTACTTATATTTAACTTTCCCTTTCTAATGAGCAGGTTTCAGATCAAATCCTCTTAGAATTCTGGAATGTTGATCTGCTCTGCTTTCTTTGAACCTTCCCTAGAAAAGACTCATCTACCAATCTGTCTGGCTTCCCAGGCTAGCCACCAAAGGAGAATTTCTCCATTTCTTCTTGCATGTTGTATTAGTTTCTTGTGGCTGCTGTTAACAGTTTTCCACAAACGTATTGGCCTAAAACAACACAAGTTTATTATCTTACAGTTCTGAAATGGGTCTCACTGGGCTAAAATGAAGATGTTGGCAAGACTGTGTTCTCCCCACAGACTCTACTAGAGAATCTATTTCCTTACCTCCTCCAGCTTTCTAGGGACCCCTGGCATTCCTTGGCTTGTGTCCTTTCCATCTTCAAAGTCAGCAATGGCCAGTTTGAGTCTTTCTCACACTACACCATCCTGACACTGATTTTCTTCCTTCCCTCTTTCACTAATAAAGACCCTTGAGATTACCTTGGGAACCACCTGGACAATCCAAAATCATCTCCCCGTCTCAAGGTCGTCTGACTAGCAATCTTATTTCCATCTGCAACCTTAATTCTCCTTTGCCAATATGAATAGGTTCCAGGGATTTGGGGTGGAAGGGGCATTATTCTGCCTATCATACCTATATTCAGTCAAAGGAAACTTATTGCATCTACACCGTTTCTAATAACTACCTTGTCACAGCCAATATTTGATATAGGAAAGATATCACAAGTCTGGAGAACTCCAGTGGCTTTCTCACCAGCCTCCATATGGCTGGCCTTTCCATCTGCGAAAAGAATTTTTAATCTGAAGTTTATAGGCTCCTTTGGGTTTCATACTTGTAGGTCTTTGAATCCCTTGAAATTTCATGTTAAATATTTTGGTAAACGCATCTTTTGTTTTCAGAGGAGTCATGGACAAAGTTATACAATTATGTATAGTTCTATATATCCCTACATTCAATTATTATTCTAAAATTATGGCTTTGGTTCTTTTCTTTCCACCTCAGAATACTAGAGTGGTTTCCAATGGTTTTAAACTTATGGTAAAACTTGCAAACATTTGGGGGTGCCTGAGTGGCTCAGTAGGTTAAGCGTCCAACTTTGGATTAGGTCATGATCTCACAGTTTGTGGTGTTGAGCCCCGGGTCCAGTTTTGTGCTGACAGACCAGAGCCTGGAGCCTGCTTTGGATTCTGTGTCTCCCCCTCTCTCTGCCCCTCCCCAACTCGTGCTCTGTCTCTCTCTGTCTCTCCAAAATGAATAAGCATGAAAAATAATTAAAAAAACTTACAAACATTTGATGCAAGATCTATCAGAATCTACTTAGGCTTCTGGAAGGTGAACATGGAGATTTTGATATTTTACTGTATTCTTAGATTTGACTGGGTACCATTGGTGACTAAATTTCCAGTAAACCTTTCATTAGGCTTTCTACTTGTATAACTTGGCTGAAGCTAGAAGAACTAAAGGTTTGAGGGAATGTTTTAGCTTTCCCTGCCAGTCCTGTTTCTCTTTATTCAATCTGATATTTTTTTTCACACAAAACTCTTAATGCCTTTTGCTTTTCATGTCTGAGATAGTATTGAGATATTTTTAATGTCAGGGGCGAAATGTAAGAAAGAAGTCTGTTGGATACCAAATTTCTCTCAGAAACTCTCTTCCTTCCCTCATGTCTCATTATCCTTTCACTTGATTATAAATGAAAAGCCCTGCGCTTTCTTAGCTGATAACTAAGACTTGGGCTTTTAGAGTGCTCAGATGTTAAAAGGAACATGGAGATATAGGAAGAAACCTCTTAATGTTCCCTCTTCTCCCTCCGTCGTGACTCTAGGTCACCAAAAGACCTGTGAAGCTCTTGGTTTCTGTTCTTGGCATTTTTGTTCTCTTGCTAAGGGACTCTCAAAGCTGTTTCATGCTACAGTGGCCTCCGTTGGAGCAGGTGGGTAAATGATCTGTGAGACTCTGCGAAGTTTCCTTCTCCCAAAGGCATTGGCGTGCACCTGACCTTGGGAAGGAGTGGCAGGATGCAGATTTGGCACATCTCTGGAAGATTGCTAAGCCTGGAGACATCCTATGGTCTAGCTACCTATCATATCTCATCCTTCAGATCATAGCTCATCAATTTAATCAAGTCTTTGCAGGTACCTCTAGGCCTCCAGTATAAGGTTAAGTTTTCACACTCACTTTTTAAGTCAACAAACTTTTATTGAGCACTTACAGAATGCAAGCAACAGTATTGTGTGCCATGCATTAATGTGTCATAACGTGGCAGTTTACTGCATACTTGCTCCCATAAAAGCTTAAAATGTAGTTTCAAAGATGAGAGAGACAGAGAGAGAGAGAGAGAGAGAGGGAGGGAGGGAGAGGGAAAGTCAGGGGGTAGAGGAAGGGGAAGAAAAGAGAGAGAGAGATTAAATAATATCAATTAAAGAAATATCACAGGTCATTACATGATTAATTACCAAATGAGTGCTATAAATTTTAAGTGCCTGGCTTCAGAGAAAAGAGAGATCACTGTGAATTGGAGGGTGAACTTGAGATTGTTTTGAAGGGTAGCTAGGTGGAGACTAAAGAGTTGGCAATTTGAATAGGTGGACCCAGCACAGGAGGGAATGACTTGATATAGATGCTTTATAAAAACGATCATTATCTTCTTAGTTTTATTCATATCTTACAAAAAGCTCACTATTTAGTCTTGTTAGATCAATCTTGGTACAACTCCACACATTTGGTAGCCTAAGCATAGAAGAAAATGGTTAGGTTACATTGATTACAAATGTAAATATATACTTTTATTCATATATAGACAACAATTATACCTTTGATATTAAAATACATAATTAACCCTGTCAGTAATATTCACAAAGACACATATGGAATTTTTTTAACCCCAGCAATGGAATGCTTTTTATCAAGATAAGTCAAAAACCTTCTTTAGAGTATATTAACTTTTCACAATCAGAAGCTTTTTGTGGGCTTCTGTTTGAAGCTTGATTTTTCTTTGATGCTTGTGATTGCCTTACTATATTTACTTGTGATTAAATGGAACCCTTAGCTAGTTGATAATGACTTTTCACTTGTAAAGAGCAATAAAGAATTTAAATCATTTAAAGTATAGCTCTTCTTTGATATCAACTATCCAATATTATGCTACTAAAAGAATGCCTAACATACTTTTAATGAATTTCCTTTTATATAAGATAAAATATTTAGCACGAGAATTTGAGATGCCCATTAGAGCATCTCATTCATAAATGTCCAGGATGTTCATCTTGCAGGACCTGATGATTCAAGGAAAGGTTTATGTGCTGGATAGAATTATGCAGCAAGTGCATTCCCTTTGGAGAAGAAACACCAAAAGCCACGCTTACAAAGCCCTCTCTAGGATCATTTATTAAAATTTGACTAAGAAAAATACCTCTTTTTTTCCCCTCTCACAAAGCTCTGGAAAGTGTGAAGCTTGCCCGTTTTTCTTTCTTTCACTCTTTTTTTTTTCTTTTTTTTTCCATAGGAAGCGCATAGATGATAGGAATTTTCGGTTGGTTGCTAGTTAGTTAGTGACTTTGAAGGAACTTTTAACAGCTGTTCAAGGCCAAAATAGATTACTCTGTTTTATGCAAAACCTATCAGCATTTTTGCTATTGCGCATTTCTTTATTTCCTTGGAGTTAATTGCTAAATGTCATCCACTCCTGCTGTTCTAGTGAGCTTGAATTTTCTCAAGATGTTTCATAACTTTCTCCTTAGAGATTTCAATCTCTGTCAAATATTCTAATTTTTCTTAAACAGTGCCTTTGAAACAGGAACATTCCAAATGTCCTTTATAGCAGAGATGAGTAGAAATATCAACCTCCCTTTGTTATCTTTATTCTGGATTAGAAATGTTAAGGATGCTTCTATATATTAGAAAGCCAAGTTGAAATGTAAAATTTCCCTTCATACTCCTTTTGCCTTTTTGTTTCCCAAATTCACTTCCTTTAGAGTAGCTGCATTTTTCTCATTCTTGTATTAGATGACCAAATTATATCCTGTATTTTCCTGCTTCAATCTGAGAAAATGATTTAGCAGTGAGCACATTGTTTCAAAGATGTCTTTCTTTCTGAAAGCAGGACAGGATGTCATTCGCACGCACTTTAGCAGGAGTCTCTTGAGCTCTTTCAAAAATGTCTGAGTTGAAGACATTTGTTTATATTCCTTACCTAAAGGGTACTTTCCTCTCTTCACAATGTAACTAGGTCCTTTAGTCAAAATGTCACACACCGGCCTGTCAACAAATCGTGAAATAGGTAAGTTTCCTCTGAAGGTCATGCATACAATTGCTCATCAAAGAATCATACCAAAGGTCTTGTAGCTTTACCACTTCTGTTTGCTCATTTTGCATTTTTTTTTCCTTTCCTTTTTTTCTACCATCCTCCTGACGGGTTTTCTTCACCCCCTTCGTCCTTGCACTACTCTGAAATTCTTATTCTTTTGAATCGTAAAATGTGCTCATCTAATTAACCTCTAGTGCATTCACTATGTTAGATAGATGAATTAAAAAAAAATCCCTAGGGGCCTGGGTGTCTCTGTTTTCTCCTTGCTTAAGGAGGACCTGGGTGGAGGGGGAATGGGGGGAAGGGAAGGTGGAAAAGGGGAAGGATGCAGGGAACTCTCAAAAAAGAAAACTAAAAACAACTTCAGCAAATGCTAGGACCTTAAAAAAAAAAGACATGATGAAACAGCTGTAAATTTTCCCTGGCAATCTAGATGGGAAATTTCAGCCACAATTTTATCTCGTTATTCAGGGCAAGGTGTA
Organism: Panthera pardus; assembly: GCF_024362965.1. Classification (NCBI taxonomy): domain Eukaryota; kingdom Metazoa; phylum Chordata; class Mammalia; order Carnivora; family Felidae; genus Panthera; species Panthera pardus. The sequence continues at coordinate 44,358,502 of NW_026526654.1, forward strand.
GGTTGCAGAGGGGCCTATTAAGATATAAATTTTTATAAGGTCTTTTAATGGTATTAACTTCACCTATTATACCTGAATGTAGATTTCTCTCCAATGAAGCCTTCCGTGTAGGCATCCTACATTAAGGCCTTTTTGTTATCCTACCCAAACAGCCTGCCAACGTGCCTCAGATCCAACTACTGAACAAAGGAATTGCTTCCAGCGTGTCCTTTGTCCCTGGAAGCCAAGTTTAAAATCTCACCAGTTACCTTGGGGTAGTAACATGCTACTTGTCTGCAGTGGCACGAATTCATTAAACAATAAAATATATGGCTGGTTCTGATAGTGCAGGCCTCTGAGTAACTGGGGTTAGAAAATGGATGTAGTCCGAGGAAGTCATGCAAAAATGTCAGTGAGATTACTATAATAGATGGTGATAAATTTTGCTTACTTCACAGTTTTTCTGGTCTTGAAGAAATCTCACCCAAATCCAAAGTTCTGAGCATATGTTGTGGATAAAGAGATCGGAAAACTGAAGGAGTTTCCTAGAAAAGGGTAATGCTATTCCATGAACTCTATGTGTTTTTCACTAGCCTTAAATGGACTATTAAGTGAGTCTTTAAGAAAATCTAAAAAAATAGTTACATTGGATCTGTACATTTAAAAAAGATTTTGAAAAAGCACGATGCCTTAAAAAAAAAAAAGGAAGGGATTTGTTCCTGGTAGACTCACTACTCTACTTTGTGGTTGTTTTAGTTTGTTTTTCTTCTGTTGTAGACACTGAAGGTGATGCCCAACCTTTCATAGAGACACCCAGAGTCATCCCAAGGTGATGTTTTCTCAATGCAGAGTTATTTACCTGGCTTTTCCACCAGCTCCTTTGCATTAGTTTTAGATGGCACAATTTTTTTAAATTAATTTATTTATTTTGAGAGAGAGAGAGAGAGAGAGAGGCAGGGAGAGAGAGAATCCCAAGCTGGCTCCATGCTCAGGGTGGACCCAGATTTGGAGCTCGATCTTACGACTGTGAGATCACCACCTGAGCTGATATCAAGAGTCGGTTGCTTAACCCACTGAGCCACCGAGGTGCCCCTTGATGGCATGATTTTAGTCTTTGTTTTTCAATTGAAAAAGGCTGTATATACTCCATCATTATTATTTTTTTTAATTTTCAAAATTTTTTATTTGAGAGAGAGAGAGAGAGTACATGTGTGAGTTGGGGAAAGGGGCAGAGGGAGAGAGAGAATCCCATGCTCAGAGCCCTATGTGAGGCTTGATCCCACGATGCTAGGATCATGACCTGAGTCAAAATCAAGAGTTGGACACTCAACCAGCTGATCCATCCATGCACCCCCCATCATTATTTTTAATACCTGCATATTATTCCATTGTTTGGAAGCACTATATTTTATTTAATCAATCCCCATGGTTAGATATTTAAGTAGTCACTGATTTTTCAACATTACAACCATCCCTGAGTTAAACATCTTTATTCAAACATATAATAATGTCTCAAATTATTTCTTTAGGAAATATTTCTAGAAACAGAATTTCTTGGTGAAAGAAAATACATACTTTTAAGTCTTTTGATGCATCAAATGTTCACCAATCATAAATTCACCAGTAGTGTATTAGACTGCCCATTTTCTCATGTCTTCGTAAATACTGGGTATTAAAAAAAATCTTTACCCACTTGATAACTTTCATTTGATTTGCATTTCTCTAATTATTAGTGAGATTAAATTTGTTTTACTTGTTTAGAACATGGAATGCTCTATAAGCAATAGCACACAGGCCAAATCTGGCCCATGGCCCATTTTTTTATGCAGACTTTTGTTAAGAATGATTTTTTTACATTTAAGAGAAAAATCTTTATTTATTTCTTTTGTGTGTGAGAGAGAGAAAGCTCAAGCTGGGGAGGGACAGAGAGAGAGGGAGACAGAGAATCCCAAGCAGGCTCTGCACTGGTAGTGCAGAGCTTGATGTGGGGCTTGAACCCACAAAACATGAGATCATGACCTGAGCCAAAACCAAGAGCTGGATGCTTAACCAACTGAGTCCCCCAGTTTTTTACATTTTTAAAAGGTTGTAAACAAACAAAGAAGAAAGAATTTTATATCTACAAGGAATTATGTAGCCTTAAGGATGGAATATTTATCATTTAGCCCTTAAACATAGAAAATGTTTAAGACACCTTGGCCAGAGTGAAATAATAATAATACCATCCAACATTATTAATCTCTATGATATAGACACAATGCTGAAGATATTACATGTAGTGTTTATTTAATCTCCACATCAACCCTCAAGGTTGATATTCCTTTATGACTATTTTAAAGCTGAACAAACAAGCTCAGGGAGGTTAAGTAACTTATCCAATATCTCACAGTAAGATGTGGATCTGGAATTCTAACTCAGCTGTCTCCAAAGTCTGTGCATTTAACTATTATGCTAAATCACACATGATTTGGTTACATTTATACATCAATTTTGAGAAACCTGAAATCTCTCCAATATTGAGGCTTTATATTAGATATATGATGTCTCAAGGTATTCACACCTTCTTTTATATTCCTTAGTGAATTTTATATTTTTTTCCATAAAATACTACATATCTTAAATATTTTCCCCTAAGTATTTTATATTTTGGCTTTTTTTGTGAATGGAATCATTTTCCATTTCCAGATTCCCAAAGGCTATTATCTAGGAAAGGAATTGAGTTACATAGGTTAATTTTATAACTAGTCATATTTGTGAACTTCCCTACTAGTTGTAGTTAGATTTCATCTGTTTCCTTTTATGTTGTTCAGGTAGACAGTTGTCATGATAGCTTTGCTACCTCATCTCTAATATTCATAATATTTTTTCCAGCTTAACAATTCACTGCTGGTACTTCCAAAATGATGTTGGTAGGCATCCTTGTATTATTCTGCTTCTAATAGGAAAGACTACTGCCTAACATTCAGCAGGATCCTGGATGTTGGTTTGTGGTAGATTTTCACATTTAATTCTTAATCGATTATTCAGTTCATTTATGGTAAGAAACTTGTCATATTCTTATTTTACTAAGGCTTTTGATTCTGAATTTTTGTAGAATTTTATTAAATGTATTAAAATTTGCAGAATTTGTGTGCATATATTGACATGATCATATAATTTTTATCCATTGGCATATTAATATGATGAATTCTATTGCTAGATTCCTAAGATCAAACCATCTTTGCAATCTGGAAATAATCCTTACTTGGTCACATTATTCTAAAATTTTAAAATATTGCTGGATTTGATTTGCTAATTTTTTTGAAGGGTATTCCTAAATGAGTTGGCTTTACCATTTTATTTCCCTGATATTTTCTCCATTGGGTAATCTGTTGAAAAATGTTTTCATATTTTTTCAAAGTATCTTTTTAAATGCAGGCAGGAATGGTTTGTCCCTTGAATGGATAATCAGCTGAACTTATCTATTTAAAAAAAAGAGCTCAGTGCCATTTTGAGGGGTAGTTCTTTGATAACTATTCTAATTTCTCCCATTCCATGGATCAGGTAGCATTTTGAGCCAGTTCTGGTGATTTAAATTTTCATGATTTATCAAAAAATTGCCTAAAGTTTTTATTTATAATCTTTAAAATATTTTATAAATGACTGTAACTCCAATGTTGTGCTTAATGTTTTACATATGTTATTTGTTTTTAGTATTACCAGAATTTTTCTAATTAAGTCATATTTTCAAAAAATCAAATCTTGGTGTTATTTAAAACTTTATTGCTTTTCTATGTTCCAATTAATTCCTTTCATGCTGTTATTTTTATAATGTCACATCCTTTCTTTGGCTTCTTTTGTTTTGTTTTCTAGTTTTCTGATTTAATTGCATAGTTCTTTTATTTTCATTCTTGCTTATTTAATGATAGAAATATTCAAGATTTTGAATTTTCTTCTGATGAGTACTTTGTTAGCCACATCCATGTTTTTACAGGTAGTATTATCATTGGAATTAATTTCCAATTATTTTAATTTTTCTCTGATAATTCTTTAGAAGACTGTTTCTTATTTTCATGAACTTGTATCCTTGTTTCTTGTATCCTCACATGATGGAAGTGGGGGGCAGGGGTTAGTGGTCTCTCTCAAGCCTCTTTTATAAAGGCACTAATCCCATTCTTGAAGGCTCCATCATTAGTCACTTCCTAAAGGCTCCACCTCTCAATACCATTACTTTGGGCATTAGGACTTCAATATATTAATTTTGGGATGACATAGACCATAGCAATTACAAAGCTAACCCCCCAAATAATAGGTTGCTAACATTACCTAATATCTATTTGCATTCAAATTTCACCAGTTCACCAAAAGAAATCTTTTTACAATTTGTTTGCTTAAATCTGGATCCAAATAAGTGGTACACACAGGGTTTGGCTGATATGTCTCTCCCTATCTCTCTCTTTTTAATCTCTAAGTGTCACTTTGTTCTTTTCCATGCCATTTATTTGTGAAGAAAACCTGGCCATTTACCCTGTAGAGTATCCCACAATTTGCATTTGGCTGGTTGCTTCCTTGTAGTGTCAGCCTGCTTTTTTATTCCTCTTATTTAAGATGAAGACTTTTTTTTTTATATACATACATTTTTTTTTTAAGATTTTGGGGCACCTGAATGGCCAGTTAGTGGAGCATTTGACTCTTGGTTTTGGCTCAGGTCATGATCTCATGGTTTGTGAGTTTGAGTAGCCGTGCTGGTGGTGTGGAGCTTGCTTGGGATTTTCTCTCTCGCCCCCTCTCTCTGCACATCTCCCACTCGTGCATGCACTCTCTCTTCCTCTCTCAAATAAATAAAATTGAAAAAAAAGATTTTATCTTTAAGTAATCTCTACCCCCAATGTGAGGCTCAAACTCACAACCCCAAGATCAAGAGTCGCCCATTCCACCTGATTGTGCCAGTAAGGCACCCCTAATAAGCAAGACAATTAAAGCAAGTTTTATACTGGTTTACACATCATGAAACTGTGACTCAGAGAATTTAAGTAACTTATAGTTGGTGGAGCTGGCATTTAAGTGCTCATCTGACTAATTTTAACGTTCAGACTCATTCTACTACACAGCGCTAAGGAAGTAGAGAAACTTAAGAAGGGAAATGAGGGTGTAGAAAGGAAGAAGTGGAGGTTAGAAAAGGCTGCATATTTTGCTTTCCATCATGCACTTTTCTTCACGGTAGCGTGAAGTGAGGAGAATGTAGAATACCTCAGGCGTCTGCTGTCCATTTGTATTTTTTTTGTTACACATTCATAAATATCCAGAAATCAGAAGCTCTTTAGGTCCCTTGAAAATGATTCCCTGACACTAAAAGAATTGATTGCAATGTAAATTGTGCTGAAGGTGCTGTTATGGAGGTGGCACAAGGTAGAACATTCCCATCCTGTGCTAGGGCTGCCATAACAAGCACCGTGATCTGGGCATCTCAAACTGGAGAAATTTGTTGTCTCCAGTTACAGAAGCCAGAAATCCAAGATCAAAGTGTTAGTAGAGTTGGTTTCCTTATGAAGACTGTGAGTGAAGGATCTGTAGTTGGCCATCCTCATGTACACTCACGGCATTCTCCCTTTATGCATTTTTGTGTCCAAATTTCTCTTTTTTATAGGGATAACAGTAATATTGGATTAGGGTCCACCCTAATGACTTCATTTTAGCTTTATTTCTCCTGTGAAGACCCTACTTCCAAAAAAGGTTACATTGTTATGTATTGGGGTTGAGGAGTTCAATACGAATTTGGGGGTGGGGGCACTGTTCAGCCCATAACAACATATAACACAGCTCCACAGAGCTTGTGTATTTCCCCCTGGTCTTTCTAGCCTTGCTGCTACCCTTCCCCATGAAACACCAAGTTCTGTTATAAATGCATTTCTCTTCTTGTTCCTGCAAGAAGTTCCACACAGTTTTCTCTGTTCCAGGTCCCAGATACTGTCTCTGACGTGGGCTTTCAAAACATTCAACCTATGAAGAATCCTCCTTGGGTAGATATTCATTTTAGCCTCTGGCTGAGCAAGAAACACCTGACAATACCAGCCTTTAAAAATTCGAATAAATAAAAAACATAGATTGAGAACAAGTTCAGGGAATACTTATATTTGAAAGTATTTTATGAGTTGAAAAAATCCTTCTCAGTTGTTATGAACTGTGGTTTAATCAATGAACTTCCATGAACTACGATTTTATCAGTGTTAGATTTCTTTTTTATTTCTGTAGGTTTTGTTTTACTTCTTAAATGTAGTTCTTGGCAATATCATTCATGTTCAGGTGCTTCTACTAACTATTTTAATTCTGATCTGTATAAAACTGATAAGTAGAGAAATTTACTGTTCTCTTTCAGTAAACCATGACTATAATCCAAACCATACAGTACTAAATTTATACTACTTCTAAGTGTATCTCAACTCCACACGTAATTCTTTGAAGATGGTAAATAAACATTTAGAACATTGAATCAAAACATTGAAAATAAAGATGGTAAATCACACCCTATGAAAGGAATATACTCACAAATGATCTAATATAATATAAAATATCAAAGTATTTTAGAGTGAGTTATACAACTTTTAAATTAGAATGATTTGCCTTCTTAATTTGGATTTACTTAGGCTGCTATTTCCTGAGTTCATGCTGGTGGATATCCAGGAAAGGGGGTTGATTCAGAAGTGGGTCAGTTTTTAGGTATATACAAGGCAAAAATTAAAATGAATGCTATAAGTGTCCCACAAATTGGATAATCTGCATAAATAATTTAAAGTTGTCTGAAGTTAGAATTAGTGAAATCTAGTGACCTATAGGAAAATTCCACATAATTTGTCAAGGAGAAAAAAATCTGTGAACCCGAGGAAATCAACCATTTTTGATCTGTTATTTTCTCTCAGGAAACCTTGCACATCGATGAAGTCCCAGTTAAAAACATCACTCTAGGAATAAAGCTCCTCCATTATCTTGAGCTCTGCCACTATCTTGCATGTCAATACTCAGACCAGAAACCTTTTTCTAAGGTTGATGGATGCACTGTGTCTCAGTGTGTATGTGCCTATAGTTAGATTTTGCTTTTAAAAAGGAGCCATTAACCATGCCTATTTCAAAGTGTTTTTCCTTTTTTTATCAACCCAATCAAGCTAATGTTTAACTATTTCACAACATCTACTACCATAAAATGTAGCAAAGGTAAATAAACCAGAATTCTCTTTAGCACACGACTTTTATTTTGAGTGGTGTGGAAAGCAACTGTAGTCTGTTCAGACAAGTAAACTATTAGAGAGGGTAATTTTTCGCCAAGTCTGATAACTCAGAAGACTGCAATCTGAGGTCTAGAAAACTGCAGTTGGGGTCTTGAGATTACACATCTCTAAAGCTAGTCAGCTGGACTGTATGAAATTGCAATATTATACCATTTTCTATCTACAAAGACAACATTTCATATGGATTATAGTAATTTTTATGATTGAAAGAAATCTGTTATTTTGAATGCAAAAAGGAAACTATTAAAAGGCAAATAGAACAAAAAAGTTTATAATAGATTTTTTAAGTTAAAAATAGGTCATACTATTTCTTTGACCTAGGTTTGTAATTTTAAGAAGCACTTCTTAAACAGAGAGCAAACTTTTGCCTGGGTAGTCTAAGTGAAATGTACAGAATTCTATGATGGCAGGGATTTTGTTTTGTTAATAACTAATATATAATGACAGATAATTTGGGGCTTTCCTTAGTGTTATGAAAATTACATAGCATGATATGGTGGGGACTAATTGGGGACCACTGTGGCTCAGGTGGTCTGGAAAGTTCTCTCTGAAAAGATAACAGTACATTCAGGGCTTTGACATGAGAATGAAACAATGATGTGAAGACACGGAGGAAGACCCTTTTAAGAAGGACCAAGAGTGAAAGCATTCCGAGATGGGGATGAACTTGGACTCTGCAAAGGAGAAAAGAAAGACCAATGTGTCAGTCAACTGGTGCATACTTGGAGGAGGACTCAAGAGAGAAAGGCAGACTCTCAGTAAATGGCTGTTGCTGGGCTCACTGATGCTACGGTCCTGGGCACAGGACTTAATGTTACACTGCCATAGATTACTCATCCGTAAATGGCAATAATTGATAACCATCAAAATAGCTCTTTTGGGCAATGATTACATATAAAGGGCACGTGCTGGATACAAAGTAAATCTTCCATAAATGCCAGCTTTCATTTTAGGCATGTTATTTTCAGGCAATCAAATTTTTAATGAACACTGTTAGTGCCAAGTGCTAAGCCACGAAGAGAAGTGAATGGGATAATTTTTGCTTAATAATGTTTATAATTTTCTTGGGGGTATAAAATACATTTCCAGGACATATAGTATCAAGCAAAACATAACAAAAGTGCAAAGAAAGCAGGGGGAGGTCAAGACAAGTGGAGATAATCTTGACGCGATAAAAGAAAATTTATGGAAAACGTATAATTGAACTGGCCTTAAAGACGGAGTAAGACTTCTTCAAAAGGCCTTCCAGGAGGATGTTATGGAACAGGAAGAAGCATAGCGGTGAGACTAGGAATGGCCCCTTCAAGGCGCTATAGGGCAGGGGCTGGGCTGTTCCCATTAGTAGAAGCATGTTACAGAGACTGGGAACAACTGGCCAGATATGTAGCTAGGGAAATCAATGGTGAAAGAAACCAGGAAACTGGAACCTTGAAAGTGAGGAAGTGGAGTCTGAAGTTGAAGCAGTGGAATTTCCCTAGTACCAGGAAGATCTACAAAGAGTAATCAAAAGGAAAGAGACATCCGAGTGGATTATTTGCTGCTTGATGAGGTAAAAAGGATTTGTTAGGGTAAGAGCCACGAGCCTACAATGGAAGACGTAGGTATGAAAGGTAACGTGAAGTGGTCAACATTTATTTAGGAGCAGAATTTTAATTTTGACATATAGCTACCATGAGCGAAAGGTTATTGTTTCAAGAACTAGACTAACGGCTATACATTTGTCAACTCTATTAATCTAATGACCTAGAGACCATTATTCAGGTTTTACAGATAAACTAAGGGTGGTTACGGGATCTTCTTTTCTTTCTATCTTTTTTTTTTTTTTTAATATAATGGTGGGGTTACTTCCCCATTGCTAATAGTTACTTACCTCTGGCTCCTAGAATAGACCAAAATGCTTCTTTGACCTCCAGAATCTTAGATTAAGATGGGTTTTGGGAGGTTAAAGATAGGATACAGAAGTCACAACCACAACAAGAGCGCTGGGCAATTTTGTAGTAGCCCTGTCCCTGTGGCAATTGATCAGTTTTTCCTTCTGGAGCTCCTCTCTTCTGACTGGTGGCTCTGAGGAAAGAATAGCACTGAGAGGTGGTATCAAGGGATGCGGCTTGCTGAGCTTTTTAAAATTACTTTTGTTGTTGAGGCTTAAGTACATATATATATATATATGCATTAAACGTTTATTTATTTTTGAGACACAGAGAGAGACAGAACATGAGCAGGGGAGGGGCAGAGAGAGGGAGACACAGAATCCAAAGCAGGCTCCAGGCTCCGAGCTGTCAGCACAGAGCCTGATGCGGGGCTTGAACCTACCAACCGTGAGACCATGACCTGAGCCGAAGTGGACACTTAACTAACGTAGTCACCCAGGTGCCCCTGGTGAGATGTGGCTTTAATCAGCTCCTCGAGAAGAGAAACTGAGCAGCCTCCCACCAGGGCCTCAAGAGTAGGTCAAGACAACATTAAAAACAAAAACAAAAACAAAACTGTATTACAACTAGCGTACTACACAGTGCGGTTCTCATGTACATCTGGAACACTTTTTACCCCAGGCCAATGTGAGGGTTCTCTTGCCTTCCAGCTGATTCTCCTTTGAGTAGAATTTCTTTTGGCAGGCATCTAATATGGATATGCTGTGGTGGTCATGGATAATTCTAGGGTAGGCATTCTCGCTGGTTTGGCTCTTTTGGCTTGATCCACTCAAAGCAGAGCCTCTGACGTTTCCAGAACAAACACTAATTGAGTGATAAATTATGGGGTGTTACTGACAGTAGGGCACTATGCTAGGCACTCTGAAAAAGCAAAGACGGTCTTTAAGAATCTTATACACTTAAACAGCTGAGAATCGTGGCTAGTCAAATTACTCAAAGGGCAAGGAGACACTACTGTGATGTTCATTGCCTAAGAATATCCCTCAAAAGATAATCTGAATCCTATATGTTCCTCATTCTCTTTTTCTCTTTCTGCTCCATTTGCTAGAACCTTTGCCTGTCTTTTTATTTTCATTAACTCCTATCTGCTCTCCATTACGACTTTGTCTAGCCCTGACTCTGTTAGTAAGCTTGTTTCTTAGTACTGAATTTAGGGAGTAAGTTTTCTATCTTAGGTATTAATTTTAAACTTGGAGGCAAGTCGAACACATTAAACTTCTTTCAAAGAAAACTTGAATTCAGTTAATTGACAGACCCTTTTTCTGTCCATTGAACTTTGATTAAAAAAATGCTTTCTTATCACTTACTAACATTATTTGAAGTTTAATTTCCAGGTATTTTATCTTTTATTTTCAATTAGTTATGTCTAATAAACCCAATCATAGACACATAGACATACATAGAAATCCCAGGAGTGTTAAACTAAATTTGTAATTTTTCTGGGCATTCAGCCCAGCTTGATTTAACTTTTTAAAAATTCTCATTGTGTCCTAGATCTTGCTTTAAAATAGGCGATTTATAATTACTAATTAGGCAGAATAAGAAGATAAGAAAGGTGATTAGCCCAGGAAAGCTTTAGTTTTTTTTTTCAAAGAAAGATTGAAATCCTAGCAATAGATATATGTAATGTAAACACTTTCCTATATAGTAAAAGCTTGTTTCCCCTCCAGTAGTCCAGATTCTCTTCATTATTACAAATGAATTAACCCTGTCAGAAAATCCAATCATCTTATTAGCTTCCTAAATTTTATCTCCCTTTATTTTCTGCTGATCTCTTTTCTTGAGTAGTGAATTAGTTCTAACAGACTTACATCTAATTCATGTTGTTTAGCACTTCTATCAGAGTGTTCCCATAAAGTCAGACATGTTTTTCCAGGAGAAAATGGGTATTCCACCAATTTCTTTACTGAAGATAGAGAAGGTATCTCCTGAAGCCTGAAAGGATGTTTTTCTCTGAAAACAATTCCTCAAGTCTTGCTTAATTTTAGGCTTAAAGTTCATATAGTTTCTTACAGTAATTAGAAGGAGTGTGCTGTGAAAAGTTTTTACAAAAGCTCTGACTTGTAAAATATGTTGATTTCCATGGTGTAAATACCCCCACCATGCCTAATTTCAAGGCACTAACGTGAAATCACTAAATGCAGAGTGTGAAAGAGATGTGTCACAGCACATCATTACATACTATTCCCACCATACATATACGATGGACGACCTCAAGAGAATGGAAATAGTAAAATCTAGTAAAAGTACTAGGAACTGATAAGCTTTGGTTATTTAGTAAGATTGCTCTAATTGGGAATGTACGCACTTCAATTTTTCATGATGGCTATGTTTAACAACCATTCACAAAATGCCTGAAAAATTAACAATCGAATCTGTGAGCTGATGGGAGCCAGCTTCAGCACACCATTGAATCAGACTGTTAAAATATTTAAATGATTCCAGATACAGAAATGAAAAATCTGTAATTTATAATAAAACAGGGTCTTTGCAGATGTGATTAAGTGAAGGATTTGGGGTGGGGAGATTCTCCTGTATTATCAAGATGGGCCCTAAAAGCAATTCACATATATCCTCATAGGAAGTAGATAGAGGAAGATTTCAACAGAAGAGGGAAAAGCGATGTGAAGACAGAGGCAGAAATTGGAAATATGCAGCCACAAGCCAAGGGTTGCCAGAAGACACTGGAAGCTGGAAGAGGTAAAGGATGGATTCTCCCCTAGAGCTTCTCTAGAAGAAGCAGACCTCTGTGGACACCTTGATTCCAGCTCAGTGGTACTAATTTAGGACTTGGCCTGGACAACTATAAGAGAATACATTTCTATTGTTTTAAGCAGCCAAGTTTTTGGTGATTTGTTACAGCAGCTACAGGAAACTAATACAAGCACGAAGACTAAGAAATGACGGTGGGGGTGGGGTGGGGTGGGTGCCTGGGTGGCTCAGTTGGTTAAGCATCAGACTCTTGATTATGGTTCAGGTCATGATCTCACAGTTTATGAGACTGAGCCCCACATCAGACTCTGGGCTGACAGTGCAGAGCCTGCTTGGGATTCTCTCTCTCTGCCCTGTACCTTGCTCGTGTGCTCTCTCTCTCTCTTTCTCTCAATAAATAAACAAACATAAAAAAAAAAAAGAAATGACTGGGAACCAAGGGCTGATGCCCAGCCTCCATAAGGGTGTGTCCAAAGGAGAGAAACCAGGAAGACACGGGGTATAAAATTTGAAATAATTTATAAATTGAATTCACATAATTGTAAACCATTTTCATGTTTGAAAGGAGAAATAAAAATTGCTTAGAATTAGATCAAAAGTCTCCAGCCTCCTAATTTTGCTTATAAAACACCCCCACCCCTGAGACCTAGGGATATCAAGAGATGAATTTCCAGTTTTGAAGTGACAGGAACACTCAGACCACAGTGGGTGGTCTGGGGTGGTCTCTGAGAAAAAGATATTAGAAGTGAAATCTGAGTGATGAAAGATCCAGGCAAAGATCTAGGAGAATAGTGTTCTAGGGAGAGGGAACACCTTGAGAAGGGATGCTAATAAAGCAGATGGCTGAATGAGCTAATTGCTAAGATCCCTGCAAAGTGAAGAGGTGCTCTGGTTTGGTGTGGTCCTTCTGGAAGTGGAAGTGTGGGAGTGTGGTGGGGTGGGGGGAGAACAAATCCAGGGAGAGCTGGCAGTGAAGGCATGAGGAGGCAAAGCTTCCCAATCGTTTCTTTGGTTCTCCTCCTGTTCTTCCTCTATACCCTTCATAGTCACTTCCCAAATATCCCAGATTCTGTCATTACAGTAAAAAACAGCCTTATAATCTTACACTGAAACATAGTACTCTCTGAGAAACCTTCCAATACTTCCACTGATGCCGCTGCCTCCTATTGTAATGAGTTAGCAGAATCAGCACAAAATAAATCTTCTCTAAAGCCCACCACCATACCCACCTCCGAACTGTGTCTATTTGCTCTATGTACCTTCCTGTTACTGTGGATTGACGCTCCATTCTCTGCAAACAGCACGCCCTTTACTTGTTTACTCTCTTCTGCTCAACACATTGATGCAGTGATTCTCCCTTTTTCTTCCATAGCAAGTGCTTCTCCCTTCCTCCTGGACCTCTTCCTTCAGCAGAGAAAAATGCTACCCTTTCTCCCATACTAAAGTGCCTTCTCTTGCTTGTTCTCTTTTGGTTCTTTCTTTTCAAGATACTTCCTATGTCTCTGAACCCTTTTACTACAAACTCCTTAAAAGTGTGTTAATATTCACTGTCTCCAATTCCTCTGTACTCGTTCTCCCTTAAACTCCTTCAATCAGCCTCCCTGCACCTCGCCCCTATCCCAAACACACACGCTGACTCCACTCTTGTGGTCACCAGTGTGGCGCAATCTCAATTGTCATTTTTTTAATTCTCTTCTGACTTGACTTAGTGTCAACATTTAACAAAGACCATCACTTCTCTATCCTGAAATCCTTTCTTCATCTGTTTTCCAGCACTCTACATGTTCTTGGTTTCCTCTATCTTCCTGGCCCTAGTCTCATAGCTCTGGGATGACACAGGGGTTAGACTTTGGACTCTATCTTTCCTCTGCCTATGTTTCCCCCTTGATATTCCACTTAAGCACATGGCTTTTAAATACTACCAATATGTGGACAACTTCCAAATATATATATAAACCTAATCTCTCCACTAAAGTCCAATTGTCTTTATAACATCTATACTTGGACATTCAAAAATACTCTTAAACTTGACTTTTTCAGAACTGAACTGATTTTCCTCTGTAACTGGCTCCACCTACATCTCAATGAAGTCATGCTAGATTTCTTTTTCTCACACCCCACGTTCGATCTAACAGCAAATCCCATGGCACTGCCTTCAAGACACAGTTAGGCTCCAGCCATGTCTGGCACATACTAGGAGCTCAGTAAATATTTGTAGAATGAGCGAATATAGTGTATAGTGTTCTGACAATCAGTAAGAGGGTTATCTATAAATATGAGGTATTATTATTAGGTATCATGCCTTACACTTAGAAACGCCTTGTTTGGGGGACATATTCCTAGATTGGATTTTTTTCTTTTAAAGTTTGAATACTGTACCTTTAGGCTAAGAAAAGAAACACAGAGAAGAGCAATGGACTGCTTCCACAGCATCACTTGCTCACAATCCCAAGTTTTCAATAGTGAATAGAACGGGCAAACTGTTTCGGGTGCGGAGTACTTCAGGGAGTACTGAGGAAGATCAGGTGCAGTGTAGAAAGACTACATGGGGGAGGGCTCACTCTTGGGGAGAACAAGACAGTAAGATTTTAGCAAGATGTTAAGAATGTAGTTATTCAAGGCAGAATAGGACTAAAGAAAATAAGAGTTAATAACTCAATTGATGACTTATTTTATTCATAAATGTCTGCTGTTTTCTCATCCTCACAATGATTACTAATAGATTTATATTGAAAGAGAAAATAGTGGAGCAGAGTAATCACTTGTTATTTTGCCTTGCCAATAGCCATCCTCCCTTATTTACAGCACACACGTTTCCTTTTGGCAATGACCCTGTTGTCTTGGCGGTATCGTAACTAGGGTACCATGTCCTCCCTCAGAGCAAGCAAGCAGGGTGGAAGGAGGGGCTCCCTGGAAGTCTCTGTAGCCAAATGCTTCTCCTCAGGCTGATATAGGCAAGGACAGGCACCTGACAAAGAGGTAGCCAGGAGGCCCCTTAGGGGCTAAGAACCTTGCGCAGAGGGATGCAAGAAAGGAGACAAGATTGGAATTCTACCATTCCCATGATGTTGGCCGGAAAAGATAAGTGGACCCTGCATCCAGTCTCCCAGAGGAGTCCCTGCTCCTGCCCAGCATCTAAGCTGAGTTCTCCAGTTTCATGTTCTTTCTGTGAGCCACCCAATATTCTTCTATTAAATTGCCCTCTTCTAAAAATCTTAAGTTACTCAGTGTTGTTTTCCATGGCGTATAAACAAATCAATTAGATTACAACTAGAACAAAACATGAGAAGAGATGATTTCTGTGGCTCAGTCAATGGTCCCAACTGCTTTGGATAGAGTCATAGGTCACTCTCAGCTTGTTCTGTCAACATGTTTTTCTCCCCCAGCATTATGCAGCTGATGGTGTTATATCACCCATACACGATTCCTACTTTACATGTTCATGAGACAGATGTTGTTAAAAAATGTTCATTATAAATAGTGTAAAAGGGCAGTATGTTTTGTAGGTGACATTTTCCCAGAAAAGGAAGAAACTGCATAGGGAACATGTAATACAATTCTTCTCTGCTGTATCTCTCCACCAATTGCAAATATATCATTAATCAAAATAGAGAGAGCTCTAGGAATACGGCTTTGTTAATATAAAGAAAAAAATTAATGTAGAATAGGAAACAAATATAGGTATAAGAAATGTTTTCCTTATGCCTGTTCCCTAATCTAATTTTTCTGATCTTTCCTCTTTGCCAGTCAGAGTCCCACTATTGTCACATGGAATGTGCTATCAAAAATAGCTTAAACATTAATGTGGGGGCATAAAAGATTAACTTATACCTATCTATTCCTGAAATTAACCAAAATGAATAAAGGAGTAAAAGAGATACAGTTGTATAAGAACAAAGAAAATGTAAATGATAAAATGGTGGAGGTGATACCAACTGCGTGTTGAAGGTGAGAGTTCTAGATAGACAATAACTGTGCCTTTGTATCAGAGAAAAACCAACAAATGCAAATTAATTTCCTCTCAAAAATGCTGAATAGACTCAAAATGAGGGACACCAGATACTGCTAAAGGTGGGGTTCACTGCAAAGAGTTTTTTGTTCATAGTAGGCACCAATAAATATTTTTTATCAGTTGAAATGGCATGGCATTGTTGTAAGCTTTCCCCGATATTTGAAAGATAAAGGGCTCTTCTTAAAAAATTTGTTTATTTTTAAATTAAAAAATATTTAAACATTTACTTATTTTTGAGAGAGACAGAGACAGAGCATGAGCTTGGGAGGCACAGAGAGAAAGGGAGACACAGAATCTGCAGCAGGTTCCATACTCTGAGCTATCAGCACAGAGCCCGATCTGGGGCTCGAACCCATGAGTTCATGAGATCATAACTTGAGTCAAAGTTGTATGCTTAACCTGCTGAGCCACCCAAGCACCCCTAAAGGGCTCTTTTAAGAAAATGTTTATTTATTTTGAGAGAGAAAGAGAGAAGGAGTGCCAGGGGGCAGAGAGAGGGGGAGGGAGAGAATCCCAAGCAGGGACCTAGTCCGCAGTGCAGAGCCCCACATGGCGCTCGATCTCAGGAAGTGTGAGATCATGACCTGAGCCAAAATCAAGAGTCCGACACTTAACTGACTGAACCACCCAAGCACCCCAATAAAAGGCTCTTTTTTAAACCAAAGAGACGATAACACTTTGTTAAAAGTACATTGGGGTTTATACAATATGTCTGTGCATATAGATAGTATACAGTGGCGGGAGAAATTGGGAGAGAGGAGAAACGATTGGTAAATCTGTGTGATAGGTACACAGATTCAGTTACTCTTCTTTTCACTTTTTCATATGTTTGGGTTTTTCCATAATAAAAAGAAAAACTTTAACTACTTAAGGAAAAGGTAAGAAGTTGGCAAAGTCTATTTATTGTTTTGCCTCTTCTCTGAAACTAACCTGCGTTTTGGCCTCAAATGAGTGGCCCATTTAAGAGAACAGCTAGCTCATTCTGTCTGGTGCTATTGCTTCCCACGAATCAATATTTCTACTGCATTGTTTGAGGTCACGCTTAATATGTCTCACAAGTGGTTTAACACAGAGGCACTTGTGGCTACACCCTAGTGGAGGGTGGTTACGGAGTGATTGAAGGAACAATTGAAACAAGGTGAGTCTAGGCACAGAAGAGAAAAGAACAAAAAAGCGACATCTTCCCGCAAGTGATAGAGTGCTCTTATTAGGGTCCATATGAAGATTACAAATTATCTTTGGATGTGATGTCTGTCCAATTCTGAATAGTGAACGGGCTTTCACTTCTTAAGATATACAGATGTTATTCATCATTACACACCTGACTCTTTAGGGAACTGAAATCTGGTCTTAACACATCAAATTACATTTAATAAGAAGCATAAGCATTTCAGGATTAGGGCATGAATTGCGCTGCTTTGCAAAATGATAGAATAAGGGAAACTTAAAAACAAAGGTGGGAATGAGAAAGACAGACATCAAGTAAAAGAGACAAAAGATGGATGGAAGTGAGATGGTGGGAAAGGGAAGGAAATGACATATTTTCCTTTCAAGTCTGTGCCTAGCTCTTATTTGAGTATAGTAATTTGATTCATGCTTATACTCTGTGTCTGATTTATTACTGATTTCATCATGAGTGCCCAGCTCTATTGGCTCTTGCCCATTTGTCTCCAAGGTAGTGAAACCACCATCCACACAATGACTATACCAGTTGACCCTGTTAGCACTTTTAACTCTCAACTTCAACGTCTCCGTTTGCTAGTTATTTTTAGATTTATTGTTGTATGGGATGTGTATGTTGTATAGCAATATGATACCTATGGAATGTTCTGCACTGTGTAAATCAATCACCATAATAGCATCTCTGGGTGAAACCAGGGGCAGAGAGGACAGGATGAAATGGGACAGAGAATGGAATACAGGATATGGGCAACAAAGAGTGACAGAAGGGTGACAATATGGCTGGAAAAGGTACATAGGAATTAGGAACAGAGAGTAATGGGGAGACAAGAAAGTAAAGAAATGACTTCATAATGAGAGAGCAAATTAATAATGAAAATTTAAGTATGAATACAGACAAAAGCGTAATTAGGAGATAAAATTATTCTGAAGTGTAAGGAGCATCAGAAAACAAATTCAGTTAGTGCATTGGTATATACTGGTACCAGTGCTCTGAAAAAGTGATAGAATATTAAATTTTATCTATTTTTTTCCCTCAGATGAATCTCAATAAAGAAGACCTTTGTGATATCCTAAAGATATATATGGAAAATCACAGAAAAGTGTATTTGGGGTACTAGAGTTTCTTGGTTCCCCAGGGGCTGGTGAAAATGGGTTGGAATTAAGAATGGGAAAAATGGAATAGTGAGCAAATGTTCTTATGAAGAAAGAGTAATGAACGGATTTTGAAGCCTTCGTCAGGGTAAACAAAATGCAAAAGGAGTCCTCAAACTAAAGTCTTGGATGAAAAAGTGCTCTTCTGAATTCTCACTCTCTCACAATTTCTCATTGTTTATAAGTTATGGGAAAGCTCCTTTAGGTATTTGGTACCTATTTGTGTATTTGGTACGTTGCCTGGGGCATTCTTTATCTCTATTATGTCTCCTATTAAGTCAATAAAGGCAAAAAGTTTTGACCCACCACCAATACCTGGTTGTAGGGTATTGTGTACAGTGATGCACCGCCAAGACCTTTTTGATGATTTATTTCACCCCTTTAGAATAACTTGATTTAAAAGGACCTGTAATTAAAGGTTAGCCTTAATTATGGAAGGATCTTTGCTTTGTCGTTTTCTTCTTGAGACATTCAACAATCCTGAGTGTGTTTGACTACAAAACTTTCATGCTTGGTTTTAAGCAGAATTATAGTAATTGTTTTAGAATTTTTAATTGGATGAATAATAATTGAGGTGAAAGCTCTTTAACTAATTTCCCTAAGAGTTGACTTGCTACTAAATAGGCATGAAAGATACTTTCTGTTTCCATTATATTTTTATATTAATAATCATACCACTTGAAGTTTAAACAGGCATTAAGAGCAGAATGTAACATCTTAACATGAAATCAAAAAGATTTAGCATTTTTCCTTGTCATTAACTTTCTTTATTTAAAATGTATGCCATACTAATCTCCAAATGAATTACTTTGTTTTCAATCCACATTTGAAAATCAAGTTTTACAGATGTAGTTTTTAAAGCTATGGGTATCTGACAGATATCTGAGATAAAATAACTAGGGTGAGCCACATCGAAATGTAAGTTAAATAGTGCACTGATAATCCATTGATCTAAGAATGATTAAATTGAATTTCGGTTATGTTTGTCTTTTTCCCTCCAATAGCATGATTCCCTATAGAAAGCAAATAGGATAGAATTGAAACTATATTGTAATGTTTGCAGATTTTCTTTGACCAAAGGTGGAATTGTAAGTTAAATTCACATAGAAGTTGAATTATTACTGTACTTGAAATATCAAGTGATTTTTAAAAACCAAAATTGTTTATACAATAATCTGCTTTTATATTGAAGCCAGATTTTACTGAAAAACTATTGTGGAATGATTGTATTTGTTGAAATACAAATTACAAAAATGAGTCTTGACTTTTTCAAACTTTAGTTGTATTAAACAACTTCCTGTAAGACAAGTTTCAGCAGATCAGCATAAAATTTTCTTAATTTCATTACAGTCTGTAAATTAAAATTAATGAGTCTGACACCCACAATTAACAATGAAAAATGCAGATTGTTATAATTACTTAAGCAATAACATTGCTTTACATAGAAGACTTAAGGTGCTCCACAAATTATTTACAAGTGTTACATAAAACACAAAAAATGACAATTTCAATTTATTTTGTCAATGCAAAAAACCAAAATCCTTACTAAAACCTTTCTCGTTTGGGAATCTCTCGCCATGCATAATTAAGCAAATTTGATTGCAATTAAGCCTGGCTTCTACAGTAGAGTTTTAATTAATGCAAATCTGGCATCTACATCTATAAGATTAATTTTACTGAATTAAAAGAAAACAACAAAGCACATTTGAAAGTGCAGTTGTATTGTTGAAAGGACAGAATTTAAAAGCTGGTTATTTTTCAGCCTTCCATGTGTATAGCCTTTGACTTAGACTTTAAAGAGTGGATATTTTATTCAGATTTGTCGTTTTGTTTTTAAATGCCTTATTAAACAAGATCATCAAAATCACACAAAGCCACTTCAGAAAGATATCTTAGGAATTCAATATACGTTAGAAGCAAGGTCTGATCATAGTTTATTTAGGTATATACATTATGTATGTGGATATATATTATATATATAATACACATATATAATATATATATGTATAAATGTGTATCCACACATGCACATGCACTCATACACACACAATCCTTGCTATCTTTGCAGAATTAGATGTAAAACTCACTCAAAATTGTCCACAGATTTTATTTCACTTGTTTTAAAAGTATGTTTCATGCTTACATCTCAAATGTCAAAATATTGATGAAGTGCCATTGTTGAGACATATTCTCTTCAATAAAAGTTCTTAAAGTGGAATTTCAGCTAAAGTACAAAGATAACTTATGCTATCATATGTATTTGTCTTTAAGACTATTTGGTGTAATTTTGTTTAATTTATAATTGAAATTTTCTCACTTCTCATGTTCCATTTGACAGAAACATAGGTATTCTTGAACGCATGTTAAAATGATTAAATATCTTAAATGAGTACATGATGTGATTTGGAAACAAACACAAAGATTTTGATCTTTTTAAAGTTCCTGATTATTCAAAAATCCCTTGTCCAGAAAAGACATTGCTATTAACAACAGGATGCCCTGATATCCTGTGTTTCATGCTCTTTTTTCACAGAACAAATTGATGCTATAAACATGAAAGTGTTTGTACCTCCAAGTTGGCTGGGACCTTAATGCCACTGAGGGCAGGTAAAGTGACACAGGGCAAAACTTGCGAAGGAGGGGGCAGACCACGAATTTAAAAACCTCAGCAAACAGCTACTTTGAACATATGAAAGGGTTACAGTTAGAAAGTAGAGAGGCTACTAACTTTGTAAAATATTGGAACAGTGTGGCATTTTCCCTCTTTTCCTACCCCCAACAGGGGATAAGGGAGGGCCTCTTCTCCCTTGTCTCCACTTTTGTGGGAGGCAGGGCTTTGTATTTGAGGAGCTTACTAATGATCCTGATGTTTGGGTCTGGTGCTTACCATAATCAGGGCTCAAAGGCAACAGGCTATGCCAGCCACTTAAGGCAGCAGAGCAGAGAGAGAAAGTGGGCTACACTGAGGGCTAACGACATTCGGCATTTAGCAGAAGACATTGCCCTTGCCAAGACGGCTATCCACCAGGAAGCTCCCACCACGGGAAACACACAAAGGTGCCCATGAGGAAGACAGTCAGGTTTGCCCATTTGCAAAGCCCTGAGAATGTCGAGTCTAAAAACTCTCCAGTCCTGGAAGAATCCATTGTCTGTTTGCCACAGTGCCAGTCAAGTAGACTTTGTTCCCACTTAATACCTGTGCTGCCTCCCCCACCAACCTAGAAAAATCCTAAAGCATCTTGAGGAGAAAGAAGGGCAAAGGATGTGAGTAGAAGTGTAGTGGAGAGGAAAGAAGTTATCAGTCTTCTGTGTCTGCTGCAGCAGACCCAGTGAGGGTGGGAGGTGGAGGTGAAGGGAATTTAACATTAAGTGAGACTTGGAATTTTAACTATTACATAGACTGTGCATCTTGACTACTGGGAGGAGGCCACTTTTTTGATTAAAAGTGAAGTTAGGATTTTGTGCGTGTGTGTGTGTGTGTGTGTGGCACAGAATGGTCATAAGATCAAGGCATAGGGAATACCTATTAACAACAAAGGCCTTGAATAGACACCCCATAAATTCTGGTAGCCAGTTATGTGAGCAAGATAATTGTGATAGGTCAAGGACCGGTCAATAATATGTAAAATAGCGACTAGTTATTGAGTCCGTGTATGTCACGTAGATTTCAGTCTACAATGGTGTCAAACCATACCATCTTTTTAATGGATTTCTGCAGATTTATTCCCCAAAAAAGATTTTGGATTATAAATAAATCAGGACTCACAGGAAGTTGCAAATTAAAGTACAGATAGATCCCATGTACTCTTAATTGTATTTTATATTACCTTTTAATATTTCTTCTATCTTCTGTGCTTAAGTGCATGTACCACCCACTCAATTAGACAACTTTTTACTTATGGAATACATATATATTATGCCTTATGTGAATTAGAGTATTGCAGTACATAAGACATTCACAGTCTAGAAAGGGAGGCAGATTCATAATAAAGAACTGCCATATTTTATCTAATCTAAGGTGCTATCAATTGTAAGATGCACCATTATTTTATGTGACACTAAGAAATAAATTACGCCCAACAATAATATTTTTGCCATTATAAGGCACAATCTGTTTTCAGGGATATTAAAGTGTAAAAAAATGTGCATCTTGAAACTGACAATATATACAATATAGCAAATACTATAATAGCACTGTATATATAATAATGGAATGATTTATTTCCTGGGGTGGGAGGTTGAAGAGCTGAAGGGATGGCTAAGAGAAATGCACAGAGAAAATATAGCATATGAGTAAGAATTGAAAAGACAATAGGTGCTTGCCAGATGGACACAGGTGTGAAGGACACTCCAGGCTGGAGAATAGCCCAAGGAGAGTGGTCAGGGCATTCTTCAATCAGATGCAGTGGTTGATGGGGAGTGTGAATGGAGGGACAGACAGGGAGTTGAGAACGAGGCTAGAAAGGATACTGATACCAGCTGGTGAAAAACCACACATGCTACTCTAGAGAGGAAGGGCTTTATTATGTACTCGCTGGGGGCATATCAGCAGGAGAGTGGCATAATTTACAATTTAGAAAGAAAAATTCTGCAACAACGTAAGGATGAATTACAGAGGGAAAGACTAGAGGAAAGACACACATTACCAATTGGTATCAGGTCTGCAAAATTAATTATCAATAAGAAATCTAGATTAAACATGGAGTTAGTTTGAGAGGAAAAATGTTTAAATCAAAATTTTAGAATATGTTTTAGAATTAATGCATCACAACCTTATAATGCTAAAATGAAAATCTTCCTTTACCTGACCCCTTTCCCCCATCAGTCACAATTAAAGATGTCTTCCTACTGGGTCCTACAGCATATGATTGAATCATTGGTTTAGCACGTATTTCAGTCTATCGTATTTTACAGTTACTTTTCTTCCACATTCACCATTGGTTGTAAGCCTCGTGGTGCCGGAAGACCAATAATCCCTGTACCTGCGTACGAGAGAGAAATAGGGCACAGGAAGCATGGGTAGGAAGGTGGAGTCATTGCAGTGGAGCAGACAAGGAAAGATGGCCATTTGGTGTAAGTGCTAGCAAACAGATTAGAAAGAATTAGATGTCTAGAGATCCTAGATCTAAGATCCAGAATCCTTGAAGATTAGTGGTCTGTGGTGTGAGGAATAGGCAGGGGTCAAGAAAGATTAGTCCTGGGTCTCTGGCGAAGGCTGCAGAGTGAAAAGCTGCCCCTTATTGAGCCAAGGAGCACTGGAAAGGAGAAGTTTAAGGGAGAAAGTTGATATGGGCATGTAACATTTAACGTTGAGACCAGGACTGGCTATATCATTTGTGGGACCCTAGTTTAGATTTCGGGATGAAAACGGCAGGACATCAGCCAAGCATGTGGCCCCCGTGGCTGCAGAGGTCACATGTCCCAGAGGCTGGTCCTGGTGGAGATCTTCAGCAGGCAGTTGTATATGTGAGTTCGAGTTTAGATAGCCACTCTGAATAACACATTTCTTTCTTTATTTTTTAAATGTTTATTTATTTATTTTTGAGAGAGGGAGAGGGAGAGAGAGAGAGAGAGATCAAGCACAGGAGGGGCAGAGAGAAAGGAGAGACAGAGAATCCCAAACAGGCTGTGTACTGGTTAGTGTGGAGCCCAATGTGGGCTTGTTTTCTCAAAACATTATGAACTCTACTACTGGCAGATGGAAATATATAGAAAATAAAAAAAAATAGTAAAACTAATGTTTATTTAGTACACTGTAATTTAAAACGTTAGAAAATTGGGAATTACTATTTTCCTTGTAAAAAAATTATCAAGAGTAATTTGGGTATCGCTTGCCTTCATCTCATTGCATAACATGGTATGAAGGAAGTATCTTTTTTGTGCTTTGGAGAATTGTCATACTCTTTTCTATGTTTGAACAGCTTTCAACAGTTTATCTTGTGCACTTTCCATGTTGTGAAATGATCTTTCAGAGTTCTTTTAATGTGAAGTTTTGCTGGCATCATTTCCTCTGAGGTCTCTGCATCCTTTTTGACGTACTTTCCCTTTTTACGCCCATAAGTTCGCCTTCGTTAAGTTTCTTTGGCGTCGTATCCACAGTCTCTCCAACAGTGGCAGCAAAAACATTCCCACGGCCACCTATTTTGTCTGTAATTCTACTTATGTTCAATTTGAATTTCATTTCCAGCCTCGCCTCTTTTCATTTCTTCTCTGCAAGCTTATCTTTGTTTCCTAATTTCCTCCTTTGATTATCCATTTGCGTGTATTAGTATATGGGGTTTTCACTGGGAGACAGGAAGGCAACAAACAAAACTGCACACTTTGCCGTCGGTGTGAAAACTGAGTAACAGACGCGCAGTGACCAATTACAGACAGATTTTGAAAGAAGTGATGTGACTGGTCACTTAGTTATGTATCTGTTATTTACGTAGTGATTTATGGACTGAAAAGCTAGCAGTGAAGTTTGAACTTTATGCAATTACTCATAGTTAACATGCCATGGTAATTGAAATTTGAGCTGTGTTGTTGAGGGACTGGTGTTATTTCACTAAATTGTGGTAACAGAAAAGGGGACTGCCTCTTTCTTTCCCTCCCCACCCCCCTCCTGTACCTCTGTCTTCTTCTCTTTTTCTCCCCCCCTCCCTTCCTTCCTCCTGTGGGTATGTGTATGTGTGTGCACCTGTATGGATATATATGAAACTATATCTAACAGAGAACAGTTCATTGAGGAAAAAGAAACCCTCAATAATTTCGAAGAATAAGTAGTAAAATTAAGTCTTAATAACAAATACAGAGCTTTTTAAAATCCTGCATTATTCTGTAGTTTTTAAAGAACCAATTACTAAATAATTTTGGGGTTATAAAATTTAGAAACAGAAAATGCTTAAAATTAAATAACAACCGAAGTGCAACATAATACATTTCTGGGACCTAAACCAAAACAAACAAAACAAACAAAAAAAACTTAAAAAAAAAAAAGAGAGAAAGTTATAGCTTTAAATACATTCATTCAAAAAACAAAAGAGACAGAAGACAAATGCATCAAGTATTTGCCTTAAGAATTAAGAGGAATGATACATAAAGGGCAAAAAATAATGAAGAAGAAATGAACAAGTAGAGAATATTTTAAACTTGGAAAGATGTTTCTTCCAAAAGTTTAATAAGACAGGAAATGTTTGGGAAGACAATTAAAGAAAAATGAAAAAAAATTCATGCCCAAATAAGCAGAATAAGGTAAAAAGATATAATTTACAGCCTCCATAACATAATGAAAAGAGTATTATTAACAGTTCTATTTTATTAAATGTGATAACATGAATGAAAGAAATATATTTTTTAAAGTGCAAAATGCCAACATTTTGATGAATAGAAAACTGAATTGGTAACCAAAACTTTAAAATGCTCTAGGGGCGCCTGGGTGGCTCAGTCGCTTCAGCTTCTGGCTTCAGCTCAGGTCATGGCCTCACAGTTTGTGAGTTCGAGCCCTGCATCAGACTCTGTGCTGACAGCTCAGAGCCTGGAGCCTGCTGCAGATTCTGTGTTTCCCTCTCTCTGTGTCCCTCCCCCACTCATGCTCCATCTCTGTCTCTCAAAAAAATGAATAAACATTAAAAAAATTTTTTTAAATGCTTCAACACACACCAAAAGTCCAGATTCATAAGGTTTTGTGAGAAATTTTCTCCAAAATTGTGAAGCACATTTAATAAATCTATTGATATAAGTAACTTGTAAAAATAGGAAAAAAAGGGGGAATAATATTCTAATTATTTTATGAAGGTACAAAAACTTGATACCAAAACAGAATAAAAACAGTAAGGAAAGAAAATTATGGCCCATTGTTCATATAAGTATAAAATCATAAAGAAATATTATTTAATAATACATCACGATCAAATAGGTACATACCAAAAATACAAGATAAAAATAAAGCATTGAATTCAATTATATTTTTAATCTACCAAAACCAAAAAAGTGAATCAAATGTCATTCTTAATAGTTACATTTTAGATGCAGTTTCTTAAAGTTGGGAACAAGACAGTGATGTCTACAGCCGCTGCTCTAATTCAACATACCATTGAAAATCCTGGCCAGAATATACACAAAATGGAAGACAAAGAGGACAGTGATCAGATTTGGAAAGGAAGGGATAAAACTGTCATGATTTACAAATGAGATCATCCCCATATAAAACACAACCAAAGAACAAGTTCTTAGAATTAATATGGAAGTTTGGCACGGTTGCTGGATGCAAGACAAATTGAAAAACCCTTCACTTTCTGTTATGTCAATGTCATTTACCTAAAAAATAATAAAAATAAAATACTAATTCCATGAGAAACAGTAATTAGGTTGTATTTAGGAATTAAACTAGGAATACAAGACTCCTATAAAGATGATTTATAAATAGTATTAAAAGACAAAAGAAGACCTGAAAAAATATAGTTATGTCACTTTCATTGATGGTATTAACTTAGTTTTTAAAGTTACCATTTTTTTTCCAAATTACTCTACATATTCAGTATGATTTTAATAAATATTTTCACAATACTTTTTCCAGGCACTTGACACACTGATTTTAAACCATACAAAGAAAAACAAGGTCTACAAATAACTAAATAATTTTTTTAAAGAAAAAAGAAGGAATATTTGCCCTACAGTCACTGAGTTATATTAAAAAGCCAAAGTAACAACAAAAGCATGGCACTGGTGTAGAAACAAATATGTCAAAGGATCAGAAGAGAGAATTTGGAAACAAAGATATGTGATGGAAATGGCATCAAAATAGTAGGGAAAAGGAGAGAATATTTATTAGATAATGTGAGGAAAACAGTATTGCTTTATGGTGAAAAATAATTGTGTTGTTACATTCTAAAACATTCAAAATATGCAAATAGTACACATTCCAGATGGATTAATTTGAAAGGTAAATTCCAAAGCTTGAGTACTACAGGATTCTTGACACATAATGACTCCATCTGGACCTTTGCACTAGGAAATGACCGAACTCTAGCATGGCTTCTAGAAGCATAAGGCTGTGTCCCTCAGATGATCCCAGCCCCCCTCCCCACCCCTTAAAATGCCTACCTGAGAAAGCTCAACACTATCAGGATAATTTACTACTTGTTCCAGCCAATGCCTGGTAATAGGCAAATAGATCCCTAGGATAGTTAATTTTACATATCAAATTTAACGGGCTATAGGGTGCCCAGATATTTAGTCAAACATTATTCTGGGTGTATCTGTGAGGGTGTTTTTAGATGAAATTAACATTTGAATTGGTAGACTGAATAAAGCACATTGCTCTTTCTAATGTGGGTGGGCTTTATCCAATGAGTTGAAGCACTGAATAAAGCTAAAAAGCTGACCCTCCCTTGAGTGAGAGAGGACTCCTCCTGCCTGACCAGTTGAGCTAGGGCATTGTTTTTTTTTTTTTTTTTTAATGTTTATTTTTGAGACAGAGAGAGACAGAGCATGAACGGGGGAGGGTCAGAGAGAGGGAGACACAGAATCTGAAACAGGCTCCAGGCTCTGAGCTGTCAGCACAGAGCCTGACATGGGGCTCGAACTCACGGCCCGCGAGATCATGACCTGAGCCGAAGTCGGCCGCTTAACCGACTGAGCCACCCAGGCGCCCCAGGCGTTGTTTTATTCTAGCCTTCAGACTCAGAAACATCAGATCTTCTTGGATCTCAAGACTGTCCGCTTTTGAACTAGAGTTTACACCATCGGCTCCCCTGATTCTCAGGCCTTCAGACTTGGACTGGAGTTACACTTTGGCTTTCCTGAGTTTCCAGCTCACCAACTGCTAATCTTGGGACTCCTCATCCTCCATAATCATGTGGGCTATTTTCTTATAATGAATATCTCTCTGATGATAGATAGATAGATAGATCCTATTGGTTATATTTCTCTGGAAAACCCTAATAAATACAACCCCTGAATCATGTCTTAGAGTTTTAGAAGGCTTACAATTATAAATCCTCTCTTTGCCCTTTGAGATATAAAACTACCACCCCAAACTGTTTCCTCAAGGACCTGACAGCCATCACAGTGAAATGAGATGATTCTAGCTCTCTCTCTAATACCCTGTGGTAAGGTAAGGGCCTAATTTGCATAGGTACCTTCCTTCAATTTGTACCACTGCCTCCTGTCATAAAGATAGAAGTCTATTTCTCCTCTGGATAAATGCCAGTTAACAAATCCACATGACCTAGTCACATTCACATGAACTAACTCCCCTTCACATTCCTCAGTACCTCTCCCTTAGCACACCCCAGTCTTTAAAAAGTCTACAGCTTTTTGTGTCAGTACAGCTGAGTTCAGCTCATGCTGAACCCTCTTCCCTATTACAATAGTTTTACTGAATAAAACCTTTTCTGACTGCTTTAAATATTGTCTAACTTTGTTTATCTTGGACAAGCTAATGGAAGAGAATGCAGAAGAAATCTTTTGTGACTTTGGTGGCGGGTGGAAAGAGTATTTTTTTTTTGAAGTATAATTGACATACAATATCCTATTAGTTTCAGGTGTGCATCATTGTGGTTCAATATTTTTGCACATTACAAAATGTCCCCATAGTAAGTCTAGTTATTACCTTTCACCATACAATATTATTGCAATTTTATTGCCTATATCCCCTATGATGTACATTGTATTCTCATGACTTATTTATTTTATAACTGAAAATTTGTGCATCTTTTTAAAAAAAATTTTAAATGTTTATTTATTTTGAGAGACAGAGAGAGAAAGTGAGAGAGAGAGAGAGAGAATGAGCAGAGAAGGGGCAGAGAGAGAGGAAGAGAGAATCTCAAGCAAGTTCCGTGCTATGAGCACAAAGCCCAATGGGGGACCTGAACCCACAACTGTGAGATCATGACCTGAACCAACACCAAGAATCGGACGCCTGACTGAGCCACTCAGGCGCCCCAAAAGTTTGTACATCTTAATCCTCATTTACCTATTTTGCTCATCTCTGAACACCTCCCTACTGTGCTAACCAGCAGCTTGTTTTCTGTATCTATGAGTCTGTTTCTGTTTTGTTTTATTTGTTCACTAGTCTTGTTTTTTAGATTCCACATATAAGTAAAGTCTTATGGTATTTGTCTCTCTCTGTCTGACTTATTTCACTTACCATAATACCCTCTAGGTCCATCCATGTTGCAAATGGCAAGATTTCGTTCATTTTTATGATTCAGTAATATTCTACTCCATATACATACCACATCTTCTTAATGTACTCATGAATTGGTGGGCACCTGGGTTGCTTCCACATTTTGACTATTGACTATTGTAAACAATAGTCAAAATGTGGAAGCAACCCAAGTTGCATTGTAAACAATGCTGCAATAAACATAGGGGTACATATGTCTCTTTCAATTGGTATTCTTATTTTCTTTGGATGAATACCAAGAAGTAGAATTCGTAGATTATATGGTAGCTCTATTTTTAATTTTTCGAGAAACCCCCATTATGTTTTCCATAGTGGTTGCACCAATTTACATTTCCACCAACTGTGTACGAAGGTTCCTTTTTTTTGTTGAAGTTTATTTAAATTCCAGTTAACATACAGTGTAATACTAGTTTCAGGTGTACAATATAGTGATTCAACACTTCCGTACAACATGTGGTGTTCATCACAAGTGCACTCCTCAACCCCCATCACCTATTTAATCTACCCCCCTTCACCTACCTCCCCTCTGCTAACCATCAGTTTGTTCTATAGTTATGAGTCTGCTTATTGGTTTGCCTCTTTCTCTCTCTTCCTTTTTTTTTTTGTTCCCTATACTTCTCCTGCATTGTTGGTGGGAATGCAAACTGGTGCACCCACTCTGGAGCACAGTATGAAGATTCCTCAAAACGTTAAAAATAGAACTACCCTACTACCCAGCTACTGTACTACTAGGTATTTACCCAAAGAATACAAAAATACTAATTCAAAAGGATACTTGCACTCCAGTGTGTACAGCAGCATTATCTACAATAGCTAAGTTATGGAAATAGTGCAAGTGTCCGTCAACTGACAAATGGGTAAAGAAGAGGTGATACACACACACACACACACACACACACACACACACGCACACACACAAAAATGGAATATTACTCAGCGATAAAAAAAATGAAATCTTGCCATTTGCAATAATGTGGATGGAGCTAGAGTATTATGCTAAATGAAATAAACCAGTCAGAGAAAGACAAATACCATAGTTCACTCATATGTGGAATTTAAAAGCAAAACCAATGAGCAGAAGGTTCTCTTTTATCCACATTTTTGCTAACACTTATTCTTTTTTTTTGATAATAGACAATCTGACACGTTAGGTGCTATCGGGTTGTGATTTTGATTCACATTTCCCTGATATTTATAATGTGGAATATCTTTTCATGTGGCTGTTGGGCATCTGTATGTCTTCTTTGGAAAAGTGTTTATTCAAGTCTTTTGTCTCCTTTATAATTTGGGGTTGTTGTTTTAAATTTTTTTTTTTACATTTATTTATTTTTGAGAGACAGCACAAGTGAGGGAGGGACAGAGAGAAGGAGACACAGAATCCGAAGTGGGCTCCAGGCTCTGAGCTGTCAGCACAGAGCCCAATGCGGGGCTTGAACTCACGGACCACGAGATCACGACCTGAGACGAAGTCAGACATTTAACTGACTTAGTCACCCAGGCACCCGAGTTGTTGAGTTTTTTGATATTAAGTTGTGTAAGTTCTTTACATATTTTGGATATTAACTCCTTATTAGATGTGTGATTTGCAAATATCTTCTCACATTCAGTAGGTTGCCCTTTAATTTTGCTGATGGCTTCCTTTGCTGTGCAAAACCTTTTTAGTTTAACGTAATCCCATTTGTTTATTTTGGCTTTGTTGCCCTTGCCTGGAAAGACTGGTCCAAAAGGATATAAAATTAATGTGCAGAAATTGGTTGTGTTTCTATACAATAATAATAAGCTATCAGAAAGAGAAATTAAGAAAACAACCTGATTTACAACTGCATCAAAAAGAATAAAATACCTAGGGGTAAATGTAACGGAGGAGGTGAAAGACCTGTATTCTTAAAACTATGAGACATTGATAAAAGAAACTGAAAATGACACAAATAAATGGAAAGATATTCTGGGCTTATTAATTGGAAGAATTAATATCATTAACATGGCCATAGGGCGAGGCTCGAGCTCATGAACCCTGACATCATGACCTGAGCCAAAGTTGGTTGCTTAACTGACTGAACCACCCAGGCACCCCTAAATGAGATTTTAAAAAGGATATTGTAATATTTTACAAGTCTTTTAAAGTGGGCCAAGATCTGCGGAAAATGCAGAAATGATTAGATCAACACTAAGCCTGCATTCCAGTTAAAAAAACAAAGGATGTCTGAGTGAGATGGCTATGATTGACTCTTTTTTAAGTAGCTTTATGTAGTTCTATGCTTATGTAGCTCCATATTTTGTAGATTTGAGAAAATTTTAGCCTGAAACTAGTAATTTCATGCTTCTAATATATCTAATTATTTTCATAATACTGACAAAGAATCTTAAAATAGTAATGGATAATACTTATTATTTATGATGAAATAGACATTGCTTTTGATAATTCATACACATTATTCCATTTTATTTTTAAATCAGCCTTATAAAGTTAATTCTATTATTGTTTGTGTTTTACAGACAAGGTAACTGGGGCACAGAGTGGTTAAATAGCTCGTCCAAGATTGGCTAATAAGTGATGATGACAATAGTACAACTAGTAGAATCTATGACTCTCTGAATTTATAGATGATGCAATTAACCAGTACACAAGACTGGTACCTGCCCACCATGACTGTCCAGATTTTATACTGAATGAACTGAAGTTAAATAACATGAAAACTAAGCAGGCAATACTCCATTTCATAGGTATTCCTGTTTTTCAAAAAGGTAAAAAATAAGATGAATTCTGTTCCTAAGAGGTGAGCTTTTTTCCTGGCTTCCAGATCATTGTCTTATCAGCTTGTTAAGTATTTCTTCAAAATCTATCATCTCTCCACAACAAATTGTAGGAGTAGATTTCTTTGTCACTTAAGCAACAGAAAAATTTTAGGCACAATGATTCTACTTACTGATGACTTTTACTACTTTTTCTCTGCCTCATTTCTTTGAGAAAACATTTAAGATCAAATTAAAGCTGTTTGGTAGATCCATCCATCTGTCATTATTTGAACACATTGATGAATATTTCCCAAGTGAAGAAATAAGGCTGATAAATTGTGAAATGATAAGATCCTGAGAAACTGAAATTATGGCATGATTTTGTTGGACCTATAAAACAGGAAATCAGGCTAACTTCTTGAAGCACCCTCCCCCCTACCTCAGAAATTTGAAAGAAAAGAAATAGGTGTATTTTTTAAGGTTAGAATGCAATGGAATGAAACAAGAAAGGGCTGGAAAAAAACACAAAAAATAACTCGAGAGAGCTATGGAATCATAATAACAGTAACAATAGCCATTGTGGTGGTGATGATAGAAGCTAACCCTTATTCTGCTCTGTGTTGAGTTTACATAATTTAACCTTTTGCATCAGCAGACCTATCCTGTGGCCCAGCAAGAGAAGTGGAGGTCTGGAACCAGACATTCACCTAGACTTCACTGCTGGTGGGAAAGGGAGACACGGGACCATCTTACTCGGAGTCTGGAGGTGTGCAGGCGCCAGAGTATCGGGGCACATGGTTCGGGTGCAACTGGAAGGGATGAATCCTCACCAAGATCCCACTGGGCTGGGGATCGAAGTTCTCCGCCTTGTTTGTACAAAGGTCTTGGCCCTTCCTGTGCCTTTTTTTTCTTCATCCAGCACTCAGCCAAACTGCAATTTCTTACAAGCTGGTGTTTGATGGAAAGACTGGAGCTTGGAACACAGAGTTAGGGCAAAAGAATTGTTTTGTGATCGGAGTCGTAATTTAAAAGGTATTGACAAGATTTATGTTTGAAGAAAACATGAAAAGCAAAGGGATCTTAGCTTTCTTCCAATTGTCGCTGTGGACAGAAAGATAAAACTTCATTTGGAGTGGGAGATGAAAATCTATTCCCTGCATCCTGAGAAGAAAAGATGTAAATTACAGTCTTGGGCATTTAGAGAAAGTGAGGAGATAGCTGTTACTCTAAGAGATACGGATTTGTACCCGACCTGCCTAGAAGTGACATCCTGATTTGAAAACAAGAACGCAGGAAAATATCACTAATTCTTAAAGTCAAAAGTGGTCCAGAAGGCAGGATGTGTGAATTGAAAATGTGGGACATTTGGGGCCTTCGGGGAAAGGGTAAATTGCTTTTGATGCAGGCTGCTTCCATCCCGAGGGGAAATCCTACCACATATTTGATTTTTAGTTGCAATGTGTTACTACATATTTATGCCCTTGAATATGTATTTATTACAGTTTTATGCAGCCCATTTTCATGACGTGAATTGTTTGTCTCTCTTAAGGGATATCTATGTTTTCTCCCAAGATCATATCAAATGAGAAAAATATGGAAAATAACTCCATTTGAAGCAGAGGCAATCTTGTTCTCTCGCAAATCAAACCCAAACAATTAAACACGAATAGAAAAAAAATGAGTAAGTTTGTACCTTTGATTTGTGATTAATTTCTTTACAATTTGTTCATTATTGATCATGGTGACAAGCTCCTTTTTATAAATGTCTCCTTTATATACCGAAATAAATCCAAGCTTAAAAATACTTTATAGATACACAAATGCAAATATTGGTAATTTTGAACACTGCAGGGAGACTGACACAGCATTCATAAAGCTTGCACTATGGGTGACTTCTGGTCCCAAATAATTTGGATCAACCATGACCCCCGTTTCCTCATTTCTGCTTTTACTCTCATTGCAGCAAGACTGAAATGAGAGAGGATTTTTTTTTGGACCATCCTGGAGGAAAGGTAAAATTTGGGTGAATTATTTTATCCTTTCCAGAGTCCATCATTTCCTCAGTCAGGCAGGAGGCCCAGCACCACAGATCCAATAGTGATGGCAAGAGTAATGACAAAAAAGCAATAGTCATTACAATTTATGTACTGTTCCAATCAACCCTTCCATTTTCACGGCTGCCATTTGCAACAATCACTATGAGCCATTCAGCACAATTGTCTGACTTTTGTTCTTTAGCTCCAAATGGCCAGAGCCAAGTTCAGGTCAACTATCCCAAAGCCAAAGGTTTCAGATATTTGTGTTCATACAGCGTAGAGCAAACAGCAACTGCAATGAGGAGAATTTCAGACGTTTGCTTCAAGAGGCAGCAAGAAAGAGGTCCATTTCATTCCTAATAATTTGGGCCCATGATCTGTTCAATTGCTACAATCCTTGCTGTCCTTCAGGTGTTTGTTTCCAGTAGGAATGGAAACCAGCATTGCTCTCTCGTATGTGCGCAGGTGCTAGTATAAACACAGGGAACATACAAGGCACCAGATGGAGAGACACTTGGTGGTGGAATGTGTGTATGGAATCTTAGGGTGCATCATTACTGAAACCTGTCCACCTCTGAGGGATACAGTGGTCAGCCCGTTCTATGTTAGTGCTCTAAACAGGAAGCAGTCATTGCTCAGCACTGATTTTTCAAGAGCTTCAAGAAACATTGACTTTGCTTCCCTTTGCATGAGCAGGAGCTGGGTGCCAGGTATCGGCCCTTAATACTTAGGTTCTGCTGTGGCTTCCCAAGCTTGGAACTACCACTAGTCTCTATGGGTCACCTGCCTCAGAGGAAAGGAAGTGAAGCTGGGATTTTCTGGTCCAGGCAATTTCTTCTCAGGAAACTTTGCTTTGTGCCACATGGACGTTTGTGAGCTGACTCTTCACCAATGTTCACCTCTTCTGGCCTTGCCTCTTCCCTTCCTCAGACCCAACTTATATTTCTGTTCTACAGTTACTATCAGCCTCATTTTTTACATTAGAAAAGATCCAGGCTGCTCCTTTCAAAATGGTTTCTTTTTTTTTTTTTTTATAATAACTAGATAAAGGTTATTAGACTGTAAATATAACCTTAGGCCACAGGCCTTTCAAGCCTCAGGGGCTTTGACAAAGGAATCCTGGGTTACTGCTGGTTGATATTCAGGCCCAAGTCAGTCATGTCTGAATCTAAGATGAGAAGCCACACTAGTACTGGACTTGAGACTCTGTCCTTATCCAGAGCCCTCTGATTTCTGGTTATCTTGGAGGACGTAGGACCCGAGGTGTCTGGGCTCTAAGACTCCTAGTGCAGCACAATGCTCCTGCTGATTTCATGATTTATGCGGTTTCTCATGTAGAATTGCCACTTCCTGCCTTACCCACACCAGTGCTGTCTCCCCTTTTAGTGTTTCTGAACTTTCCAACTCCCGACAGTTCATACTTCCAAATTAACACATGGTTTTGTTGCCCGTAGCTCTAGACCCTCTGAAGCTAGCCTAACAGGATCTGGTGGGGCCAACAGGCATTCCGCCTCAAGAAGCCACGCTCAAAATGTCCTCCCTTAATGACAAAAGTGTTCCCATGATCTACAGACTTCATGTTGAGAAACATTGCAATATAGAACTAGAAGTTGTATGTACAAGCAGTCAAGAGATGTGAAGGGCCTGAGATGCCCAAGTTGATACCTGAACTTGGAAGCTAACAAATTAGTCTGTCCACAGCTTCATGGATCCTGAGAAAAGACACAGGAGTCATGGTCAGAGACCAAGGACATTACTATTCTCTGCAAGTAGAATAAACATCTGAATACTTTCCCGGGTTACCTCCAGTCCAGTTACCAGATGGTGACATGAACAGGGCTAGATGACACATTGCAGAAGCATCTACCATGGGTTGCATTACAGAAGAGGAGCCATAAACTCAGGGAACCTGACTTCTTTTTATACTGGAGAATAAACCTGCTGTCCTTTGCTCCAGAGTGAAACAGGATTTCTACCTTCACGCGTGGTAACCAATCCTGCCCTTTGCTCTGGAGGGAGATACTACCTCTATCTTCTAAGGCTGTTTACTCTATAAACATCCAGAAGAACATAGCTTGACACAAAGAGAAATCATGGCCTCGTTCACAAGTTGTGTCGAAATGCGTGAGATCCCCAGAGAATTGCCTATTAACAAAATCTAAAAATGACTAAAAAAAAAAAAAAAATTGGAAGAAAGAAAAGCCATCCCACCAAGAAACTGTAGAATAAAAGAAACAACTATCTAAAGAATAAAAGACAATGTTAAGAAGTCAGAAGTTGTGAAAAATATGACAGGGCACAAGGTTGCAGTAATGTTGGATTGGTAAGCATGGAGATCTAATCTATAGCATGATGACTACTGTTGATTACACTGTGTTGAATACTGGAGATTGGCTAAGAAGGTAGATTTCAGATGTATTCACCACACACACACACACACACACACACACACAGAAATGGTAAATGTGTGAGGAGATGGATATGTTAATTAGCATGACTGCAGTAATCATGTGAATCTTAAATATATATAATTCGTATTTAAAAAATTTAATGTGTATAAAAATTAAAAACTGCAAAACGCAATAAATGTGAAAGGATAAAATTTTATTGCTGACAAGCAGTAAACTAGGATATCAAACATGGTAGAATGAAAAGAATAAATACTCATATGTGATCATTTCAAGAGATACTCCTAAAATATCATGATGCAGGATATTTGAAAATAGTTGCAAAAAGATGTGTTAGGCAAATACAAAATGAGGAAAGTGGGTACAAAAATGGAGCACCAGGAAAAATTCAAATGAAAGTGAGATTTTGCATTAATAAGAGTTAAAGATCTACCAAGAATATATGAATTAAAATGTGTGTGTTAAAGGATAGCAAGCAACCTTTGACCTCATGACATAGCTTTGAATTATAAAAAGTCAACATTGCTTGAAACCGAAGAGGATCTCATAATTCAAAATCATTGTGAGAGATTTTAGCACTTATCTCATAATTTATGGGTCTAGGTTAAGAAAAAAGGGGATTTGGATAATTTAATTTACATATGGAAATATTTTTCTCAAAAGTGATGGTACACATGCTTTCAAACATGATGGGACAGTCACAAAAATTCTCCAAATAGACTGTATCACAAAGACAATCTAAATCAATTCTGCAGTTCTGAATCATAAAATTTACATTCTGTGACCACACTGTAATAAAACTATATATTAACAATAAGGCAATAAAACTCTATCTGAGCACATAAAAATTTTAAAATAATCTTCTAAAAAACTCTTGAGATCAAAAAGGAATCAAAATATAAATTATTAAAAAAGGACCCTTATTAAAACCCACAGGATGCAGGGAAAGCAGTATTCAAGAGGGAATTTGTAATCTTAAAATGCATTTCCTAGATCAAAACAGACTGGAAATTTATGACCAAGACTTTCAGTTCAATAAATAAGAAAAAATAAAAAATAATAGATAAAAATAGAAAGAAACTTGTAAGATAAGTAAAGTAGAATTTTATGAAATAAGAAAGCAAACACAGATGAGCAATAAACTTCAAAAGTTGTTCTGCAAAAATACAAATAAATTAGACTCATGTTTGGCAAGACTTTCCGGAAAGAAAAAGAAAAATAATAACATTAGTAAAAAAAAAGACAATCTTAAACTATATTTCAATAGCTTTGAAAATCTAGATGAAATGAAATGGTTTCTAGAAATACACAGATTAAAAAGAGTCAAAACATCATATAGGCTAATAATCACAGGGAGAATTGAAAAAAGAGGTAACTTCTAACAAAAGTACGATGCCTAGGTAATTTTGCAAAGAAGTTGTGCCAAATATTCTTCTAATATTTCAACTCTTTCAGAAATAAAGAAAAATTGGGAGCTTCCCAAAGTCAAGTGCATGGTCCCGATGTCAAAGACAGACATAGTTTGAGGGAAAAATGGGAAATCAAATAGCGATCTAAACTACAAAACCAATGGAAAATTCCTAAGTAAAATATTAACAAATGGAAGCCATCCACATGTTAGAAGACTAATATATTACCAACAAGTGAAGATAATTTTAACAATTCAAGGATGTTTGAATATTAATATATTTATTAATATGGATGACCACACTAACATTTTATGAAGAAAAAAATGAGTATTGCCAAAACAATCGGATAAAATTTGTCACCTATTTGTTTTAATTGAAGTATATTTGACACATAGTGTTATGTTAGTTTCCGGTGTCCAACATAGTAATTTGACAGGTCTGTACTTTATGCTATGCCCATCACAAGCATAGCTACTATCTGTCACCATACAACACTATTACAATACCATTGGCTATATTCCCTATGGTGTTCCTGTTGTATATTCCCTATGCTGTTCCATCCTTCCACCCTCCTTTCTTTTAGCAACCATCAGTCTGTTCTCTGTATTTATGGGTCTGGTTCTGATTTTGCTTATTTGTTTTGTTTTTTAGATTACAAAAAGAAGTTAAATCATATGATATTTGTCTTTCTCTGACTTATTTCATTTAGCATAATACCCTCTAGGTCTATTTATGTTGTCACAGACGAAAGGATCTCATTCTTTTTTATGGCTGAGTAATATTCCATTACATCTTCTGTATCTACTCATCTATCTCTATGGACATTTGGAGTGCTTCCATATCTTGGCTATTTTAAGTGGTGGTGCAATGAACATAGCACTGCACATATCTTTTGAGTAAGCCTTTTCATTTTGGGAGGTAATCCCCAGATCCAGTGGAACTGCTGGATCATGAGGGAGTTCTATTTTTAATTTTTTGAGGAACCTCCATACTATTTTCCATAGTGGCTGCACCAATTTACATTCCCACCAACAGTGCATGAGGGTTCCTTTTTCCCCACATCCTTGCCAACACCTGTTATTTCTTGTCTTTTTTATTCTAGTCACCAGACAGGTATAAAGTGACATCTCACTGTGGTTTTAATTTGCATTTCCCTGGTCATTAGTGATATTGAGCATCTTTTCATGTGTCTGATGGCCATCTGTATGTCTTCTTTAGAAAAATGTCTATTCAGGTCCTCTGCTTATTTTTAATAGGATTATTTGTTGGGTGTTTTCCTGCCATCATCCATTTTAATTCAACCAATAAGAAACCACAGAACAGGGGCACCTGAGTGGCTCAGTCAGTTGAGCGTCCGACTTTAGGCTCAGGTCATGATCTCGCAGTTTGTGGGTTCGAGCCCCGCGTCGGGCTCTGTGCTGACAGCTCAGAGCCTGGAGCCCGCTTCGGATTCTGTCTCTCTCTCTCTCTGCCCCTCCCCTGCTCATGTTCTGTCTCTCTCTGTCTCAAAAATAAATATAAACATTAAAAAAAAAATTAAAAAAAAAGAAACCACAAAATAACTTTCTTAGGAATAGAAGGGTATTTCCTGAACCTCATATATGTTTATTCGTTAAACACGCAGAGAAAATATCTTAATAGTGAAATAATAAAAATCTTCTTATAAATAGGACAAGGATGCCTTCTTTTACAACTGCTATTTGATATTGTAGTCATTCTAGTCAGTATCATAAAACAAAAAAGAAATAATAATGAACAATATATGATATTAGAAAAATTGTTATTGTTTAATTCAAGTCAATTGTATAAAATTGACTATTCAGAAAACACAAAGAATCAACTAAAATATATTAGAGCTAATGCTAGAATTAGGTAAGGTAGTCAAAATAAAAAAATTAATATTCTATTTTCCAGTAATAATTAATGAGAAAATCAAATAGGGAGGAAACAATTTACACATCAGATAAGCCAATCTGCAAATAACCTGCTAACAAACCTAACAATAGTGTGAAAATTCTCTATAGCGATAACTTTAATAAAATGAATGTACAAAAACCCTTAATGGCAAGGAATATAATTACTAAGATGATTTCATTTAATAAGAATGCCTCTTCCCTAAATAAGGGTACAAAGTGAATGCTTTCCAATCTGAATCCCAA
This sequence comes from Panthera pardus, assembly GCF_024362965.1. Lineage (NCBI taxonomy): Eukaryota > Metazoa > Chordata > Mammalia > Carnivora > Felidae > Panthera > Panthera pardus. The sequence continues at coordinate 44,398,650 of NW_026526654.1, forward strand.
AATAATCCTTGTAACATATTTGACAATCTGATCTTAAAATTTGCTTAGGGGACACCTGGGTGGCTCAGTTGGTTAAGTGTCCAACTTTGGCTCAGGTCATGATCTTGTGGTTCATGAGTTTGAGCCCCGTGTCAGACTCTGTGCTGACAACTCAGACCCTAGAGTCTGCTTTAGATTCTGTGTCTCCCTCTCTCTGCCCCCTCCCGCTTGTGCCGTTTCTCTCTCTCTCTCAAAAGTAAATAAACATTAAAATAATAAAAATAAATAAAATTTGCTTAGAAGATAAAGTTACAAGAAGAAACAATTTTTTGTGTGTGAAGAAAAATACAAAGTAACTTACTTTTCATGGAGGTATTATTTATACAGAATGAAATTCAGAGATTCTAAATGTACATTTTGACAAGTATTGACAAAAAATCTGTACGGGTACCTATACCCCGATCAAGCTCTAGACTTTTTCCAGGACCCCAGAAGGTTTCCTCAAGACATTTTCCAGGCATCCCTCAGCCTCTCCAGAGGAATCAATATTGTACTATCTATCATCATAAATTAGGTTTGCCTCTTCTAGAACATCATAAAAAATGGAGTCATAGAATATCTGCTCTTCTGTGTCTGGGTTCATTGGCTCAACATAACGTTTTTTTGCGATTCAGGCTTGTTGATGACACACCGGTAGTTTATTCCTTTTTATTGCTGTGAAGTACTCCACTGCATGAATAGCCAAGGTTTCTCTGCTCTTCTCTTGAAAAACATTTAGGCTGTTCCAGTTTGGGGCTCTTTTTCTGAAGTGTTTCTAATCTGTTCTTTTGATCTTTAGTCTAGCCTTCCATGGAGACAGAGTAGACCGGGGAGTGCTGGATTTCCTGAGAAGCCATGCTTTCTCTATGAAAACAGAACTTGCTTCAAATGTAAAAAGGGGGCAGTGGTATCCTGAAAAGTGCAAACAACTAAGAAACCCTATCATATTTTTTTTTAAAACATGTATTACTTCCCTCTATTCACCAACCACGTATGATAAAAGTGATGGCAATCCATAATAAGAATAGGGCAACCCATAATTCCTTTCGTTTCAGGCCTTACTTACTTAGCAGTAAGTTGAAGTTAGAGGGTCTCGGAAGAATGTGCATTTATCAGGGAGTAAAATGAAAACAGTGGACTGTTTTTGATACAGCTTTTCCCCTGTTCTGGTAAGAACAAAACATATACAACATATGAAATGCAAATTGTGTAATATTAGAGATTCCGCTATAAATTCTCATATCTGCGTGAAAAACCAGCATTGTATAATGTAAAGGAAGAATGGTAAAGTCCATGCTCATAATGTAAAATTTTAATTTCTCCTCACTTAGAATGACATATATAGCACTGTGACAAATTGAGAGACTACAGAAGAAAGGGGGAAACCTTCTATTTTAGTACCCTGAAGGGCATTTTTTTCCTGCTTTTTGAAAAAGGGCCCTGCAAAGGAAATAATCGCCTTGGCCAGGCAATGAACCATATAACGTGAGAAGGGTAGAAAAGAAGAGTATTACTTTCCCTCATGTAGACTCCCTCAGGCATTTTTGAGGTTCTCCCGGAGGGTTGCTGCAGGTAGATAGGAACAAGCTCTCTCCCATTCTTTGGCTTTGATTTGTTTTCTGGAATGGGCTCCTGTCACTGTCTGACTACCAGTACCATTTGTGACCAGGCTACTTGGCTGATGTACCCACGGGGCCCCACGGTGCTCTGCCGGGGGCCACTCTGAGGCTTCCGGTGATTTGTTATGAATCAGTTTGCCCCCAAACCGTGTAGGTGATGCAGTTTCGCTGACACCAGTTTGACAAAATGTAATTTGATTAACATTCAGCAAGCTGCTCAGCACAATTTGTTTCAAACGATTTGGTTGAAAATGAATAATCTATAGTTTTTGTAATTTCTAATTCGTTTCCAGTGAATAAACAGTGTGAGTAGATTGACTGAAAATGAATTAGAAACAGCAACACAAAAGACAGAGAAGACACTCCCTCAAGTCTGGAAATAAGAGAAGAAAATGAGTAAGATGAATACAAGTGTGACAAAACCACTCTACTGTGCATTAAAATGTCCTAAGTAGTCCTACCCTTCCCCTGGGAAGAGAGAGACAGAGAGAGAGAACAACCATGAGTGTGGAACACTGATTTTACTCTCAGTTCAATGATTTTTGTACATATCGTTCTGTCTGATCCTTGTGGTCTACAGTGGAATTCGGGGGATGAACAGCCTCTCTTCTCCCCTCTTCGTGGAGACTGTTACTTCCAGGCACTGAAGCAGTCCTGTGCTTATGCCCAAGAACACCACGATTTTATTGACTGCATTCCTTCCTCCATTAGAGGGAAGCCAGTGTGCGAGCGGAACACAGTTTTGGATGGCATGCCACACCCCAGTTCTCATCTCTGCTCCCTTTTCCAATGTACAGCCACGTAAGCACATATCAAAAACATCATCTTCTACTCTCTGGTCAAATGCAGCAAATCCCCATGTTATCAGGGCATAACGAACAGAGTGCCTGCCACAGGGATATCTGCACACTGACTCCACCGGTTCCATAAATAGCAAGTTCAGAAACCAGTTTGGTCTCACTTAAAAGTAGAAATCATCTATGATTAAAACGAACATCCTATGCAAACCTTTACTGAGGACTTTAAATATAGGATAGTGACCTTAGTGGCCCTGCTTGTATTTTTCCCACAACTGATCTGCTTTATATATTATGCCTGTCTCTGCACGTTTGCTCCTTTATAGCCCCAGGGATTTGTTTGGATCATGTTGTGCCATTGCTGATGCATGTATTAGGTGATCTTTTCTCAGAAAGCATTCTACCCAGAGCCAAAATATCAAAAGATGTAGGTCAGGAGGGTAAAATGTTCAAGCGATTTTTTTTCTGAGGCTGCATATGTAAGATATTTCTATGTTCATTTGCTCAATCATCTGAAGGCTATTTACCAAACACCTCTAGTTGCTAAGGATCGAAGAGTATATGATACACAGACACTTTGTTTAGGCAGCATGTTACTTACTGGGCTAGCCAGATCTATTCATAGCTTTAGGACAGGGAGGTGAGTGCCTTCATTAAGATACAAGCATGTGGCTTTGGAGCCAAGGGCTAGGGCATCCAAATCCCAGCCTGATGAAGGCAGTGGGAGAGCAGTTTCCACTGAGAAAATGGAAAGGAGAGCCAGGAGAGTCTCAAAGGATGAGTATGTTTCACTAGAGACAAGATTAAAAAAAAAAAACAAAAGAACAACCATTTCAGGCAAAAGAACAGAATTTACAGAGATACGGAGAAGGAAAAAAAATGGCACATTCAGGAACTGGGAGGTGTGTACAGCTGGGACATTACATATGCATGTAGGAGTGGCAGGGCTTACACAGCACAGGGCTTCTGTGCAGTTTGAAGGAACTTGGGCTTGCAAAAATTTTGAGCGCAGGATACCCCTGTGGAGGATTACCTTGTATAAAGATCACTCAGGCCACAGGGTAGGAGAGGGCAGAAAACCTGTCAGGAGGCAGAGACAGGAATTGGGCTAGAAATGTGGAAGGAAAACAAAGCAGTGACAATAGGAAAGGAGGGGAAGAGATGTTTCCAAAAAATAAAAAGGGATAGGATTTACTGTGCGTCAAAGCTGACCGGGTGCCAGGAGAGAGAGACGGAGGGACCTGTCCACTGCAGACTAGGTGGATTGACGGGGAAGAAGCAAGGTTCAATGAGAAAGAGAAGGGCCTCAGTTTTAGACATGCTGAATATTTATTTATTTATTTATAACATTTATTCATTTTTGAGAGAAAGAGAGAGTGAGCGGGGGAGGGGCAGAGAGAGAAGGAAACACAGAATCAGAAGCAGGCTCCAGACTATGAGCTGTCAGCACAGAACCTGACGCGGCGCTAGAACTCACCAACTGTGAGATCATGACCTGAGCCGAAGTCAGATGCTTAACCAACTGGGCCACCCAGGTGCCCCTTGACATGCTGAATATGTAAAGTCAGCTTTGTTGAAATGTAAGTAACACACAGCAAAATTCCCTGTTTTTGGTATACGGCTCTATAAATGTTGACAAAGAGATGTAAACATTCATGTAACCTCCACTGAAATTGACAGGGAGGATATTTCCCTCGGCCCCCAATGTTCCCTCAAGTCCATTTGTAGTCAATACCCACCCCCCGCCCACCCCCAGGAAACAACAAATCTGTTTTCTGTTCCGGTTTTTCATCTTCTAGAATGTCATATAAGTGGAATCCTGCAGTATGCAAGATTTTCAAATCTGGCTTCTTTGACTTAGTATAATGCTTTTGAGATTCAAGTATCTTTGGTTTGTTACTTGCAAGTATCTTTGGTTTGTTAAGCTTATTGGTAAGTAGGAGTATACTCTATGGGCACACCAAAATTTATCTATCCACTCACTGGTGGGTGAACATTAATGTTCTTGCCAGTTTCTGGAGATTATGAATAAATCTGTTACAAGCATTTACATACAGGTGTCTGTGTACACATAAGTTTTTATTTCTTTGGGGTAAATACCTAGCAGTGGTATCATTGAATCGTATGGTAAGTACACATTTAGCTTCATAAGAAATTGCCAAGTGTTTTCCAGCATTATAGTATGAAACATTAGGAAAAAAATTGCTGTCTAAAGGGTGTGTATTGATACAGCATTGTGACTTTAATTTGAATTTTTGGGATGACTAATGTTCTTTCCCTATGCTTATTTCACACCCATAGATCTTTTTTGTGAAGTGTCTATCAAGTATTGTGCCTACGTATTTTTATTCAGTTGTTTTCTTGTCTCTGAGTTTAGATACTTCTAAATATATTTGGGATTCAAGTCCTTTGTCAGATATAGGGTTTGCAAGTATTTTCTCCCAGTCTGTGGCTTACTTTTTCATTTCCTTAACAGTACAGTTGGAGCTGAAGTTTTAAATTTGGATGAAGTATGGGGCGCCTGGGTGGCTCAGTTGGTTGAGCATCTGACTCTTGTTTGTAGCTTGAGTTCTGATCTCACGGTTAGTGAGTTCAAGCCCTGTGTCAGGCTCTGTGCCGACAGTGTGGAGCCTGCTTGGAATTCTCTCTCTCTCCCTCTTTCTATGCCCTCCCCTTGCCCCTTCCTCTCTCTCTCTCAAAATAAATAAATAAAAACTTCTAAAAATTTTAGATGAAGTACAATTTGTCAATTGTTTCTTTTACGGATTGGGCTTTTGGTGTTTTATCTAAGGAATCGGTGTCTTACACAAGCTTCAAAGGTTTTTTTCCCTTTATTTTTTTTCTAGGAATGTTATAACTCCTTTTAGGTTTTACATTTAGATCTATGATCTATTTTTATTCATTTTTGTATATGGCTCAAAATATGGGTTGAAGGTTTTTTTTTTTTTTAATTTGCAAATGGAATTGTTCCAGAACCACTTGTTGAAAAGACTATCTTTTCTCTATTGAATTTCATTTAGACATTTGTCAAGAATCATTTGGGGCGCCTGGGTGGCTCAGTCGGTTGAGCATCCGACTTCGGCTCAGGTCATGATCTCACAGCTTGTGAGTTCAAGCCCCGCGTCAGGCTCTGTGCTGACAGCTTAGAGCCTGGAGCCAGCTTCAGATTCTGTGTCTCCCTCTCTCTCTCTGACCCTCCCCCGTTCATGCTCTGTCTCTCTCTGTCTCAAAAGTAAATGAACGTTAAAAAAAAAAAAATTAAAAAAAAGAATCATTTGACTACGTGTGTGTGGGTATTTATATTCTTATCTCTTCTTCACTATAATAAAATCTTTTCAAGGCCTAGAATATATATTTTTTTATATATATTTTTTCATATTTTCTATCAGTGTTTTTTGTATAAGAGATACTCCAAAAGTGTTGGTGGTCGCAGAGAATAGCTTTCAAACAATTAGGAACCGAGTTTGAATCCTATCAGGTCACCTGGTGCTAGATACCAAGTCAGAGTGTAGCCCGGGGGCCTGGCCAATGGGTTGCTACCAGATGATTTAGGGCATTACTACCAGAATGTTCTTAGTCGTCCCTTTTGTGAGATTTTCCTCCTACTAAATACAAAGTCTCATGGAATTTTAAGCTCAGACACACAATTTATGGGTGAACAGTTTTACTAAAATAAGAATCTAAATAGACAGCTTTCTCTACAAAAGCACAACTGCTGGTTGAGCCTGGCTTGGACCCTGGCTGAACGCGTTGGCCACTGAGGGATTCAGAATCCCTGGGGAGGACCCATGAACAGTGTGTCAACAGCAGCTGTGTGGCCATCCCACACCTGCACGGCCATCTTTCAGGGGCAGAATGAATTGGGCCAGTGCTAGTGACTCTCTCACAGGTAGGCTCAGAGTGGGACCTTTAAAAATACCCTGGACTCGCTTTTTATGTTTCCATCCCAAAGTTTATAAATCACACCCAAGAACTTTCCAAATGAAATGTGTGCACAGAAGAAAACCTTCATTTTGTGAAGACACAGCAAATTCTGCCAAACCTTACTAGTAGCCTGGCAAGTCAATTAGGTTTAAATGAGCTCTGATAGCTTGATTTCTGACTGTAACATTCTTTAGCTCCCAATCACTTGCAAAATAAAAGCACTGAGGATTTACTTTCTCAGGGATTTTCTTCTTGACCTAATATTTTCAATGAGTGCTTTTCCTTCTGTGATGTAGCAATCAGGGCAGATTCACGGGTGTGCAACCTGGGCAGCTGTCCAGCACCTCACATTTAGAAGGACCTCATGTTTGTTTCACTGCTTGACTGTTTAAGTAATTTTTTGACAGGAGGCTCTGCACTTTCATTTTGCACCAGGGTTGTCAACATTCTGGGTTACAGACTTCAGCAGAGAAGGACATGTTGGGAGGGATATTAGTAGTCAGTGGTCAGTGGTAAGCCTCAGGAAACAGTCTTGGAAAATGCTAGGCACTACTGGGTACTTGAAACCCCAGTCCGGATCTTGCCACGGGAAAAGAGTGGTTAGACGGTACTGCTGTCCCCACCACTAAACACAGGGTGCCACCGTCACCAGACAAGGAATGTAAACTGTCCTTGCTTCTTTGAGTCACTTGCTTCCAGTGAAGCTCTGGTTTGCCAAGCACAAGCCGTCATTTCTGGCCCTGCTACCAAGGTTGAGAGAGGAGATAAATATGCTGCTCTCTCTTTTATATTGAGAATGGACGTTGCCAGCTTCCTGGACCCACCAAGTCACATATTCCCCAAACAGTGAACAGGAGGTGGTTCACGTGCTGAACGGTCAAGCCACAATGAAAAAAGGGGACACGCGTCCACCTCACCTGACTGCTAGGATTCTGCACTTTCCGATTCTCTAAATATCTGATCAATCTTTCTTTGTGCTCTTTTCTATATCTTCTTGGCCAGTTCCTTCGGGGTGTTGCTCCCAGAGTACCCTACCTTATTTTTGATTCTCACTTACAGACCTTTCTGGGTGAACTCGTAACTCCATGGCTGATGATCCTGAATGACTCCACACTCAGCTCAGCCCTTTTCCTCCCCCATGCCTCCAACTTCCCTCGGAACATTTCTATGTAACATTGAAATTTGGAACCACTCTTTTAATATCATAATTCAAATAAGGCTGATTCAATTACATGACAGATTAGAATCGCAGTGAGAGGTATCCACTGGCATGTTCCCGAAAACATTACTATTTTGGTATTTAATTCTATGAAGATTAAAGATCTTTATTTCACTCACTAGTCTAAGGAATGGAGTCTAAATAGTGAGGAGACTAATTGGGAATATCTAATTTTGATATTCTTCCCGGGTTGATTATAAATAAGAAATGCAATCATCTTAACTATTCAGCTGGGATTTTTTTTTGTTTGTTTGAATATTTGCTCTATATACATATGATGCAGTATATTATATTTCTTCTGAAATTATTAAAAGATTTCTTTCAGCTTTTTTTTTTTTTGCATTGACTACATACTTATTGAGTCTTTGATAAAGTCCTTTTAATTTGCACATCATTAAGAAATCCATGCACTATCAGGTTCAAAAGGAGAGCAAGACAGGTTTGAATAAACTTTACATAAGTCAAGGAGCCTGGTCATTCTGCTTTAATTTCACCATTTTTCAGGATCATATTAAATTTTACTAGGGCCTGTCTTAAGGCTCTGTCTTGTCACCTTTCTGAAAAGTACATGAAAAAAGGCAGATAGATGAAGGTGGAAGCAGAGGACAATGAAGAAGGGTAAAATACACCAAAGTGAAGACACTGTCCATTTTTTCCCTCACTTTCTCTCACTTGGTCTTTTTTTGCTCCCGAAGCATGAGCCATGAGCAGAAAAGGGGACGGGGTCTTAGTGCATCATATACTAACAAGCATTCCTTAACTCCACTTTTCTCCAGACTTTTATTAAAGTTATTGTATCCCGTAGGGTGTTTTCCTCATATTGTCTGATCAGCTAAAATTTAATTTTGATATTATTTTCAAAATTAAATATTCTTACTGCTGTCTAATAACAGTTTTCGGTAATGATAGCAACTCATTTCAATGCTTCCCTGATGAATAGCTTTTATTTTCACAGTGTGTGTATGAATCTATGCACAGGTGTTTGTTTAAAAATGTCATCAATGAATACTTTATGTCTCATGCTATATTTTAGATATTAAATCATGTTCAAACTCTTACAGAGAGTTTCATTAATATAGGAATAATTGAACAGAACATGGACCAGCATACAGATTCTGACATTTGCGGTAAATAAAAACTAGAAGAGCACTTAAGACGGAAAAATCGGTACACATAACACAGAAGTTCAAATTTCTGATATTTACACACATTTCTTAATCTCAGTTTTATGCTACTCTTTTCCAAGGCAAGCTCAAAAACAGAACACTGCACTGTGAAGAAATAAAAGTGAGAGTATTCAGCTACATTGCTGCTTTTTAAAAGGGTGTATCTATCTTACTAATTTCTGATGTTAAAATTCTAGACTTTGGTTCCTTGAGACTTTGGATAGTGAATTGTATGCACCCCTCCCCACCCCCCAGTAGGGACACTCTGTGGGGACTAGTACATATTTTTTCATCTCATCCAGTGATTTTCATTTTAGAACACCCCTTAGTTTCCCTTTCAGGCTGCTAAAATTGAATGAAGATGAAATCTATAACTATGAGAGATTTTGTTTCTTAAATTAGATGTGGAGACAAGACCCATACATTGTCTGGGGAATTGAAACCATATAAGTGTGTCAACCAAACTGAATTAAAAATAATTTCTCTATGATATTCAAGATATTAGAATGAGTGAACATCCCATTAGTGATGCCTTTTGTGAAGGAAACAATGGTTTTATTTTAATTTTTTTTTTAATGTTTATTTATTTTTGAGAGAGACAGAGACAGAATGCGAGTGGGTTACGAGCAGAGAGAGAGGGAAACACAGAGTCCGAAGCAGGCTCCAGGCTCCGAGCCATCAGCACAGAGCCTGATGTGGGGTTCGAACCCACAGAGCTGTGAGATCATGACCTGAGCCGACACTCAACCGACTGAGCCACCCAGGCGCCCAACGATGGTTTTATTTTAGAATGTGGTTACCACACAGTCATCATTTTCTTGGAAAGATTACCTATTGGTTACAAACTGGCTATAATATTGAAAGGGACATACAGCAAAATAGTGCATTTGTATATCATATAGTCAACACTGTCGAAGGGATTTATTTTTGCACGAAGCATGGCCAAAAAACCTTGCTGAAAATCCTACGTAAATTTGTATAAGAAAACAACTTTTTTGGTAAGGAAGAACTATTACTCAAAATTTCCTACAGTATTCTTGGTTCTATGTTGTTTCTTGAAATAACAATCGGGTGTCTATTATTTACAATGCACTATTGTTTCCGGTATTGACTCCACTTTAATTTCATTTATGGAACTTGTGGACATTAATTTCATTCAATTGTCCCTAACTTATCTGATTGTCTCAAGCAGATCACTCTGAAGTAATACTCCCTAGTGGAGTGATGTTCCAAAACAAATACATGGTTGAGATGATCAGGTTTCTCATAATTCAACATGTCAACAATAGAGGACGTTTTAGTCCTGGGGAACCACCAATGAAGTGTGCAACACATCATCGATTTTTTCCATCCCCATAGAACTAGGTAAGGCTCCCAAAATACAGGATAATTTGAGTTGTGTTCTGCATGTAACTGCTGTGTGCTCTTTTTAAATAAGAGAGTTCGACTTTGCTATGAACTAAAGAAGCAGGTCATAGGGGATGCGGTCACTATGAAGGTCATAGGGGCTGATCTGACAAGGTCATGGTAAAGATGACTAGTATGACATCATTTTGATCAAGTGGGAAGATTTTTCTTCCCAGTTTACCAGCCAACGATAGAATTGTCAGCGGCATTTCCTTTATAAATGACTGCGTTTCTATAGTGTTTGAAGAAGGTTCGTCAGAGCCTGAAGTGGTATAAATGATAAATGCTCCCTGAAAAACACAACTTTTGAAAAATTGTTATTTATTAATTATTGTGTAAGTGGTGGTCTTCCAAAAAGATGACCCGTTATAGATTAAAAGACAATGTTTGATAACAAATGGCTATTAAGGTTGAAGAAATACTTAACCTTTTGGGAATCAATGGGATGCAAATTCAAATAATACGTGCCAGTTTCTTTTATTAATTTTATGAAGCTTGTAGAAATATATAATATCCATTTCTGGCAAGAATGTTGAAAAAATAGATACTTTGTATTCTGCTCTTGAGAAAGTAGAGACATACAAATTTTCTAGATGGAAATTTAACAACACAAGTCAAAATCCTTAAAAATGTTTACGTACTTTGACTGTGGGAATCTCTCCTAAGGAAAATATTCCAACTATTTAAAAAAGTATTTTAAGAAAGTAATTGCTGATGCACACAACAGTGGATGTACAAGAATGGCAATTAAAATTCTATTTATAATTATAAGGCATTGGAAATAACTACATGGACAATTAAAGATTAATTTTAAAATGTGGACCAAATGGGCTATGTAGCCTTCACAATTAGAATAGAAGGGTGCTTAAAGAAATGCAATGATACTTATAACAATGTTAATTGAAAAACATCAAGTTACAAAACAGTATGCATAGTGCATTGCTCTTTTTATACATAAGACTGGAAGGTTATACGCCAATATTTATTACCAATGGAATGGACAGATAAAATGTGGTGTATTCCACAATGGGATGTTATACAGTATCGTGAAAATAAATGAACTATTCTACACAGAACAACATGAAATGGTCTGACAAATACACTGTTGAACAAAACAATCAAGGAGCACAAAAATACATACAGTGTGATTTAACTTATATACGCCCAGAAATCGGCAGAACTAAACTATAGTGTTTAGGGATCCATATATGGATGGTAAAGCTAAAGAAAAGGCAGAAATAGCTGTGACACAACCTGACAGTGGTTGCCTCTGGGGAGAAGGGGTCGGGTTATGATAGAGACACAAAGGCCCTCTGGAGTGAAAACCATGCATGATTTCTTGACCCGTGGAGGGATTCCATAAGAGTCACTTTGTATCTATTTGCTAAACCATAATATAGACTTCCTGTATATTATGTAACTGTGTTATATTTCATATTAAACATTACGTTATTCATTATTATTCAGGAGTGTTAATAAAATTGTTATCAGAGGAGATCTCTGGTTATAACATTATAGATTATCTTAGTTTTATTCTTTGGCTTGAATACACAGTTTAAATTTTTTTTTTAACGTTTATTCATTTTTGAGAGACAGAGAGAGAGCATGAGTGGGGAAGGGGCAGAGAGAGAGGGAGACACAGAATCTGAAGCAGGCTCCAGGCTCTGAGCTGTCAGCACAGAGCCTGACCCGGGGCTCGAACTCACGAACTGCGAGATCATGACCTGAGCTGAAGTTGGACACTCAACTGGCTGAGCCACCCAGGCGCCCCTTGCACACACAGTTTAAAGTTCCTATAATGAAGAGGTATTACTTTAAAACAACCCCCACCCCCACAAGGTTTTCACAATAGTGTTAACTAGGGGGTGAGAATTGCTCCAGAGATATGTTTATACAGTGATTAGTAGTTTGGTAACTAGGGTAATTTCTTGCCAATGTGAATTTCATGATGGACACAATTCAGAAAACTTTCTTACCAAGCTCTAAGAAAACAACATTGAGAAGGTTGATATAAAAAGAAACCTAACTGGCACAATAACTTCATTACACTAGTGAGAAGTCTAGGAGATTTCTATCTTTTTTTAAAAATTATTTTCAAAGATTTCTATCTTAATAGACGTATGTATTTTCCTTTATTTTAGAATTTATATGGGGAGGGGGGGCACCTGGGTGGCTCAGTCAGTTAAGTGGCCGACTTCAGCTCAGGTCATGGTCTCATGGTTCATGAGTTCGAGCCCTGAGTTAGGCTCTGTGCTGACAACTCAGAGCCTGGAGCCTGCTTCAGGTCTGTGTTTCCATCTCTCTCTACCCCTCCCCTGCTCACATTCTCTCTCTCTCTCTCAAAAATAAATTTAAACAATGTTTTAAAGGAATTTAAGTGGTTAAATGGCTTAGAGTTTTTGTAATCGTGGTCTTCAAATATGAGAGCAAACAACTTGGAAAAAATACAACATGCTTACATTTAACCACAAATTACCTAAAAAGTGACTTTGGACACACTGTGTAACTGACATTGTCCTGACAGATATTATTCTTTATGCCTTCAAGACTTGTAGGGATTTGGTGTTAAGAAGCCAACAATTCTTCTCAAAAGTATTTGTCTCTAATAGAAGATAGTGGGACAGAGAGGTTGTATCTTTCCACAGGAAGCTGAGTTGGGCTCCATTTCTGTCTCTCAGACCAGGGCACAGTGGAGGGTAGCACAGCATGTGCACTGAACAAAGGCTCAGGCATCAAGTGGCAATAAAATCTGATCAACATCTAGGCTTGGTCTCTGCTCCAACACTGTGCTGTCTCACGGAGAAATGGACTTTATTGTTCCTCTGAAGGCTCCACTGTTTCTAATTTATCTTTCTAGAGGAGCACCTTGTAAAAACTTACACCAAGGTTTCTATAGGGTAACATCAGTTGTGGCCAAGACTCTATCTGGGTACCTGGCAGAGCAGTGTGGTCTCGCACCAAGTACATTCCTTGAATGAAAATGTAATACTGAGACATTTCATCACACTTCTGGCAGCCACAGAGAGGCATTTGTAGAACAAGCAACTGGAGAGATGGTGTGAGTTCCCCAAGTCCAAGCCAGGTCTCTAGACTTTTTGACCCATTCGGAGTCTGCTGTAATAGTTTCTTATCATAACTGTAACAAATTACTACAAACAGTGGCTTAAAACTGCACACGTTTATTCTTTTACAGCTCTGGGGATAAGAAGTCCAAAATCAGTTTCACTGAGGTAAGATCAAGGTGTCCATACCTTCCAGAGCCTCCTTTCAGGCGCTCAAAGAGAATCCACCTCCTTGCATTTTCTAGCTTCTGGAGCAGCATTCCTGGTATGCATGCCCTCTCAGGACAAAATGGATGTTTTCCAGTGCAGATCTCTCTTTCTCCCTGCACTTCTTTTGTGGAACAATTTCATCCAGAGAATGATGTATTTGCATATCTTATAAGAAACTTTTCTTTTCATTATTTAGGCCTTAGAAAGAAAATTAATATTGCTCATATATCATCTTTAAAACAACCCTGGCCCCTTCTCCCATCTTCAAAGCCAGCAGTGCTCCATTTGCTGTCCTGTGTTGCCTTCTTTTCTGTAGACAAATCTCCTCCTACCTCACTTCTATGGGGACACTTGTGATTACATTTAGGGTCCACCCAAATAATCCCATTTCAAAACACCTAATTATATCTGCAAAGCCTCTTTGGTCATGTGAAAACATTCACAGGTTCTGAGGATGACAATCTGGATATCTTCTGGGGCCATTATTCAGCCTCCCACATGTGCCAGGCTCCCAGCTTCATCAAGTCGCATGGAGGAGATGATTCATGACAAATTGGAGAACATGTGGTTTGGGGGTGAGAATAGTGAAATGTACATAGAACTAATTGTGAGGAAAAGTATCTAAACGTCATTTACAGGATGAATGCTTTAGAAGAATGTTTCCAAGATATCTTTGAAAAAATAAAAGAATATTAGAAATAATATGGAATTATCAGAAGGCTTTCTGGGTTCTCCACTTGACTGGTTAGGTCACATTGGGTAAGTCACTGGATATCTGGAGACTCATTGTCTATATGGCCTTAAAATAGGGCAGCTGGATGAGTAAACTCTAACATTCCTTCTAACCCTAATTTTTGTGTAAGCATTTATCAGTACAACACATTATTGAATACCTGCCATGTATAAGAGCTGGCACTCTTAGAAAATGTAGAGATGTAAAGATAAAAAGAGAGTTTAGCGATACTACTACACCATAGTTTACTTTAAAGATATTGAAAAATGAGAATGGCATAAAATATTTAAATATTAAACAAGTGCCTAAAATTAGACAAGAATCTGTGTGGGTTATTTTGCCAAGAAGTAGGTGGAATAAACTGGCAAGATGAGGAAGAAAAGTCTCTAAGACATGTTCTTGGTATTTATGTTTAAGAAAAAGAGGATTGCTGCTCATTTTTTAAATATAGCAAATTTTCAATCATTGGTGAGTAGTTTCAATTTAAATATTAATGAAATATCAGGGGAAAAATGAGCTACTATGTTAAAAATGTATAGAACTTACCTCTATTGTCTATTTATGTGAGTAAACAATCTTCTATACTGGACAATGACAGAATTGTGTTCCAAAATATGTAGATTAGGTACAAAAAGGTAAATGTTCACATCCTGAGTAAAATTTTTAGAGCTAGGAGAGACTTTAGAGATCATGGTATAAAGGTCTGTTTTTTTAAACAGATAAAAAGGTATTCAGAATCTCCCAAATACTTATCAAAATATATTTGAAAAACCTTGAAATACCTTTTTCCTCTCATGTCAGTGTTTTCCCCCTATAAAACACCGACTTCCTTAAATTAGAGGACCTATAATTTCCTTTAAATATAGGATACATCTGGAAATTAATTCCAAAGAAATCCAGAGAACAGCAAAAAAAAAAAAAAAAAAAAAAGTGAACAGATCAACAAAATTGTGAAATAGTTTATTGTTGTATTACTGACAATAGTTATTATGCTTTCTGGTCATCCTTAAAGTGTGACAGTATGATATAGTGGGGACAATTTGTAGCAAATCCTAATCAATTTGCAAATTGCAATTGATCATTTGCAATTTGAGCCTAAATTCTTACCCAGATGCTATGTGCTAAAATTGGGACCTTGGAGGGAAGTGTTTCAATTTCCAGGCCTCTGTTTCTTCATCTGTAAAATGAAAGGGTTAAATGAAATGAACTTAAATGAAAATATTGTGATGTCTTAAAAAATTTTTTTTTGTATTTTAATTTTGAGATCATGACGTGAGTTGAAATCAAGAGTCGGATGCTTAACCCGCTGAGTCACCCAGGCGCCCCATAGGATGATTTGAAATAAAGTGCCATCTTGTGAAGTTCAAAGCAGAAACAAGGAGCTCACAGAAAGGTAAACTGAGTCTCAGTAATTGGAAATATATCTTTCTTGGTGTGAGCCTTGGCTGCAATTGATATCTTTAGATGTAACTTAAAGACAGGATTTTAAGGAAATTTCCTGGCTTATTTCTTCTTTTCCCCTCAGCACTTACCAGGCAGAATCTCACTATTAATTAATGTAAGCATCTCATACTTGAACACCTAGATGAATTTTGTTTTTAATACTATCAGACTTCTTTACCCAACAATTTTTATAATATTTAGGTGGGAGCATCATTTAATTCTTTTTTTGTTACAAAATCACAAGGTAGACTCATATCATTCTATTTTTAATTTTGGCTATAGCAGGAAGCATGTTTCTTGCCCACAGACGATTGCACCTCTTACTTGGGAATTTATTTTATGTGTGACACACTCTTCATGTCCCACGTGAGGAGGAGTCTAGGGAAACGGGAATAGATACTTCCCTTTTCAAAGGGATACTTAAAAAAAAAAGACATATTCATTGTATTGAAAAGTTTATCGAACATACCTTTGTTATGCTCCAGATGAGGTCCACACCAGGTTAAAGAACCATTGTAAGAAGTCTAAAGTCCATGAAAGGCATATATGTTGAATCTTTTATTTTTCACGCTATGTGAGTTTCATCTCTTCTATTTAAATTTTCTTTTCTCAGTTTCTGAAATGGCCATATTATTCAGAACAAGCCCTTTTGGAAAAAAAATCCCCAATACGCTAGGAAAAAAGATCAAAGAAATTTCATTGCAAATGAGACCATGACACCAGTGATTTAGATGGGATAGCATGTTCTGGGTTTCAGCAATAAGATAACAGCTCCCTTGGCTTCTGCTCTTGGAGAGGTTTGAACTATTCTGGCAGCTCCCTGGCATGATTTAAGGCAGTGATTCTGGCATGCTGTTCACACTAAAGCAGAGACAGAGCAGTGTGGGAGGTAGTGAAAGGCTGGCTTGCCATGGAACGAAAAGCTGTGGAGAAATTCAAAGAGCCATTTAAACTTGGAGTCAACGATTGAAGTTTTCATAGTTTGGTGGTAGAAAATAAGAGACGTTTGTATTAGGCTGAGGCAAACATTGGAGGCAACTAGTACTTGAGAAAATTCTCGTAGAGTTTAGTCAGCAGCTAGATAGGAAGTGCTGTCCCCCGTTCCGGAAAGACCACTCACTGGTGGCGCTGGATAATGTGGCTGGGTTTATGAGATGCAAAGCAAGTGCTTCTAATGTAGGATGTCACTAGATGTCACTCTGGATTTCATTATTTGGTAGTCTAAAGATTTTAGCAGCTTTGCCATTTTGCTACCAATGTCTCTTACAGAACCTGAACAGACAATGTGAAATGTGCATGAATAACAGGGAATTGCTGACGGAATGTCAATGTTCGAGTGTGTGACTTCTATCGATCATTCATTATTGACATGAAGGTCTCTAGCGTCTTTGCTTTTTCACTTTAAACTCTTTCTCAGCTAAAATTTCCAAGCATCTGAACAGTGAGGCCTTGAAGAATAGGAAGATTTCAAGTCTCACAGGATGTTTTACAAAGTACTTTGACCTCTGGAAGAAATCACAGGTACTTTTCGTAAAGACTCAACAACTGCTTTGAATAAAAATTCAAATACCAAGACGGAAAAGAAAGTACGCCTTTGCCCTATTTAAACGGGCTAATTTGTACCTTTCCGAGTCTCTAATAGCTGAGAAGAACTTTGATGAGCAAAATTCTTGCATTTTTATTATGTTTTCTCAGTCTACATGCTTGATTTGGTGCACAGCTAGTGAAACTGGAGTGTCCCCCGACCAAATGGTGACAAACAAAATGCTCTACAGTGTCCTGTGATTGTGGATCCATGGTTTTATTTCTTTTAGCGTTGTATACATTAATTAGGTATACACAATCAGAGCCGGGTGCAGCGGCGGCTAAATAAACAAATGACACCGTGGAAAGGTCTTTCTGCATACTAATCATATCCTACATCTGCAAGCAAAAGCTCTATAAATCGATTTGCTCTTTCACATCAAAAGACAAACAGTGATGCAAGTCAGCAGTTCCTTTGTCAAAGTCACAGCGATTGCTGTTCTTTACAAACGCATCTTTACAAAGCTGGATTCAACCATTTGACGATTAGCATTATTGGCAACTCTTCAAAGAAGATTCATCAAGTGATTTGCAATTGGATTGGTTACCATTTTTATGATGCTCTCCATGAAATCTAACTAAAATTGATTGACGTTTGAATTCTTGCTTGGAGGATGAGGAAGCCAACAAAAGAAAAGAAGTCTCCTGACTCCACAGAGACTGTGCCATACTTGTGTGTGTGTGGGCTGGTGTGTCAGCCACAGGGCACGATCGGCAGGACCTGACATGAAGTGGATGCTGGGTGATGGGCATTTGTAGGGGGAGGCCAGGAGAATGGGTCCTTGCCTTGTCATATTTGTGCTAAAAGCACAAATGTCAAGTTTCAATGAGTTTTGCAAGAGCATATTAAGATATTCTCTTTCATCCCACTGTTTGGGAACAAAATATCAGTTTGCACTGGGGAAACCTAGGTGGTCCACATTAGCTAAACACTGATTGTGTTGTATTAGTTGGGCAGGGAAGTAAGACATGGGGGAGACATAGAGAAAGCGGAAGTGGAAACTTCTCTAGAAAGAAACACATCCCAAGATAGTATGCACAGTGCTTACATGATCTCCAGGGAAATGAATAATTAGGGTAATGGTCATGGCACCATATTAGTAAAATTTAGGTATCTTCAGTATTTCCAATAACAGAGATTTAAAATTTGCCTCTGGCATGGATCTGAAAATTGTAGTAACATTTCCTATTGAATTTGACATTTCCTACTTAATCTACTTTAATTATTCCATGTTATATATTCTTTAGCTGTACCTGAGACACTGTTGAGGGATAACCCATTCCCAAAATTGAGGAGGATAGTCCCACCACCATCCAAGGTTATACTTGGTATATTTCAACCCTCCCATTATTTTCAAGAGTTCTGGCATTAACCTTGAAACGCTTACTTATGAAGTAATGTAAGGGAGGGGGCATAACACAAGCTGAGGGCAAGGTACAAGCGAGCACCCCCAACTCCCACCCCCAGGTGGAATATGTGTGGTAGTACTCGGACACTCCTGGCTACCCAAGAACAAAGGAAAGGGGATTAAGTGCTTGCCATGGTGAAGTGGGAAGCTAAGGCAAATGAAAAACTAAATTTGCTTATTGCCTACAGGCCGTTGGCAAATCCTTGAAACAGTCAGAGTGACCTCCCTCTAGGAGCTCAGCTGCCTCCATGATGACACTTTGCTAGGGGCAAAAGGGAATCTTGGCTTAACATTATCCTGACCCCCAGGATCCTGTAAGTCTACTTTAACATATAAAAATTCCTTTGGAAACTCCCTTTATCTCAACTTCCCCAAGATATATGCTGGCAATCATACTCCAAGCTTATGCCCTCCTGATACACATCTGAAGGGTCTCATGACTGAGGTTTTACTAAACGGTAATAAATGGCATTTTCCTAACAGCAGCTAACTCCACAAGGTCCTGGAAACCTTGCTTCCAAAATTCCTTAGAGACTGAAACTGTCCCTGATCCCCTCCTAACCTGAGGGTATATAGTCAGTTACCCGTCACAACCCCAGTGCAGCTCTTTCTGCCCACAGGTCCTGTCCCCATGCTTTAATAAAATCACCTTTTTGCACCAAAGGTGTCTTTAATAATTAATTCTCTCTTGGCTGTCGGCTCTGAACCCCCCACCATCACCCCAAAAGCCCATCAGTCACTTACATAGAGGTATAACTATTTTTGTTGTCATTTATTTTTGTCTTCCATCATCTTGGGCAAACCTTCTTAAGATTACATCCTAAAAAATCAGAGAATCTGTTTTCAAAATCAAGCTCACAGTCACGTTGGTCAGAAGCAGTAAACAAGAGTTGTTGCATGAGATCCAGACTGGTGAGAGATAATTTCAGTCATGTTATAGAGACAGCATTCAACTCGGGTCAGGAACTAATGTTTTAACCACTGACTTTCGACAAGTGGCTCGAGCCTACTGTGCCTCAATTTCCTACCTGTTAAATGGAGGCAGAAATACTGACTTATTGCTGAAGAGTGTTCTGAAGATTAGCTAATAAATGATGGTCGGAAAGCTCTGTGCAAATCTAAAGTGCTATATAAATGATATATTATTATCACCATCACTACTAATAATTATAACGATCATAAAAAGTGAATGACTCTGCTGTGGAGAGCTTGAGTCCCACAGGAAAGTTATTTTTTCTTAGTCTGTTTTCATGTTTTAACTGGGTCCTTAAAACGGCTTAATTGAATAAAAGCAAAGATTTCAGTGCTATCAGCATCTGTAGATTGATTGCGGAATCTTTCCTCCAAAAATCAAAGGGGGCTAGAATTAGCATTTGTGTGGGCTCTACATTTCAGGAATTATTCCTCACCCAGATTGTTTTCACATCATAAAAAGAAGAATTGGTATGAACAAATAGTTTTCTTCTTTACTAAACTATCTTAAGTGCGGTCTGAAAAAATAGAGTTTTGAGGAAAAGAACATAATACAAATATTACTATCTTCTTATCTAGAGCTCAACAATCTACCTTGGGGGTGGGGGGGACTACTAAAATCTAGAACACAAGCACAAAAGTGCTCCAGAAAAGTCTGGACAATTCACACATAATACTGTGTAATTCACACACAAAAGTGCCATACTTCATTCGAAAGAGGGAACTCTGGACCTATCGTAGTGTATTTTTACCTTTTTTAAAAAAAAAATAAAACCAGAATTTCAACATGTCTGTTTACCTGCTTCTTAAACCATATTAGAAACAGCCAATTAGAAGGAAGAGGATGGCTACTGAGAGCGACACACTGGTAGTGTCCCAGTTACCTTCTGCTGTGTAACAAACCACCCTCATTCCTTGTGGCTTAAAACATCAACTGCTTTTATTGTGCAGTTGATGGATCTGAAGTTGGGGTAAGGCTCAGTGGGGATGGGACGTCTCCACTAGACTTGGTATCGGAGGAGGTTTGAAGGCTAGGGCTGGAACCACTCGCAGGCTGGTTCACTCACCCAGCTAGCACTTGGGCTGGGTCTACTGAAACAGGTTTGTTTGAAACAGCTGGCACTCCTTGGGCTTTGTTCTCTGTTTGGTTGTGTTCTCTCCATGTGGTCTCTCCAGCATGATGGCTCCAGGGTAGCCAGACTTCTTGCATGTTAGCATCAGGATCCCATGGAGTATGTTCTGGAGGTGGGGGTGGTGCCAGGAGGTAGCTGAATGGCTTCATGAGCTATTTGAAGTCACACAGCATCACCATCTTAATCAGCCCTGGCTGCTATAACAAGATACTCAAAATGGATTGAGTGGCTTAAACAAGAGACGTTTCTCACAGTTCTGTGGGCTGAGATCAGGCTGCCGACATGGTCAGGTTCTTGTGACAGCCCTTTTCCTGCCTCGTGGGTATCTTCACATGGCAGAGAAAAGAAACTCTCGTCTCTCCTCTGATTCTTTTAAGAGCATTAATCCCGTTATGAGGTCTCTACCCCCATGATCTCATATAATTACCTATATGTAAAAACCTAATTACTTCCTAAAGATCCCACCTTTTAATACCATCACATTGAGGACTAGGGATTCAAGGAATGAATTTGAGGGGGGTCATAAACATTCAGTCCATAATATTCACTTTTGCAACATGCCATTTCTTAGAAGCGAATCTCTAAGGTCAGCCCATGGTTTAGAGGAGAGAAATTAGACTCTACCATTTTGGGGGGGGGGTGGGTAAGGGTGTCAGGGAAGAAAGGTGTTAAAAAATTTACAGACATTAAAAAAAATCACCCTGGTCAGAATGCAGAAGTGAGTGTCTGCTCACCACTTCCGCAGCCAGATGCAAGGGCTATGGTGTGACCCCTGCCTGCCTGTGACACCTCTGGTGTCCTTCAGACTTGCAGCCACACCGCTTCTTTCTGTTCTCACATCTGGGAGTTTGCAGGTGAGATTCTCACTGCTCTCTGCAACTGTGTCAACAATCTTTCCTTTCCCCACTTCCCTATCTCCTGACCTGGTTAACTCCCACTCACCGGAAATGTGGTACAGTATGGGGGCCAAGCACTTTGGACTGTGGGGGTGCAATGTGGATCTGAATTCTACATCAACTACTGGCCCTGTGACTCTGGACAACATACTTTCTCTAACTGGGGATACAAATAATTGTAGCAGCTCTCCATGGCTACGTGCCTTTCTGCTTCAGAAATCAGTAGTTAAAGCAACTTAACTATTTCCCACCATTCTGTGGGTTGATTGGATGATTCTTCTACTGGTTTTTCCTGGGCTCACTCAGGTAGCTGCAGTCAGCAGGTGGACTGGTTAGGAATGGAGGGTATAAGATGGCCTCAGATTAAGGGGTGGTTAATAGACTCCATCTATTGATAGGAGGAACCAGAAAATGTCATGTCCACGTGTTTCAATCTGCAACAATAGTATCTACCTCATAGGGTTGTTTGAGAATTAAGTAAGATATCTCCATAAAGCCTTCATATAATGCCTGAATATAATAAGCATACTATAAATGGTAGCTATTTTCATAGACATTATTCTAGAAATGCAATATACCATAGTATTCTGGAGACAGATTGACTGGGTTTATATCACAGCTACTTGCTGACTATGTAAATTTACAAACACATTCTATGCTTCTTTTTCTCACCTGTAAAATGGGAATTATGATAGTAACTACCTCGTAGAGTTGTCATGATGGTGATTACATGTAAAATACTTAGAAGAGTGAATAGTAAGGACTCAGATGCAATTATACTGTTATATACATCAGATTAAAACCTTTTCTGTGCCTGCTCATTGCCATGATGCCTGCTGTTACATTTTTGTGTCCTGTACTTTCTTTCATAACATTTACCATAGTTTTCTTTATTTGCTTAATATCTGCATTTCTCAGTATTTTTTTAAATTTATTTATTTACTTTGAGAGAGAGAATGTGTGTGAGCAGGGGAGTGGTTGAGAGAGAGGGAGAGAGAGAGAGAGAGAGGGAGAGAGAGAGAGAGAGAGAGAGAATCCCAAGCAGGTTCTGCACTGTCAGCATGGAACCCAAAGTGGGGCTCAAACTCATAAACCATGAAATCATGCTGAAAGCAACAGTCAGACACTTTGACTGAGCCACCCAGGCAGCTCTCTGCCTTTCCCAGTACTTTCCCATAATGGTTGACTTCATAATGATAGGAAAAGTATTTTTTTGGTATTCCCCCTCCCATATTATATCCCCAGGAGCTAGATAATGCCTGACACAGCAGATGCGCACTAAATTTGTACTAAGCAAACAGAGTTAGCATAGAAGGCAAAGAAATGAGTTAAAAAGCAGAGCAAACTGCATCTGCCTAATAAGAAAAACCTTTCCTATTTGTGTGTACAGAGAATATTATCATTGAGAGTTGCATAGATAGTCCTGAACGATCTAGGATAGTTCTTTTAAATATGGTAGAGAAAGGACTAATTCATTTTGAAAGCATTATCAAAAGTTTGTTGGTCAGAAGGGGTAGTAAGCCTTTTGTATTTGGAAACCCAGATATTCATCTATTCAATGAATTTTTATTCAGTGCTAATAGTCCCAGTTCTAGGCACTGGGGAGCCATCTGTGAAAAAGAACCTCTGCCCTCATGGAATTTATGTTCCCTCAAAAATCACTTATTTTTCAAAAAATGCTGGCAAAAATCAAACTGTTACTTTATGATTATTTCAAGCTTATACAAGGAAAATCTTTGTAGACCTACAGCCTATGATTAATTTCTTTTTACTTTTTATTATTTTTTGTCTTGCAGGCTATCATTTAAAAATTTTGCTTGCAATTTTATGGATCTCTTGCAATTTTTTTTAAATGTTCCAACCAATCTATTAAGAGTGACCAAGCACTTTCTTTTTCTTTCTTTCTTTTTTCAATTTTCATGTTTATTTATTTTTGAGAGAGAGAGAGAGAACAAGCAGGGGAGGGGCAGCGAGAGAGGGAGAGACACAGAATCAGAAGCAGGCTCCAGGCTCTGAGCTGTCAGCACAGATCCTGATGCGGGGCTCGAACCCATGAACTGTAGGATCATGACCTGAGCCAAAGTCAGAGGCTTAACTGACTGAGCCACCTGGGCGCCCCAGCTGTTTCATTTCTCCGAACCCCCCCCCCCCCCACCCGGACATCTCCTTCCCACACCTTTTTGCTGTCCAGCTCCTATCTGCTCATCCTTTCTATATCAGAGTCGTCATTTCCTGAATACCATGGTGTTTTCCTTGGTGGGTTTTTCATTTCTTTTGCTAAAAGTTTCCCTCCAGCAGTTACCTAACAAAGGAAGCATAGGGGTACTTTTTAGCCACTGCATACTAAATCTATGTTTATTCTACTTTCATATTTGATTGAAAGTATATAGTATTTCATGTTTCAACTCCAAATTTTAAAGACATTGTTCCAAAGTCTTCAGCTTCCAGAGTAGCTATAGAGAAATGTGCTGCCATTATCATCAATAATCTTGTGTATTTGCCCTGTTATTCTTCTCTCTGGAGGAGTTTAGGAAATGTGGTGATAGCCTTTGGCATAGGTCTTTTTAATTTTTTTTTCTTTTTTAAATTAATCGTGCAGACCTTCTTAATCCAGAAAAATGTGTCTTTCCATATCATAGAATTTTTCTGTAATTTTCTTTTGTAATTTTCTTTTTTGACTTCTCTTTCTGGAACACTTCTAAAAAGAATCAACTGTAGAATCTTCCAGATTAATCCTCTCATTTAGTATATTTTCTCTCCAATTTTCTGTAAGGCTTTTTTGTTTTGTTTTGTTTTGTTTTAGTTCTGTGAGATGACAATATTATTTTCCAAGGTTTCTGTTGAATATTTCACTTTGGTTATTTTATAATTTCTAAGAGCTTTTCTTATTCTTTTCCACATCCTTTTTTATAGTACATTTTTATTATTTAATGGTCAAAATATCTCCTATCTTAATAAACCTAACCAAAGATGTAAAATATCTGTATGCTGAAAACTATAGAAAGGTTATGAAGGAAATTGAAGAAGACACAAAGAAATGGAAAAACACTCCATGCTCATGGATTGGAAGAATAAATATTGTTAAAATGTTAATACTACCCAAAGCAATCTACACATTCAATGCAATCCCGACCAAAACTGCACCAGCATTCTTCTCGAAGCTAGAGCAAGCAATCATAAAATTTGTATGGAACCACAAAAGACCCCGAATAGCCAAAGTAATATTGAAGAAGAAAACCAAAGCGGAGGCATCACAATCCCAGACTTTAGCATCTATTACAAAGCTGTAATCATCAAGACACCATGGTATTGGCACAAAAAAAGAAACATAGACCAATGGAATAGAAAAGAGACCCCAGAATTGGACCCACAAATGTATCGCCCACTAATCTTCGACAAAACAGGAAAGAGTGTCCAATGGAAAAAAGACAGTCTCTTTAACAAATGGTGCTGGGAGAAGTGGACAGCAACATGCAGAGAATGAGACTAGAACATTTTCTCACACCATTCACAAAAATAAACTCAAAATGGATGAAGGACCTGAATGTGAGACAGGAAACCATCAAAACCCTAGAGGAGAAAGCAGGAAAAAACCTCTTTGACCTCAACCACAGCAATTTCTTACTTGACACATCTCTAAAGGAAAGGGAATTAAAAGCAAAAATGAACTATGGGGACCTCATCAAGATAAAAATCTTCTGTACTGCAAAGGAAACAGTCAACAAAACTAAAAGGCAACCAACGGAATGGGAAAAGATATTTGCAAATGACAAATCAGGTAAAGGGCTAGTATTCGAAATCTATAAAGAACTCACCAAACTCCACACCTGAAAAACAAATAATCCAGTGAAGAAATGGGCAGAAGACATGAATAGACACTTTTCTAAAGAAGATAGCCAGATGGCCAACAGACACATGAAAAGTTGCTCAACATCACTCCTCATCAGGGAAATAGAAATCAAAACCGCACTGAGATACCACCTCACGCCGGTCAGAGTGGCTAAAATGAACACATCAGGAGACGATAGATGCTGGCGAGGATGTGGAAAAATGGGAACCTTCTTGCACTGTTGGTGGGAATGCAAGCTGGTGTAGCCGCTCTGGAAAACAGTATGGAGGTTCCTCAAAAAGTTAAAAATAGACCTATCCTATGACCCAGCAGTAGTACTGCTAGAAATTTACCCAAGGGATACAGGAGTGCTGATGCATAGGGGCACTTGTACCCCAGTGTTTATAGCAGCACTTTCAACAATAGCCAAATTATAGAAAGAGCCTAAATATCCATCAACTGACGAATGGATAAAGAAGATGTGGTTTATATATACAACAGAATACTACTTGGCAATGAGAAAGAATGAAATCTAGCCATTTGCAGCAACGTGGATGGAACTAGAGGGTATTATGCTAAGTTAAATAAGTCAGGCAGAGAAAGACAGATATCATATGTTTTCACTCATATGTGGATCCTGAGAAACTTAACAGAAGACCATGGGGGAGGGAAAGAAAAAAAAAGTTAGGGAGAGAGCCAAACCATAAGAGACTCTTAAAAACTGAGAATAAACTGAGGGTTGATGGGGGGTGGGAGGGAGGGGAGGGTGGGTGATGGGCATTGAGGGCATTGAGGAGGGCACCTGTTGGGATGAGCACTGGGTGTTGTATGGAAACCAATTTGACAATAAATTATATTTAATATAAAAAATATCTCCTCTCTTTATGGGGGTATTAGTTATATGATTTTTAGGACTTAAACAGATTTGGTCTTCGTTGTATAACTAACGAACTCAACACTTAGAGACTTGAAACAAAAATTTCCCGTTTCTCACCATTCTAGGCATAATTGGGTGGTTCTTTTGCTGGTCATGCCCGTGTTCATCAAGATGAAGCAATCAGCAGGCATGTTGTGGACAAGCAAGGGTGTCGTCTCTCTTCCATGTTACTCCTCAGCAAGGTTATCTCAGGTACACTGAAACCTATTCATATTTTGAAGAGGGGAAGAAAATTACTCTTATGTAGGCTTTATGCTCTTATGCTATGCTCGTATCTTTTCCTTAGGTGAAGTCAGTTAATGAGCAGAAAGCTCGAACCTTTTGTGTGTGGTGCTTATACTCTTAAGTAAATTACATGGAAGTTCCCTGTTTAGAGCAAGGGCCTTTGTACTCATTTTACACAATATTTATAAGCAAGGTATGTGTGCTGAAATGAAGAAGACATTTCCGTGAGAAGTCAGACTCGTTTTCTAAACATTTCCTGAATGGATGCATCTACCGTGCACTGAAGATGTTACTCTGGCCAAGTCATTTAATTGTCTTGTCCTGGATATTTTCATCTGTGAGACAAACATTTTTAACTGAGTTCTCTGTAGCCTCGTCTGCACCCCCACGTTCCATGGCTTTTGTCATAAAGTTATTATTTCAAATAGGAATAAAAGTTAATTTCAGTGTTTCAGAGGATACATATTGGGGGGGGGGTAGGTAAAATCATGCCCCACGGGAAAAACAAACTGGCTACAAATCTTCACATGGGTTGGTCTTAGACTCATCTGGATCTCAATCCAGGGCATATGATTCACATCACCCACCTACCCAGCCCCAGACCTGCTTATAATGGCGTTTGACTGTGTTACACACAATTTGTTTTATGTTTCACTTGATATTGAGTCCTTTGTCCAGTATACAACTTTCATTGTAACATAGTTTCTTTGGAAAATATACTTTCAGAGGTCCAAGAAAATGGTGATAAATATAGAAGACAATTTATATGTGTCTATTGTTGATTTCACCGAAGAATACTATGTTAATTTGCTAGCGCTGCCATTAAAAAGTACCACAGACTGCATGGCTTAAACAACAGGGATTTATTTTCTCACAGGTTTGGAGGTTAGAAATCCAAGATCAAGTTGTTGTCAGGCTCTGAGGCCTCTCTCCTTGGCTTTAGGATGCTATCTTCTCACTGTGTCTTCACATGGTCCTTCCTTTGTGCATGTATGTCCCTGGTATCTCTTTGTGTGTTCAAAATAACCCCTTCTTATAAGAACACCAGTCAGATAGGATTAGTCCCCACCCCAAAGACCTCATGTTGACTTTATCCTCTATCTAAAGGTCCTATCTTCAAATACAGTCACATTCTGAGGTACTGGGCAGTTAGGGCTTTAACATATAAATTTTCAGATGACATATTTCAGCCCATAACAAATCCTTTATGCACTTCATATTTATTTGTCAATTTTTATGTCACCAGATAGTGACGGTAAGTGTAAGCCTTTGAGTGTGATGAAGTTATATTTAACAAAGAAAAATTATACATTGGGAAATTAATGTTTTGGCTTTAAAAAAAAAAGAAGAAGAAAGCACTGGAAAGGAGTCTGGATCAAGACTGAATGCGAAACTAGCCTGGGTCCAAAAATATTGCCTTCAGTTTGTCCGGTTACATCATGCTCCAGTCAAAAGCCAAAGATCAGTTCCTACCCTCGAGCCATTGAAGGTAGCTGAATGACTGATTCCTCACCTGTAAATAATAGTGTTAGATTGGAATTAACTTGAAACAGAAGGTAGAATCTAGAGATGAGACCCAGGAATTTATTAACAGCACCCTGGTGGCTTACTTGTACGTTTACAAGTACAAGTGGCTTCTAGAACCATGAGAGTAGATATAACGGTGATACCTAAATATACCCAATACCAATTATGCATGCTTATTTTTTAATACAACAACTGTAACCCACTTCTAGTGTCTTGTGACTCTATGGAGGTTTAATAATTGTACTTCTCTGCTTTTCTACTGAAGAATCTGCACCAAAAGAGGACACGGACAAAACCAAGTGTTAGCTGGAAATGCGATTTCTTTTTTTTTTTTTTAAGTTTTTTTTTATGTTTATTTATTTTTTTGAGAGGGAGAACATGGGGGGGGGGTGGTGAGGGCAGAGAGAAAGAGAGAGAGAGAACCTGAAGCATGCTCTGCACTGACAGCAGAGTCCTATGTGGGGCTCGAACCCATGAACGGTGAGATCATGACCCGAGCTGAAGTCAGTCGCTTAACCAACTGAGCCACCCAGGTGCCCCTGGAAATGCGATTTCTATGGAACTGTTGGATAGTTGTTCTAAAGCAATATATGGATATCATAAATTAAAACAATGATACATAAAAGGACTTTTAAAATATTGCAGTTATTTAATGTAGATTTTAGAGTTAAGGAAAATATAAAATTTTCCTAAAATAACTTTTGGGTTGTTTTCTGGAGTGATGTATTTTGTAGATAAATTTGTTTTCTTACCACACATGCTTGAACAAGTGATGCAGTATAGCATAGTAGCTAAGAACGTGAGCCTAAATGATACAGAATATTGGCTACTACAAAAGAAAAGTAATGGAGTAGTTTGGATGAATAGCTGCTATTAATTACATCTTTAACTACATCTCTGCTTGTAATCCCCAACCTACAGTGAAAACACGCATTTGCACTCACCTAGACACTCGTGCATTTCCAGTGTATTTTGAAGAACTCCCGTGGGAGGTTAAAACTATAGAACTTTGTGGATGGAATATAGCTTCGAGGTCATTTAATCCAGCCCTAACTTACAGGAGACGAAACCAAGGCACAGAAAATTGCGACTTGTCTAAGTGAACCCATAACCCAGATCATTTTTTTAAAAACTCTGATTTTATTCTTCTCCTATACCATAGTTTCTTGGTCTTTGGCCCCTGATTTGGAGCTTATAGTACAGATCTATCTATCTATCTAATCTGTACTTATATGACAACATAAAAGAAAATAAAAATAAGATTACAGATCAGAGGTTCCAACTGGGTAGCCTACAAGTTAGCTTTGTCTGGTTCACACTATTAAAATATTTTCTAAATTGGTATTCAACATTAAAAATGTGTGATATCGCATATAAAATACATGTTAATCACATCTTTAAAAAAATAGAGTTGGCAATCCTGAGCCCAGCCAGTAGTAGGAAATAAGTGACGGCTGCTTGTCCTTAGACGGGGCATCTGTCTTCCAGTTCACTTTGGACCTGGTGGGTCCACAAGGTTGAGCTCAAGGGGAACTCTTTTTTCTCCATTCCTTCACCATTGCTTTTCTAATAGTAGACATAAGTGGAAACGGAAATATTTCTTGTATCCATGAGTCTCTCAAAATTGGAAAAACAAAATCGTATTTCAAGAAGAAA
This sequence comes from Panthera pardus, assembly GCF_024362965.1. NCBI lineage: Eukaryota > Metazoa > Chordata > Mammalia > Carnivora > Felidae > Panthera > Panthera pardus. Next base: position 44,428,416 of record NW_026526654.1, read on the forward strand.
ATTTTCTTGCCTGCCCCAAATCCTTCATTGAGATTATGTGTCTAGTTCTCACAGGCATTTGAGGGTGCAAGAGCTAAGGAGTGTATGGTTCTCAAGTGTCCTGCTCCATCATTAAACGTGAGGTCAGCACAGACTCTCAAGCTGACAACTGTAGTGTCCTGAGGTAGCTGGTGGGTTTGCCAAAGCAGAGATGTGGCAAAATCTTAGGCGGGAAAGGAGGGGAGTATGTGAAACCTGAAACATCCCCGTCTCCTGCGACCTACCTTTCTAGGAAGGATGCACGTTCTCCATCTCTTCTCACTTAAAAATACATGCCATATCATATATTCGCTTTAAAATAGAATTTTGTCTCTGAAACTCCCATTTATGTAGAATTTAAAACCAAGAATATCTAAATAATTCTATTGTGTGTTCCCGTTTTGTTAATCGTTTATATGTGTGTCAGACTTTAGATTAAATTCCTTTTTGTTGTTGTTGTTCATAACATTTTTAACTATTTGATTTAGAGAAATTCCTTTGCTTCGTCAAAAGGAAAGAATAAACTTATTCAAGTGAACAATTCAGTGTTGGCTTTATTGAAAGCCTCTGGAAACAATATTAGCCATAAGATCAAAAGATGAATGGCTGGGGGAAGATCCAAATTTCAGTAGGCATGACCTGAGAAGCTCAATTAAAATCATAAAATAAGTACTCTCAATGTTCCACTGAACTATCAAAGCATTTCTCATATTAGGAAACTGAGCTTTCACAACCCAGAGAGGATAAATACTCTTCTAATTTCTTCAGTTATCTTCTATTTAACAGAACCCAGAATGCCATTATTGTCATTGTATGGTACTGGAAGGAAATTCCAGACACTCTATAAAAGCTTAAAAGTCCATATTCGCTTGAACTTCAGATAGACCATCTTTTCCTTTTTTCAAATAACCATTACCAGATTTGACTTTATATCTGAGAACAGAATGCTGAGAATTAATGACCTGGAAGTCAAAATGGATATGCAGAAAGCCTTACTAGGTAGAGATCAGATTATTCAAAGAATTGCCCACTTCAAAGTTACAAGCAATTCTTCAGGAACTGATGAGATAAAAATCTATACCTCTGGGCTACAGATCTTCCTTAGTATCAATTCCTTTAATGCACCACGTATTTGGGCTTATGAAAGTTAAATTGCTTTCAGCTCAATTATTTGCTTTCAAATGAATTGAGAATCAGTAAACTTTGATTACATACGGATACAAAGTCTGCAGTTACTTACAAACAAAATAACCTGACTTTTCCATAATTCTCTTATCGTCTTTCTTACTTTTTTAATTGAAGTATAGTTGACATACAATATTATATTAGTTTCAAGTGTGCAATATAGTGATTAAGCGATTATATACATTACCAAATGCTCACCACAATAAATGTAGTTACCATCTGTCACCAAAGATATTACAATATTATAATTACTTTACATGTAAATGGTCTAAATGCTCCAATCAAAAGACATAGGGAGACTGAATGGATCAAAAGAAGGAAGACCCCTCTATATGCTGCCTACAAGAGACTCACTTCAGACCTGAAGACATGTACAGACTGAAAGTGAAGGGATGGAAAAAGATACATCATGAAAATGGAGGCAAAAAAAAAAAAAAAAAGTTCGGGTAGCAATGCTTGTATCAGACAGAATAGATTTTAAAATAAAGACTGTAACAAGAAGCAAAGAAGGGCATTACATAAAGATAAAGGGAACAGTCCAATAAGAGGATATAATAATTGTAAATATCTGTGCAGCCAACGTAGGGGCACTTAAACATATCAAGCAAATATTAACAGCCATAAAGGGAGAAATTGACAGTAATACAATAATAGTAGGGGACTTGAACACTCCACTTCTCATCTTTTTTTCTTTTTCTTTTTCTCTTTTCTTTTTCTTAAATAAAGTTGTTTTGGGGGAAGATACCGAGCTAGCAACGCAGAATTCTTAAAGTCAGCTGTCCATGTTAGAAAGAAGTTGGAATTTTTGCTTACCCAATACATGTCTCAAAGTCTTTGCTGAGAAGTCACAGAAAAGCAAAAGGAATAGTAACAGCAATAAGTGGTATTTTTTTTTATTTTTTTCTAACGTTTATTTATTTTTGAGACAGAGGGAGACAGAGCGTGAACAGGGGAGGGGCAGAGAGAGAGGGAGACACAGAATCTGAAACAGGCTCCAGGTTCTGAGCTGTCAGCGCGGGGCTCGACGCCGGGCTCGACGCCGGGCTCGACGCCGGGCTCGAACTCACAGACCGTGAGATCATGACCTGAGCCGAAGTCGGACGCTCAACCGACTGAGCCACCCAGGCGCCCCGCAATAAGTGGTATTTAAACCTACCTGATAGGGGTGCTTGTGTCGCTCAGTCAGTTAAGTGTCTGGCTTCAGCTGAGGTCATGATCTCATGATTGGTGTGTTTGAGCCCCATGTCAGGCTCTCTGCTGTCAGGGCGGAGCCCCCTTCAAATCCTCTGTCTCCCTCTTTCTGTGCACCTCCCCTGTGCTCTCGCTCTCTTTCAAAAATAATAAACATTTTTATAAAAATAAACAATAAAACTACCTGACACAAGTAGTATGTGGATGGCACAGGCAATGGTGGCAGAACCAGGATGGGGGTGAGGTGTTAATATGGAGTCCTAGGGCCAGGGAGTCAGAAGAGGTATCACAGCAACCCAACAACCCAGGAAAGTTTTGAGCCTGTTCTTTCTTACCGAGGGGCTTAAGTTTTTTTTCCCCTAAGCTTATTCTCTCAAAGCCTGAATTCAACTTGTATACTAATTTGAAATAGCAGTTTCATTATAAAAGCCATGGAACTCTGGGGGTGGAAGAGAGGTGACAGGTAACTGAATTAAAGATGTTTGTCTCACGGATGAAAATTTCCAGAACAGGAGAATTAAATGGTTCACTCAGAACAACACCATTGGTTCATGGCAGACAATTCCTTCCACAATTCTTTAGGGCCCAGCTCCTGACTCCTTCATTTCACCACGCATACTTTTTTTTTTTTTTACAAATACTTTGTAAAATGCAGTCAAATCTCCTTACTGATAAACAGGGAACTGTTTATCACACACAAAAGATTCCAATTTGCTGTCTCATTAACTGACCTCACCTAAGTTAAATATGTTAACTATAATAACATTAAAGATTGAATAAAAGTAATCCGCCTCCCCAGATATGATTTGTAGGACTGATTTGGATGGTGTGTATCCATTTAAAAGAAGTGTCGAGGGAAGTTTGAACTACTACCTTCTTCCTAAGCTATATGTAAAATTATGACTTTGTCCTAGTGCGATCCTCATCTACATGCATAGTTTTCCTCAAAGTCGTCTTTTATATTTATCACCATGGAAGAATGCTTGCTGCCCTACACGTGTGCCTGACCACCATGAAAATGGTAGATGCATTTCCAGAAGTTAAATCTTGAATTTTTTTCTTTGTATTTTCTATTTGCCATTCACGTTATTAGAATAGTAACAGCCACTTTTAAAGCAACAGAGTCCTGATTCAGAAGTGAGAGTCTATGAAGCTCTTCAACGGGTTTACATGGCTTAAAAAAATTAAGCCAGCTCAATGGAGTGGAAGCGTTACTCCCTCACTCCCTATGGTTTTGGAAAGCCATTAGCGACACATGTCTCCTTCGAAGCATTTATGCTAACATTACTTTCTTTGGTTTGTTTCCCAGCTGCCTTTCTTATAAATAACACTTGTAAACAGGAACTTATCTACATGTAATGGGGAGAAATTTGCCTGGGTTTTTTTTTTGCATCATTATAGCCCCCAAATGGCTGAGAGGATGACCAGGGATCGCATGCTCAACCAGTGGAGTGCAGAGAAAAAACCAGGACTGACTCTCATCTAAGTATTATATCTTGAAGGTAAACATTTAAATTTTTTTAAATGTTTATTTATTTTTGAGAAAAAAAGAGAGAGAGAGAGAGAGAGAGAGCAGGGGAGGGGCAGAGAGAGAGGGAGACACAGAATCCAAAACAAGCTCCAGTCTCTGAGCTGTCAGCACAGAGCCTGACAAGGGGCCCCAACTCACAAGCTGTGAGATCATGACCTGAGCCGAAGTTGGATGCTGAAACCAAGTGAGCCGCCCAGACACCCCCGTTTTAAAAATTTTTTAATGTTTATTTTTGAGGAAGATAAACATTAAAAAAAATTTTTAACATTTATTTATTTTTGAGAGAGAGAAGCAGAACATGAGCAAGGGAGGGGAAGAGAGAGAGGGAGACACAGAATCTGAACTAGGCTCCAGACTCTGGGCTGTTTGTTAGCTCAGAGCCCGGCGTGGGACTTGAACTCATGAACTACAAGACCATGACCTGAGCTGAAGCTGGATGCTCAACCCACTGAACCACCCAGGTGCCCCAGGAAAATAAACATTTTAAATGCTATCAAATGCTGTTTCTGTGCATACTTTTTCCCAAAAGTTGGATTTAAATATATATGTGTATGTGTATGTGTGTGTGTTTGTGCATGTGCATACACATATATATTTATTTCAACAAAACGGTGACAGTGATTCAGTTTTTCATTTGCCCACCTCCCCACCACATGATATTTATTTAACACAACCATAATTTGTTGAAGAATAGCATTACTTTTCACCATGTTTTATTGTTTCTTGTCTCTAGAAATCAAAGGACATTTGTTTTCTATTAAAATCATTCCCAGTATGGAAAAACTAGGGCATATGTCATACAAGGTCCAAGATTGGAAATGAGATTGGACATAACTCATAAGCCATGTTTCATGTTAATCAATTAGCATTTTGAAGAACCAATCTCTTCCAAAAGAATTTGTTAATGCAGTTATTCTGGGGGAAAGAGTAAGAACAAAATGTTCCTAGAAAGATTGCTTGGGTGGACAGTCAAATGGTAGCTGTGGGCTTTAAGGACAATTGGAGGACATTGGCACCAGAAGATATAAACACTCTACAAAAGAATAGGAATACCCAAATAAAAGAGGGAAAGAACACTATAGACCGATTTTATTAAAATGAATGACTTTGCCAGTACTAGGAATAGTGTCATCGAAATGATGATGCTGTTATAACAGCTATGTCGTAATGCATTATACTTTTTTTGAGACCAGAGTGCCTTTGAAGTTTACAAAGTTGCCTCTCTAAAAAGAGGTAAGCAAAGATAGATGATGAAGAATTATTTTATAGTGGATTTATGTTGACTTGGGTCACATCAGCCTGTATTTTTACTCCATTTTTTTTACCCAAAATATGTAGAAAACTGACATGGTCATAGTACAGTTATAGAGTGAGGGTAAAAAGCAATGTATGAGGAGTAAGAATAAAAGAAAAATTGAAAAGGGTAAAGGAGTTAGAAGTATTTTTCCTACTCAACTACATTTTATTTAAAGAAATATCATCAATAAAATAATACAACAGATTTTGCAAACATTACTTCATAAAATACCCTCCAGGCACTTTTGTCTCTAATCTCAACAATAATCTCAACTGTCTCTCTAGTTTTTAATGCACTAGATGAGAAAATGAGCACCAATTAGTTAAATGACTTGGCCAAAGTCTCCTTGTTAATGAAGAAAATGAAAGAAAATGCTTGGTCTCATACATTGTGTGTCTCATAAAATGAAATATCATGGTTTTTCTTTTCTTTTTTATGACAACAAAAGATGCTTCCTTGCAATGGTAACATGCATGTACATCACCGTATAAAGCACTTGGGTTTAGTGTGAATCGGAAAGTTAAAAGGATTCCACAAAAATCAGAGGCCAGGAAAGGCCATTTAGAAAGCCAGGCCTTGTAAGTATCCTGTTGTACATCCAGGTGTATCGCCCAGATGGCACAGGTATAAAACCTATGAAATGGGAAAAATGAGATCGTGAGTGCTATTATGACTGTTCCACATCTATAATACATTTATCCCAAGAGGCAGTTGTACAGCTGTTAACATATATGGGCTTGTATTTTCACTTGTACTTGCAAAGATATTTAAGATTTATGATGATGGGTATCTTTCCTCTGTAAAGACTGCAAAATAAGGAAATTTACCAAGAGCACAATCAGGTGATGAGATGTACTCACCAAGGATTATTGCAGCAGACGAGTAAGGAAGGCAGCAAGACTTCTCCGTCCTCTCAGTTACGGAGGAATTAAACATAGCACCCTTGTTTCTCAGTTGGTTTGTTCTGTTACAATGTCATCTTCCATTAGCTCTGCTGAAGAAGAAATGGAAGGCATTGCAAAATTGCAATTTGGTTTTCAGAAGAATGCATTTAAATGGACACCTTCAAGAAGTTGAGAATTTTTCAACTCTGAAATGCAAAATATTTTTTGTAGTGTTGTTTTAATACAGCTCTTGTGCAGTTGGAGTTAAAAAATAATTTTATCTGTTTGCACGGTTTAAAAAAGATATGTGTAAACTGGCTCTTAACAGACACTCAATCTTAAAAATTGTCCAGGAGAGCATTAGTTCTTATTTCTGCTGTAACAAACAACCACAGACTTATTGGTTAGGGTAACACAAATTTATTATCTTTCAGTTTTGGAGGTCAGAAGTCCAAAACCAGTCTCACATAGTTAAATCAAGGTATTAACAGGGCTGTCTGTATTCCTTCTGGAGGCTCTAGAGAAGAACCTATTTCCTTCCTTTTTCTAGCTTCTAGAAGCCTCCTGTGTGCCTTGGTTCCTGGCCCCTTCCTCCATCTTCAAACTCAGCAGCATTTTAAATCTTTTTTCTGACCATTTTGCTTTCCCTGTAATTACATTGAACCCACCTGAATCATCCAGGAGATTATTCTCATTGCATCTCAACATCTTTATCTTTTCTTAAATTAAAAAAAAAAAACTTTAATAGAATTTATTGTCAAGTTAGCTAACATACAGTGTATATAGCATGCTCTTGGTTTTGGGGGTAGATTCCTGTGATTCATCACTTACATACAACACCCAGTGCTCATCCCAACCTGTGCCCTCCTCAATGCCCATCACCCATTTCCCCTCCCTCTCCCTCGACCCCCCCGCCCCCCCCCCATCCCCCCAGCAACTCTCAGTTTGTTCTCTGTATTTAAGAGTCTCTTACAGGTTTGCCTCCCTCTCTGTTTGAAACCATTTCTTCCCCTTCCTTCCCCTATAGTCTTCTGTTAAGTTTCCCAAGTTCCACATCTTAAAACACATAAGCAAAATTTCCTTTCGCTGTGTAAAGTAACATATTTGCAGGTTCTGGTGATCAGGATATTGTCATCTTTGGAGGGCCATTACTCTGCCTCCCATATGGGATGAATTATTTTGCTTCCTTGTGAAAAGTTGCCTTTTTTTTTTTTTTTTTTTTTTTTTTACCAACACTCCCTCCTTCATCCCCTATCTGAAATTAAAAACAAAAACAGCCAAACTTGTATATTCCCAGTCTCACTATCACAGTTTGGTATTGAATTTCAAATGCTATGCAATGGTTAATATATTAATACTGGTCAAAAATGTTTGTTAGATGATGAAAACAGTTCCCCAAGAAAGAGAGCAATGTATTCAGATTTTTAAAATGTCTCACCAGCACTTCGCCCTCACTACAATCCCAGAGTCTGTCTTCAGCAAGTGTTACGCATAAGAGCAGTATTCTTAAAGAGATGCTTTCTCTGGTTTTTCACTTAGCAGCTCCAATGATTATCAGGAAATAAATCAACCGTCAGCAGTCATAGACAGCTATTTAAATCCGAGGTTTGAACATCTTAATTGGTGCATTAAAAGTTGAAGACTCAAAGTCACATTAGATACATAAAGCTGCTCATGTACATAAACTACAGCCCAGTATTCCATGGGTAAGAAAGCATCACGTTGTTTTCTGCATTAAATTAACTTGTTTTGAAACCTGTATTTGGCAAAACAAGGAAAACTAGGATACAAATCTTAGGCATATATCACAATAGGGAGCAACTGTCCAATTGTCTACAGTAGATTCAAAACATGCACACAGAGTAAACCAAAAAGAACCAAGAAACAAAAACCAAAAACCAAAAAAAAAGAAAGTTTGTTTTTAAGCATTGTAATAACACACCAAGTTGTTCTTTGAATCCCCTGACCTGGTCATAGTTGTTTAAATTCATCACCATGAACTTTGATACACTTTTCTTCTTTCTTTAAAATTTTTAGACCAAACAATTTGTTTTTCAGGGGATATGTTAAATATTGAAATCTCACTTTTAGGAATCTGTTTGGACTTTGAAATAATTATGAGCCCTATAGCATTGTATTCTGTAGTTTTCCTTTTTTAAGCCACAATCACTAGAGGAGCACCAAATGTAGACAAGGATTTTCTATGCCAGGTGAGTTGTTAAGAAAGAGATCCTGACCATCCATTGGACCCACAATTAGTTTTGGGCAATATAATCCCTATATTCTAAAGTGTCCTTAAAATCTATTAAGATATTATTCCCTTTAGATCAGTACTATTTAGTTTCACCAAATCACAGTTTTACAACCTAATTAAAGACTAATATTCTTACTTACAGCCAATAAAACTATCTCTGTCTATATTTCCATGCCATTTTCAGATATGACACAGAAACGTAATTTACGGAACAAAAAGATTGTTATTTTAAATGTTATTTCAATGTACTAAATAATCAGCAAAATCTGGAAAGTTACCAGAACTTTAGATTTTGTGAAATTAAAAAAGAAGACGCTATCTAACTATATTTTGTAGAGATAGTTAATGTAGTATTAAGGATGTTCTTAGGTGTAGATTTTTATTTTATAATGGAACTAGCACTTTTTTTTTCCATTGAACGCATTTTTAATAGAGGTAATTATTCATTTTACAAAAATTCTTTTTTACATTCAACTTTCCCCATAAACTCAGGATGTTTAAAAGTGGAATATTCCCATGCCAACTACTCAATTAAAAATGTGTGGGTTATCTATTTTTGGGATAATTCATGTCAATTTTTAAATCCTGGGTTAATTAAATTTGACCCCACATCCCAGCATGTTATTGGATATTTATTTAACAAATGCAAATAAGTTTAAATGTAATCTTAATATTAACCACTGCTTATGTAATTAAAAAGTAGAATCAACTAGGGGGAAAGTAGGAATGTATTTTTAAGTACACACAGACACACACACACAGGATATGTTTGTGATGATCCATAATATGCCTTTATACTAGGGTGAATAATTTAAAACTGATGAAATGGAGCTGTCATTTTTAATCCCTATAATTACTTTAAAGCAACTTTTCAGACTTTCTTTGAAACATATTTCTGGCCACAAGTCCTCATTAGACATTTTACATTGCCAGTAAAGATTATATTTGGATTGCAAAATATCTGCTTTGCTTTCCCAGTTACTAGAATATTGCCTCCAGTACTTACAGAGAATGTATTTGTTCTTCTCAAAAAAAGTCAGAGAGCAGAACTGATTATCAGGTGAAGACTTGAAACCATGCGGCAAACATTCCTGACTTTGCGATGTAATAGTTGAATATTTCATAAAATCACGCGTTGCTTTGCAAAGTGATTTAAAGCAATTGCTTACCAATACATTTTATTTCATTTTATAATATTAACTTGAATGTATCCAATAGCACATTTTAGTTTCATATTTTCACTTGTCCAGTGGATTTATGGCAGTACTCTTCATATTTTAATCATATACATGCTATCTACTCAAATCAAACTTTTAGCAACATTATTTAAATTTTAAACATGCCCATTCCTGAAAATAAAAAAATTAAATATTGTGTGTATATATGCATATATACATTTAAAATAATCCTCTTCCTAAATTCAGAATAGCCATTGAATATTGCGACACGTTGACTACCACCTTCTTGCTAAGTATGTGATATGAACCATGACATTACAATCTTAAAACTGTAACAAGAATGAGTTATGTTTGTACTATTTCCCATTCTCATTATATTCTTTGTCACACAATGAATTAATGTTGTGCCATTTTCTATTCTCATTACAATCTTTTCCTTATGAATGGGGTATCAGAATTTTAATGTCTTTTGTAATCTGTGAAATATAGTAGTATGTTTTGTTATACTACTATGACCTTGCTAATATTTTGCATTTTGATTGGTTAGTCCAAGCTGTAATATATAGAGTAAGGTTAGAGTAATTGGCCAATGAAATAATTCTTAGTGTTTTTGACTGTTTTTAGCCAATGAGTTTAAGAAACAGTTTAAAAATCTTAATTTTTACATGTTTAAAAAAATGATAACCTTGGGATAAAGGACAAGTATATTTGCGGATAGAAAATATATAGTGACTTTTTCACGTAAATCGAAAGCAGTATAGAGAAATTATTTCAGCTTCAAAGAAAATGCTAGAAACGTGTTTTCCTTCAGATTTCATTACCCTGTTAATTACCCTTTTTCTGACTTGAATGCAAATAAACATGACAAAACAAAGTGATTTGATTGTTTTGTCTACACCTTTAGCTGCATCTTCCTGTCAGCCTGTTATATGAAAAGCTGCACTGACAGCAATATTTTTGGCCCTACGAAATTTGCTATTATTATTTCACGTTTTAAATGGGTGTTTGATATTGCATCAGGTTATAAAGTATTTCTGTGCAATTTTTATCAAAAACAATGCTATTAGGAGAAATGGTTTTGAAGTAAGTCCCAGTTTCTGTTTCTTGGCCCTTAAACTACTTTTAGAGCAATGTTTCCAGTTGGCTTTGTCACACTGATATGTATGACTTTTTTTATATTTCTCTCTTCACTTGTCCGAACTCTTTTTGGAAATTGGTGCTGATACCATGAGAAAGACCCACAGCGTGGGGGCTTTTATTTATTTTTTAAGTTTATTTATTTTTGAGAGAGAGAGAGACAACCGGTGGGGGTGGATGAAAGAGAGGAGAGAGAAAGAATCCCAAGTAGGCTCTGCACTGACAGTGTGGAGTCTGATATGGGGCTCGAACCCACGAACCACAAGATTGTGACCTGAGCTGAAATTAAGAATTGGATGCTTAACTGACTGAGCCACCCAGGTGCCCCAACAGTAGGTGCTTTTAGAAGAAAGTATTTGAGGGGCACCTGGGTGGCTCAGTCGGTTAAGTGTCTGACTTTGGCTCAAGTCATGATCTTAAGGCTCATGGGTTTAGCCCCATGTCAGCTGTGCTGACAGCTCAGAGGCTGGAACCTGCTTCAGATTCTGTGTCTCCCTCTCTCTGCCCTATCCAACTCACGCTCTGTCTCTCTCTCTCTCAAAAATAAATAAACATTAAAAAATTAAGAAAAAAAAAGGCTGACTTAATTTTTGACTGACATAATTTGCTGTATGTTGGGGTTTGAATACAATATGTAAATCTCCGAAGGAGCAAACAAGGTAATACACGGACAGTTGGAAGTGAAAACTGTAACTAATATAAAATGTTTAATTTGAGCATTAATTTCACATAATGGACTTTTACTACTGTTTTGGCAGTAGGAGCATGAACGTGGCAGGGTGGTAGCTGGAGAAAAAAATAGCTTTTTCCAGTTTAGAAAACTCTGCGGGTCTCACATTTTGATGAGTGTCTAGACCACTTTGAGGCTGTGCCAAGTTCTAGGTATACTATAGACACTAAGAAGTTATTCAACAGTTTGTTTTAGGTCATTACAAAAAAAAGGTGCTGTACTGGCTCATTCTGTCTTATTAAGTAGGATAACACGTAACATTTCCATGGTGAAATGGCAACTATCCAAATATACTTCTGATCTAGAGCCCCAATTTTTTAATGTTTTGTATAAATCTTCTAAATATGTGGCTTCATTTTGATGCTCCTGCATTTTGGTATTAAATTTTACAACTCTGTGTTATTTTTTCTCATTCATTCAGCCATTCAAGAACTCTCCAGAGGTGACTATTTCGACTAAGCATAGCGCTATATTGTAACTTTGAATTCATTACCAATTTTATTAAAGGAAGAGTTTGCTGTTCAAGGACCAAAGCAATTCTCTTTATGCCATTTATACACAGCAGTTTCCAGTATTCGTATAAGCAAAAACAAAACTTTCCCAAAGGCTTCTGGTGGCATTTACAAAATATGGTATGAAAGAAAAAAAAAAAACTGATTCAGAGACAGGAAAGTTCACTGTGGGACCAGCCCACTCTAAGCCTGCTGTGTCAAATCTGAGAATTTCCTTACTCCCTGTGAGAATAAAAGAACTTTATCACGCTAAAACGTCTTTAAGTGTGTATGAGGCTATTCTTGCCAGTAAATCATTTATTCAGCAAATCACCCATTCTCTAGAAATAATGTAGGTTTTTACAGCAATTACAAGTTTAAAGTTTTGCTTCACATTTCTTAATGCCTTTTATTGTTTATGGTTGGAGTTCCCTAGTTGCCTGAATTTCGTTACAGATAATACAGATAATTCTTATTTGTCTATTTTTCAAATTTCTAGATATCTTTGGTATGCAATACTTATTTTTAATCTTTTGCATCGACATTTAATTTCCAATCACTATTATATTAAACATGTTAAAATAAATGTGTCACTTAGTTGTCTTGCTTTGTAACTGAGAACGTCATAGGGGTTTATTACCACATTTTTCCATGTTCGCTTTTGAATGGCAATTAAGTTTTTTTCATTTCCTTTCATACTGACATTTCATTAAATAAGTTTCTAGATTTTTCAAAGATCAACATGCTTGAAAAAATTGAAAAAATTGTCACAAGAATTTGTCACAAGAAATCACAAGAAACTGTGATCCCAGATACAAGGTTGCTGATACAAAAAAAAATGTTAATTTTCAAATCAAATCCACATAGAAGATGGAGCGGTAAAGAAAACTTAAAGTATAATCGTTGATGAGTCAAATCAAACTCAGATCTTCATTGAAACGTAATTTGCAGGATAACTTCAAGGTGCCTCACCCGTTATGGCAGCATCGAGGGACCAAACTATTCAATAATAGTCCTTGTTCAAGTTGTCCTACTTGATTAAGGCTGAGCAAATTGTCACAACAGCTTGCTTAATGTCCCTTGGCATCAAATTTTGCCTTCTGGCTTGACCACAAAGTTTCCATGAACTCTAATGGAAGTTGTGAACACACATCAGAGAGAAGATGTTATTTTCAAACAGAAGAAAGAGGAAATGGAAGCATTGTGAGGCTGCTGCCTTTTAGGAAGAAAAACACATATGCTGATTATCTAACATCTAACAATGATTTGACGAAACCTCATTCTAGGTTGCACGATTAAATATCAAGAGACTCAGTATACTGCTTATTTGTTCTTGTTCTGCTAAAAGGAAAATGGCTACAATTTCAAAATATATAAACTTAATGGCCAAGGATTCATTATACCACACATTCACCATGGGGCATGATGGATTTTCTCAGGAAGTTAGAAAATAACAGGTTTTATTTTTAGTATATCATTGTTAATAAGTCTAACTTTTTTGAGTGTTTTCTGCATGTTGGTCACTACTGTAAATTTTTTGGTACAGAATCAATGAATTTATCACAACAACCATCCAAAGTAGATACTGGTACTTTTGCTCTTTTATAGATGAGGAAACTAAAGCATGAAAAGAGCTGATGTAAATTTCCCAAGGTATGCACAGTAAGTAAGTGGTGGATATAAAATTGGAGCCCAGATAATATGACTTCAGAGGTCTTGTTCTTAACCACTAAACACCGCCCTAAATCAAGAAAATGTGTCACTACAAAGCTGTTTTCCTGATTGTAGTATCAGCTGAAATAGCTCAAGCACATCATTTCCCAATTCAGGTGTCTGTGTCTTTAGGAATTAATTGGCCACTATACCAAACTACTTGTAATTCCCCAAATGTGTTTAATGAAGGCAATATTTTTGAGATATTTCCCAATATATTTTCCTTTCTCAGCAATCTAACATCTTTTCCTGCAGCCTTTCTACCTTTAAGGCAAAGGTGGGAGAATATAAAGAAAATAATAACAAAAATAATACAGAGAAAATCCTTCCCTGACAGGAAGGGCATAGAAGGCCCTTCTCTTTATCTAGGAGGGAGAGGGGCGGGAAAGAGAGAGAATGAGAGTAAGAGATAGTAGGAGAGCATGTCAGTCAATGAGCCTTATCTCAGGCCCCCTCACCCACTTAAGGTAAAGTCTGTGAAACAAGAAGAATGGTTTGGGGCAATTACAGAGCTAGTTCCTCTGGACCTCAAGCCCATAGAAAAATTTCAAGGTCATTTGAGGGGCCCTGTACCAATACATAAACTTGATGGGGTAGAGAGTGTGAGAGAGCCTCACATAGGTCATCACTTATTTCTCATAGTCTCCAAATGTCATGGGAGAGATTCAGAGGTTGTCATGGGATGTTATGGGAGTCTCAGTGAGTATCATCTAAGTGTATCAGCAAAGAGTAAGGCACTATGCAGGGTGAGTGAATCTCATAGCAAATGCTCTGAGGTGGACCTCCCAAATTACTGGCCAAATGAAGACTGGATTGAGTTTCAGAGCCTCAACCTTGGGGAGACCAGTTGAGTTCTCTAGAAGCTGTACTCACTCTAGTCCATACAGAGAGAATTCCCACAGGTTATAGGTGCTGAATGACATCCACGGAACTGTCAAGAAAATGACATTTCAAGTGGAGAGCCTGTAGAGAAGGACCCCTTCCCTTTCGCAGTGAGATGCCTGAAGTTTTCCTGTCCCACCAGAAGAGAAGCAAAGAAGATGGGGATGGATGAAGAAACCTTGAAATACAAGTTTCTCAAGAGACATCTAGTTTATCTCAGGGCAGGGGGACTTGCATAAAATCTCAAGTAATTCTGTTTCAGTACTTTTTCTACTCATCAGTGAAATGGTAGGAGAGCGACAAGGTGTTCAGTGCAAGAAGAAAATCATTAAAGAGAATCCTGAAAGTTACATTTTTCTGTCTGTATTGTAGTTGTAGTGAGCAAATTCCCACCTATTGCAACATATGCTATTGTGTTTCCAATACTTTGCACACATTGATGCCTGTTTCTTAGATGTCCTTCCTCCCCCACTATTTCCACCTTCCATTTTTTGTCCATCTCTTGAGATTTGGTCCGAGTGATCTTTTTGTCTTCTCAAAGCTCAAATATGCATGCTTAATTTGAGTTCCCATGGAACCCTGAGCATTCCTCTGTCATTACGTTCTCTTCTTCTTATCTGTTTTCTCCCCACTGGACTATGAGTCTACAGGGAGAAACCACGTCTTATTCATCAGTGTATCTCTCCTCAGTAGCACAATACCAGGCATGGCAAGTAGAGGCAGAAGAATTCAAAGTTTTAAATATGGTAGTCTGTTAAAAAAAACCAACCAGCCAGCCAACCAACCAACCAGCCAACCCACCTCCTTTTTGCAATACTAATGATCACCTTTGCTCTTTAAAAAGAACTGTTGAAATCATCCTTGGAACACTTATGTAGATTCCTGGACTCAAGCTACTAAAACTCCTCACATTGTACGTGACTTTGTTCTATAGAAATTAGGACTGTTTCAACACAAAGAACACCGAACATTAATCTCACCAATGTACCAATGGAGGAAATGGAAACTCAGCCTGTCAGATCATTCAGCAAATAGTCAGATCCTAGTCTCTAGGTGACTAGCAGTCACCATCTGGTCTCAGGGCAGGTGGCCTGCCTTATCCTTTGCTCTTCTTTCCAAGTACAAAATAGGGGATTTCCTGAATTTCTCACACCATAGCTTCTCCATATCCCATACTAGGAGATTCAGTGATGGAAAGTTCATAGGTGTATGTTGGCCAATTTTCAATATCAGGAACTCTCTGCCTTTCTATGATAATAAATCTTTTTAGTGTTTATTTAACAAACCCTTGAGTAATTAAAGTACAATTAGACCCTTTTTAGAGACTTAAAACTTGAAGTAGAGGTGAGTGTTTTTGACATATGTGTATGTGGATTGAAGACAGAGCCTGAAATGCTATTGAAAAAAATTACCAAGCTTTAATAAACTTTACGCATGACTTGACTGCAGTTGTACATCTAAAGAAAACAAATATAGTTCCTAATTAATTCACCTTAGAATAGCAACTATTTGTTTAAAATAAGCAGTTTAGTGAAAATTATAGATAATGCTTTCGAGAATTTTTAGTGTGTGCCTTTGTTAAAATTTCAACCTTTATAAAGAGACTTCACTTTTTAAACTTTGTTTTCCCAGTTTCAGTTCTATAGTTGGACTTTTTCTAAACCTGTGTTCTTACTCTTTTATTTTGATGTTACTCTGCTATTTCACATAAAGTCATATCTCAGAAAAGATAATTTAATAGAAAATTTTTTATTTTTAACTTTTTATTCTTTATGCTTTCTTTTCTATAGTTCTTATACCTAGATTTTTTGGAAGAAATTGGAGATTTGTTTCTGTGCACAGTTTTCATTCTTGACCATTTCCATGTTATTTGTGGCCACAATTCCCTCTCAAATTAGATTTAGCCCTCTATGGAGATTTTGGTATCGTTTATTATCTTGAATTTCTTATTCAGTCAACAGATCATATATCAAATAATTAAATATCTATCATTAGGAAGTACAAAGTTGGTTAAGACACATTTCCTCCCTTAAGGAAGGGATCTAGTTTAAGATATAACACACACACACACACACACACACACACACAGAATTATAATATATGTGTCAGTTAAGTGAGAGGATTGGATGAGATTAGCTCTAAAACTTTTCAAGCTCTGTAACCCTGGAACTGTGTCACTGAGTTTATGAACAAAGAGTGCTTTAGCCATTCTCAGTAGAGAGTGACCATTCTGGAAAATGGTCATCTAGCAACCTCTCTGTGATAAGGCATACTTAGAAACTCATATTCTCACAACTGAACTACAGAGATTATTGGGGCCAATATCTCCCTTTAGTCCTCTATTTTATAGCTTTAGTGAAGCAGAGAAAGGTGTTTAACATTCAGGTAACTACAGAACAATGCAGATGACAAATAAGGCAGAAAAGATGCTTTGAACAAATGTACAGCAGCATAAATGCAGGTGGATGATGATGATGTAGGGGGAGAATAACCAGGTGTGAATGCTGGGAAACAGTGGAAATAAGCTAAAAGGGAGACCAGGCCAATTATAAAGAGCTTTGAATACAGCAGAAGGCATTTTCATTGCATCCTACAGACTGACATCTCTGAAATTTTGTGAGCATATTTTTGAATTGGGCAGTCTGATATTTTAAGTATTTGTTCGGGATGGGAACTGTGAAAGTATCAGATATTGTGATAAAAGGAAAATTCTGTCAGAATACCACAAGGATCAAGGGAAGAATTAGGAGTTTGTAGGCAGTCTTCACTATTTCAATCTGTGTGGTTTCTAACCAACTCCCCCAAATGAATGGGATGTGGCAGCGAAGAGGGATGTGCTGAAAGCCTCTAGTCATCCAGATTCTCTTTAATCTGGGATATTTGAAATGCAAGTAAGTGACTGGTGTGGCAGCCCTCCCTGTGCATTTCAAATGTGTGAGTCACATCATCGGAGAGGAGGAAGCCAGCAAAGAATGTGGTAATGTGGTTTTATGATCCATCTGGCAAAGATGTGTGATCAGTGTATTGGAAAACCCACCTCCAGGCAATGCGGCACCATTGGAGGTTTTGGGGCAGGTGATGGACGTGATCAAAGTAGTCTAATCTGACTTTGAAGGGTTGAAATACTGGAAATGAGGAAACCAGTTGAGAAGCTATTTCATGAGTCTAAATAAGAGGTGATAAAGGCCTGGACAAGGAAACGAAGCAATCAGACTGGAGAGGAAGGAACCAATGCAGACAACTTTAGAAAGACAATTGATACGGTTTTGCTGATTAGAGCCATCATTGTTCAGTGGAACTGGCTTATCCATTGTACAAGATAGACCTGACAGATTTGAATCTTAAATCAAATATGTACCAGCTTAATGGCCTTGGGAAGTTCATTTAACCTTCTTGATCCTCTTTTCCCTCATCTGTTGAAAAAGAATACTAATATCTGTATTGAAATATTATAAATTAAAGAAAGTATACATCTTTGTACATAGAATACAGGTAGCAGGGATTAACATAATTTTTCATGCCTGTTATATATGGGGATACAATGGGAAGATGAGATGGGAAGAAGAGAGGTGGATGATGTCCCTACCCTAGGAACAGAGAGAGCTGTGGTGCCATTGACAGAACATTAAGGCAAAAAGTTGAATTAGTTCAAATGCGTGTGTTACATTAAACGCTAGTTTTCCTAATTTATCTCTATCCAATGGCTAGCACAGCTATGCACAGTTAAGCAGTGGATTTAGAATCCAAATCTGATCAACTTCTCTGGACTAAAACAGGAAAATTAAACAGAATGGACACAGGAACACTGAGACAGTTGCAGAGACTAAATGGTGGAAAGGACTTGTAAGATGGGGCTTCTAATTTTAGTGTAATATCCATTAGGCTACTTCGTATCTTATCCATATACTGAATGTTTAATGTGGGTTTAGCTAAACATATAGTGTGTTTCTCTATTGCATTTTGCCAAATGACCTGTAGGAGTTACCATCCAAATACAAGTACTTTAGGAGCAGATCATTAGGTCCATGTAAGGAATATATTTCAGAAAGCCGTACTTATGACTGCTCAATCTAAACATGAAGGAGTTATAAAAAACTGTAATTGTCAAAATAAGAAAGCGAGCAAGAGTCTGGGTGTCTCCCTCTTGATTCAAGCATCAAAATAGTTTTCAGAAGGGATGCCTGGGTGGCTCTGTTGGTTAAGCGTCTGACTTCCGCTCAGGTCATGATCTCACTGCTCGTGGTTTCCAGCCAGTGTCGGGCTCTGTGCTGACAGCTTGGAGCCTGGAACCTGCTTCGGATTCTGTGTCTCCCTCTTCTCTCTGCCCCTCCCCAGCTCACTCTCTCTTTCTCTCTCTCTCTCTCTCAAAAATAAATAAACATTAAAAATTAAAAAAAAAACAGTTTTCAGAAGGTATGTTAATCCATGACATAGTTTGTGATTTTGCACACAGCTATCTTAGAAAAAAAATAATATTTTTAAAGGATGCCATTGTGTAGAGTTTTGGTCTTTTTATCTTGAGGACTAATGGGAATTTCTCCATCACTTCTTTTAAGACGTTTTATCATGTGTAGTGAATGTTGTTAAAAGAGCAAGTTCTGAAAAGCTCTGACAGCCTCTTCAGCAAAAGATCCGGGATTGTCAGCCATTGATGCAAAGGCCTGAATCTGCTTTGACACCCTAGAATAGGCTTCTGGCAATGTTATGTCTTTCTTTTAGATGTTTGGCTAAATCACACAGCGCAGAAGCTGCATCATACATTATGCCTAAGTCATAAACAAATGCTGCTGAGGTAAGGGTATTCCTTAGTCCGTTGTACTTTGTTCAGTGTTTTGAAACTATAGATGTGTCACTGGAATACATCAGTAAACATTTCTCAGGGTTTGGATATGCGTTCAAAATGGCTTTTATAGATCTTTTTATTTGAGTTATCTGAAGGAACTTCTCAACATGACTAATTTTAAGCAGCCATGTTTTCCTATGAATAAAACAACAATAAACTATTTATGAAAAAGAAGTATCTATGGGGGGAAAAAGCCCTAAAAATAATGGAGCTTAGTTGGGCTCTATGGTAGGCAGAAAAACGGCTCCTTGAGATCTCCCCATCAACATCTTTATTCCTGGAACCTGTGAATATGTTAGATTATGTGGCAAAGGAAAATTTAAAGTAGCAAATAGAATGAAGATTGCTCTTCAGCTGACTTTCAAATAGGAAGATTATCCTGGATTATCCAGGTACACCCAGTATAATTACAAGTGTCCTTAAATGTCTAAGAGGGAGGGAAAAAAGCTTGTGTCAGAGGATGCTATGTGAAAAAGACTCAATCTGCCGTTGTTGGCTTTGGAGATGTAAAGGTGTCATGAGCCAAAGAAAGCAGGCAGCCTCCTGAAGCTGAAAAAGACAAGAAATCAGATTCTCCCCTAGGGCTCCAGAAAGGAACACCACCTTGTTAACACCTTAATTTTAGTCCAGTAAGATCCATTTTGAACTTCCTACCCCGAGAACTGTAAGATAATCAATATACATTGTTTTAATCCATAAATTTGTGGTACAGTTGTTACAGCAGCAATAAGAAACTAATTCAGTCTATTTTTTTTTCAGTTTACTTATTTATTTTGAAAGAGAGAGAGAGAGTGGGAGAGAGCATGCGTGAGAAAGGGGCAGAGAGAGAGAGGGAGAGAATCCCAAGTGGGCTCTGTGCAGGGCTCAGTCTCAACAACCATAAGATCATGACCTGAACTGATATCAAGAGGAGATGCTTAACTGACTAAGCCACCAGGTGTCTCATAATTCAATCTGTTTTTAAAATAAGATTTATATATGTCTGAATAATAAGGAGCTTCTGAATCCTTCTCAATCTTTAATTAATTAGAAACCAAGTTAATACAGGCATAAAATTATGTTTAATGTTAGCCTTATAAAAACTTTGCATTTTAAGCAGTAATATATATGTGTGTATATATTATATAATTTATATAATATATATAAATTATATATATTATATATACATATTTATATTTATATTATATATATAATATAAAATATTATTTATAAAATTAATATAAAATATATATATATAAAAATATATATTATATATTATCTTCAATTTTTCCTTTTCATGAATTTATAACTTTTTTTCAAAATCTGCTCCAAGATCCATCTTTTACAGAAAACGGCTTTGGATTAGTTCTCTTAAATCTTACCTCTAGTATGTTTCACCTGAAAACAAAGTTAGTAATTGAAGCTAATTCAAAATTATGGATCATTATCACATAACTTATTTTTGGTCTCATAATGCATTTTCTTTTTTTCCCTCTACAATTCATTTTCAATTATTATGTTGAATATATTGTCAAAATAAAATGGAAGAGTAATATACTAATGTACTTTGGTCTACACCTAACTCCATTATACCTTGGTAGTTTCTATTGGTAAGTAAGTATCAGTAGAACAATGATCTCTCCCATTGCCATTCCATAACTGCCACCCAGCAATATTGGGAAAAAGTCAGAAAAATATGACGTTATATTTGTAGCCTGTAAGAAATCAGGACAGAATGTTTTAAATTGGCCACCCTCAAACACAGATGGAAACTGTAATTGAGAAACTAGAGAATCTTCTAAGTTTGAGATGATTAATTTTTACAAATTTGCTATGTTGTAAGATCAGATGTTATTTCTTTGATGTTTTACTATGGAAAATTATAAACATAAACAAAAGTAAACAAACTCTTCTAATGATCCCCTAAGTATTCATCACCACGCTTCAACAATTATTAACTCATGGTCAATTTTGCTTCATCTTTCCCTCACTTATTTTTCTCCTCGCTACATATTCTGTTTAGGCAAATCTCACACTCATATAAATTTGTCCATATGCATTTTAGTATACATCTCTAAAATAAAAGATTTCTTTAATATAAACACTTTCTTATTTCATGTCTAAAAACCTAATAAATAATGCTTTACTATCATCAAATATCTAAGTATTATTCAATTTCTGTTTGTCTCATTGTCATTTTTCTTCAGCACATATATATTTTAACCAGAAACCAAATGAAGGCCATACATGATGAATGATTGACATGTGTTTTAAGTGTCTTTTAATCAAACAGATCTCCATCCATGTCTTTCTTTTGTGTTGTAATTTATTTGTTGAAGAAACCGAGCCATACTTCTGGTAGAGTATCTTCTCTCTGGATTTTGCATATTGCGTCCCCATGGTATCCTTTGATATGTTCCTCTGTCCTTATATATTGACAATTGGATCTAGAAGACTTTTCAGGTTCAGAAGGCTATCTAACTGCCTCTCTTTTTTGTGATGTCAGCAAAATACATTTTATTTTTCAATGTTGTTTATCAATAAGCAGTTTGTGCTCATCCATAATTTAATCAGAATGAAAATTTAATCAGAATGTGAACTATAGCCCAGGAAGTTTTTCAGTTTTCCATTCTGAGATTCCTTCTGATGCCATAAATGACTAGACCAGAACATGTCTTTTTTTTTTTTTTAGAATAATGGAAAATAATACCTTAAGAAAGAAAAACTTTATTTCTTAAAAGAGCTCATGACTGCTTTAAAGGTAGGTAAAAGGGGGTAACTTAAATAATAAAATCTAAATACAGGATTATTTTTGATTGAGAAGACTTTCTCCATCTGAGCATTGGACAGGAATGGCCGATTCCAGGACATGTGGAAAATCTCACTCAATATTCTACTAAAATATTATTAAATTTGAAATTTATGATATGATCTATATCCCAGTTTTAGAGATAAGGAAACAGAGGTCTCTTGAAGGTTAAGGAACCTGACCCATGTTATATAGTTGATAATGGCTTTTGCTATAGGATTGGGAATCATGTTTAACGTTCTCTGAAACCACTTTCACATTTCCACTATAGCATTTTATTTCAACCAGTAAATCTATTCAGCCTCTATAACTTTAATTTTTTAGCCGAATCTATAGAATTGAAAAATTATATTCAGTAAGTCTGTGATTTAATCAGGCCCTCTGTTAAAATACAAGATATAAATCTTGAATTATTAGTAATATACAAGTAAACAAGCAACATCT
The DNA here is from genome assembly GCF_024362965.1 of Panthera pardus. Lineage (NCBI taxonomy): Eukaryota > Metazoa > Chordata > Mammalia > Carnivora > Felidae > Panthera > Panthera pardus. Next base: position 44,450,982 of record NW_026526654.1, read on the forward strand.
GATAGATTTCCACTTACATATTATTTATAGACTCAATTTTCAAGAGAGTGGCAATGCTCATAAAATAAAGAAAGCAAATAACCATGTATAGAGAGTGAATCTGCCTCTCTATATTTGATAAGTTAGGGGTGAGTTGTTACTATCTATCACTGAGCTGTTTGGCTTTAAGAAATAAAACTGATTATCTCATTATAAATTCTTGGAAATAAGCATCTACTTAAAAATAATTTCTTATTTGGCTCACGCTTGGCATTTCTCTGTTAGAAAAAATTAGAAGTAAAGATTAGTAAAACCAGAGAAAGAAAAATAGTGTCATTAGATGATTAGCAACATTATATTAGCAATTCTCCCTAAACTCAAATGAGTTACGTATGACTCCTTGTTTAAAACATTAACAGTATTTGGCAATATGTTTATTCTGGTTTTTTTTTATTGCATTTTTGCATTTTTCTGTCATCCAAGTGAAATATAGTTATTTCAAGCTTCCTGGTGGTTGGTTCTTTAGGAACAGTCTAATAAGACAATTCCAGCTCCACAGGGAGCTAATTAATATGGAGTACTGGAACTACCCACATCAGGCTGCCAGTCAGCTTGGGGACAGTTTTCTTGACACGTGCAATGTGACGGACAGCTGACTCATAGAGTTTATGTGATGAATTAGAGAATTGAATACTGTCACCTTGGCTGAAATTCCACTTTGCAAAGAAGGGGAAATTTATGATGGATACGTAGGTAGACAGTAATTAATTAGCTAGATGGGAAGATAGGAGGTAGATAGGTAGGTAGGTGCGTAGGTTGAAAATTACCTTGTAGGTATCTTTATACTGAGCATAGATGTATCTGTAACATCTTATGAGGAACTATCAAACTAATAAATGTTGGGCATCCCTGATGAATACAAAGAAATGTATCACCTCCAATGAGCTTATGCAGATGGGAAGTAATATGCAAATATAGCAAAAATTAAATGATGAGGTGCTTAGTTATAATTTTAGACAAAAATTGTGCTGCAGTCACAAAAAGTGCACACAATCATGTGTTTGTTGAAACCAGTTCAGAAGTATGATTACTGTTGCATCTATCCATTATCTATCTATCTACCTATCTACCTATCTATCTATCATCTATCCATCCACCCATCTCTCTATCATCCATCATAAATCTTTCTATCTTTGTATTTCAGTGTTAAAACAGACCATGTGCCAGCAATAGTTGGAAGTTTAGTTTTCTCTTCTGATAGTTGAATAATTTTCTCCTGAAAAAGAGCCCTTGCTTTCAGTAAGATTTATCAGGTTAAAAAAAGGTTTTGATTTAATATTTGAAGACGGAGTTAATCTCCTGCTGTGCTTTAAGCATTTGAAAACCTGCTGCAAAGTGGCATTTCAAAGACAGCTTAATATTAAATTCAGTTTGCAATATTCATATCTAATTGTTATAGGATGCGTTGTTCTGTTAATAAGTAGCAGAATAACAATGTTATTATGTTTGGCTTTCACAGGCATTTTTAGACCTTTGTCAAAGGATGCTGTTCTTGTAAATGTGTAGAGAAACATTTATACATGAACTCCTACAGTTTTAAAAAATATGGGTTGTCATTTTTTATTCAGCTAAGATATTCTTGAATTGGTAACTTTACTTATTGAAAAAGTCTAGCTCTAACTTCAAATTCACTGTATTATAATATAAAAATGCCAATGAAGATAATGTAACACGTGCAAAAAATATGCCATCTCTTCTAGAACATGATAAAATAACCACCGAAGCCTAGGTATTAGAAGATAACTATTTTGAGTAGAAGGGAGATTTTGATTGACGTTTTTTCTTTCTATTTCAGCTGTTCTGTATGTTCAGAGTATCTTTTTACCCCCTATACAACTAAAAAAATAAAAATCTCATGTTAGAATACTACTTTTATCTGGAGCAGAAGAAACGATTGAGCATACAGTCATTATTAATCATTCATAGCGTGACAGAAAAGTTGACTGTTGTAGGAAAAATCAAGTCAGTTTTATTATTCATTAAGACATTCCTGAAGGAGCTAACTTTTCATAGAAAGAATAGATAATAGAATTATAATATTTCACATTTATGATGTGAAATATGACCATGTGCTAAACTGCTTTGCCTTTTTATAATCAGACTTTCCCAATGATTTATGCTAATTTAAATGATATTATTACTATCTATCATCATCACCATTCAGACTTTGTTGTTTCATTTTTTTTGCATCACACAAATGGCAGTAATTTTACCCTTTCAAAAGAGAAGCTTATCCTAAAATAAGCTTTTAAAACATGTTAACTATTAGTATAATCATTAAAATTATTTTAAATGACCTTATGAGTGTCCCACATTTGATCTGGGCATAATTTCAGTTTAGACTCAAGAGTCTTTGACCGTAACCCTGACTTCTGTGATCATTATTTTTTTATGGTAATGGCATAGGTGTATAATTCATTTCTAATTGTATTATATTCATAGTTTGTGCTCATTATCACTTAGGTTTACTGAGAAAGACACCTGAAGAAGTTGTTTGGCATTGGTCTCGGCAAAATAACTAAACATTTTGTTCAGCTTATAAAATAAAGTTAATGGAATTTTAACAGCCATTTGTTATGGGGTCATATTAGATATATATATATATAATATATATATATATATATATATATATTATATAATATATATAATATATAATTCTTGCCTTCTGGTTAAATGGGAAGATAAAGATCATCCAACATTCTTCCTCATTTTGTCTTTTTTTCAGTTTTCTAATATCATTCAATTATCTCTCACTCTTTCTCTCTTCTACGGGCAAGATGAACATTCAACCTATCCATCCATTATTCTCTGAGACTAACATCTTCACCTATGGCTTCTCTCTCATTCCGTCAGATCCTCTAAGACCTTCTTCTAATAATTAGCCCATCTTTCTCTTGGTTCCATCATTCTGCCATTGCCCATTTTCTCTCCTTTCCTTCCTGGCCAATTGACTCCAGTTTCAGTCTCATTGTTCCCATGCTCTCTCCACCCACTCTCCACTCACTGCAGTGGGTCTCCTTTCCCCGCCTCTCTACAATACAGAGTGCGTTGTTCCTGGCTCCACTGAACTTTTCCAAGAGGAGGAGTAACATTCTCAGGTGTATGTCAAAAAGTAATCACTCTAGTTGCCAAGGTGATGAAACTACTTGCAGAAACAGGAATGTGGACACTTATCCAGAGGTCTAGGAGCCAGAGGATGGTTATCTGTCAGGATGGGGCAGTGGGAATGACAGGAAGCAGAGAACACAAAGAGATATGTAGAAGTTAGGATTACTATATTCACTTACCTTGGCAAACATATAACCCCACCTGTATCTGTAAAACACTACGCTATTAAGCAGGATATAAATATACTATTGTCCCAGGGTAGGATTAGCTGAGGTAATAAATACATAAAAAGGAATTTTAAATTAAATTTTATTACACAGTATAAAATGATAAGCAGGTCTCAGATTGGGAAAATAAAGGACTCTCAAATTTGTTCTTCCTACCTATGGCTTTCCAAAAAAAAAAAAAAAATAGGAAGAACAACAAAAAAATCATCGTGGTACTATAGAGTGGAAGTGAAATTTAAAACCAAGGCACAGAACCATTGTTTTATAGCTTATATAATTAATGTAGGCTATAAATCCCAATTTTATATTAGAAGTACTATATAAGTAAACCTAGCTCATATTTCTTTTTAACATACATTCATTTCAGATAGCAAGAAAAAATAATTTCTTTTATAAGGCATGAGAATTGAATTTGAACTTGAGAATTAGTTTAGTTCTATACAGCACATGCGTTACTCATAAAGTTAACACTTGCCTTTAAATAATATTTTGCCCCTAAAAGAATTAACATTCTCATTAGTAAGTTATGTCATATAAAATTTGCTATGTGTGTTACTATATATAATATTTGCTGATTTCTCAGTTGCCTTCTTACTGGGTTTTTCCTCCCGTTACTACTTATATAAGATATTTACTTCAGAAAAATTTTTTGAGTGTTCTGCTCCAAATGCTGTGCCAATGCCAGAGATAAAAGGGAATTAGAAGCATTCTGCATTCTTACCTTTGCAAAGTTGCTGGTCCAGAAATGTCCCTCTCTGCCACAGGGTCTTTGCACACACTTTTCTGTCTATAAAGCTCCCACACTACCTCATCCTCTCTAGGTGTTCTTAGCATACTCTCAGCGAAGCTTGCCCTTTTCCTTTTCAACATTTGTTACAATTGTTTAAATAGTTATTCATGTAATCATTTACATAATGCCTATATCTCCTACTCTACTGTAAACATTATGAGAACAAATGTCCCCCCCCCCCCCCCCCCGAGCCTAGCATGGTGCCTGACATATAGTAGCAGTTCAAAAATACTTGTGGAATGAATGAATAAATAAATGACGCAGCTGCTCAGAGAGGGAACATGGAGGTAGAAAAGGAGACAAGTCAGGGCACCTGGATGGCTCAGTCAGTTGAGCTTCTGACTTTGCCTCAGGTCATGGTATCCTGGCTCATGAGTTCAAGCCCTACATCTGGCTCACTGCTGTCAGCACAAAGCCTGCTGTAGATCTCTCTCTCTCTGTCCCTCTCTGCTCCTCCCCCACTGTGCTGTCTCAAAAATAAATAAAACATTTTTAAAGAAAAAAGAAAAGGAGACAAGTCAAGGACAGAACACCAAGGCTCACCAATATTCAGAGAAAGGCAGAGCTAAGGTGAAACAACAAAGAGGAGGGGAAGATGCCTGGGAAAAATTTCCATAAAAAAACGTAAAAGAGATAAACAAGTATAATGTCGTAAACTTCAAAATTAGAGTTATAATGTCAACAATGTGTTAAATGTGATCAACTGTAGTTTCAAAGAGACCTTCCCTGACCCCCTTTTCGCTCCTGTCCTCACATTTTACCTAATTTATCTTCATGGCACTTATCGATTGATTCCTTTATACACTTGCATCCACCCACCTACTTGTACGTACATTTAGGTATATCAGTTTTACAAATGTATTATTATTATACAATTTGTAGAAATTGGTTACAGCCTGTTTCCCCCATAAGAATCTCTGTTCCAGGAAACCAGGGACTTCAGGTATTTTAATTTATATTGCCATCTACACCGTCAGGACACATGAGAGGAATCAAGACACTTTTTGAATGATGCCGTAGGGATAGTTTATCTGATTGTAGGCATCCGAAAGGCATTTGATGACCTTAAAAAGTTTCAGAAATGGAGCGGCCAAAGCCGTACTGCTACTTAGTTGCTACAGAGAGTTTATCCCAACACTGAAACTCTCAGCCGGCACTCCATCCCCAAACTCCATCCAGTCACAAGACTGAGACCGAGGCCTGAAGTCTCTGGGTGACAGCTCTCAGAGGTACGGAAAACTATGGCAGTTCTCTGCCTCTTCTCCGCATTTACACAATACGCGATGACGAAATGGGGCAAACAGGTGACGGTGAGCACCCCTGTTTGGGAAATAGAAGAATGGAGACAAACAGCAGTCTCTGGTCTACAGCAAACGTGAAGACTCTCTGGGGAGACTATGACAGTCTCCTCCTTTGGGATGCCTTCTTCCTTTTCTAATTTACTCCGTGGCTCCTGACTCCACCCTGCAAGAGATTCTTTTCTTCAATCCTTTCGGACCACATCAGAAATTTTTTCTACCTGATAGCTTAACAGATTTCATAGGTAACAAATTCTCAAGAAAGGCAAGGGGTTCAAGAGTCAACCTAAATCTCCAATAGTCACCACAAGAGTTTTTCGTCCGGGCTCAGAGTTTCTTTCTTCAGTCCAATTTTGCCAAATTGATTCCAATTACTTCCACATGCCAATAACCACATTCACAGATATTTCTTTTTTTTTTTTTTTTAAAGTTTGTTTATTTACTTTGAGAGAGAGGGTGGAAAGGGGCAGAGAAAGAGGGACAGAGGATCTGAAGCAGGCTGTGTGCTGACAACACAGAGCCTGATGCAGGGCTCAAACCCATGAACTGTGAGGTCGTGACCTGAGCCAAAGTCAGATGCTTAACCAACTGAGCTACCCAAGCACCCCACAAATATTTCTTTCTTAAAAAGTTCGTAGATCTGTTTTTTTTCTCTGCTTTCTCATCTCCTTACTTCTCTCTCAATTTGAAGGAGGCTCCTCAGAGGTTACCCAGCTGCTGAGTGAAACTGTTTCCTTAGCTTGATCTTTTACCTGAGTCAGTTTAAGCTGTGTGAGCTTCACGGTAGGTGTGAGGGCAATTTCCATAGTCTGGTCTTTGTCACAGAATAGACTTAATTGGGTTTTGCCGTGCTAAGACCTTCTGTTTTCGTTCTCAAATAAGTCACTGATGCTAAAATTAGGAGTCTCTCAATTTTGGGAATCTCTTGATTATTCTTCATTTCTGCTTTGATCTGGATAGTTCTTTCCTGAAGGGACCTCCTCTACTATCATGTCAATTACAGCCATTTCCACAAAATGTATGTTTTCAACAGTGTGTTCTCTCTCTTCCTGATGCTACAAGTTCATTAAACACACGTGCTACTTTACAAATCATACCACACAACAGTTTTGCCAAATATTTTGTTTCTGCAGAATATGAAGTGCCATGTTTCCAAATTCTAGCGTGTTTCCTTACTTAACCAACACAATTGCTCTGCCAATGTCACATATGCTAATTTTCTTATTATTGGAACACTCCTCTCTCCATGAAATTTCTGTATTTGTCAGGAGAAACTAAGTTATGCTGCAAGAGCAAACAACCCCTCAATCTCAGCAGCATAATTCCTGAAATTTGACTTCTCTCTCAAAGCTTGAAATGAGGGCCAGAGTGACTGTCTAGTCACTTCAGGCAATAATTCTGGCTGCATTAGTCTCACGGATATGCCTTCTCTACACCACACCCACACAATTTCCGAGGCAAGGGAAGCCCACTTTTTGCACACTGCTCTGGGGCCTCCCTGTTAATGTAGGGTGAAAGACATTACTTGTCTTGCTCTGGTTTGCAAGTTAACTTTGAAGTTCAAGAGAATTAATGAGCCTCGGACACACCTTTGACCCATGGAACACGTGGATTAATTTTGCCCCATTTCTTCCTTTAGATACAACTGGCCTGATTTGTAGTCTAGTTCTTGGAGGAACTTTCTGCAAGATGAAGCAATTCTTCAGTTTAAGCTGACCAAAAATGCTTTTCTTATTGGAACTCTCTCCTCCCCTGCCTCACTCCCTTTGCCCAATACTACTGCTCCCTGGGTTTGCACACCTGACCGAGTAACAGATAAAGTATAAATGAAGACAACACTCTAAAAAGTGCACCAAGTTGCCTAAGAAAGCAGCCAAACTCCTTACCTACCATCTGAACCTTCGTGATCCAGTCCCATCAACTGTGAAGTGTCATTCCTCCCCAGAAATCCCTGGTTCTTTCATTCAGAGACATTGAACAGATAACTTCAGTTGTATCTGTTATAGTACCTATTTTTCTTACATGGATGAGAACTCTGGGATATGTTTATATAGTAATACATTCAGTGAGTAGTTACTGAGCTCGGGGCTTTATACTGTACTTAAAGTAAGAATTAAATCAGGAAGACAGAGAGGTAGCAGGGGTGAGAATGATAAACTTGGCCACAGTCATTCAGCAATTGAGTATTGACACAGAACACAACTCAGATTGACTTCAATTTTAAAACCACACTCTCATTTCAAAGCTGTACCTACTGTCTCAATAAATATTTATGAGTTGTTGCACCCTAACAATATGAATATAGTGGGTTATTTATTTTCTACATTTGTGTATGTGGGAGTGTTAAAGTATTCCAGACATCACATTTTCAGGGCATGTGATAATGCAGGAGATTGTTAGGAAAGTGCTGCTCTGAGAACATGTTCTACAGAGATCACGTAAGAAAACAAATTTGAAGGAGGAAAATTAAAGCACCATATGTAGCCACGTAAGAAACAAGATAGATATTCTGACAAGAAATAAATTCTCTCTCCCTCTCTCCTTCCTCCTTTTGTAGCAGCTCTGGGTCTTTGTACGCCATAACCTTGGTCTTTATATCTAAAGTAAGCATTCTAATTCTCAGCACCATGAAGCTCACAAAAAAATAAATAAATAACTATGATGTGTTTACTTAATTAGAGGGCACAAAAACGACACTCTGATTCCATTCTTAAAAAAAAAGTGTGGAAGTATTTTACAGTGTTGCAAAATTCTTCTGCAGTGTCTCACTTAATTCCTCTAGTGCTGTGATGCAAATTTTTTTTTTTTAATTTTTTTTTAACGTTTATTTATTTTTGAGACAGAGAGAGACAGAGCATGAATGGGGGAGGGTCAGAGAGAGAGGGAGACACAGAATCGGAAGCAGGCTCCAGGCTCTGAGCTGTCAGCACAGAGCCCGACGCGGGGCTCGAACTCACGGACCGTGAGATCATGACCTGAGCCGAAGTCAGACGCTTAACCGACCAAGCCACCCAGGCGCCCCCTGTGATGCAAATATTAAAGCAAGATTTAAAAATCAGCAAAAAAAAAAATGATGAGTGAAATATCGTCCAGTTTGGGTACAAAGCATACTTTCTTATGCTTTTTGTTGTGGATTTAGTATTTGTAGGAACTGAACATTTTCTTAATATGAAATTTCTGGAAATTGAGCCTTCCAATCTAAAAGCTAATGCAAAATGTATTCGTGTCACTACGATGTCAATGATATTTCTCATCTATAGAAAATCATATTAAATATTTCACCATTATTTGTTTAATATTTTTCTTTATAATAAGTTAAGCATCCTTCATAAAATGAAGAAACGATTTTCAAAAAATACAGGGAGCTGATTATATTAGTATATTCAGCCTGATTAAAGATTTTTTTTGGTAAAAGTTTTCACAGACTTACTAAAATGTAACTTGATTTTTAAAAGTAGAAACATGGCCCAATTAATTTCACAATTAATTCATTTGTTCTACAAAGCTTTGATTTTTTTTTCTGTCTAAAGATTTTATGTAGGACAGTTAGAGAGACAAGCACTGAACTCAGGATGGATAATTATTTTATTCACTAGCTCTTCTAAATATAAAGCTACACTAATAATAGGAAAATTAAAAATGATCATTAACATAGTTATCCATGAAACCAAACTACCCTTTGGCTGGATAACTATGAAGTTATAGAGCTTCATTTGAGTTGTTTTTGAACAATACATCTTGATTTTGACTAAAAGTCTCATAACCACAATATTTTCATTTTCATGGAGTATGAAATTACTTGCTCCAAATAAGCGAGGTATCATCTAAGTGAATTATCGCCTCTGTCTACTTCTAAAGCAAACATAGCAAAATTAATGCAAAGACGAGGAAAGTGCGAAAACTGCAAGTACAATTCTGAGAACATTGGCCGTCATGTACTATAATACTAGAATGATCACCGCATTGCGTAATCCAGAGGATGTGTGTATCCACGCAATATTTGAATTTTGTGCAAGTTTGGTGACCTTTAGGGCTTCTCGCTCTTAAGCTTTTGTGTGTGATAGAATTTGGTTTGTTTTTGTGTTTTAAAGTTAAGAATTTTCATTCAGGGAAATTGCAGTGCTTTCTCCGTACTGCAAAACTCTATATATGTAATGGGAGGATTCGAGTGGCTTGGTGGCTACAGACATGTTCCTATGCATATATGAGTTGCAGGTAGTACCTTGGTTTACAATGTAAATTTTATGTTGTGTGTGCTGCAAAATAATTTTTAGTGCATACCATTAAGTTCCGTTGGTAAATTTGTTAGATTATATAAATCTATTTTACATTTGCATATGACATGGAATTTACATTTGATTCACTCACTTTCAGGTTGCAGATATAAATCTAACAATTAATAAACTTATGATCATCTTCATTTTTAATCAGCAAAGAATAAATCATCTGGGTAAGAATTTTATAAGAATATAAAAAGGTTTTAGGAAGAAAGTGCTAAGTAATGTTCATTCAAGAATAGCATAAATTAGATTCTGTGGACCATTTCACATATAAATATAAGGGTCTATTGATCGAAAGAAGTCTTATTCATTGTTAATCTTTCAAAGATGAAAAACAAAACATGTCAACTAGTCACATTGCATAAATGTGCCACTAATGATAAATAATGAAACAGTTAATTTTCTTTAGTGAGTAATAACAACAAATTCCGAAAAGTAAACATTTAATTTCATGTTATTAAAAAAGCTAACAAGATTTGATTTCAGTATTTTAATGAGAATGAACTGATATTGTTTTAGCCTGTCAAGTAGTAGTGACTCTGAAATTCTTCTGAAGTGTTTGGGACTTGTAAACTTTGATTTATTTGATGTAACTTTATTAGCTAGATATTTAATTATTTGTACTTTAATTTGCTCATTCAGTCAGTATAATATTTGGGTCTTTTAGGGTAAATTGGCCTCCAAACACAAATTGAGTACCTACTCACTACAGTGTGTTAGGCAATACAGGGACTTATTGAGAAAAATCTCTTCTTCCTAATTCTCCTCCCAAAGCAATACACATTCAAAATACCACTCTCTCTTTTTTTAAGTTTATTCGTTTTGAGAGAGAGAGTGAGAGCAGGGGAAGGGTCAAGAAGGAGTGGGAGAGAATCCCAAGCAGGCTCTGCACTGCCAGCACAGAGCCCAACATGTGTCTCCAACCCACGAACCATGAGATCATAACCTGAGCCGAAACCAAGAGTCTGATGCTTAACCTACTGAGCCACCCAGCTGTCCCAACATAATGCTTTTTTTAAACAAAACCCAAGAAATGCATAAATGTTCTCAATCCATCTGTCCCCAGCCATTTCCAATTTGCTTCTTACTCTGTGCTCTGATAGGCCATGGAATTACTTCTAATTTGCTTATCCAAGTTTCTCTGTTCCACACATACTGCATCAGTATGTGCTTCTTGGACTATTTTGTGACTCTATTTACTCCAACATCTTTTGCCTGAGAACTTAGAAGAGAAGAGGTTAAAAATGATGTAACAGTAGGGGACTTCTGGGGAAGATGGCAGAATAGGAGGATCTTAAACCACTTCATCCCATGGATACAACTAGGTAACACCCACATCAGTGTAAACAACCTAGAAAATAACTCAAAGCCTGGCAGAACAGACTATCTATAGCTAAATTTAGAGAAGAGGCCACATCAAGGAAGGTAGGAAGGGCAGGGGTGTGACTGGGAACTAAACAGATGGTCCGTGGAAGGGAGGGACACTATGAATGCTGAGAGGAGAGAAAAATACACCCTCACACTAGGCGCCTCAGTCACAGGGAACTCACATGGGGAAGATGAATCCCCATAACACTTGGCTCTGAAAACCAGAGGGACTTAAATTTGCTACTTCTTAAAATCAGCAGGGCTTAACTCCTGGAACTTTAAGAATAAGGGGGCTCAGCTCTTGGAGAACAAGGAGGGCAAGAGGAAACAGTCTCCACCCTTAAAGAGAAAGCATAACAAACAGCCTCCTGGAGATACAGCATAGAAACAGTGGTTTGAAAAATGACTGGGGTATAGGATGGAGATGTGTTTACTAATCTCAGAGCATGTGATGGAGGGGAAGAGATCATTGGGAGACTTATCCGAGAATAAAAGAGCTGGCAGGAATTTTCCTCCCCTGCCATCCAGCCTAAATACATGAACACCTGCAGGAACCAGCACAACAGCAATCCCCTCCACCTAGCTTGCTAAAGTGTGCCCTGCCCACACACACTTCTCCTGGACCACCCCCTCCAACCTGGCTGGTCTCTACAGGAGTTTTCTCAGGCAGCTGCTGGTCTCCTCCTGCCACAGACCTGTGCAAACATTGTTAACACTGCATGCCCTGCCCCTGTGCTCTCCTGTGGACCTACCCCCTCTATGCCCTTGGCTGGAGTCCATCCAAAGCAGTATCACAAGTCAAGCAGTGTGTAAGCAGCCCTGACAGGAGCCAGCCTCACTCCAAAGTGATTCCTTCCCTGGGGAGAAAGGAACATAACTACACACACCAGTCCTAGTGCAGCCCTAGCAGTGGGCTGGGGACAGACATCTGGTCTGAAGGCAAGGTCCACCCACTAAAAAAAGTTTCCTAGGAGACAACATAGGGGAAAGATTCTGCAATTTGGTGTTATTGCATCTCTGGCAAACACCTGGTCTGATTCAAACTCAAGCCCAAGGTGGCCCAGACAAGCTCACTAATATCAGAGGGACCAAACTCTGCCCACAAGAGGTAAAAAAGCCATTGAAGAGAACTGAACTAAAGGTAAAAGAAGCTCAGCCATGGGGTGCCTTGGTGGCTCAGTCAGTTAAGCATCCGACTCTTGGTTTTGGCTCAGGTCATGATCTCATGGTTCATGAATTCCAGGCTGACAGTGCAGAGCCTACTTGGGTTTCTTTCTCTCTCCTCTCTCTGCCCCTCCCCTGCTCATGCACTCTCTCTTTCTCAAAATAAATAAACTTCAGTAAAGAAACTTTAAAAAAAGGAGCTCAGCCACAACAGTAGGGCACATGCAGCACACATAAGAGATACTCCAGGTTCTGATGAACAGGGGACATTACACTGTAGGGCACTACAAGACCTCTTCTTCAAAAGACCACTTTCAATAGCAGGAGACATAGCTGACTTCCCTAACATGTAGAAAAAGACACAGATTTACACAAAATGAGGAGACTGAAGATGATGTCCCAAATGAAAGAACAGTACAAAGGCACAGCAAGAGAGATAAATGAAATGGACATAAATAATATGGCTTATAAAGAATTTAAAGTAATTGTCATAAAGATACTCACTGGAGTTGAGAAAACAGTGGAAGACCTCAGTGAGGTGCTCAACCAAGAGATAGAAAACATAAAAAAGAACCAATCAGAGGTGAAGAACTCAAAAATGAAATTAAAAATGCACTAGATGGAAAAATAGTAGAGTAGAGGAAGTGGAAGAATGGATCAGTGACCTGAACAACAGAGTAATGGAAAGCAAGCAAGATGAACAAGAGAGAGAAAAAAAAACAATAAAAAATGAACCTACACTTAGGAAATGCAGTAACATTATCAAGTATATTAACATTTGCATTGTAGAATTCTCAGCAGGAGAAGAGAGAGAAAAAGTGGGCAGGAAGAAAGTTTATTTCAAGAAATAATAGCTGAAAGCTTCCCAAATCTGAGAAAGGAAATGAAAATCTCTCTCCAGGGGGGAAGGAGAGCCCCCAACAAAATCAACCCAGGAGGGCCACACCAAGACACATAGTAATTGAAATGACAAAAAAGTAGTGATAAAGAGGGAAATTTAAAAGCAGCAAGACAAAGGTGAACAGTTACATACAAGGGAAACCCCATAGGCTATCAGTTGATTTTTCAGCAGAAATTTTTCAGGACAGAAGAGAGTGGCATGTTATATTCAAAGTGCTGAAAGGAAAAAAAAAACGTGTAACTAAGAATACTCCATCCAGCAAAGTTATCCTTCAGAATATAAAGAGAGATAGAGTTTCACAGACAAAAATTGAAGGAATTCATGACTACTAAACCAGCTCCATAAGTTAAAAGAGCCTCTTTGAGTAGAAAGGGAAGACCATAAGTAGGAGTAAGAAAAGTAGGCAACACAAAATCAGTAAAAAAAAGAAAGTATATCTATAAAAATTAGTCAAGGGATTCACAAAATAAAAGGATGTTAATGTATGATTCCATCTACTTGAAATAGGGGGGAGAGAAAATGGGCTAAAATTTAAGTGACTATCAATTTAATATATACTGCTATGTGCATAAGATGTTATATACAAATCTAACGGCAACCGCAAATCAAAAACCAGTAATAGATATGCAAAAAAAGAGAGAGAAAATAACTCAAGTATGTCACTAAAGAAAGCCAGCAAACTGTGAGACAATAACAAGAGAAGAAAGGAGCAGAGAAGAACTACAAAAACAAACATAAAACAAGTAACAGAATGGCAATAAGTACATACCTATCAATAATTACTTTGAATGTTATTGGACTAAATGCTGCAATTAAAAGACATAAGGTGACAGAATGGACAAAAAAAGCAAGACCCATTTAAATGCTGCCTAAAAGAGACTCATTTCGGACCTAAAGATACATGCAGATTGAAAGTGAAGGGAAAGAAAATCATGCAAATAGAAGTGAAAAGAAAGCTGGGGTAGCAATACTCATACCAGACAAAATAGACTTTAAAACAAAGGTTGTAATAAGAGACAAAGAAGGACATTATATAATCATAAAAGGGAACAATCCAACAAGAAGATATAACAATTGTAAGTATTTATATACCCAATATGAAAGCACTCAAATACATAAATAAACTAATCAACAGTAATACAATAATAGTAGGGGACCTTAACACCCCACTGACATCAATGGATAGATAATCCAAACAGAAAATCAACAAGGAAACATTGGCTTGGGTCACATCATGGTCCAGATGGCTCTACCAGATATATTCAGAACATTTTATCCTAGAACAGTAGAATACACATACTTTCAAGTATACACGGAACACTCTCCAGAATGCATTACTTATTAGGCCACAAAACAAGTCTCAACAAATTTAAAAAGATTGAAGTCATACCAAGCATCCTTCCTGACCACAATGTTATGAAACTAGGTATCAACCACAAGAAAAAAATCTGTACATGTAAGTTAAATAACATGCTACTAAACAATAAATGGGTCAACCAAGAAATCAAAGAAGAAATTAAAAAAATACATGGGCACATGGGGTGTCTGGCTGGCTCAGTTGGTTAAGTGTCTGACTCTTGATTTTGGCTCAGGCCACGATCTCATGGTTCATGTCAGTGTGGAGCCTTTTTGGGATTCTCTCTCCTTTTCTCTCTGCCCCTCTCCAACTCGCACATGCTTTTCCCTCTCTCACTCTCCTTCTGTCTCTGTCTCTCTCTGTCTCTCTCTCAAAATAAATAAATAAACTTAAAAAAATACATGAAAACAAAGGAAAATGAAACCACAATGGTCCAAAATCTTTGTGATGCAAGGGAAGCTGTTCTAAAAGGGAAGTTTCTCAAGAAGCAAGAAAAGAATTTTGAATAAACAGCTTAATCTTACACCTGAGGAACTAGAAAAGGAAAAACAAACAAAAACCCCAAATCAGTAGAAGGAAGGAAATAAAAGAGCAAAAATAAATAAAGTGGAAACAAAAAAACAATAGAACAGATGAATGAAACCAGGAGCTAATTCTTTGAGAAGATCAACAAAAGGCATAAGCCTTGAACCAGACCCATAAAATAAATAAAATAAAATAAAATAAAATAAAATAAAAAGAGGCTCAAATAAAATCAGGAAATGGAAGAGGGGAAATAACAACTGACACTCCAAAAATGCAAAGGATTGTAAAAGGACACCATGAAAAATTATATGCCATCAGATGGACAACCTAGAAGAAATAGATAAATTTCTAAAGACATACAACATACCAAACTAAATCAGGATGAAATAGAAAATTTGGACAGACTGATTACCAGCAATGAAATTGAATCGGCAATCAACCCCCACCTCCCAAACAAAAATCCAGGACCAGAAGACTTCACAAGTGAACTCTACCAAACATTTTAAGAGTTAATACTTAATCTTATCAAACTAGTCTTAAAAATAAAAGTGAAAGGGAAACTTCCAAATTCATTCTATCAAGCCAGTATTACCTTGATACCAAAACCAGATAAACATACCACAAAATACAGAGAACAACAGACCAATAACTGTGATGAACATAGATGCAAAAATCTTCAACAAAATATTCGCAAAACAAATCCAATAATACATTTAAAAAACCACATTCAACATGATGAAGTGGGATTTATTACTGGGATGCAAGGGTGGTTCAGTGTTCACAGATCAATCAACATGATACATCACATTTACAAGAGATAGGATAAAAATCATATGATAATTTTAATAGATGCATAAAAAGCATTTGACAAACTATAACATTCATTCATCATAAAAACCCTCAACATAGTAGGTTTAGAGGAAATATACCTCAACATAATAAAGGCCATATATGAAAAATCCACAGTCAATATCATACTTAATGGTGAAAAACTGAAAGTTTTTCTCCCAGGATCAGGATTAAGACAAGGATGTCCACTCTCACCACTTTTATTCAACATAGTACTGGAAATCCTAGCCACAGAAATCTGATAAAAAAAGGAAATAAAAGGCATCCAAATTGGTAAGGAAGAAGTGAAACTTTTACTATTTGCAGGTGACATGATACTATATATAGAAAACCCTAAAGCCTCTACAAAAAAAACTAAATAATACAATATAAGGAAATCTGTTGCATTTCTATACACTAATAATAAAATAGCAGAGAGAGAGAGAGAGGAGATTAAGAAAACAATACCATTTACAGTTGCACCAAAAATAATAAAATACCTAAGAATAAATGTAAACAAGGAGATGAAAGTCTTATACTCTAAAAATACTGATGAAAGAAATTGAAGATGACACAAACAAATGGAAAGATATTCCATGCTCATGGGTTAGAAGAAATATTGTTAAAAATGTCCAAACTACCTAATGCAATCTACAGATTCAATGCAATCCCTATAAAAATACCAACTGAAGTTTCCACAGAAGTAGAACATATTCTACTAAAATTTATATGGAAACACAAAAGACGCTGACTAACTGAAGCAATTTTGAAAAAGAAGAACAAAATTAGAGGTATCATAATCCCAAATCTCCAGGTATACTACAAAGCTCTAATAATCAAAACAGTATGGCACTGGCAGAAAAATAGACAGATAGATTAATAGAACAGAATAGAGAGCCCAGAAATAAACCCATGATTATGTGGTCAAATAATCTCTGATGAAAGAGGCAAGAATATGCAATGGGAAAAAACAAAAACAGTCTCTTCCACAAATGGTGTTTGGAAAACTGGACAGCTACCTGCACAAGAATGAACCTAGACCATTTTCTTACACTATACGCAAAATATTAACCCCAAATGGATTAAGAACCTAAATGTGAGACCTGAAGCCATAAAAATCCTAGAAGAGAGCACAGGCAGTAATTTCCCTGACACAGTCTGTAGCAACATTTTCCTAGATATGTCTCTTCAGGCAAGGGAAACAAAAGCAAAAAATAAACTATTGAGACTACATCAGAATAAAAAATTTCTGCACAGCAAGGAAAACAATCAACAAAACTAAAAGACAACCGTTTGAATGGGAGAAGATATTTGCAAATGGCATATCCAATAAAGGTTAGTATCCATAATAAATAAAGAATTTATACAACTCCATACCCAAAAAACAAACAATCCAATTAAAAAATGGGCAGAAGACATGAACAGACATTTCTTTAAAGAAGACATACAGATGGCCAATAGACATATGAAAAGATGCTCAACAGCAGTCATCATCAGGGAAATGCAAATCAAAACCACAGTGAGATATCATCTCACATCTGTCAGAATGACTAAAATTAAAACCACAACAAGTGTTGGTGAGGATGTGGAGAAAATGAATACTCATGGACTTCTGGTAGGAATGCAAACAGGTGCAGCCACTGAGAAATACAGAATGGAGTTTCCTCAAAAAATTAAGACAGGATTACCAAATGATCCAGTAATTCTGCTATTGGGCGTTTACCCAAAGAATGCAAAAACACTAATTTGAAAAGATATATGCACCCCTGTGTTTACTGCAGCATTATTTACAACAGTAAATTATGGAAGCAGCCCAAGTGTTCATTGATAGATGAATAAATAAAGGAGAGGTGTTTTATATATATATATATATATATATATATATATATATATATGTATGTTATAATTATAATTTTTATATGTTGTATGTTATATTATATATTTATATTATATATTATCATAATTTATTATAAATATATAATTTATATATATAATATATATTGTATATAATGGACTATTACTCAGCCATAAAAAAGAATGAAATCCTGCCATTTGCAACAACATGGATGAATCTAAAGAGTATAATGTTAAATCAAACAAGTCAGAGAAAGACAAATACCATATTATCTCTCTCATATGTGGAATTTAAGAAACAAAACACATGAAAAAAGAAAAAAGGAGACAAACCAAAAAAACCAAAAAACTATAGAGAGCAAACTGATAGTTACTAGAGGGGAGACAGGGGCAGGGGGTGAAAGACGTGAAATAGATGGTGGGGATTAAAAGTACACTTATCGTGATGAGTGCACTCGATGTACACTTGATGACTACACGTGAAGAGTACACTTATCATGATGAGCACTGAGGAATGAACAGAATTGTTGAATCACTGTATTGTACACCTGATACTAATATAACACTGCATGCTAACTACACTGGAATTAAAATAAAATTAAAAACTAAAAACTAAATAATGTCACAATAGTATCAGGAAAATAATCCAAGCTACTCTGTCTATGCAATAGAGATAGAATAACACAGGGTAAAAATTTTTTCCCCACTTCAGAAAGGTGCTGTTAGAGCAGAAATTAAACACATGGCAGACGAGAGCACACATCAGAAAAGACCAATGACCTAAGTCACATTATACATTTAAATGAAAAGCAACTGGTGACACCACACAACAGCGATAGCAAAAGGAACCAAAGTAGGAGAGAAAACATGTGCCGTTCAAGCTGAGAGAACTGGTCTGGCATACACATGCTGGGGGCAAGAGTGGACTCCATATAGCTCAAGGACTAGGGTTATGAATGGAAAGGATACATTTTCAGGGACTTCCTAAAATGCTGAAAAGGCTGTGAGTACCTGAAAACAATAATGTTATTACTTTTATTGTGACCCAATGTTTACTCCAAGATCATGTGACCTATTCCCATACCCTGGTTATTTCCTTCCATTTGCAGCCAGATTTCTAGAGAGAATAGTTTGTAATAGCGGTCTCTATTTCCCTGTTTTACTCACTGTTAATTACTTGTGCTGATCACCCTGCAATATGGCTTCTAATACCATCAATTGTTCTTTACTTTGGTAAAGATCACCAGTGTCCTCCAAATTATCCATTGGTGGGTGAATTTCTCTCCTTGAACTTTCTATAGCATTGACAGGCTGAACACTGGTTCCTTTTTAAAAATCTGTTTGCCCTTGGCTCCACGTGTTTTTTTGCCCCAACATTATTCCTCCAAGGTACTGCTTTTTCTCAGTTTTGCCCCATTTCACTAGCTATCCCTCCTTAATTGCTATAGTGTCCGTGTTATCCGTTTTTAAAAGAATGTATCTCTCCCCTGGGTTGCTTCACTGGCTTCTTTTGCTTCCAGTTCAAACGTCTCAATTTGCCTCCAGTTCACACTCTGCTGGGTGATCTTACCTACTCACATTGATTCAAATATCAGTTGGAAAGAAGACAGGATCAAGGGATGTCTTCCCTGCCTTTTATTCACAAACTCCAACAAACTTACCTCCTCCAGAAAGTCTTTACTGATGGTTGACTCTGCTTAAGTATATAACTTTTCTTGATTTGCAGCCGAGTAAGCTGACCCCATAAACATTATTTACACTCAATGCTATTTACTCATTCACTGGGTGTTCAAGAGTTTTATGTGTTGTATCCTTATTTTTTCTTAATTATATTGAAAATCAGGTAATATGTTTAACTTCATTTGTGTGGTACTTAGTATGCTTTATAGAAAAACAGAATTCTCTTTTGGTGGCTAAAAACAAACCTTCAAACCTTTTCAAAGGTATTTTTGACAAAAATCACTTTGGGGTCCCAGTTGTTTCTAAATTTCAAGCATGTATGTGCATGTAAACACACAAACACACACCACACATTACGAAGCAGAGTATGCCACATTATTGGAAAACAACAGTCACGGACTATTTCCAAAATTAAGATATTTGTATTATAGATGGTTTTTCATTATTCACGTTTTAAGTAAGAATGCTTAAAAGGTAAAGCATCACATTTTAATAATGAATTGAAACTAGCTTAATGGTCTTTTAAAATTCTTAAACTCAGATATGAATCTGAGACTAACTGTGTAATGCCATAGAAAAGTACAAATAAAACAATGTTCTAAAAATTAAAATGCACGTGTGAAAAAAATAGGTGTAAAAAATGGTATAAAGAACAGGCAAACATAACCTTTTTAAAAATTTTATTACCCCACTTTAATAATTAATAGGTAATCTTTTCAAGCAAAACTCAAAATAAGACGTTATCAGTAAAATACACGACACCGCATTATGAGATGTTGGAAAAATAACAAATAAATTGCATTCAAGGCAGTTGTGTCCCTCCAGACAGAAAGTGTTTTCTTTAACTTAGCAATGCCTCTTACTAATCAGAAACATTGTGTTTAGATGAAAACTACTAATTTCACTTATTTCTTTAACCTATGTTGAAAAGGTAAAGTTAAAATTAAACATATTAATAAGCTGCCAGTGATGAAAAAGAGAAAGCATTGACCTAAAAATGTGATGATTTTAGTGTCTCCACTGATTGATTACGACTTGGCTCTCCTCTTCCTTCATTTTACTGATGGAGGTTCAGGAAAAGAGCTTATTAACATTGAAAAGAAAGGCCTTCAAGCGTGCGTTTAAAGAAATGTGAAAAGATCCAAAGCATATGATTTCCCCATAAGTGCATATACATAACATGAAAGAAACCCTAAATGCCTTTTACCTGTAACAAATTTAAGACATTTATTTGATTTTTAAAATTACTTCCTAATGCCCATGAGGGTCCACTTTACCTGTTTTCAACATTTCTGCACTTACCATGCCAGCTTATAATTTCTGCAATGGCTTGTTTACCTTTCAAAAAATATTTCTTTCTTGGAGATCCTGGGTGGCTCAGTCAGTTAAGTGTCCGACTCTTGACTTTGGCTTGATCATGAGCGGGATTGAGCCCGGCATTGGGCTGTGCACTGACAGCACGGAGCCTGCTTGGGGTTCTCTCTCTCCCTCTTTCTCTGCCCTTCCTCCTCTCTCTCTCTCTCTCTCTCTCTCTAAATAAATAAATAAACTTTAAAAAAGATTTCTATATTCTGTGACCCCATTTTCACTTTATGTTGTCATAAACTCTCTTTTTCAGTCTTTATTTTTATTTTGAGCTTTCATTTCAAATTGGATCCAAATAAATGAAAATGCTTATATTGAAGTTGTACTTAGTATTTACCAAGTATTTTCCTATGCACTTGAATCATCCTTGTAATCATGCACTTTAATGATATCTTTCTTTTCAAGAACATATGAAGTAGCTAGTAGTATTGTCTTCTCCATGTTGCCCATAAAGAAATCGAGACACAGAAATGATAAACAACTTGCCAGGTCACCCAGCCAATAAACAGCAACGTCAGGGTGGAAACCACAGAGTCTGGATGAAAGTCCATGTATTAAACCACTACACTTTGCTGCCTATTTAATTTTGCTGAAATCATGAAGAATGAAGATGGTATAAAATGTTCTTTTGCTCCCTGGCTTATTTCACTGGCATTAGGTAATCACTCTGTGACTTTAATTTGTAGTAAAAACTTCATGGTTTTTTTGGTAAGTGAATTGTTTTGCCTAATTCCATGCTGGTCCTTTTACAGCGATTACTCACCTTCGAGTGAGGGAAACCCTTTCAAAGCTCGTGGTTTGTAGAATTTTGAGGACAAGAGTAGGACTTGAGGAGTTGAGGAACTGAGCGGGCACTTTCAATTTAGGACCGGCATCTCTGAACGCTTTTTCCCCAAATAGCCTGGAACTTTAACTTGGGAATGCACAGCCCTGCATGACTTATGGGATTTGAGAGTTGATCATGTATCTTCTGTTGAATGTGATTAGCTGCCATGCAGATCACTGCCACTTCCCCCCTTCACCACTTGGCCTTCATCATACCCTACTTGCTTATGTCATCATAAATGTTTTCCAACCCAGGGGTTCCCTGCAGCTCTGAGCTATATGTAGAATCAGAGTCTGGAGACTTCTGCAGCTTGCCCATGACTTTGGAACTTGCTTTCATGGGTAAGCAATGGGGATGTGTCCCTATGTTGGCGGTATCTTGGAGACATGTGGCCCTGTCTGGGACACAAAAAGTTTGTCAATGACTCCCAGATCCCCAAAGCTCAAAGACTCTTTTCTGATCCCATCTGTGATATTTGATGACGTTTCTCTGTCCTTATTTGAAATTCTGTTCTTGTTTAGCAGCAGTGAGAATAATTCCTCTTGCCTCTGTTACTTTTCTGTCTTGCTTTTTGTCTTGCTCAATCCTTTGCCTATGCCTTCAATGCTGGTGTTCTCCAGGCTCAGTGTTCTCTGCTCAGTGTGCCCGGAGGTCTGGTTGCTTTGACTCTCAGTAAAGCTTACATGGACCCAGTGGATGGAAATGAATTCCTGCCTGCTTTGTGTCACTACTAAGAAATTTCTTCCCGGAGAGCACTCTCACACAATATGGAAATCATTTGCTTATATTTATTTACATATCCAACTATCTGGCCCATCTGTGAGCCCCTTTTATTATTCATGTCCTATCTTCAGCACCATTCTGGCTATTCTGTTGCCAACTCCGACTTTCTATTTTCTGCTTTTCTTTGTGCTCTGTGCCCCTGAAAGCTGACCCCTACAGGCTCCATCACCTGGGCTCCTCCTTTCCAGTTTCGCTGGAGCCCAGCCTATGGGAAGCACAGGCAGGAGATGGTGGGAGGCAGAGGAAGTGAGGCAGCTGTGCCTTCATTGTTGTTGAGGTTACAGGCCAGAGCCCCAGTGTGGAGGCATCCCCTCCTCGTGCCCTCATGGCTACAGGAGCCCTGAGAAATCCATTGTTGTTTTTTCTTAACCTTGCCCACACCTCTGTAAAGAGTGCCTTTTTAAAATTTACTTCAGGAGCGCCTGGGTGGCTCAGGTGGCTCAGTGGTTGAATGTCGATTTCGGCTCAGGCCATGTCATGATCTTACAGTTCGTGGGTTCGAGCCCCACGTTGGTCTCTCTGCTGTCAGTACGGAGCCCACTTCAGATCCTCTGTCTCCCTCTCTCTCTGTCTCTCTGCCCCTCCCCTGTCTCTCTCTTTTTCTCTCTTAAATAAACATTTAAAAAAATTTAAAAAATAAAAATAAAAATGTACTTCAAAATCCCAAACGAAAATCTCCAGGCTTCTCTTACCTGCTAGGATTGTGTATGGCAGTAAGTGCCTATTAGCGTCAGGCACGTAGAAAATGCTAAATGAGAATTTATTAAATAAACAGCAAAGTTAAGTTAATGAATGGATACTTAGTTCGTTCCACCCATTCTCCTTTTGTGAAAATATTGTCTTATGGGTAAGGTTAGTAGTCACGAATTATTATAAACCTTTCAGAACTTAATCTCTACTGACAAAGTACCATAATCAACAAAAATATCTCATTGGACTAGAACGATTAATTTCTTTCTAACTTTCCACATTTGGCAATACATTTGCCTTTTTAAAAAACCGCAAATTTTACGAAAACTACACGATTTTTTGAGAGCACAATTGGGGAACATTTTAGCATTTGTGAGGCATGCAGAGGCAGATGCAAGTTTGGTGGTACCGAAAATGGTGTTAAAGTCGAGGTGGGGGTACTCAGTGTCAGAAAGCAAGCAGTGCTAATGTTTAATATAAAATGCATCTGCTGAAGATTATCTTTCAAGCTGCATATCTCTTAAATCTATTACATTAAAAAAGTATACACATGGATAGATATTTCACAAGACCTGTAAATTATCTCACAGTGGGCTATTGATCAGGTTATAAAGGAAAGTGAATAATTACTTAAAGAGAGTAACCAGAAGAAGAGAAATGTGAAAAGATCAAGAAAATATGATAGAAAAGAAGGAAGAGAAGCAATTCCCAAACCAGTAAAAACTGAAACAACAAATTAAAAAAATAGCATGAAATTACCTGGAGAAATAGAAGACTTGCTTTAAATAATGCATAAGGATTTTAGATTTTTAAGGCTTTTGACCCTGAAAGACTATTATAGTATTCTGGATTCTAAAGTGATTTATCCAAACTGATTTATCCAAAAGTGAAAAATATTTCTGACAGTTTGGCTAACATTGTAATTTAGCAAATATTTTATGTGCTTTCCTTATTTGTTTTTGTTTTGTTTTATTTTTTGGTTTCCTTATTTTTAATAATCGAGGATAGTTACTGAAAGCCAAAAATGTTCTACTACTGCAAAAAAAATGTAAGCAGATTTATTTCTTTTTATGGTTTACAGATTAGACTTATATACCATGGTATTTATATTAGAGATAGGGGAATGGGGCATTTTTTCCCACAAAATATTTAAAATATCTGCCAAAGAAAGTATCATCCCCCCAAACCCCACACAGATATACCAACTAATTTTATGTCATGGCCACCACTTTAAAAAGAATGCCCCAAGGAGTGAGAAGGCAATTGCTGACTATTTTTCTTTTATCTCTACCTTTTTAATTTCTACTCTGGGCCTGCCCCTTCTGTAAAATATCTTAAGTGAAAATTGCATTTATCATTACTTATGTTGTTTTTGTTACCAATGAGTAGAAACGTTAACTGTAGTAAATTTAAATGTGCACAATTCATTCAAAAATAATTATAGAAAACAATCAAGTAAGTTTGCCATTAACTCATATTTAAAAACGATTTCATAAGTTAGATTTATCCAATCGGGGATTAGGTATTCAGATTTAGATATTTCAGTTTAAAATTCTAAACATATTTAATGAATGAATAGGATTTTGCTGAGTTCATATTTGCTAATGGAAAGTAATTAATAGATTTCAGGAATCTTGTCTAGCTCTTCCCAAGATGATGTGAGGTGAATAGCCAGCCAGTAATAAGGGTGATCATTTAATAGTTTCTAGATCGACATGACTCTTACAAAGGTTAAATTTTCTTCCACTAGTTTTTTTTCTCGTTAAATCTTTAATGCCATTTTCCCCAACATGTTCTCTGACAAGCACTGAGTCATTGGTGCACACAGGCAAACAGCCCATAAATTCACCCCCTAAATACAAATATGTGCTCACATTCACACGCCTGTGGAGACTCACAGAGGTTTCCGCTCTGGGGTGAAGCGATTTCAAGCTCATCTGTTTAGAGGGGCACTTTAATTCTCTGCTGGCAGAATGCAGTGCAGTAAAGATCCTCCGAGTGGAGCTCAACCACAGCCTACAGCATAGTGTCTTAGGGCCCTACCACCTTGGTGCAAGGTCATTCAAACCCCCTCCCTCTTTCTCTCTCTCCTTTATCCAACTGGGAATTCAACAATACAATCTTGACTGGAGTCTTCAGACTATACCATTAGCTTATTGAGCAACTGCACCTGCTTTTAAATTTTAATGATGCATTTTTAATATGATAAATGTAGTATACTTGAATGGTTTTATACGCAGGTCAGATAAACTATGATTTTTTTTTTACTCTCCAAATATTACTTTCCGAAGTATACACTTATTATCATATGGCTTATAGAGTTACAGATGTGCCCGTGGCTTCAAAATGACTGCTGTTCTGTCCCAATGAACAGAAAGTAGATGTTGAGAGTAAGGGTTTTAAGGTTTTCATAAATCGAGGATTTTAAACAGAATTGATAAGAGTAAAACAATGCTATAGCAATATTCTTCCTGATTGTGTTTAAGGAAGCTTCAGTTTATTGAAACAATATAAAGATGACACATAGAAGTTATCTTGGAAATTATTCAGGACTCCATTTTCCATGGTTTGGGGAAACAGAATTCAAGGTTTCATATGGTAATGACCTGATTAAAACAGGAAATCATCTGGAAATCAGATTTATTTAAAAGTTGGGCCTTGCACATTCTACATACCTTTAATCTTACAGCTCCACAGGGAACTGACAATGACCCAAAAGGAGTGATAGAAGGAAATAGTTCTGTTTTTTTTTTTTTTTGAAAGACTAATCTGCAAAGTGAAACAGACTGTTGAGGTAGAAGATTGAGACAATTTCCCAGGTGATTTAAAAACTTCCTTTAAATTACCCCAGTTATCTGGATATTTCACAAGAAGAAGACACTTGACTTGAATTAATAGGATATTAAACTAATTTCTGTAGTTTTAGTTTATCTTCAAAACATCCTTCGAAATACATAATTATTTTTTAAAGTGCCATTTCTTTGTAAATCTAATAATCGCTACTATTATTTAACACATATTTATATTTCCTGAAAAAGTGGCATTCCTCCTTTACTGTAAAATATTTTTTGATGCGATTGCTGCTAAATAAACATTTATTTTTGCGAGGCTTTTTTGAAATGTTACATATACCTTAAGAATGCCTAAGAGGCTGAGTGGCTAAAATCGGAAGCAATCATCTTAAAATAGTCTTCATTAAAAGGTAAGCATAGAAGTTATCAGAAAGCATCAGTGTTTTCTGAAAAGAAGCATTAACAAAATTGCTTTAATAAATCCAATGCAGTATTGCAATAGTTATCTTTAGGAAAGTCCAATTTATTCCTGATTTTCTCATAAAACATTAGCACAAACTCCTGACGAACTTGTGAAGTTGGATCTTGAAAGCACACACAGTACGCATATGCGCTTATATTAGAGTCACTCACATACAAACAAGGTTTTGGATAGCATAGGCAATTATAAAAGAAAAAAACCTAACACATTCAATATATACGCAGAAATAGGCTGAGAACAAAAAACTCATAGGATAAGAATCTTGTATGTTTGGGTAACACCAGAAGAGTTTGCATTTTTTTCATGACCAAAGAACAATTGTTTGTTTTACCAACAGTAGTTTAATATACAGCCACTCCTATATCTTTCCCTGGGTCACAGAATTTGGAGATGGTTCAGTATGAACTAAACCCTGAAGTTAATTTAATAAATTGCAAAAACCATGACAGTGAAAGGAGTCAGGAAATTAGACAAGAATAGCAGGTAATGGAATGCATCTCACATATCAAGCAACAATATTTATCATCATGCTTTGTGAGATATTAACTAAAAATAATTTGTGTTACTGTTTTAATACATTTTAAAGCTTGTTTTATACATTTGAACTGATTTGTTGATTGTGCCAACCGTTTGGTCTCAGAAACCAAAGGACCTTTCAGCAAATGGCCGGATGAAAAAGCGGGAGCACAGTGAGCGTCTTCCCGGTCTCAGGAGACCTGGCTTCCAGCTCCCCTTTAGGCGAAAATTGGATGTGTGGACCTCTTTTCTCTCACTTGGGTGGAGTCAGTGAGCTGAGGTTTCTTTCAGTTCTAAAATTCCTTGAAAGTGAAGCTGTTTGTATTTCTAGTACTGTTCATATCAGCCAACCAACCCCATAGTCGATCATTTGTGAGATCTGCTATCCTCGCTAGACTGTGAACTTGTCCAGAGCAAGAATCATAACGTTTAATGTCAGCATCTTCAGAGTTAGTACAATGCCTGGCACAGAGTTGTGACTTCACGAGATGCAGTGAATGTATTTATATACACAACAATGACTCTTCTGATCAATGTCAATAATTCAGTGGATACCACACTGCAGGTCCTTATGGAGACAAATTAGCTGAACACGTTGTGCCTTGCTTTCATTATACAGGAAGGGGTAAAATATGTCCCTTATCAGAAAAAACAATAAAACTGCACACTCCTAATTCATATACACAGAGTTATTTAAAAGAATGGGCTTTAGGAAGCATCACAGAGATCATGAGGGGTAAACATACAGAGACTACAGAGGAGATAATTTTCTGGAAAAAGGAGAGATGAAATCTAGAGTCCATGTGCACCCTGGTCTCTTTGCTGAGATTACAAACGTGTGCACATTTGCTCCAGTGTGCTTTTGGACATTAATTTACTAGAAACTGAATTGAGTCCAAAATCTATTTCTATTCTGGCAGAGTAGCATGCCAACGCTTTTTTTCTTTATGTACCTTTGGCATATGTTCAATTATAATTAATTCTTAAAAATAATATTTCAGTACAATTCTGAGTTTGAAGACATTAAGTCTCACTAAAGTTTATTTGGAAAAAATAAGGAACTAACCCATGTCTAAAAAGCATTGGAAGTAAAAGCTGGTTTTGGGTTAAACAGTGAGAAGAGGTAGAAATTTTCAAGTATCATGAAATGGAAGAGGCTTCCATTTGTATCTGTAAGGCACTGTGATTTAATGTAAATACGATCATGGTAATATGCAATCCACATACTTACCGCTACCTGAAAGATTTTTTTCTATTTTCAATCCCCACTGTTAGATATAAGCTTTCTTTTCTTTTCTGCTATATCCTCAATGCCTGGTATATAGTGGTTACTCTAATGAGTATTTGCTGAATTAACAAGCACAGTTCCAAGAATCTGTGGAACACCTACTGTGTGCAATATTGTACTAGTGATTCAAGACGCTCGCTGATATAAGGAAGTAATGTCTAGATCACGTGTAGTAATCAGAAAAGCATTAAGGATCATCTATAACTAAATGCAGAAAAATTGAGGTAGAAAATGGTGATTTTTAAAAAATAAGGGTGCTGAGATAACCAAGAGATTCCCATGATTTAGTGACAGATGTCTTCATGTAGGCACTGGCATTGGAGCTTAGCCTTGGATGATATGTTATGTATGGATTATACATATTACAATTTGGGACAACCATTATACATATTAAAACATAGGGCAAATATATAGTATGTAACTCATATTACAATATGGAGGAGAAGTGAGACTAGATCTCTGTCTATTGGGGCAGTGAAGAATTTTCTTTGATTAGAGCAAAAAGTGTAAATGGAGAGTAATTTGAAGACTTAGCATGGGTCCAATTATGAAGGTTCTTAAAAAAGATAGGGACATTTTTTCCTGATTTAGTAGACAAATGAGTGACATAATGAAGGTGGTATTTTAGGAAAATTAGTCTAGCTGTGATATTTAAGATCATTTGGAATGTTGGTGGAATTTGAAACCAGGGTGACTATTTAAGAGATGATTGCAGTAATTCATATATTAGATCATAAGGGCATAATGGCACAGTCAGAATGGAGCAAGGCAGAATCCAAAAGGAATCATAAAGGAAGAATCAGACATTTTTAAGTAAATGGAGTAGGTGATGAAAGGGAGGGATATACCAAAGGTGATGGGAAGGTTTTGGTTCAGAGTGACAAGGAGAATATTGTGTCTCTTGATAGAGAAGTATGGAAGGAAAATGCATTTTTTTTTTAATTTTTTTTTTAACGTTTATTTATTTTTGAGACAGAGAGAGACAGAGCATGAATGGGGGAGGGTCAGAGAGAGAGGGAGACACAGAATCAGAAACAGGCTCCAGGCTCTGAGCAGTCAGCACAGAGCCCGACGCGGGGCTCAAACTCACGGACCGTGAGATCATGACCTGAGCCGAAGTCAGCCACTCAACCAACTGAGCCACCCAGGCGCCCCAGAAGGAAAATGCATTTTGAGAAAGATGAGAGAGTTTGATCTTGGGTAGACGCAGCTGGGTCACTTGGGGAATCTGGTTGCCATCTTGCAGATCATTAACTTATTCAACATTATTTATTTATCATTTACTATGTGCCAGATAACATGCTAGGTAGTAGAGATTCAACAGCAAAAAAAGAAATCATGTTCCCTGACTTGAGGAAAGGAGATGATGTCCAGCTTGGATCTTCAGAATGAGTGAAAGTAAACCAGGCCGAAGGGAGAGAGAGGAAGAGTGACTAAAATAAGGTGGGCAGCATGCGTTTTATAAAGCTTGAGGGAAGAGGCAGCGTAGAACATTCAAAGAGGTGGCTCAGTGTGAATGCGCAGTGGCAATTTCCGTTCAATTCAGCATTACTCTAGTTTTGGTCCTTCACCTTGGCCTATATCAGTCATACTAGTGCACAAAAAGTGGATATATTTCTTAGGGGGAAATTAAAAGAAGTCATTAATTAATTAAATATAGTAAGTATATGTAAAGGTGATCATATACAAATTTGCATAAAACTGAATAATTCCAGACATTCCTGGTCAAGAAGGATTTAGCAAAGTCATCTATCTTTTTCATAGAAGTCATACTATGCAGACTTCTAATTACGTATAGATCCTATTTCACCCATTATACCTGGAAAAAGTATGACTGAATCTTCTGTATTCTAATAAAGTTACATCCTAACACGATACCACTTGACATGCTAAGAATGGAGAGGAAAAAAAAAAAGAAAACAATTTGCAACTGAACTGCAGGAAACATCTGGAAAGTTAAGAGACTGAGACCTCAAATTCCTGATTTCTGGGGTTCAAAGTTAGAGAAACCCATTAAGGTGAACTAGAGTGGCTAATATTCAAGCTGTGGAAAGAAGATACTAATGACCCTTAACAAAAACTTTAATGCAGTGATCTGAGCAGAACCCAAGGATATAAGTGTTCAGAGGGGAGGCAGACCTGATGCTGTGTGGCCGAGGCCAAGGACCCTGAAGACTAAGAGCTCTTGGCATTATATTGTTCTCACAGGAAGACACCTACAAATATGAACGTAAACTCAGTATAGCTTGAGGCCCAGAGCAATAATGGAAAGCGTTAGACTGTACATGACTAATTCTCAACAAGGATGGAAGTGAGAAACAGGAGCAAGAGTGAACTGAACAGCTTCTCTGGTGTTCTTGTTTTTGTTTTATTAGATGGGTTTAAAAAGTAGATTGACCTGGGCATCTGGGGGGCTCCATCAGTTAAGCGTCTGACTCTTGGTTTCGACTCAGGTCATGAACTCACAGTTTGTGGGATCGGGCCCTGTGTCGGGCTCTGTGCTGGCAACGTGGAGCCTGCTTGGGATTCTCTCTCTCCCCCTTTCTCTGCCCCTACCCTTCTTGCACACGAGCGCTGTTTCTCTCTTTTTAAATATAAAATAAATAAATGCTTAAAAAAAAGCAGATTGACTCACCTTAGGCCCAGTTCTTGATCAGGTTGATTTGACATTCAGAAGTCAAGGAGGCCACAAAGAAGAGACCAAACTTCCTGCTTAAAGAATGATGTGTGCATTTTCAAAAGATTAACAGAAAGAGAGAAGGAATTGTGGCTATTCCTACTTCATAGGATTGTTGTGAGGATTAAACAAATTCATACTTATCACTTAGAACCATGCTTGGTATATATATATATATATATATATATATATATATATATGTGTGTGTGTGTGTGTGTGTGTGTGTGTGTGTGTGTGTGTATGTGTGTGTGTGTGTGTGTGTGTATGTATGTTGGGGGGGTAGGTGTGGGTGTGTTAGTAGAGAAACTACTTGGGATACAAAATCATCAGAGGTTTCTCTTGATGAGCATGAAACAGAAATAATGTCAAGTTGGTGTTCTACTTTCCTAGTTGAGACATCTGTGTGATGATAAGAAAGGAACCCTCCCTGGTGATTAATTCCAAGTGGTGAAATCTTTCTATGTCCTGGGCACCCCAATATAAGTGATATCAGTGCTCATCTCTGTCACTTAATATCTGAGGCTGACCCCACTTTTGTGTATTTATTTTTTTCTTAAGACATATGAACATAGTCAACCAGGTATTGTCTAGGTTTGTATACCTGCAAGCAATTCTGCCTCTGTGTCTGGAAATCAATCTTAGAGTTATAACACTCTTAAAGGGTGCTTTAACATATGCCATGATGACCACCTCTTCACAGACATTGAACAGAGAAGCTGGCAGAGAGGTGAACTCAGAGAGTGCAGTGAAGACATATCTCCCCTGGAGTACATTTTAAGTCATAAACTTGTTAGATAGGCTTAAGGGAAGGCATTGCCATACAATATGCTTTACAGGGGTCCTGATGGCACCACTTTAGGGATAAAACACCTCTGCATTCCTGCATCATGCCTCACCTGATGTAAGTTGCATCATTATTTCCTGAGGTCTAAGGGATTTGTAGGAGTGGTCTCAATGTTACTGTCAATAATCTTTAAGAAAATAAGAAGTTAGAATATTATAGATGAGAAATTATCATATTTTTGGAAAAAGAGAAGGATATATATATACATGTATATATTTGATTTTATCTTAGAGAGAGACCCTGCAAGCAGGGGAGAGGGGCAGAGGCGAAGAGAGAGAGAGAGAGAGAGAGAGAGAGAGAGAGAAAGAAAGAAAGAGGAAGAATCTTAAGCAGGCTCCACGCTCAGCATGGAGCCTGACACAGAGCATGATCCCATGACTCTGCGATCATGACCTGGGCTGAAATCAAGAGTCCAATGCTCAACCAACTGAGTCACCCAGGCACCCTGAGAAGGATATATTTTTAAATCTATAATTGATAACTTACTCTTTGTTGCTACTAGTATCCTAAAATAGTTGGTGAACAGAGAAATGTGGATTCAAAACCATGTTATTCCCATTTCCTTCCAGATGGTGTTGCTAGATTGAGAAATGAAGCTAAGTGTTGTAGAGTATATTTGAGAATTTGTCATGAAACCATTGTGGGTAAAGTGGGAAGACGGTGACTGGATTATATCAGAATGGCCTGCCTACGTGGCTGGTCATTCAAACTCAAACACATACCCAAGAGAGGAGTCCTATGTCTCTTGCTACAGAGTTGACTGTGGTTTATTCACTCTGTCCTTCTCTGAAGCAACGAGGCTGTCTTCTTAAAAGGTCTAGCAAGCTAAAAATTGAAATGTTAAGTATGAAATCCAACACATTTTAACAGATTGCATATATAGATCAAACCAAAAAGATTGAGGCAAGTTTTCTTTGTCAGTCAACATTTACCAGGTTGCACTGGAAAATTGTCCTTGAAATCAATCTGCGTGCCTAAAGAGATAAGTGCAACTTTCCATATTTCAATGACCATTTCCCCTGCACAAAAGACATTAGGGAAGGAAGGGCTCCAAAATGGCAGCTATCATTTGAACACAGTGTCCCTGAGACGTTGGTGCTTTGAGAGTTTGTATAAATGGCTACATCCCTTGCTGGCCCTTCCAACCAAGGGGATTCAGTTACATGTATATCTCAAGAAGGTGAGTATTTCTCATGAAAGATGTACTTTTCATTACATATATAATTTTGAGCAAGCAAAAATATGGCATGATGTGTTTCTGTTTTTGGTTTCAACATTGCATTTTACTAATAGACCTTTGAAATGATGATAAAATATTTCAGTTCCTATCTTATCTTCTTCACCAGGATTTCAGGTTTAGTAACACCCTTTCATTAAGACTCCTAACTGAGGCCAGAGCCCTTGCTTGACTGTTGCTGGGAAAAAGGCCCCAGCTCACACTGATAGGATGCATTCTCAGTATTCTATAGTCTTGGTTTTGTGCTTCCTTCCCTTTACAGCAGTCCCCAGCTGCCAGCCACATTGTTTCTTTTGTTTTCTCTGGTCTCAGGTAACCCCCCTGGTCAACAGAAGTCTAAAAGCAGATGGTTCTTCTTCTAAGGTATGGTCAGAAGGTCAATGGTCTAACACTACATCACAACACCTACACCATTCCCCTCACCTCATCTCATCATGTAGGCATTTCATCATCTCCCACCAAAACAAGAAGAGTGAGTACAGTACAATGAGAGAGAGAGAGACCACATTCACATAACTTTTATTATGGTATGTATATTGCTATAATTGTTCTATCTCATTATAAGTTATTGTTGTTAATCTCTTACGATGCCTAATTTTTCAATTCAAGTTTATCATAGGTATGTCTATATGTCTGTATGTATGCATGTATGCATGTATATATAGGTAAGAACATAGCATATACAAGGTTTGACACCATCCCTGGTTTCAGGTATCTACTGGGGGCCTTGGAACATTTCCCTGCAGGTAAGAGAGGACTGCTAGTGCAGTGAGGACAATAATTCCTTGTGCTCTCTCACAAATTCTAGTATGTTATTAATTATGTAATAAATGTTTAGTTCTCATTGTTTGTTGCCCTGTTGGTAAGAAGTGTGCGTCTTCCCCACCCCTTTCCCTCTCCTACTCTTCTCCAGTTGATAAAAGTAGGTTGCTTTTGTTTAGAGAAAAGTTACAAATTCTAAGTGTTTCATCCTCCCAGAGAAGCCAAACTATTATCTTCCAGTTAAATGAGCGGACAGTGGATCGATACTGTGTCTTCTGAAATATCCATAGGATATTATCTATCAGCATTAACCTCATTGGCTGGAAGTTACCATTTCTCTACAAATACTATCATTGAGATAGTTCCTCCTTGCCAGTTTTTCTTTTTTAAACAAAATATATTAGAAACTGTACTTTAGAGAAATAACAGAGATTTATTCCTCTTTTTATTTTATGGAAGAAAGCATGATTACATTGATTTCTCCCTTCAGGTTTTTGCCTAGAATAGTGAAAGCTAAAATACTCATTTTGGTATCATTTACCAGAGTTAATTATAACTCACTCACTAATATAAAATATCTTAGTTTTCCACTTAAGATAATAATTCATTATAATTACTCTTTATTATTTCAGTCTTTAAAGTCCTTTGCTTTTGAGGGTGGCAGTGGGTAGGAGGTACAGTATAAAATATTTTGGGTATTGGAAGCTGATGACCTTTTGGATCCCTCACTTTTGATCCATACTTCACTTTTTGTAGCAAAAAAGTACAAGTTGCCATGGAAATGTGTGATGGTTATATGTATCAAATATACTCACATTCAATACATTCAGTGGTCTCTATCATTCTTTTAGGTAAGGAGAAACATTTGAGTTAAGTTATAGCAAATGCAAAACAATCTTAAACATCATTATAAAAGATGTACATTTTTAGGTAATATATGTAGAATTTGATACTTTATGCAGGAAAGTAAGATTTTGTGCTATAGGATTAGGGGATAATAAAAGATGTTCCATTTATAGACACTGGAGGAAAATGTGTGGAAAATAAACAGTTTGGAAACACACATTCACACTTATGCTAGGTAGTTTTATTTTGGACTGTATCCTAAGTGCACTTCTCTTTTCGACATGTAATATAAATCTCATTACATGGTACAGATTAAGTACTTAAAAATCTTGAATTTGTACTTTAACTTGATGGGCAATGAGTCAGAGATTTCAACCTTTATAAATTGAATGTATTAATATGCACGTAGAGCTAAATCCCACCTAGATGTCTGGCGAGGAAAGATGTATTCCTGGAATTTAAAGATGGGGACTATTAAAGAAATGTAGTACTTAGAGTTGAATAGTTTGACTCACAAAACACGAGTTCTGGACCTTGGAACTAGTCTTGGAATATTGTGTTTGACCAGATATTTTGACTCTCAATCTGCCTCTTTTTTTTAATACACAGAAAGTGCTAATTTTGTGTTCTTGAAAGACATGGAAATGTGAGAATGAATTAATTATTTCATAAGCCACTTGAAGATTCAAAAACAATCACTGAACAAGTACCCAGAATCTGAAAAAAGTGCAGCCTTCAATCACTTTCCTCTCCTCCAAATCCCAGATCTGAGGGCTATGGAGAGCTTAGCTTCCCCAACTGTTCTCATCATGGACAAAATTTGGAAAAAAAAACCCTAGTGCTCAATTTATGTTTTTCACACCTAATGAGGTGAGAAATTCTAGGCAGGCCCAAGAAACGTTTTCAGTGTACTGGAATTTGATCTCTGTGAAATTTAGCAGTTTCATTGTGACAGTTTTAGCTTAATTTTACATAGTTTTCTCTTGCATTGTTTTAAGCTTATGCTGGCTTTTCTTTGCTAATAACACAGATGGCACCGAAAACAAACCAGAGAAATTCTGCTTTTTTTCAAAGTGCAGAAAAAAATTAAATGAAAATTTACATAAAAACTCTCAAGTTAGAGAAAAACTGTTTTTAAATATAATGTTAGAATGACAATTTCACAAAGTTCAGTAGGACCTTAGTTAAAAAAAATTTTCTTTAACATTTATTTATTTTTGAGACAGAGAGAGAGCATGAACAGGGGAGGGTCACAGAAAGAGGGAGACACAGAATCCGAAACAGTCTCCAGGCTCTGAGCTGTCAGCACAGAGCCCGACGCGGGGCTTGAACCCACGGACCGCGAGATCATGACCTGAGCCGAAGTCGGACGCTTAACCGACTGAGTCACCCAGGCGCCCTGGACCTTAGTTTTAAAAAATGAAGAAGACACACAAAATATCCATTGTAATTACTTTAAAAGGTCATATTGACTGGATATCAATAGTGAATTGCCACTCCGAAGTTTTAAAAACGTGGATATTTCTCAGGGCGCCTGGGTGGCTTAGTTGGTTGGGCAACCAACTTCAGCTCAGGTCATGATCTCCCAGTTCGTGGGTTTGAGCCCCGCGTCTGGCTCTGTGCTGACAGCTCAGAGCCTGGAGCCTGCTTCAGATTCTATGTCTCCCTCTCTCTCTGCCCTTCCCCTGCTCATGCTCTGTGCCTCTCTGTCTCTCAATAATAAATAAATGTTAAAAAAAAGTTAAAAACGTAGATATTTCTCAAGACATTAAAAAATATTTACCCAACGTTTCTGTGTGTTAATGTTTTGATTTTTTGCATACCTGTCAGTTAATTCTTCAAAGATATATTAATTCTTTCAGGTCACTAGTCATATACAGCTGTAGTATTATTACCTTGGTGCAATTAAGTAATAATCTCCATAGGTTTGAATTTATGCTAAGGAAGCAACTTAACTCACTAAGAAAGTAAGACTAAATACATTGTTTGATGAATTATCCTGTCATCCTGTCGAGTCTAGATAACCCAGTGGTGGGGGTGGGGGATAAATATTCTTTCACTGAGAGAAGATTGGACTGCACACTAACAGTTACCCATCTTTCTTCACCATTGCATGTTCCCATTCCTACAATATCCTCGGTTACTGTAAGAGTTCTAGCCAGTTTCTTTGACTAATAGGCTAATCTTCCAAATCTAATATTCACGCTGATACCACATGTCTTTCTAAAGTATTTCTTTACTCATTTTTCTGCTTAAGAATAATCAGTGGCTCCTAATTGTCTGAAATCTTCCACAATATGGATTTAGTTTATGCCACTGTTCTCTCAAAATCCAGCTGGTCCACTGACCTTCCTGAAAATAGCATGGGTGTGAGCCAGACTGAGTTTGAATACCAAAGTCACCACTCACTTCAGCAGGTTACTTACACGCTCTGTGTCATCTGTTGGATGAGGATGACAAGAACAGCACCCACCCTTTCCAGAGCTTTTGTGAAAATGAGTAAGTTGTAACAAGTGAATGCTTTAGGGAGGTACTTACTATACAGTAAGTGCTCATTAAATGTCAGAGATTACACTTCCTACAGCTGTCCCTGAGACTTTGTTCTTCCTATTACTAGCTGACTGCCTGATGTGCCTCCCAGGTTCTGCATATCAAATTACCTTTCTTCTTCAAGGTTAAGGTTGGATGCTTTGCCTATTATGAAAACTGTATGATTATTAGAACCAATGTTATGCTCTACATTACTAAAGCATAGTTTATCCCTGTCATGATGCACTTCTCTTAGGCTGCAGTGCAGTCAAGCCGGGTGCACAGATGTCCTTATCCTGCTCACTGGACACTGAAACGTTATGAGCAGAGTGAAATTATATCCACTGTGGTGCCTTTCTTTGTGTCAAAGTAGTGATCATTCATAGTAAATATTGCAAATTATCTCCTCGATGGCTAAATATTTTCATACAGTATCATTCAAAATGGGACTCTCATGCTAGTCTGTGACTGGATTCTTTTTGGGAGCTTGAAATGTTAACATTTGATGGAAAGTTCTCTGACAGATGGTCTGTGTTCGTTCACATAGGTTTGTTCATGTGTTTAATGAAACAAAACAAGGCTAATTTCTTTTCAGAGATCCTATGTTGGTAAAAGTATATTTTTCTACATGATAGAGTATACATTTTCAGTGATATGTTACTGTGATATGTGGTAGTATTAGACATTTGCACTTATTACATAGAGTCTTTGAGAGCAAGGCTTAATATATTTTGACGATTTTTCTCCTCATGAGCATAACTATATCCATGGGGAAAGTTGCTCAAAATTCACACTGTGGCATTTGCCCACTGAGATCTCTTGACGTATCTGAAGGCTGTGTTCCTTCTCTCTTCTTTTTCTTCGGTCATTTTTCCGAGCGCCATATAATGCTTACATTTTAAGTTTAGGGAGAAGGTGGAGAAGTATAGTTACAAAATCCAGATATTCTTCATCTGAATTTCAGCCAAGAAGCAACTTATCATGCCACTGAAACAAGATATGTCACTATGGAATTTGATTTATTACATGCTTCAGTTCTTAATGGAACAGAATAAGGCAATCTACCATGATTGTTGCTTCAAGCATAAGGTTAGAGGAGAAGCAGTGCAAACACCCTCACAATGGGGATGATGGAAACTATCCGCTTCTCTCTGGGCTTCTTGCTGACACCCACCCTTGGATCCTCGGGTCACTCTCAGTCAGATCTTCTCAATCATCAGCCTCCTCATGTGACATCTGAACAAGCTGAAAAATTATTTTTTTTAAATTGGAAAAATAAGTGGTTATACTGCATCCTCTGTGGGAAATTTGGAAGCCTACTTTGTAAATATGAGAAATTCATGAGGTTCAAGTGATTTATGTCCTCCTTCAAGAAAACAGGGATTGGGGTAACAGAGAACCTTCTTATAACTCATTCAACTCATTGCAAGGTCAGTAGCCAATAAAGACATCACCATCCATGATGAATTGTGGACGGGTGCCACCCCCAACTTTCCTTTTATCCCAGAGTCCTAGATAAATGCCACGATGGGGCCTTTCGTGTTCCCGCTTTGTCCTTCTTAGGTAGCTAGCAAAACATAGCAAGGGAAAATTAAAGAAAAGGTAATGTTGAGCTGACAAAATTTTATCTCAAAGTAAAATGCCACTGATACTGAAGAGATGCTTTGCAGGGTAAAAAATAAATTAGAACTATTTGACTGTCATGGAGGTCCTCTTAATCTGCTTGTTATCATAATTTA
Organism: Panthera pardus; assembly: GCF_024362965.1. NCBI lineage: Eukaryota > Metazoa > Chordata > Mammalia > Carnivora > Felidae > Panthera > Panthera pardus. Next base: position 44,489,776 of record NW_026526654.1, read on the forward strand.
CAGATTTTAGCAGTTAGCTTTGTGTCTCACAAAATACCTAGTTATTTGTTTTGCCAGGAAAGGAGAAATAAATTTGGATTTTTGTGGGCGCAATAGTGACTGTGACTTGTTCCTTGATGATATTTCACTGGATTCACAGAGGCAGTCGCTTACCTGTAACAGTTTCTAAGGTCACATTCAGAGATGGTCATGCTTATTTATTTCTGTTTTATAAGTCCACTGGTTACCTCCAGTGCACATTACAAACCTTTTATTATTTCAAGTTTGTTAAAAACCTACCATGTATTTTATATAATGTTCTACTAATGTGTGTGTGTGTGTGTGTGTGTGTGTGTGTGTGTCTATAAAAGCAGAACTTCTATTCTTACAACATGCTATGTGCTCTATATACTAGCCTTATTTGAAGTTTGGAAGCTAGAGATTAGTAACATTGCCAAATATTTATGGGAGATTTCTCGGTTCTCAAAACAATTTCATGTAGGGGTGCCTGGGTGGCTCAGTCGGTTAAGTGGCCGACTTCGGCTCAGGTCATGATCTCGCGGTCCGTGGGTTCGAGCCCCATGTCGGGCTCTGTGCTGACAGCTCAGAGCCTGGAGCCTGTTTCAGATTCTGTGTCTCCCTCTCTCTGACCCTCCCCTGTTCATGCTCTGTCTCTCACTGTCTCAAAAATAAAACATTAAAAAAAATAAAAAAAAAAACAATTTCATGTATATATATATATATATATGAATATATATACAATTTCATATATGCATATGTATGTAAATATATATGAAACTCCTACAGAATTAGTAAAAGGTGAAGTAAGAAGCTTAATTAATACAAAAATTGCTTAGTTAACGATGGAAATGTGGAAAGGCAGAACTATTTCCTCAGGATCAGGCACTGTGTAGGTGAATGGTGCCTCTCTGTTCTTTGAAGAGCAAGCTGAACTTACCTCAAACTCAGTTTTAGGAGCTGTGAACATCCAAACATATATTTCTTTTGGTGCATAAAATCATCCTCTGCGATATGCACAGTATATTGTCATTTTAACTCCATTTTGCAGATGAGGAAAACACAATATAAAAAAATCAAATAATTCACTTTTAATAAGTAGCAAAACAAACTATGTTAGAAAAAGGAGACTAGAATTCATGTTTCTTTCTCTCTGTATCTGTTCCCCGAATTTGTTAATGCTTTCACAAGCTATTATTGTGCTTGCCACCCTGTAATGTGAAGACCTGAAGGAAACATACTAAAAATGCAGGTCTTGCCATTGGCCTTCAGAAAAGCTGTATGTAGAAGAGAGGAAAAAAGGCTACTGTGCTACTTTAAAACACAATTCTGCCCCTAAGCGAAGAGTATGATTTGTTCTCAGTGTAGATGGCTTGGAATGGAAAGTAAGGTTTCTAGGGTAGGGTTCGGAGGGACCTTCTGAAACAAAATATATCAGGGCTTTTCCGTGTAAAAAATAAGATGAATTTAGGGGTGAAAGAACAAAGTAGATGATAACGTACAAATGAGGAAGACAGTCTGAGCAAGACTTAGGATGGCTACACAAAGTACAGTGGTGACATTTCTTGGTGACCAAGCATGTTTAGGATTCCAAGGTGAGGCATGCTATGTGATTCTGGAATTTAATCCTCAATTAACCCAAAACCTTCAGTAAAATTTTCCATATGCATGTGTGCTACACATATATACAGCCTCCCCACCTAGGGATCAGGAAAAAACGTCTGTGTTCTCAGCTGGTGTTGTGAATAGTGTATACAAACTGGAGGAGGTGAGATTGAGAGCTCAGTGCATAGAGGAACGCTGAGTGAAAGTGACCATGAGATGTAAACCGTTGGGAATTTTCAGAGATTTGGAGAATGTGAAGCTTGTCCGAGGAAAATGTAGTCTCTTAGAACAAGCACAGAGTTGGTGTGAAAGTGTTCAACTGGCTTACTTTGTATTCTTTAGTCCTACTCTTGTTTATTTGCTTATTGTCTGTGCTTCGATTTTCTTCTCCAAAGTCTCTTTTATATTCTAATAGCTCCTTCTATTGGCTAACTATGTAATTATGGCAGCAATAATACGATAAAAAGTCCTACAGAATTCGTGGAAGGTGAAGTAAGAAGCCTAATTAATACAAAAACTCTTTAGTTAATGACGGAAAGATGGTAAGGAAGAACTATTTCCCCAGCATCAGGCACTGTGTAGTTGATTGGTGCCTCTTTGTTCTTTGAAGAGCAACCTAAACTTCAAACTCAGTTTTTGGAGCTGTGAACGTCCAAAGCTATCTTTCCCTGTGATTCTTGAGAATCTTCTAAAGCTTATTAACATTCTTGCAACCCTTTCGGCCACATGCTCCCTTTATCCTTGAAAATCAAATCTTTTATTAGCGCGCGCACACACACGAGCACACACACACACAAGTCCCCTCAACATTTTGTGAATATGGTTGACTTACTAAACCTGGGGAGTTTGTGAGATGCCATTATAGTGCATGCCTTCTTCTGTCTTGTTACTTCCAGCCTCTCTTCCTATCACCTCCATCTCTTTTCTTTCTTCTGAATCTCAGAAGTAGAAAAAACATTCCTCTCCATGTCTCTTATGTAGCAACTTACTGACGCTATTTTTAAAACTTGAACAAACATTGGGAATATTGCTCTCCATCACCTAGTTGACCCAAGTATTTCTTTCACATAGATATGAGCTCTCCCTAAAAGGGATTCGGATAGCATTTTCTCCAAATTTTCAAGTGGGTAAATATTTTGTATCACATCTATATTACAGATACCTGCAGACCCTACTTATCTAAAATTACAATGATCAGAACTCTGCTGATGATTTAATAAATATTCAGAACAGGCAGCTTAGAGGGTTAGAATTTAGTTGTCTGGCTTTTATAAATAATACTCTTAGTTGTTGGCACCCTGGATAATGTTTAAGTATATTCATTGACTCAGGATTTGTCTAATTGGTTTATAAAGAAGATAATTTAATTAAATGCTTAGTTTATTTTCAAAAATGGTAAATTAATACATCTGTGCTTTCAGGGGTTATCTGTCTATAAGAAATCCTATTTTAGAAATCCCTAAACCCAAACACAGTCGAAGAATGAAAACATCATCTTCTCTTTTCTTTTTTTTTTTATTTTTCCATTTCATCTGCTATTTCACCATGGTACCAAATTGCTCTTCAAAAAATCTTAAGCCTATTTCAAAATTCTCACTAATTTCAAGTGATAACTAAAATCATTGGTTATAGATCTAGTGTCAAATAAGTCTTTATCTCTTCCTGTGGGCGGCTATCTTCTTGACTGATGTAAGTGAAAAAAGAACTTCATTTCTTTTTTCTAGTTGAAAATGGACAATTTAGCCACCACATGTCTGCCAATGTACCTCCGTATGAGATGTAATTATATGTGAAATAATAACCTTGCTGCCAAATAGTTTTCAGTGCTTTGCTTTATATGAGAAACAATACATTTCTAGTTCCAAAAGGCAATAAGATAATGACATTCGAGTCAATCTCTTGCTGCTTTTACTTTCTTACTACATTTTAAGTCTTTTGCTCATCCCTCTCTAGTTTTCAATATGTTAAGATGACAATCTCTTATTACAATTTAGATAACATAGCCTTTGGTTAATTTTCAGCCTAATTTTTTTCTCTGAAAATGTATGTATTAAAAAGTCTATTCTCAATTTGTGATAACAGGTTTTAGAAAACACTTCTCTCATATAAATCATCAGCTATTGTGTAGTGTTGGGAGTTTATAATATGCTATTTTCACTAATCTATTTTGGTGAATTGAAAGGTTATTTTTAAAAAAATGAGTCAGGCAAAAGAAAAGTCAATAATAATAATAACCAATATTTATTTAGCACTGACCACGGATCAGTCATCATGCTAAAATGCATGATGTCTTTCTTATATGTGTTCTCTCATTTGTTCCCTTCAAAACACCTATAAACTAGGCACTATTCTTTAATTTCCATTTTACGTGTGTTGAACTGAATTTGTTTATGTGTGCTTTTTTTCCCCTACTTGCTTCCCAAGAAACTGGATCTTTGCGTCTCCGGCTTAGTAGCTTTGTGTTACAGGGCTGAAAGTAAAGTTGTCAAACATGCATAAGACACTCTTGCTTTGTCTCTTAATTGCAACATCCTAGGCTCATTGAGGTAGAGCAATTGCCAGAAAAGGTATGCTAACATTTTAAGAACGTTAGCCATTCTTAAAAATTCCTTTTAAGAATGGCTTAAAATTCCTCTGCCAAGTAGAGGAGAAAGGAGACCACAAATGCAGAAAGATTATTATTTCCTATATTATTTCCTCACCTTCAAAGAAATTTAGGGACTTGGAAAAGGAACAGTTTAGCAGAAACTAGTTAGCTGTATTAGTTGCTGGGGTATAACTAACTTTAAAGCTTATTATAATATCTGTCGATCAGGAATTTGGGAGCATCCAAACTGGGTAGTTCCAGCTCAAGATGGAATTTATAGTCAAGATGGTGTCCAGAGATGCAGTCTTCTGAAGACTTGAGTGGAGGTGGAGGAGGTGTTCCTAGGGCTTCAGTTCTTTAACACTGGGACATCTCCATAGGGGCTGCTCCATAGGATCTTCATGCTATGGTGGTTGGCTTTCCACAGAGAGAAAGATCCAAGAAGAAAGTGGCAGTGTCTTCTGTGACTTGTCTTAGAAGTCACCAATCGCACTTCTGCTATACTCTGTTGGTCATACAGACTGTGTCAGATACAATGTAGGAGGCGACTAGACAAGGAAATGAATTCCAGAAGATGAGGATCACTGGAGACCATCTTGGAGTCTGGTTACCATATTAATGTAATGACACTGAAGGCCAGAAGTCTCTTTCTGTAAATATCTGATAAGCTTCCCAGGGCCCCTACATCATTGTTAGAGGAGAGAAGATACTGCCAAAGTGGATAAGATTAGATTTTCTACTCACTTGGTAACTTTTGGAGGTTTGCAGAGTCAGTCAACAAATGTTTGCATCATGCATTGTTCTAAGCAATGGAGGATGTTCATTGGTAAATAAGAAAACAAAGTCCTTGCCCTCAAAAAGCTTATATTCTAGTATAAAGGGATAAACAGTGAATGTATTTTTTAAAAAGTAAGATAATTTCAGATGGAAATAAATTCTGAATGGAAAATAAAATGTGTGAGTATAATGTAAACAGATGGAGAGTTCTTTAATAGGGGCTCATAGAAGACTATTCTGAAGACTTTGAAGCTGAAATCTGAATTGTGAAAAGAAGACAGCTACATAAAGATCTACATGAGGCATCTAGAAGAGTCAGGGCAAAGGTACTATGATGAGAACAAACTCAGAGGTTTAAAGGGGCAGCAAAAAAGCCACTGTGGCCAGAGCTCAGTGCTAGAGGGTAAGTTAGGAGCCAGATATGTAGGGTCAGGGTAAAGGGTAAAGCATTTTTATTCTATTTTTTAAGCATTTATGGGACAGTGGCAAATAGGGGAGAGACATGACCTGATTTACACTTTAGAAAGTTAATATTGGCTCCTGTGTCTAAAATTGAGGTGTGGAAAGTGAAAGACTTTTATAAGCTGTTTCATTCATTCAGGGGATAAATTCTGATGACTTAAGGGTCAAGGAAGTGAAGTTGGTAAAAAAAAAATAGTCAGAATCAGGATATATTTTGCGAATGGAATCAAAACAACTTGATGGTAAATTCAAAGTAGAGTTTTCAGGAAAGTGAAGAATCAAAGATGATGACAAATGACTTGAGCCACTGGGCAGAAGGTGGCACCATAAATGGAGATGGGAATGGCAAAGCCGAGAGAAGCTGTATAGGCATCATTGGAAACCATTCTGTTTATGCTACTGAACTATAATATTTAGATTAACTTATATTAATTTAAGATGCCTACTAAATATCAAAGTGGAAATATATAGGCAAGTAGGATATTAGTCTTTGAGAAGCAAGATTGAAGATCTAATTTGACAATACTCAGCATAGTGATGTAGAGTCATCAACATATAGATGACATGTAAAACCATGAGATTAGATTAGGTCACTAGACAGGAAGTGTAGACAAAGAAATGAGCACACAGTCAGGGATATTAGGGACATGAAGAGGAACCAGAAAAGGAACTGAGGTGGAGCAGGCAATAAGGCAAGAGAAAAACCATAAAAGTATGTTATCTTGAAAACCAAGTAAAAAAGTACTTCAAGTAGAAACTATAGATCCATATGGTAAATTTTACATATACATAATATTTTGCATAAAAATTTAATGGAAATAAAATTCCTTACAGTAAATACACATATATTAATGTATACATACACATTTATTAAAAAGATTTACTATGAGGAATTGGCTCAGGCAATTATGTAGACTGCAAATTCCCACGATCTACCCTCTGCAGGCAGGAGACCCAGGAAAGGTGGTTGTGTATTCCAGTCTAAGTCCAAAGGTCTGAGAGGTAAGAGTATCAGTGGTGTAGTTCTAGTACAAGCATAGAAAAAAGATCAATGTCCCAGCTCAGATAGGCAGACAGAGAGAATTTTCCATTCCTCTGCCTTGTTGTTCTATTTAGGCCCTAATAGATTGGATAATATCCACTCACACTGGGGTGCAATATCCTTTCTTAGTCCACAGATTCAATGGCTAATCTCTTCCAGAAACACCCGCACAGACATATCCAGAAATAATGTTTAATTGGACATCTGGACATCCTGGTGCCCAGTCAAGTTGACACATAAAATTCCATCACAGGTTAGGACTGAGAATTAATAATTTGATTTTGTCACATGGAGGTCGTAAGAGCAGTTTAGGACAGAGGAAGCACTAAAGAAGAATGATTGGCCATTGTGACAAGAGGGAAACCAGATGAATGCTGGTTGAATTACAGGAAAGACGATGTTCAAATTATTTCAGAGGAGAGTATGTCAAATGCTGCTGGGATGTTGAGTAATGTAAAGGCAGAATATTGACCATGAATTTTTGTATAAGAGAAAGTCTATGGGGGTCTTGATAGGGGTAGTTTTAATATAGTCATGGTGATGAAAGCAGAGAGACCTGAGGATACATAAGTGAGGAATGAAGTGAATGAACCTGGACAAGACATTGAGCTTAAGGACTATGCAAAATTTATTTAAGTCCCAAAACTCTTGGAAAGAAAACTCTATATAACAGAAAAATTAGTAACTCTGACTTATTTTATTTTATTTTATCTTTGTTTTGGTTTTGTTTGTTTGTTTTTAAAAGTTTATTTATCTTGAGAGAGACAGAGAGAGTGAGTGAGGGAGGGACAGAGAGAAAGGGGGACAGTGGATCTGAAGCAGGCTCCATGCTGACAGCAGAGAGCCCGGTGTGGGACTCAAACTCACAAACTGGGAGAACTGACTTACTTTAATAGATATTTCAAATATATTCATTGGACAATATTTGTGAGATGTATAGATTATAACAATATTTCTTTGATATCTTGGAAAGATAGAGGAAGACAGTTGAATTCTCTCCTGCTTGGCCTGGACACGATATGCCCAACTTAATCCATTTCCATAGATATGGATTAGTATACTTGGACAATGTATGTCCAAGTATATGTAGATATGGATTAGTATACTTGGACAATGCCTTAACTACTCATCTGTGTATTGGTATAGCTACAAAATAGCTTACTATATATGTATATTATAAATTATAACTTATAATATATATAATAAGCTATTTATGTTTATAACCACTTCATGACGAGAAACATAAATATTCTGTTTTAAATATTCTGAAGTTCCTAAATTAACCCAAATGCCTTGTTGTTAATTTCATCCAAATATTGAACTTACAGTGTTACATTGAAAGTTTTCTGTTATATCCCCAAGATAAGCTTCACTTAAATATCTTTTTTACTTTATTAAATTTTGACATATTTCAGACACAGTATAAAAAGTTATTATATTTATTTAATGAACATCTCTGGGTACCATCACATGACATAAGAAATGAAAAGTTACAAAAAATAGATGAGGCCCTTGGTTTATTTTTCCCTGATTGCATTTCCCACTCTTCCAAGAGTTATCTATTATCCTGAATTTGGTATTTAGCATTTTCATAGGTATTTTTACATTTTTATCACAGATATCATATAACTGTAACTATACACACATATATAGCATTATTCTGCATGTTTCCAAACTACATTAAAATATTATATATTGATATGTAATATGGTTTTGCTCAATATTATGTATGTGATCTTCTTTAATGATAAAAAATTGATCTCTAAGTCCCTGCTGTATAGTATTCCATTTTTAAAAATCTGCCACATATATATCTATTTTCATGATGATGAAAATTTGGGTTGTTTTCAATTTTTCACTTTTATAAAAAATGTTAGAAAGAGTTTTCCTGTAAAAGTCCCCGTGTGTGTGTGTGTGTGTGTGTGTGTGTGTGTGTGTGTGCGCGCGCGCGCGCGCACGTGTGTGTCACAGGGTTATGCCTGGTATGAAACTGAAGCACAAGGTACACCCTTTACAGTAGTAGATATTATTCTATTCGATTCCCCTCTCAGCTGTTTGCATTTGTTAACACTCCAACCCTCCAAACTTCAATGTAGAAAAATGTCCTTCCCTCTGTGAACTAGCCAGGAATCAGTATTATCAACACCTACACCTTGAAAGCCCTATTTTAGGGTCTTCTATATAAGTACTATTGATACCAATTGCAAATAATGATTTTCATTAATTTTTTGTTACAACTATTAAAAATTTCTATTACTATGATTCAAATTTCTTTCTTTTTGTTTTGACCTCAGGTGAAATAAAGAGTAGTATAATTTGCAAACTACTGCACTTTAATATTTATTATTAGGAAAAAATTCTTCTTGGTTTAAGCTGGAGTTCTACAGAAATAATAATCAGGAAACAATTAACAAGTTTGATGATACTTATACTGATCTTGTAGTTCTTGGAACATAAGTGAATTTCAAGATATGTGATCCTGATATGTGGTGGGGGAAGGAGAATGGGGAAGGACAGTGTGGGAGATTGTTCTGACCTCAGGACAATCAGGACAATCAGGGCAAGTAAGTTTGGGGTAGGATGTGTGAAATTCTTCAATTAATAAAGTTACTTAAATATGCTTAATCCAGAATTTTCTAAATTATTTGACCAAAATATATTTGTTTAAAAATTGATTATCGTCTTACGGCATACTAGTTTTTCATGACATAGTAGTGTTTTTAGGAAAGAAAATGGCAATTTTCCTAAAGATTTAAGAATTTGTATTTTGATAGGAAGAATTTACTTTGTGTTTTTGATTTATAAAAAGAGCATCACAGAGACTTTCTTTTTTTAAATATAAGAAATTGTTTACTGATTTTTAATGTCTGAATGGTAATACTACTTTTAATGGATTAAAAACTTAAAAGAAATGAGTGTTTTTAATTTTGTCTTGGGTAGTATAGTCTAACTGATAAAATGTTGGATGGTGTTTCTGTCCTCTTTATTTTCCATTTCTAATATAGAATCAATTAAGAATAAGCAGTTGGAAATAATTCTTAACATAATTCTGTGATCCCTTTTATAATATAGTTAATGCAATTCCTCCAAGTAAATGGATATCAATTTCAATAAGTTTCCTAAATGGAGGGTGCCGTGTGAGGCCTTTCATCTTGCCCTTTTAAAATTGACAATTAAGTACATAAGAAGTAAGTGGTGATTTTATTAGGACCCTACAAATACCTGGCCAAGTCAACTGCTTTTACTATAGTGATAATTTCTTTTTGTTTAAAAATATGAAGACTGATTTTTTTCATTCCACTCTAGGCAATTGCAGCAATTAATTAAATATGTAGTAATATCTAAGGTATTCACACAATTATATGTATTAATTTTATACATAATATAATTGTATGCCTATATATAATTTTCTTTACCTTTTCAATTAATAGAATGGTGGGTAATGCTAAGTGATGAAAGTAATGTAGTTACATACTAAGCATAGACTAAAGACTGAGTGAAAAACAACAATAGTCATTTATTAAGCAAATAGTAATTGAGTATCTCTTTGTAAGCTCTTGGAGCCTAAGTTCTTTTGATTTTTTTTAAGCTTATTTATTTTGTAAGCAAATTAAAAAAAATTTTAATGTTTATTATTTTGAGAGAGAGAGCAGGAGAGAGAGTGTGAGTGGGGACACGGCACAGAGAGAGGGAGACAGAATACAAACAAAGCAGGCTCCAGGCTCTGAGCTGTCAGCACATAGCCTGATGAGGGGCTCCAACTCACAAAGCCCCTGAGCTGAAGTCAGACACTTAACTGACTGAGCCACCCAGGCACCCCTAAGTTTATTTATTTCGGGAAAGACAGAGACAGTGCAAGTGGGGGAGTGGCAGAGAGAAGGGGAGACAGAGAGAGAGAGAGAGAGAGAGAATCCCAAGCAAGCTCAGTGTTGTCAGTACAGAGCACGACTCAGGGATCAAGCTCCCCAAACTGGGAAATCATAATCTGAGCCGAAACTAGGAGTCGGACGTTTACTCGACTGAGCCACCCAGGCATCCGCTTGGGGCCTAAACTCTTAAATTAGATGAAGGGGAGCACAATAAAGAGAATAGATGAGTAAATTATCAGTATGTTGGAAGGCCAAAAAAGTTTTTGAAAGTAGTAAAGCAATGAAAGAGGATAGGAAGTGGTGGGTGGGAGACAGTCATATACTGCATGTGTTTGCTAATGAAACTTAAGCAGTACTACATTGTGAAAGAGTATGTTCCTTAACAAAATGGTGACTGGCATGTTAAACACATAGGTGACCTTGAACAACACGAGGATTGGGGTACCACCTCATGGAGTAGAAAACCCATGTATAACTGCTGACTCCCCCAAAACTTAACTACTAATAGCCTACTCTTGACCAGAAGACTTACCAGTAACAAAACACTCAATTAACCCGCATTTTGTATGTCATATGTATTATATAGTATATTCTTACAATATAGTAAGCTAGAGGGAAGAAAATGTTATTAAGAAAATTTTAAGGAAGAGAAAATACATTTATAGTACTGCACTGTAGAGAAAAAAAATCCGTAAGTGGGCCCATGTAATTCAAACCTGTGTTGCTCAGGGTCAACTGAATATGTGTGTCTGTATATTATATATTACATATATTTATAACAACCATTACAAAACGTCCTTTGTGAGAGACCCAATTACATCTCTTCAGGTCACGTGGTGAGTTTATTTCATATTATTTATTTTATATATGACATATATATGAAATATATAATATATAAATACGTATTTTTATCTCCTATTTATTTCTATAGTAATAGTATGTAGTATAGTGTGTGAATTCCACCTCCCTTTATCTTCTTTATTCTCCTGAACCTAAATAAACCAGTTTTAATACCTCATATATTTTTATTATTGTTTAATTTCATTATCCTTATTACAAAATATAAATGCTTTGACATTATTTTAATGCAAAAAATCATTTTAAATATACCTTTTTTTTTACATATTTGCAGGTTGCATTGTGAAATCAGAGTGAAAAATTTAATGTTGTGATATATTTAAGTGGCACTAGAACATTATTGCTTGCCGCTGCTCTATATGAAACAATTTAAACTTACATAAATGTGAAAACATTCTATTCAAAGTGTTTCTATTAGGTAGTATAAATTGCAGTTTCTGAAAAAATAGACTGGATAATTTTCATAATAAATGCTATCATCTGATGGTCTTTTTTCAGTGAAAATTTAGTATGTTTAAATTTAAATGAAAGGCTGACAAATATGTAGAAAACAAATTTGAATAAAAGTTGAACATGCAGAACGTAAAGAAGAATTGTATTATTTTTCATTTATGTTTTATTTTAGGTAAATGTGTATTATTTATCTCTTCCTTTTCACCAGGAATAATGTCCAAACTTGTTTAACATTACATCTTGGAAGAAGTATAAATTTTTTTTAATGTTTATTTATTTTTAAGAGAGAGACAGAGAGAGAGCAGTGGATGGGCAGAGGGAAAGAGACACAGAATCCAAAGCAAGCTCCAGGCTCTGAGCCGTCAACACAGAGCCCCACACGGGGCTTGAACTCACAGACTGTGAGATCATGACCTAAGCTGAAGTTGGACGTTTAACCAACTGAGCCACCCAGGTGCCCCGACATCTTGGAGGAAGTATCAAGTCCATTCATTTACACATGGGTTCATTTAACATAGTATGATGTATTGTTGAATATGCCATAGTGCATGGCTTCTGATACTCTCTGGGAGTACAAAATAGTGATTGAGACAGACAAATGACTAAATTTTCACCACCCAGTCGAAAGCACCAAAATAGAGGTATGTCCCAACTGTTACATGAGCCCAGAGGAAAGAGTACCTATGAAAGCCATAGAGGGGAGTTTCAAAGGATATTAAGAGTACTTAGTATGCAAGGTAGATAAGAGCGTGTGAGAAGGGCATTCCAGGCACAGTAAAGAACATGGACTAAAATGTAGAAGCAGGCAGGTCTAGGGGCTAAGTGAGAAATCACCATGTAAATCATTCTAAGTTGTGTGGACAGTATTCTACAGGAAAGAGGATGATGAAGAACATTACAAGCAAGGGTTATGGCTGAACTGGGTGTTAGAAATCCCACTGTGGCAACAACCTGGAGAATAGTTTGGAAAGCAAAGGAAAATATGGTAACTATTTCTTATTTTGATAGTCCAGGAGAGAAACATTCAGGAACTTGAATTAAATCAGTAGTGTCATGCTAGGGGAAAGCAGAGGGTGGGCAAGCTCATGAGATGTAAGTGGTAAAAACAGATGTGATAATATGATGAAAGAAAGAGCAACATAATGGTTTCTAAACGTCTTATGTGACTAAGCGGGTTGGGGTAGAAGTGATGGAGATATAGAACACAAGAGGAAGAGCAAGTTTGTGAAGAAAATGGATACAGCTTCAGAAATGAAGTTGTTGAAGTTTCTAGGAGATACTCAGGTAAAAATGTGCAAGTCCTAGGGAGTCCTTATCAACCTTGACCTTGGCTCTTGGTCAAGAAAAAGAAAGAAAGAAAGAAAGAAAGAAAGAAAGAAAGAAAGAAAGAAAGAAAGAAAGAAAGAAAGAAAGAAAGAAAGAAAAGTGTCCCCTGAACCTGTAGCTATAAGCTTGCACAATAGGATTGGAATCAAGGGTCATGTGATTTATCTACCTCAAAAAAATGAAATCAAAAATTTAGTTTATACTTTGTCCCAGTTGATAGTGTCCACAGAAAATTGGTAGAGTGGAGTTGATAGCTTCAGTGGAGAAACACTTTGTAAACACAGAACTCAAATTTAATGTTATCTTGCAGATACTTTCAAGAAATAGGAGCTAACTACTTAAAATTACAAAACACATTATATAACAAGTTATTCTCCATGAAAGTTAGCCAAAAAAAAAAAAAATACTGAATTTGACCAGAAAGAACTGTGAATGTTAGGACAATCAGATACAAAGTACAAAATAAGTAAATTCTACTTCTGAAACCAATATTACACTATATGTTAACTAACTAGAATTTAAATAAAAACTTGAAAAAAACCCAGAGTACAAAACGGATGTGTTTTAAAAGTTTAAATAAATGTATTGGACACACCCTTCATCCTATCTGGCAGTGGCTTGGGCCACCTTTTACTCCAGCCATCACTGAATTAACCAGCTTTGAATTGGTGCAAGTTGAATGTGTCCCACCTTAGCTGAGTGATCATCTCTTTCTTTCTTTCCCAGGCTTCTCTGGTGCCAGATGTGGGATGCCTACACATCCCCATCTGGTATGTTTTCACATAGAAGTTTAAGAGCAAGCTTTAATCAGTTACAGATGGGAACTAGTAAATAAATGCCCCCCTCTTTCACTCTTTATAGAGGACAATCCTGAAGAAATTTCTATATGGCTGTTCAGAAGTTTTCAGGAGGACAAAACCCCAATTGCCCACAGCAATGACCACATTGATGAGATGGTCTTTTACTGGCTTCCTCTCTCAAACTCCCCATCTAACCTCATGTAAGATCCCTTACATAAGTCTGGGTTTCAGGCTCTGCTTTCTAAGAAAGAGGAGGAATGCAGACTCTGCTTTCTGTGGTGAAAGAGTAACCCAGGCTAAGATAGTTGTGACTACAAGTGACCCTAAAACACAGACACCCAGTGTAAAATTCTGGAACTGTCATGGATGAGAGGAGGTGGAGCTGTGATAGCCCTGGCATGCTGTAGTGTTATAAGTACTAAGATTCTCACTGGAGGGTAAAAATGCAATGAAAGGGGGAGGTTATTGCAGTGGCAATGGCACTTGAAAGATATGAGGACAATGATAATTATAAGGATTGTGGAGCTTTCTGGCCTTTGTTATCTGCTTTAGGAACCTCAAAAAAGGAAAATGACAGACTCAGGCTAACCAACTATCTCTTTTAAGGTGTGCTGTGAAAGTAAGAGGGTCTGTATGTCAGTGTTTAAACAGCTTGTTATCTCATAAAGCCATAGAGCAGATAGTGATGAAAACCAGGCCTAGGACTTAATTGTCAGGTTACCAGAATGACAAGGAAGACAATGCACAGCCTTCACAGTCTTATATTAAACTCAGGCCCTAATAGATATAGAGTGGTTCTTTCAGAACTCACTTGGGGACATTTGGTGAATAAGCCAGAACTTCTTGAGCCACAGATTCTTCTGAACCTTGAACTAGGCTTTCTTTACTGGGAAAACCTGTAAAGATCTCACTTGGGCCTCACAACTTGTATGTCTTCCTCAAGATGGAGTCCTGCCTTTTGTCACCACCTCCACTCCAATAACCAGAGTCAGATCTCAGGATAGCCCAAGCAGGGAAATATTGACCCTGTTATGGGAGGAAGTAAAATACATAGCCCCAAATTGCAAGATGTATACCAGCAGGAATTGCAAAAATGTGTGGTTGAGTAGAACTTGAGGGTGGTAGATGGACAGTGGTGGTGGTATATTAATTAATATTAGAGTACTCTCTCATGACTTAGGGTTTAATGTCCTGGTAAGTGATATTTATGCTTCCCAGGTGGATTTTGCATGCTTGGAAATGCCTCTAGCCTAAAGAAAATGAAGTAGACACATAAGAGATACGCTGGCAGAGTGTTAGAAGCCTCAGAGAAAAGATAATTTTAAAATGGACCTCTTATGTGAGATCAGAGTACTCCTTACCTGTATTTCCTGGGACAGTCCAAAAGATTCCCTTTACTAATTCAATGAGTTAATAAGAAACACACTGGTAAGGGTATGCCTCTTTTGGAAACTTGGTGGCTATCTTCCAGGGTTAGAGCCAGGAATAGCATGTAGTGCCTGATATTGGGTTCCTTGGTAACAATAGTGATAATGATTCAAAATGGTAGAAGCCAGGTTGTGATGAACAACAGAGGCAAAGCAGATATAATTATTATTAATGATTGTAAAAGCATAGTGGCAACTGTATGACTTGACCAGAAGGGATCTACAGTGATACCTAACTGCCTGTGTTATTCTTAGGAATTACGTAAGTAAGGAGTCAAGGGTACCACTTGACTTGTGTAACCAGAAAAATATTGAGAACTTGCAAGGTGTATGGTGAAGTCAACTGTTGCAATGGAAAATCAGGGTCCTTCAACAAGTTTCATAACTGAGCTAGTTTTCTGACTCAGAGAATTGATTAAAAGAAAGATAGGGTCCCCTTAAGTAAGAACCCTACTACACCTACAAGTGTATATGGCAAATATTCTTCCCATCTTTTCCAGAATCAGCCTATGGATGTTTACCACATTAACTCAACTGGGAAAAGAGATTCTCAGCTGACATGATTACTGAGTGACTCAAAACACTGTCCTGGTCCCCAATCCATAGTGGAGTCTCATGGAGGCCAAGGGACAAATGGAAACCTGACCACAGTTGATCTCAAATTGATCCAATGGACCTGTGAGGCACAGAATAAGTTGATAGATACCAATGTAAATGGTCTATACTCTCTAAAAAAATGTAGAAACTAAAATTGTATTAACAATACACAATTTAACTATATATTGATCATAAAAGACACAGCTCAAACAGAAGACCTCAGGCTAAAGGAGCACATTCAATCCTTGGTGTGCAGTGTTTCATTTTCAATCATGTCAAAGTGTTTTCTAATTTCCCTTGTAATTTTTCTTTGATTCATTTATTAAGAGTATCTTGTTTAATTTCTACATACTTGTTATCCTTCTGTTATTGATTTCTGGCTTCATTCCTTTGTGTTCTGAAACAATAGTTGGTATGATTTCAATCTTCACATTTATTGAGACTTGTTTTGCCAGCCAGGATATGGTCTGTTCTGGAGAATGTTCCAAGGGTCCTTGAGATGGATGTGTATTCTGCTGTTGCTGGGTGGTGTGTTCCATAGATGTCTGGTAGGTATAGTTTATTTTCGTAGAGAAAACACAAATGTGTTTATATACTGAGACTTATGATTCAGTGGGAATAAATAGTTAAAAAAATAAGAAACAGGGGACATAATTGATGGCACACAGTACCCTAGGGAGTAGGAAACCATGCATAATATATTATAGATGGAAGCATCCACCTTGCAGAATAAGAGATGAACTTTTTCCTTTGATAAGGGGGAGGGGGAGTAAATAAGAATGAATTAAAAAACGTATCTAAGGTTTTTTATTTGTAAAGCAGAAAGTTAAGTCTGTATAGCTATTTAAATCTCTTTTTAAGACACTAAAAACAAAATATATGATAGAGTTAAAAAGTTTTCTGACATTTCTAGCTTTAAGAATATTCACTGCGGGGGTGCCTGGGTGGCTCAGTCGGTTAAGCATCCGACTTCGGCTCAGGTCATGATCTCACGGTTTGTGAGTTCGAGCCCCACATTGGGCTGTGTGCTGACAGCTCGGAGCCTGGAGCCTGCTTCTGTTCTGTGTCTCCTTCTCTCTCTGTCCCTCCCCAACTTGTGCTGTCTCTCTATGTCTCTCAAAAAATAAATAAATGTAAAAAAAATTTTTTTAATAATAAAAAAAGAATATTCACTGTGCTATAGATTACAACAGAATACAGATAAATCCTAAATGGAAAGTAATAAATAACAACTTGTTCAGATTTTTAAAGTCTTATGTAGATGACTCGGCTCTTGTTTTTTTATTTATTTGTTTTTTGAGGTAAGGCAGTAATTTTATTTTAGTGACCAAATTTCAATTAGCTCAAGGTCTCTTGAGTATGTTTGTTATTATTTCAGACACCTTGCCTCAAATAATTTCTGGGACACCCAAATAATGGCTCCATTTCTACAAATCTTTCCTGGTACTCACTGGTTACAGCAGCTGGCATGCTCACAGGCCCCCTCTTCCTGACTTCTCTGAGTTGATGCCATTTGTCCCAAGAATAGACATGGGCTAATAATTTAGTTGCCCCAGAAACCAAAGTTTGATAATTAACAAAACATTAAGGGGGATTTAGGGGCAAAATATGAATAAATATACAAGATAATTTATATCTGTTATTTGAAATGATTATCTTTAGAAAACAATTCCAAGCCAGTCCAAACGTAACCTGGAACTTCTGCCTCACTCCTAAATTTTCTTTGTGGCATATAACTAATAGCTCAACCTCCAGAATCTCTAGATATTTCCCTGCCTTGGAAACCAGGCCCCGGAGCTCAAGGAAAGTCTTTCCCTTTCTGCCCAGGGCCCATTTTATATTTACATCTCTGGGATGATTTTCAGGAAAACATCTATATTTGCCCATTCCTTTTCTCATCTTTGTGTGTGTACCATTTTTTTAAGTAGAGTGCTGCTCCTTTGTCTCTCTTCTTAGATCTTTTAAAAATGAGTTATGTACTTTCACATATCTTTTCTAACCTTGTCCCAATGCAAAAAGATCGTATTTACTCCTTTCTGTTAAAATTTCAAGATCGCATTGTTTGTGACTTGTAATTTGAACAGTTACAGGTAGATACATGTGAAAAGTAGAAGAAAGTATCACCAGGAGAGTAGGCTAATTGTGGGAATGAGGTGCTCTGAAGTTTCAAACTTTATCCTGACATCGATGAAGAAATATTTGAGTGATAAAATTTGAGGTTACCAACTCAACAGGGATGGCAGTGTCATATAAGAAAGACAGAGATATAAGCATTATTTTAAATTTTTTTGTATTATTTTCTTCCCTCCTTTAAGACTCAGGAACATAACAACAAGAGTATTAACAAAGATTTCCTGGCTTAGCTGAGAAAAATTGTTCATGTGAGTATTATCTAAGAGATGCATGATACTGAGCTAACTATTGGGGGACTAAGGATGTAGGACATATAAAATTCCATAACCAATCTGGAAAGACAGCTTAAATGTATTATTGGGTAATTCCTCATGATGTCAAAGATAATGTCTTCCATGAATGTATTATCTATGTGATCATAAATACCTGATGAGACTTGGCTGGGTAGAGCTGACGAGGATATATCCCAGGTAGCAGATATAAGAAGTTTATTAATTTAATGGACAGGAACTATCTTAGCTAAATTTCCCATTTTGTTATTATTGACTTTGGATTTCAAATTTCTAAATCCTGTACCCCAAGTTCTCTTTTCAATAGTAGAGATATTTGATAACTTCAAATATGAGTTGGTTTGGAATATGCTACAGTTAATTTCATTTATTTAAATTGGTCTTGAGGACATCCTTGAAGATTGAATATCATGAAACATGCAAGGAATCATGAAAAATGTTGGTGGAACTTCATAGTCGAAGAGTAGCTTCCATAGTGTTTCTGAGCTGATATATTAGGAAATGAGATTTTTAAAAAGATGATATAAAGAAATGTATGTTTTTGTGACTTTATTTTTGAACAATAACCATCATGAAGGAGTGCTTCTGGATGATCTAAAATACACTTCAATTCCAAAATAATCCTTTAGCGAGAGATATGAGGACTAAAGAACACGTCAATAACAACATTTTTACTGAAAAAAAAGAAAACAGTGGAGAATAATAGAAAGAGTTGATCTCCATTTTTTTTTCTTGCTCAAAAATATCTCCTTTGGATTCTATGGCTTCTTTATAGGTGCTTACTTAAATACTTCCTTACAGTGATTTCCATTATAATATCCTAATGTGATTTTTTAATTATTCTAGATTTTTAAAGTTAGAATTTCATAGAAATTTAGTGATGAAATGGGCCTTAATGTCAATATCGCCTGAAGTGCAAAATCATCACTTGCCTTCAAATTTGGGGGTGGTCTTTTTCCTGGCAGCCATCCAATTAACTTCAGATGGTCTATTTTTCGTCCACTTTATAGCATCCCTACCATAGTTAGAAAGGAATCCAAGTTGGAATGCCCTGTGATTCGATCCCTTACCAGGTGCTACCATGTGGCTTTTAAAAAAGCATAATTTTATTCAATCTCAGCTTATGTGTAGTTGGTAAATTCAGGAGATATGGTCTATAAAACTTTACTCCATAATAAGCATAATCTTTTGATGCATAATTGCCCCCTCTTAATTTCTGTTCCAGGATAAAAACAGTAACCCCTTTCATTGGCCTCACACTTTCTGTACACCTAATTAATACCCATATATCAATTCTCTGAGCCTTACTCTGGGCTTTCTAGACATCTTATGATTTCTTAACCTACAAGGCAAAAATTCTGTCCAGCTAGGATGCTTTGTTACATCTTTAAATGCTGTGTGAGATGTTTTGGAGCTTCTGTTTAAACTCTATGCTAATGACTTTATAATTGTTAAATGACTTTCCCAATAAAGTTTGCGGTCAGTGATTTAAGGATTCCTACTTTACCTTGGTGGTACTTGCCAGGTCTTCTACAGATCAGAAACCAACTTGCTATTCCCATAGTTTTGAATGAAGCAGGGAAGAAAAATTGATTTTGGAAAAATTTTTACTTTATATTCCAATGGAAAAAAAAATCACAATCTTTTCCACCCTTGCCATTGACATTCACCTCAATATAGGCGATCATATTACTTTTAGAATAATCCTAAGGTTAAAGGAACAATTTTCCAGAGTGAAATTTATTAAGTGAAAATATTCTTAAAATTTCAAATGTCCTAGGATCTTAAGATTAATTTTGATAATTATTTTTGATAAATGATATGGTACATCATAGTCACCTCATCTACCCTCACCACCCTTAAAAACTTAAAGAAGTGGAACAAAACTTTTTCTTAATTGAAATCTTACAATCTGAACACAATTGTATAATATCTCAAATGGAGAAGCTTGAACCCAGAGAGGTTCAATGACTTTTTCAAGCTCACAAAGCAAAATACCCTAATTTGGAACTTCTCTGCTGAGACTTTTCAGTAGTATTTTTACCATGTATTTTTATTAAACCTTACTGAATTTTATTCAGATCACATATCTGTTTCCCTCAGAGACTGTAAACCCCTTCAGATCAGAACATCATAGCCTAGTCCAAATTTGGCATCATATAAATGCTCAATGAGCTGATCTGACCACATACGTCTTTTAGAATTAAGTAATAATATGCTCCCTTCTTTATGCCATCACATAAGCAACCGTTGGGTTCTCTGCTTGGAGATTATTAGTGAATGTTTCTCAGTAACTGCATTATCACATATCGATGCTTTAGTCTTCTGCCCCTGCAGATTCCAAATGGTCCTGTAGCACTTCCATTGTTATTATTGATATCGGAGGCCTTATCTTACTCACCTCTCTAATCTGAACACATTTGACAATTAGCTGTTCAGAGTTCTACATTAAGCCTGTTTTTAAGTTGGATGTGGAAAGAATAAGTGGAAAATTGGATAGGTAAGAGCAAGAGACTAAAGAATTAAATTCAAGCAGCTTGTAAATACAACCTATCTTTTCCTTAAAGGTGCCTTATGTTGTTGTGGCAGAAGGTAATCATTATATTGCCTTTATCTTATTGTACATGGAAAATATTTGCAGGAAGTCATTGTCTAGAAGTAACACCTGGTAGTGTGCAATTGATTTTGATTTTGGTACCTATCACCCAATTTGATTTATGTTTCTAAGGCAATTATTTTTCCACTGGGAAGTGACTAGTTAAGTGTTGAGCAAGGATCCTTATAGCAAGTACTAATTGTGCAGAAAAGAATTAACATGCAGGCCTGCTATCCTTAGAAAATCCTGTTTGCAAGGCTGGCTCTTGGCTGGCATCTGAGAAGCTGGACATTGAGAGGGTTTCCAACACCAGTAACTGATCAAAGTGCTCACTCTGCTTGAACAGTTTGTGCAAACAATATTGTTTATGCTGGAAACTTGATTTCCTTTTGGGAGTCCGGGATTTTGGTACATGCTAGGCAGAAGGTGCCCCATCTGATCAGCTCCCAATAAAACCCTGAGCTCTGAGTTTCAAATTAGCTTCCCTGATAGCTAACACTTCACACATCTTATCACAACTCATACCTGCGGGACTTAAGTATGTCCTGTGTTACTCAGCTGAAAGAGGATTCCTGGAAGCTTGTGTCTAGTTTCTTCTGGGCTTTGCTCAAAGTACCTTTTCCATTTGTTGATTTTGCTGTGTGCCCTTTCATTTTCATAAATTACAGCCATAGTTCTGCCTATATGCTAAATCCTGGGAGTGCTTCTAGTGAGATCAAATTTGGGGGTGGTCTTAAACTCCCATCATACTAACTTGATAATTATACTGGTGAACCTGTACATAGCATTGATCTGTTCTAGGTGCTGTTCTAAGAACGTTATGTACACGAACTCATTAATTCCTCACTCTGACTTCACTATGTGGATACTATTACTAACACCTCCATTTGAATTGTGAGGAAACCAAGGCGCAGAGAAAGAGCTTGCCTATTTCAGAGCTAAGGATGTAAGTTTCAGATCTAGGATGATATGCCAGAAGGCAACTATGCAGAGAACTGGAGGGAGAGAATTCAGTCGGTAAAGCGTAAGCTAATTTCTGCCTTATTTAGCTCAGTGTTTGACTAATCATGGGAAATTTGAATATAATCATATTTTTAATTTTTTTTAATGCTTATTTATTTTGGAGAGAGACAGAGAGTGAGTGGGGGAGGGGCACAGAGAGAGGAAGACACAGGATCTAAAGCAGGCTCCCGGATCTGAGCTGTCAGCACAAGAGCCTGACGTGGGGCTCGAACTCACAGACCGCGAGATCATGACCTGAGCTGAAGTCAGACGCTTAACCGACTGAGCCACCCAGGCGCCCCTTGGGCAATTTGAATATAAATTTTATTTACGTAAAATTTTATTTATTTATATACATATAGAGTTCTCCTATGAGAACTCTAGATTTTTACTCTCACCGGGGATTTCTGCATATCTTTCAATATTTGACTGGTAAATGGTTTTCCATCAAACAGCCCATGCACCTATGTTTTCTTCTTGTGCCTAAGCAGTTATGCCAATGACAGTTTCCTTCTTTGATTGCTCTTTCAGAGTAACAGTAAGAAAAAGGAATGTTTGGGAATGTACCTTAAGACTTTTTTGATTTTGCAGTGCCTGCCTGGCTCAGTTGGTAGAGCATGTGACTCTTGATTTTGGGGTTGTGAGTTCGAGCCCCACATTGGGTGTAGAGATTAATTTAAAAAAATTTTTTAATGCTTATTTATTTTTGACAGAGAGAGAGAGACAGAACATGAGCAGGTTGAGGGGAAGAGAGAGGGAGACCCAGAGTCTGAAGCAGGCTCCAGGCTCTGAGCTGTCAGCACAGAGCCCAACGGCAGCGTTTGAACCCACGAACTGTGAGATCACGATGTGAGCGAAGTTCGGCACTTAACTGACTGAGCCATCCAGGTGCCCCTGGTGTAGAGATTACTTAAAGTTAAAATCTTTAAAGAGAAAAAGAGAAAAAAAACCTTTTTTGATGGATTCATCTCTCTTCTACAACTTTGTCTCCAAATGAATTACTCAAATTCAGAATTTTATTTAATATTTACTCAAGAATCAAAGCAATATTTTTGTACAAACAAAAGTATTTGCTTCTATGAGACCCAATTATCTGGTATCGTGAATAGTGTTCCTTTGTTATGAATGATATTCTTGAAAATTTCTGCCCTTGTGAAAATCACTCTAAGATATACTTCAGATTTTTCACCCATAACGTGAAGAAGATGGGTGAGGTAACAAGGCAAGTTACTTTCTATAAATGGTGAGTCAAGGGACAATTTATTCTTAGATCACTAAGTCCAGATATCTAGAAACCAGCTTTCGGTTAAAACTTTCACAGAGGGGCACATACATAGAAACTTCCCAAAAATGAGCATGACAGTGTTATGAGTAAGAGGGTATTTAGAGACTCTCATATTATTTCCTCTCAAAGTACTTACTAATTACAAAGGGACAAATAAGAACATTTTAGTAGTGAAACCTAGTAGACTCCATCATAACCAAGTAATCAGTGTTATCATGAGTAGGGAACAAAAAGCTTCTTTTTTTAGTGTTTATTTCTTTTGAGAGAGAGAGAGAGAGAGAGAGTGTCAGAGGGAGAGAGAGAATCCCAAGCAGGCTCCACACTGCCAGCACAGAGCACAATATGGGCCTTGAACCACAAACAATGAGATAATGACCTGAGCCGAAACCAAGAGTTTAATGCTCAACTGACTCAGCCACCCAGGCGCCCTGAGCCTTCTGACAGAATGCAATGAGAGAGACAAAAGTTTGCCTTTAAGATATTCTTACCAAAAATGCATTGCCTGAATCCAATCAGAGGTACACATCAGACAAACCCAAATTGAGGGACACTACAAAATAACAGCATGCTTCAAAAACAATAAAGAATTTCTGATAGATCATTACAGATCAAAGGAGACTAAAGAGACACGAGACAATTTTATGTAAGATCTTGGATCCTAGGTCTGAGAAATAAAAAAGCAAATGCTACATAGCTCATTAGTTATGAAATGATGAAATTTGAATAAATGTCGTATATTAGAAATCACATTGTGTCACTATTAATTTTATGTTTTTGATAATTATACCGTGGTTATAGTCTTTATTTTAGGAAATATACAGGGAAATATTTAGGGGTAAAGAGGCCTGATGTCCACAAGTTTTCTGAAGTGTTGCTAAAACTAATAAATGTGTGTGTGTGTGTGTGTGTGTGTGTGTTTGCCTGTGTGTATGTGTGCCTGTGTGCGTACACAAGAGAGACAGAGAGATACCATGACAAGGCACACATGATAAATGCTAACATTTAGGGAATACGGGTGAAGGATATGCCATAATTCTTTGTACCGCATCTGCAACATTTTTCTCAGTCTGAAATTAATGCAAAAATTAAAAAAAAATTTTTTAATGAGGTCAGAGTCACAAAAGCCTTTAGAGTTAGAACAAAACCCCTGGGCAGATATCATTCACAAGGAGAACGTCATTATTAAACCGTTTGGTCAGTCAGCCAGTCACACAGCTTGGCTGAGTGCCTCTTCTGTTCAGCCATTCTCCTGTGGAGCTAGACATCCATATGAGTGAACGCAGCAACAAGGACCCTGCCCGTGCGATGCTTATATTCCAGTGGGAAAAGATAGGCAAAAATGCAAACAAAATTATTTGGTGCATTAGAATCTGGTAATAACTGGGACGCCTGGGTGGCTCAGTCGGTTAAGTGTCTGACTTTAGCTCAGGTCATGCTCTCGGGATTTGTGAGTTCGAGCCCCGGGTCGGGCTCTGTGCTGACAGCTCAGAGCCTGGCACCTGCTTCAGATTCTGTCTCCCTCTCTCTCTCTGCCCCTCCCCTGCTGACTGACTGTCTTTCTCTCTTTCTCTCCCTGAAAAATAAATAAACAATAAAAAAAAGTTTTTAAAGAACTTGATAATAACTAAGGAAAAATAAAAACAGATTGGAATAGGTATGACAACCGTACCAGGAGGACACTGTGGTCATTGACCTGGTAGCTGCAGGTCTGGGGAGCCCTTTAGCATCTTCCTCAGGTAAACCCTCCACATTCCAGTGAGAGCTTCCATTCAGTTCAGACCCTCAGTGTGACAGAACCTTTGCCATGCTATAACCACCACCACCCAGACGGTAGGATGACTCACCTAGCTGTTACAGAAGGATTTTTTCCCCAGAGGTACCAATTTTCATATATTTGGAAAGTAGGACCCGAAGCAAGAAACACAGCACTATTTCTCTGACACTAACAAGTACTGAAATTTGGTTAAAGTAGAATTTTCAGTTAGGTTATTTTCCAAAATCTTTTGAGAGAAGTAGCCCAGAGTCCTATACTTTCAGCGATAGTATGATCCCTTCCTAGCCCTGTTATCCTGCAGAGCCCACATTTGAGACCATTTGGCCCTCTAAACAGGTAAGGTTCACCCACAAGTCCTGGGACCACTCACCTTTGCAGGAAGGATGCCCCAGTTTAGTTGTTCTGCTGACTTGACATCAGGTCAAACTCGATGCACCCAGTTTAAGAGACTGAGTCTTTGCCTTTTTCTTAAACCTTGTACCAAAATTCTTCCTACTGAGCCTTACTCAAGGAACTGCAGGTGTGTCTGTGCTTGAGAGACAGATTTTTCTGCTGCTTAACAGCCACGGAAGTACTATTTATTAAAAGTTCATTGTGTACCAGGTACTGTGATAAAGTCCTTTGTTCTCAGATAGGGGTGCCTTATTATCCTTGTTTTGTACACAAGGAAGAAAGATCTAGAGACTGTGAGTTGACCCAGGCTGCCATAAAGTTGGGTTTAAACCCAGCAGCCCACTCCAAAACTAGAACATTTTCCTAATGCTGACTGCAGCATGCCTAGATTTCCATATTCTATTCTTTCTAGTTTGTCTTTTTCCCTGCTCTCTCTGTATCCTGTTCTATTCACTTTTTGCTAGATTTACACATGTGGTTGCTCTTCCTTCTCTTGGGATATCTCGCTGTTTTTGAGGCTGGGCTTTCCACCCGTGTCTGTTCCTTGGCAGTCTATCCATTCCCAATTTCTCTTTAAGGTTTTCCAGGTAACTTCTTTTTTTTTTAACAGTTTTTTTAAATGTATTTATTTATTTTTGGAAAGAGAGAGAGAGCACATGAACGGGAGAGGGGCAGAGAGAGAGAGGGAGAGAGAGAGAATCCCAAACTACCAGAGAGGGTGGTAGTTTCCACTGCCAGCATGCAGCTGGATGTGGGGCTCGATCCACGGAACCCCGAGATCATAACCTGAGCTGAGATCCAGAGTTATTTGCCTAACCAACCGAGCCACCCAGATGTCCCAATTTCCATGTAACTTCTAAAACACAGTATAATGAATCACAATCCTAGAAGCAGTTTCTTCTTTCTGCCACCTTATAGCTATATGAACTAGGCAAGTCAGTCATTCTTTTTACCCAAAATACGAGGGTGATACTAGCTTGCCAAGGCAGAATAAAACTAATAAAAGAAATGTAAGATGTATGCATGAAAGTAGCCACTATGGTCCCTGAGTCATTGAACTTTTATCTCTGTCTATATCTCTGTCTGTATCTGTGTGTGTGTGTGTGTGTATGTGTGTGTGTGTTTAATCTCTACTTGATGCTTAAAAGTTTGTATTTATATATTTTTAATAGATGTGTCTGTAATGGCACTGTTATGTTACACATTACTGTATGTATGTTAAAGGAACACCTTTTACCCCAACCCATAATTATGATTTCATGGGCAATTTTAAGAATTTAAGAATGCTTGGCTACCAAAGTGGTTCCCAGCCAGCTTTCTCTACTAGCACATCAGCAAGATGCCAACATACTTCATCAGTGACTCATCTCCTGGAAACTATTCTCAACACTAGAAGGGCAGGCACCTCCAAAAAGACCATTTTACCATTTCTATTGGGGTGGAATATAATTTGAAGCATTTCTCTCTCTCTCTCTCTCTTTCTCTCTCTCTCTCTCTCTCTCTCTCTCTGTGTGTGTGTGTGTGTGTGTGTGTGTGTGTGTTCCTCAATGAGAGAGCAGATCTTTCTTCTCTTGAAAGAATTCATCAAAATCTGGATGGGGGTACAATTTGAAAAGCCTCTGAGTTATTTTCATAGCTCCCTCTATACCCACACATATGCTCTCTAGGGGTAGGGTTCATCATTATAGTGATCCTTTGCACTACACACACACACACACACACACACACACAGAGCAGTTGAAAATTTTTCATTCCTATCACCTGCATGATAAATGAGTATCCAAATTATGTCAGCCTAATGTTGAAATGACTACACAAGTTATATGTGGTTTCATTTTAAACTCATGTCTTTGATATCCCGGCACTCTAGTAATGCATTTCCTTTCCTAAAACCATTCTACAATCAACTTATTCTAATTAATTTTCAGAAAGGATTTCATTATTTTATATTTTATTTATTGATTTTTTACTTTTCTACCTGTAGAGTAACTAGTAAGATTCTATGAAAATACCAAAAAGAGTATGTGGTCTGGTCACACAGTAGTATAACTTATTTATCTACCATTTTAAATGCCACATAAATATGCATAGTATGTATTTTTTTACATAAAGGGATTACATATATAATATATGCATATGATATTTTAGTGTGTGTGAAAATACATGGCATGTATCCAGCATGAAACAAATATCAAATAAATATGATCTCTTTTCTCCCCTCCATAAATGGAATTGAAGAACAGTAATTAACAATGCTGTAAATGTAGTTCTGTTCTAATGATTCTGGGAAAGAATTGGGCAATATGAAGTATGGTTAGTAGGTCTCCAGAACACTAAATAAATGGAGATGATGATGAGGGAGGAAGCAAGTTGAATAAAGACTGTGGAAAGCTGAAGATAAATTCAAGATAAGTATGTATGTGGTGCCTGGGTGGCTCAGTCGGTTAAGCGTCTGACCTTGGTTTGGGCTCAGGTCATGATCTCACGGTTTGTGGGTTCGAGCCCCACATCAGGCTCCTCACTGGCAGTGTGGAGCCTGCTTCAGATTCTCTGTCTCCCTCTCTCTCTGCGCCTCCCCTGACTTACGTTCTCTGTCTCTCAAAATAAATAGACTTTAAAAATTTTTTAAAGATAAGGTATGTATGGACAAATAGCCAACCTCAGGCCACACTGGTAATTGGGAATGCTCATCGTCCTTCACCTTTAACTGAGACCTAGGAGAAATGACAGAAACTCATACTTACTGAGCATTTCCTGCATGCCAGGCACTGTTAAATACTTTTCTTACCTTTTCTCTTGTAACCCCCATAAGAATCTTATCAAGCAGGCATGATGAGCCTCCTTTGTGGTAGAGAAAAGTGAGGTGCAGAGAGGTTACGTAACTGACTTTTCAAGCGTGTACACTCCCAAAGGGGCACTGTTGGAGGGGCACTTTTGGGTGCGTCTGCCCTAAAAGTCCAAAGTTCTTGCTCAGTCCGTCATGCCAAGGCACCGTGCTGAGCCTGCACTCCTCAGCAGAGGCAGGGAGGAAGAGTGTGGCTGATCTAGCCTGAGCAGGGTCTGAGAATTATATGCACTCCAAAGATATGCATAGCCCGAGGGAAGTGTGTAAAACACACTGGGCATTTTTATCCTCAAGTTCATAATATACTCTCTGGACAAATACCTGGAGAAGCACAGAAATTCTCTCCAGTTCTAGCCTTGACATTCATGCTTACACTTCTCTTTTGGCCCTGGGTGGCCCTTGTGTGAGTCAGCTGCCTTTAGGCAGAGGTCAATCACAAAGCTCCTGGCTCCGTGCTCCTTCTGATTTGCCTACAAGCCCTCCCTGTAACCAAATCTGACCCTCTACTCTGAAGCACTGGCATCTGGCCAGCTCTCCATCATGGTGTCTTCTCACAACATTTCATCCAAGCGGAGACCTTTCCACTTCTCTGGCCTACCATGTTGGCTCCTGCAGGTGGTCACAACGTTTTCTTTTCATGCAGAGTTGCCTGCAAGCTTCCCAGTGTGTCATCTACTTCTGAAGACTGCTCTGATTCCTTTTTTGAAATCCATAATATTGCTGAACTCTTCCTGAACATGATAAACATCAATATTATACTTACTCGAACACAAAAGTTAAAAGATGAGAAAACAGGAAGTGATAGAGAAATTGCTTAAATAATTGATAACGGTGCCATAGCATTTATGATGATGTACAGACACTGAAATGTGCTCGCATCAATATATTCGTTTCCCCATGGTGTTGTAGGAAACTACCACAAACTTAGTGGTTTAAAACAACACAACTTTATTTTCGTACTCATTCTGAGGGTCAGAAGTCTAAAAATATTTTCACCAGACTGTATTTCTTCTGGAAACTCAAAGTGAGAATCCATGCCCCTCTTGGTCCTTGTCAGGTTCTAGAGCCTCCATGCATGTCTTGGCTCAGCGCACTGCTTTGCTCTGACCTCTGCTTCTGCTGTCACATCCGGGTCTCTGACCCTGACCTCCAGTCTCTCTCTGATGAGTAACTTTATGATTACACTGGGTGCACCCAGATAATCCAGGATAATTTCCTTAGCTCAGGATCCTTATCTTGACTACATTTGCACATCCTTTTGCTATCTTTGGTAACATATTCTGGGGATTAGAATGCGGATATTTTGGAGGCACAATTACTCTACCCAAAACAATCAGAAAAGAAAACCAGAGCATTAAACTAGTGTAAAGATGATTAAATAAAGAAGCCAAAAGTGCAGGTTCCATTAACACCCAACGGTGATACCACCACAGCGCAGTGGGAGAAGAGCATTTTGGGTGAAATATGAACTGTAAAGAATAAGGAGTTCAGACTGTGTTTGCTCAAGTTCGATTAGATAGGCTAATTAAAATATTCTCATCGTGAGCTTCTTTGTAATAAATTTGAAGACAGAAACTGAACTTGAAGAATCTAATTTGTCACTCATGTATCATTATTATAATCTAAAATAACACATATATGGGTGCACATATCACACTCCCCTGTACACATATATATACACACACACAAACGCATCTCTACACAGAAACGTGTCATTAACGTATAAGTGGTATATGAGTGAGGACTGTTCGAAATAGAAATGAAGCTTCAAGGACGTTCTGAATAGTCTCCACCTAAACAATATCATCAATTCTGTGTTCTTTTGATGTACACGCTGTGTTATATTGCATCTGAAAACAAAGGAGCTGTAGCCTTAGACATGTTCTAGCACCTCCCGCCCACCTGCAGCCTGACTTGTTCACTGCACATGATTTACCAGCAGGGTATTTAGTGGATGCACATGTAGCCTAGTGGACAATGCAATGTCATCAGAAACACCGGGCATTTACACTCTTTCAGCGGCCTGGTGTTCATTATTCAAGTCGATGAACATGTATGCATGAAAACCTTCCATCCCTTTGTAAGGGCTGTGATCAATAAGGGGGGAAAGGGAAATAAATGTGCCATTTTTTTTTTAGGATGTGGCATATAAATACCTGAAACAAGAATTTCATAACAAAAGGGCAAGCTAACCTTACTAAATGCTGATTACACAGTGCATAATAGAAAAGGAAATAAAAGCGTTTTTATAAAATGTATCAAATCCTAAGAGTGCTGTTAAACTCATTAAAGAAAAAATGAAGTTAGAGAAACTGGTCTTATTTTTTTTCACTCCCAGTAGAGTTCATTTCTACTTCAACAACTAAGCCAAGGTCACATTTAACTCACTTCAATTTCACCCAGTGCACAAGCTAATGTCAATAGTACAGCTGCCATGCAGAGCTAAAGACTGATGGTTAGACAAAGCCATTTACACAAGGCTGGGTCTTTCGTCTTCTCTCAGCCAGTGACATAAGAAAGCACTGAGGTTATTCTCCACTAGAGATGAAAACTGGCGTATTAGAAAGAATGTTATTCTCCTTAGCTGTCACACAAAGGATCTGAAGAAACGTAGAAATGTTTTTTTTTCCTCCCCCCACTCTGGTCATCTGGGGAGATCACAAAGTGACTCTAATAGCCTTCACTCTGAAATTTTCACATGGTTTAAGTGATTGCCAAGTCTGATATTTTCCATTTACACTTCATTGCCATCAGAAAAAGAAAAAAAAATCAATATACCTACCTACTCAAGTGTGTCACAGGATGAGCTTATAAAAGAAGACATCAGTCTTTTTAGGGCATGAAAAATATACTTATTCAAATATATCTTATTTAAAATGACATAAATTGCAGTGGTTAGTCAAGATTCGATTTCCTCTAAAATATAAGATTTAAAATATTCCTTGACTTGCCAGGAATCAGAATCCTTCAAATTGTTGATATATACAGATGTACTTGTTTTCTGATGTAAGTCATTCTGACTGTATTTTATTTCAGTGCATTAGTGACTACATTTATTAATTTCATAGGAACTAAAGCATCACATTTTATGAGACCGCACAGGGTAGTACATTTTTTTTTCTTCTCAGGAAATAATTTCATTTTCAACCTTACTTTCCCATTGTATGGCTTCTTGCACTTTTAGCTTTATGTCTTAGGGAAAAAAAATGAGGATGTTTCTTTATATTATTCTAATAATATTTTACATTAAGAGTCTATTCTTCCTTAACTTGTTTTAACTATTAAACTTCTTTATGCAGAAAAGGTGTAATGAGTTCGGTGTAACATTTCAAATGCTTTTGTTAAAATCAGAGGTAATTTTAACTGTCAAAGGAACATCCATGTCAGATTGGTCTTTCAATTAAAAGAAGTCTCATGTCAAGCTTGAGTACAATGCCTGTGTGTTATATACATGCTCTGTGTTGCAGATATTTAGAATTCTTCCATTTCCATATTTTTTTTTCTTAAATATGGTGCTGGAGGGAGAATGTTGGTGGCTGTGCCCCAGATTTCCTGAGTGAATTCACTGCTTGAGGATCTCACCGTATGGGTACAGCATCATTCCATCAGGAAACCAAGAAGACCTATAGGATGCTTTCAAGTTTAGATATAGTATTCAAATAGCACCTGTCAAGGAGTTCTGAAACAATGACGGAATTTTCACCTTCCCACTGTTCCAGGGCCAACGCACAGGTCTGCAGGCTTTTGTATTTGTTTATCTCTGCTCCTCAGCCCCTCCCCCCAAGGTGAAGATGGTGAATCAACTCCCCTAAAAAAAGAAAGAAGAAGAAGGGAACAGCAAAATTTTGTGTCTGGGGTCACTCTTGGACTCAGTTCCCTATGTGGCAATGCAACACAATAACAATTTGAGTTACTGGGCCGTCCCCCACAGTTACAAGTATTTCAAGGTCAATTTATCAATTTAACAGCTTCATCTTCTTAATCACTAAACTTCTGTCTCTTTGAGCTTGTGCTGAAAGACTGTGGCTGCTAATTAAAATGGAGCTTTACTAGCAAGTACACAAATTAGATCCTGTCAGTAAGTTTATTCTAACTATTGGTCATTTCTAAATGCCTTTTTAATCCCCTAATTTTTACATTAAAATTCAAAAGCCTAACAATCTTAATCACCCCTACATCAAATTCATCATTAAGAACAGGAAGCCAGATGGTATAATTTTGATTTACCGGACTTCAGCGTGAATTAATGTACTGAGTGCCGATAATGAATACATCAAACCTGATATTGCAGAAACCTATGAATCTGGCATGTGAAATTAATAACACACTCTGCACAATGAAAGCATGTAAGCTCATATAAAACTGAGGAGTAATGGGCCCTTTTATTTTAAATGGTCTTTATTAGCCTTCCGTTTTGACTCTTAAGAAAAAGATGAGCATTTTGTTTAGGAGTGTACTTGTCCATTGGACAACTATTTTTCCCCAATGTAACACAACATGAGCAAAATTAGGATGATTAATAACAAAGCTTGTCTAGAGAAATTTGCTCCAAGGGTTCTCAGAATAGCTGCAAGTTCTGCACTTATTTTGGGAATTGTACATATTAGAGAGAGTTGGGAAATTTCTGTACAACATCATGACCTATAGAATATCACGTTGCCGTTTTCTTAGCACTGGACCAACTTTTTGTAATGTATCTGCCTGAGAACCACTTTTGTATATTAAACTTTCTTTTTAAACGGACGTAGACTCTTTTACCCCCTATTGTTTCATTACTGCTAAAGGTGTGCTGCTTTATACCCATGAATTAAATAGAATCCATGTCCAATCATGCAAGTCACGTGTGCGAGAGGACGCTCACAATGGGTCATCACGGAGAGTGGCTCACTACGCAGAAATTATTGACGTCTGAAGTAAGTTGAAGCTGCCCTTTCGTGATAATGTTTATTAATGTCTCTGCTAATGCCTTTGCATATTTTCATTAAATATATTTTTATTTTTATTTTTGTTGGCTTGCAGAGAATTCCAAGTTTTGTTAAGGATTAACAGGATTAGAAATACAATATATTCACGAACTAAGTGAAAAATCTGTGGAGTAAATTCAGACAGAAAATATGTTTTAGGCAATTTAGGGTTTGTGTAAGACAAAGTGGAGTCGTCTAGTAGAGCAAGAAATATGTATTATTTCCATCTGAATTTTTTAAAACACAGGATTTATTAAATCGAATCGTGGCTGTGGTGTGAGAATGCTCGGTGTTTTTCTTTCCTACGAGCAGCAGGATTACAAATCGGCTGTCCGGGGCGAGCCTGAAAATGGCCCTGTGTAATATACTTTGTAAATGAAGTCTTTTAAACGTTTGAAGCGCTTTTGCTTCATATTCCTAATACATATCAATAGACAACGCAGAAATCCAGGAATGTGGAGGCAAACAGTCTTGGCTTTTGACTCAACACTATCTATAACGCTCTTTGAAGAAGGTGAAAATGCCTATTTTACTTTTAAAGTGGTGATAGGTGACCAAACACTGCAGGTTAACAGCCTGAGCCGCTTTTCAGTTGCACGGCCCTTCGTTTTTCACTGCTCGGGTGGTGTACCAAATATTTCAGCAGCCTGACTCCGAAATGAAGGCAGTGCCACAAATAGGATAATGTTCAAAAAAATGGCACAAACCTTACGCTAAGTGCTATTTTCTAGATAACATTGCTCATTGGCTCAATCTATACTCACACTTGTAAGACAGTATAGAGGATAATTTGTATCTCTTAGAGATTCAGTGCTACGATTTATTACAGAAAGGAGAAGGGATGTATTAGTTCTTTATCTTAAGGGTAGAGAAAATAAAAGCACTTTTTGGGCTCCTGATATTTATTTTTGTGACTTAGCCTTCAAAAATTGTGCGTTTTAATAAAGATTAGGCTTTTAAGAAGTACCCCCTTTATACCTTACATCACTTTGAATGGAATAAGTCGGTTATTTCTGGCTGAAAATTTTTCTTACTCCTAAATCTCTTTAACTGAAGCTCATTTGACAAACCTATTATAAAATGAATAAATGCAGCACTGTGTGATTTGTCCACTGTCAACATGTTAACACACTTTATTTGAAGGTAGATTGATGGAGGGTGGCTGAAAGAGTTTACCCTCCTGAGTTAAAGAATAGAAAACCCTTTTTTCTTAGTTTTTTTTTCTTTTTTTTTCTTAGAAGTTCACAAGAGTAGATATACAATTATCCTCGACTTGCTGATGCAAAGGAACAGAGCATTTAGTTTCTTGTCACTGTCTCTGAAATTCCTAAAGGTACAATTAGCATTTCATTTGACATAATGTTGAAAGGTTCATAGATTGATCTTCCCTAAAATGCAGCAAGAATTTTTTGAAATGCAAATTTTGACATTTATTAACTTTTATTCCAGATCTGTTTATAGACTGTAAAACTGTGCATACATTTAACTCGAAGAAGCTAAAAGGACAATGTTTAGGTGGATACTCTGTGTTATAATAAAAGTCTATTTTATTGTTTCAACAATGAAATTTTTATTATCAGAGATTTATGATATCAGCACAGCAGTTTTTACTGCATGATTCACAGTGTTTTTATAGATGTATATTCAACAAAACAAGGAGAGAAATTGTACTGCAGTGCTCTCTCTCAGGAGTGCATTTCCCCATTGAAATAATGTCAGCAGTTTTCCACCTTCAAAGCCCTATGTTTTCAAATCAATTAACAATTCTAATTGTGCAGGAACAGTTGTTCACTTAGCTTGGCAAATGGGACAGGAAACATTATTTCCTTTCTTTGCCTAAAATGAAGACTTTAATCTTCTGAACCATATTTAACATCTAAAAAACACACAACTGAAAAGTTGGACAGTTTGAGACTCCATCACTTTGCCGGGGCCGGCTTCCTTTTCTGTGTGGCCTACATTCCTTCTCCAGTCTTCCCCCAGCCTTGCTGGAAGCCCAGAGCGACAGCAGTTTTACGTCTCGGTGCGGACACGCCATCTTCAGATTCATTTCGACCCCTCTTTAATCAGATATTTATCTGGCCAGGCGGTTGGGAGAGTTATTACTTTTCATAGGTAGCAACCCGAGCACTGGGTGACCCGGGTTGCGACACTCGAATGCAGATCTGTATCGGCAGGTTAGAAACAGCTGACGCACCAGCATAGGGGGGCCAGGTCTGCTGTGCCACTTCAAGTCCTAATGTCATTTCCACTTAAAAAAATGTTATTGGGATTAAAGTGCAGCTTGTAAGATATTGAACAATGCGGTTCATAAAACAAGAAACACATGCAATCTTATAAGACGTTATTAAATATGTACGGTTTAACCTTTTCCTTTTTACAAATGTATATTTGAGTTATAGCTCATAATGTCTGTCCATATTTATAAAACACATAAATGCTATGATTAGAGAAGGAGATCTTTAGCACGTCAGCATCAATGGGAGAATATGCTTTATTATGTTTTCCATCGCTGCTGAGATTATTCAAATATATACTTTCAGAAAGACAGCTTGTGTTCTAGAATGATTAAAAGATCTCCAACAAAAGAGGAGTTTTTGATTCCCTTTCCCACAAATCTTTAATTTAGAGTGCTCTCTTGGATGAGTCTCCGTGTGATTGACCTCTGGCTTATTATTCCATTTGAATCTTACTGTTTCCAAAGCATGCACATGCTATTTTTATCTAGTGAGGAGACTGGAATGTCTTAATCTTGTTTCCGTAAACATAATGCCAATGCAAGTAAACATGTAGGTTATTCAGTTCCCTCAAATGAAAATTAAAATATACTCTTGGTATTCTCATAAAGATCAAATGTACAAGAAATTCGTGCATAAGCCAGGCCACCTGTGTGTAGACTTTGTTCTCTCAATGGAACTGCTGCAGCTGATTGAAAAGTAGGGATGCATTCCTTGGCTGATCGGATTTAACACAGAAGTGCAAAAATCACCTTTTGGTCAGGTGGATTTCAAATGCTCCTGAATGTAGTTCAAGATCATCAGTAAGGGTCCCTTGGGCCAACGGAGAGTAGGGAATTCCAAGGTGACATAGTGAATAATATAGGACATCTCCATGTGTCTTTTCTCTTATACAACAGAAATAACAGGAATAGAAATTTTGTTCATATGTGTTTTCTCATTGCAATATAAATGAGAGAAACTTGGTGTTTTAAGTGTTTATGTTGTTAAGAGGAAATCCTTTTTTGTGTAGTCATATAATACTTACATAATGTAGCCATAGTTCCTCAGTCTTCAAAACCTTATTCAAATGCCTACTCATGCCTGAAGATTTCCCATATCTCTGCCATGTGAGCAATGAATGATCTCTCCCTTTCTGTATTCATACAACATTAAAAAAAGAGTCACCCTAATTGTACTTATCACTTGTGTTTTGTGTATTATATGCTGGGTGACACTGTGACCCTCATGAGGAGGCCGACTATGTTTCATACAACGATGTGCTCTCCATTGAGCAGGGATTGTGGACAGAGTGTAATGCACAATAAAATGCTAAATGACTGACTGCGGAAGCAGAACCACACAGGGTTAATGCAGAGCAGTTTTTCTCGACCTTGGCACTGTTGACATTTTGAGCCTGATAATATTTTGTCATGGGGGCTGTCCTGTGAATTATAGGATGCTCGGTATCATCCCTGGCCTCTACCCACTGGATGCCATTAGGACCATTTCCCCAAGCTGTGACAACCAGAAAAGTCTCCAGACATTATCAACTGTCCCCTGAGGAGCAGAATTGTTGCTCCTCCTCTCCCCTCACTGTGTGTTGAGAAACCACTGGTATAGATGGTAACCTCCAAAATGCTGAGAGGAAAGCCACTATGGTATTTCTGAAGGAAGCCATGATATAGCGACACAAACAAATTACGAAATATTTAGCCCTACCAAATCACCTCATTGATTATCCTCACAAATCCTTATAGCTGTATTTTTCCCTCCGTTACATCATCTTCATCGGTTCTCGTTAGTTATTATCATTATTCTTCATCTTATTAATATGCGTAGCCTCATGCTAAAGTATGTCGTCTTTATGTGCAGGTGCTGTGAGCTTCAGGCCCACATTCATGTCTCCACACGTGACTAGGAGAATGGTTTCTCAACGGTAAAATGAGTTTGGTCTGGTGAGGCATCTTGTGGTCAACACTGTACCAAGGCACATATTTCCAAGGGGAATTGAAGTTTAGCTATGTGGCTACTATGGAGTTGTACTGCAATACCTACATTTTCTTGATTTAGACTGGAGTGTGTCCATAGTTAAGAGTATTTTTAATACTTAGAATTGTGTTAAAGAAAGAAGAAATAGGGTAGTAAATGTAGAGATTTCAACAAAGAAATTCCATCTGGGGAAAAAAAACAAGACAAAGAAAATCAGAAGGAAGGGAGAACTGGAGAATATCTCATCAATAAAAATTAGTCATGCTTGTGTGTCCTCCATATTTTTTCACAATTTCTCTCAAGCTTGAGCCACATGCTTTTATCATTCTCTCAGCCTACTTACGAAACCAGTCTTTGCCTCTCTCTCCTTGATAACTCTTCATCCCACTATTACTGCGATTATTATTTTGTCATTACATTTTAAAATACTGTCATGCCCATGCCTACTTTCAGAAAGGAATCGTACAATTTTAAAATGGGAAAATAAAAATGGAAATTTCATAAATAATTATAAGAAGAATGAATGTAACAAAAATGTGAGATGGCTGTTTAAAATTATGTAACTGTTCATTTATTTTGCCTTAAACAATAAGAAGTGGAGGAGGTTTACAACTGTCTTTTACAAAGACATTAACGATGTGGTCGGATGCACTATTCTAGACCTGTGTATGGGGCATGTGGCAAGAGCAA
Organism: Panthera pardus; assembly: GCF_024362965.1. Taxonomy (NCBI): domain Eukaryota; kingdom Metazoa; phylum Chordata; class Mammalia; order Carnivora; family Felidae; genus Panthera; species Panthera pardus. The sequence goes on from NW_026526654.1 coordinate 44,527,756, forward strand.
AGAGAGGGTGGGGAATGAGATAGATCTTGCAAAGATGGCTAAACAAAATGTGCCTCATTAAGCCTTGTACCCTGGTGGGAGGTGGGGACACAAAATTGGCCTCAATTTTCTTGAAGGTGATGTAAAGAGGGAAAGGATGGGTTGAGACTCAGTGTCCATCAGATGAAAGGTAAACCATTGCTAAGGAGACACAGAATTCGATTTTATCCTGAGTGGAGAGAAACGTTTTTCCTTTGGGAAGGTGAGCTGGCTGCAACAATAAAAAAACTAAAATTAATTTTGCCCTTTTTAACAAACAAAAAGGAAAACACATTGGTTCCCCCATATGCAGAATACGAACTAGAAAGAAAAAATATTTTCCTTCTCTAAATTATGGGGAAAATATGCCATACTAATCCTTATATAAGACACTTTCAGTTACGTGATGTTCAAAGTCTTTCACTAGCTTTTGCAAAAGATACGGAATGGCTCTCCAAATGGATGAATGACTATTCTTCAAAAATGACCTTTTGTAAAAGCTGAGGGCATAAAATTAAATCATAATTCAGCGAAGGCATTTTTCCAGAAAATAAGATAATATAGTCCAGGTATATTACTTTCAGATGCCCTCACCTAGGTCAGTAATAGCATTTGGAGAACTTTGAAGGAATAGAGAGTTAACATCCCTTAGATCAATGGTCCTCAAATATTTCTGCCCCAACCGGTGCTGGATAACCTGACAGGCTAAGCATAGGGAAAAAAAGAGAGAGAATCAAGAAGAAAAATCTGGCAAAATACTGTTTTAATTTCTGCATGTGTGAATTCTCTCATTTTGAACCATTTCATTTTTATTTAGACTACTAAAGTTATCTTTGTTTTGGACTAATGTCAGTGGGGACCACAGTATTTTCAGTTATGGGCCTCTAATGGCCCCCTTAAAACTTGAGGACTAGGGTTGTCCTAGTAACAGTAATTGTATGTATCAGCAATTGTATGTAGTATCAGTAATTGTATGTCTGAAGAGGCGATTATGGCCTTACCTTGGGGAGTTAAGCCTTGGGCTGGGAGAGGCAAGAGAATGAGAAAGGGCAAGGCTGGGAAGGAGTCACCCTATGTATCAGGTTTTCAGCAGCCAGGGTAGAATTTGCAAAAACACTCAAGGTGATTCTCAAATGCTTCACTCTGCCATCACCCTCCCTTCTTACTTAATAAACCCTCTTTCCTTTCAAAAATCAGCATTTCCACTGAGCTTTTGGCAAATAGTTTATCACAGTCAAATTAAGCTGAATTTGCTCATGAAGGCCTCAAGTGCCCGTCTTCTGAGCTATTGATTAAATAAAGGTACACATCTCTTACTTAACAACTGCTCAAGTAGCAAATTAGATAAAGCTTAGACAACTGAAGAGTTTCACAAGTATCCTTGCTTTGGCAATGAGAAATTCACTAGAGGTGGTGCAGGGGTTTATGTCTGGAAAAGGCCATAATTTTTCTCAAAGGACAGCTTTAACTCCTCTGAAATAGATAACCCGAAGAACTCATATCCTCAGATTTCTGTGCCCTAAAGCATAGATAAATTTTGGACACCTCCATCACAAAAAGAACAACAGGTAGAAGTGACTTTGAGTTAGGCTTCATTCTAATTGGTTTGCCAACATGAATCTCTGGCAAAATTCATCCTTTTGTAGTGAACTGACATCCTACTGTGGGGATCAAGAACGTAGGATTTTAAACCTCATGAACCTAGCTAGGATCTTTTTTTTTAAAGATAGGGATAGTGTGTTCTGATTTATTGTTATTTCTTCTTCTCAACACTGAGTAAAACAGGATTATCAAATCAGGAAAAGGCTGTCCTAGAACCAATACTGTAAGAAGGTGGACAGACTTTAAGATTCTTATCACCATACTGGGAGTCTTATTTCCATACTACCTTTATCCATTAATTCCTGTTTGCATATGTTGTTGAAGAGCCCCATATCATTGTTAGGGTCACTCAGTTTGCACCTACTTCAAAATTCAGAATTAATGCTGAATTTTAAGTGAGTAATATTAATAAAATTATTAGCATTTCTATACTATGGCTGAATTAAATAATCCCATTTATATTAATTGTGCTATCCATCTTTTTAAAGAAATATTTGTCTGGCAAAATAAAGGAATTAAATGACTGACTTTATTTTCTATTCACGAGTATGTCCTTAGTTTACATGTGGCATAATACACATTTTCTCACATAAATCAGAGGTGGAAAGGAGAGATGGGTATAAAATGTCTATGAGACAGGAAGTACTGAGGAGGAAGAACTTATGGTTTCTGTTTGTTTTAGAGAAATAGTCCTTATCTTCTGTGCCTGTCTCAGTCCCTGCTTTCCCCCCATTTGGCTATGTTCCCACATCTCCATCCAGTTGATTTCTGGTATCTCTTTCCCTGATTTGAGTGGACAGTTGTGGTTTTTCTACACCCCCTTCTGCTCTTGACCATCAGCACTACATCTGCCTACACTTTTGAATCGGACCTTCGTTCAACTCTATCAGATGAGTGAGTTCTTCTGCTATGTTTCCACGACCTGTATCTACCGCAAGCTGTGATAACTGGCCCCTTTCTGGGGATGACTTTTCCTGGGGCTGACTCCATACACTCTCATCCTTTCCTCTTCTCCCACAGTCCATCCCTCCTCACATTCACAAGCCACGCTGGCTAACTCCTTCCTGAGAACTGATATCATTGAAGACGTGGTACGATTTCTAGACCAGAAAATAAAATGAGAAATAGACATACGACATATATATGAAGATCAGTTGAAAATAATTTTGATTTCCCAATCTTAGTGAAAGAAGTAGACCAAAGGGTTTGAGAAGGTTCGAGTGATCTCCAGAAGGCACCCAGAGTAAACACATAGGGTTATACAAATATTTAAAGGAAGAGGGTCAATTTGTCAAAACTACAGTCAAGAGTATTGACTGTTGGGTTGGCAGTTACAATCGAAATGGTTTCTTTATTGACTTACATACACTTAGTAAACAACATTTTAAGGACAACATTTTTACCATCTACTTGTACCCCCTATAATGATACATGTTCCTTCCTTATAACACCTGTAATGGGAGAAATTCTATAAGTGAAGCATGCCTTTTTCTAGCTAGGTCAAAACAAAGCATTACAGTGGCCTCTTAATAAATGTCAGTTACCTTCCCTTTTCCCTGAGCCTGGAATTATGCTAATAACATTCTTCTGAATATTCACAGATCCATGCAATATTTGATCTGGAGAGGAATTTAGAGATATTCCTACCCCACTCCTTCTAAGAAGATGAAGATATTGTGGCTCAGTCACTTGAAGTGACTTGTAAGAGGTTGCCCAGCAGTCAGCAGTACAGCCAAGAGCAGAAGCCAAGTGTTGGTGGGAGGGAGCAGTATGAATAAGGCTCTGATTTAAAAAGACAACACATTCCAGGAGCTGAAAGAACTGTGCTTCTAGGCTGGAGAGTTAGGTAGGTGCCGGAGTAAGCAGGACACTGAAGGCCATATGAAGGATTCAGGGAGTAATGAGAGACATTAGATGTTAAGGAAGAATAGTGACATGAGGGTTGCATTTTGAGAAGAATGCATTATTTTTCTATATTATTTCCATTGAAGTAATCAGATTCTCTGCTTCTCAAATACCCTTACTCTCAACTCAGGATGCAAGCTTTCTACCCCTGTCCTGATGACAGTTTCTCCCTTTGTACCTCTTCCATCACTTCTGCTTATCCCCTAGGCCAGAACACTCTGCCTCAAGGTCATATTCACCATCAGTATAAAGTAGAGGTGATCTTTCTTTGCCTCACTTCTCTACTTTCCCACGCTTTTCTGTCTGTTCCCATTTCTTGGATGATCGTACTTCACTTCAAATATTTGTTAGGCTTCACCTAGTCCTTAGATCCTTTTCCATGAACGGATGCAGCCTCCAATACCTTCACTAATCAGTCTCTGAAATCCACACTTCCGCCTGAATATCTCCCTTAAATAAGAAGACAAGGAAAAACTCTCTTTATCTCTCAATGTAGAATGTTCATATCTAACATTTATTTAGTCTCTTTGTGGGACATTTAGCCTGTTGCCATGTCCTGATGCTTGTATACTTAACAGCAGGCGTTTGTAGTAATAATTTTCTTTCTTTATACTATATTCACAACACTACCTTCAACAGTCACACCCTAGAGCATCCAGATTGCATTGCTTTAAATCTCTGAAGGTCCAAACATAATGCCAGGATTAGAAGGCAATTGGTGGGGTGCCTGGGTGGCTCAGTCGGTTGAGCACCTGACTCTTGATTTCAGACTCTTGATTTCAGTTGGTGGGATTGAATCCCACGTGAAACCCTGCGTCAGGCTCCGCACTGACAGCATGGAGCCTACTTGGGATCCTCTCTCTCCCTCTCTCTCTTTGTGCCTCCCCAGCTCTTATGCATACACATGCTCTCTCTCTCTCAAAAACTAAATAAACTTTAAAGAAAAGAAAAAGAAAAAAAGAAAAGGCATTTGGCATTTACTGAGTAATTGCCATGTAACAGGCATTGTGCTATAGAATTTCCTTATCAGGTTGAGTTGAGCCAAACTGGGATTCAGAGTCTAGACTGGAAAAATGCATGAGCTAGTGACCTGGTACGTCCTTATGAAAGTAAGTATGCAAAGGACTTTTACATTTTGGCTAAAGACAAAGGAATGGACGTGGGGAGAAGGAAGATGAAAAGAAAGAGGGAGGACGTGAACAATGCTTGGGGATGCAGGGCACCTGTCCTCTGCTAGCTGGAGAAGTTGGCTCTACAGTCCAAAGAAATGATTTAGAAACAATAAATGCATAACTTGTATTCGTGAAAGACATTGTGTTCTGGGCAGGAAACAAAAGCCTGCTGCAGAAGCTCACATAATAAAGTATATCCCAACACTAGGAAAAAGCTATTTGCTTCCTAACTCTGCCACAAGCCATAGTGCTGCTTGCGGTATTAGGGAAGCTCCTAGCTGAGGAGGGCTGAGTCTGGAAAAGGAGTCCTCTCATGGAAAGAAGGAAAAAGAGGCCATGGCAAGATTTGATCACAAGCATATGATTTGGGGCAGAAATGGGGCTCTCAGAAATAACTGAGAGGATACTGACTTTGCTCATGCAGGTGGACTCCAGTAGCAGTTAATGTTAATATGATCTCAAAGGAATAAGGTCAGATGACATATACACCACATAAGTGAATTCCTTAGGAGTCTTTTGAGAATAGGGTTACTATTGTCATTTTCAGAAAAGGAAATATATACTTAAGCAGATTAAATAGTTTCTTGAGATCACACAGGTAATCAATGATGGTCCTGCGATTCAAATTCAAGCCTTGGTGACTCCCCATATAGGTGTTTTTTAGGACTTTGCCACACTACTTCCTGATTGTTTGGTACTTGTTTTCTGATTGGTTGAGTATTCCAGGTGGGAGGTGGCCAGAATAAAGGGGACCCAAGAGCTCAAATTATTTATTTTTTTCATTTACTTATTTACTGAAAGGCCACCTAGAACTGCCAGAAGATGCAGGCCTTGAAGTCAAGCATAGCTGAGCTCAGAACCCAGCATTGCCATTTACTAGCTATAAGCCCTTAGTCAAGTTACTTTTCCTCCATGAGCCTTGGTTTCCTTGTGTGTAAGTGGGAATGTCAACATGCTTTTTGAATAGAGATATAAGGCCCAAATGAGTTAAGCTAGTTCATACCAAAGTGCCCACTACATAGTAGGTCCTCAGGAAATGACAGCTATTTTTATTATCGTCAGTTCCTGCAATTTTGCCTGAACTCCTCGCATCCAGGAAAGAAACCATGTGAAACGTGTCAGCCCCAAATACTGACAGATCACATGTTATTGCTGCCAGTTCCTGCTTCATCTTGCAGCTTCCCTAGCATGTCTTTTTTATTTTTGCTTCCATATCTAAAATAGCATATGGGAGTACATCATTTTGACCCTTCCTGCTAGGAACCAAACCATAACTCTTTTTTCTATAAAAGGAAGGAGATGGTGCTGACCTACATCTTTTCTCTTTGGCAAGTACCCACATTACATGTTTATCGACATTTAAGAGTTCCTTCTTAAAGCAGCTCACTTATGGCTAGAAAGTGCATTTCTTTCACTTGAAAGGACATCAAAGAGGCATTCCTGTATGAAATTCACTGAGTTTTTCTTAACTATGCATTGTCATGAGACCATATGGCCGTAAATGATTTAGTTTTTCATGAAAAATGGTTTTAAATCAAAAATGAAACCTGCTAAAAAGAATTTGCATACTTGATGAAAAATAAAGGCAATAAAATGTTTAATCTGGCTGTGAGAAATGTACTGGGATTTCATAAACAGCCCTTACATAATAAGGAAATACATTTTCATTATGACTGTTGCATTACCGGGTTATGGAAACTTGGCCTCTTTAGTTAGCGATACAGAAAACTGGAGCGTAAATGGCATTCACCTTAAGATTCAAGCGAATCTGGCACATCTGGAAAATTGCAAGGTAATACCTGCCCAGGTCCATGTAAATGATGAGCTTACTGGGGAAACACTTAGATTTAGGGAATAAATGGGGGCAGCGGGATTGAGTGGAAGGAGAGGATACAGTCTGATCATAGCAGTGTGACATCATTAATAAGGATTGAGAAGGTGGATCTATAACATAAGAACAAGTAAACACTTAAAGAATGGTTTCACTAGAACCTCTATGGGAAATTGAAAGACAGAGGTCTCAGCAGCACTGAGAGCTGTAGTGCTGGCAAACTTGGGAAAAGCCATCTGACCCAGATGCTGATTGGCATCAGCAACAGTGGCGGTGCCTTAAGAGAGCATCAGTCGAGAAAGGAGATATGAGCCAACGGAAAGGAGCGCAGAGGAGAATAGCCACCACCGCCTGGCAGTAGGTGAACAGCGGGATTGGGAAGTGAAGTTCATATGAAGCACACCCTGGGAACTCTCAGAAATATTGGGGGTGAATTTGCATTGTTTGGCATTCCTGAGGAATTGATGTGGTGGAGAAACGATCATGGTGACCCTCGCTTTACCTTAACGGGGTGCCATAAGTTACATATTGAATTTCTTCCTACTTAAATAAGCCGATAAATCACACTATAAAATGCAATCCCTCTTGTGAACTTTCTTTAATGGGCACAGTGTAGGTCACAGCATACCCAAAGTTCAATGTGCCACCCCTTTGAATTGGTATTGAAGAGGCGATGTTGAGAAAACATCATGAATAAAAAAGAATACAAAAGTAAGAGCGTGTCAATATTAACTGTTGCAATTGCTAACCATCTTGGAAAGAAGCTTGTTTCTCAATCTACTGCATCGATTAGATAACAGCTGCTCCTTGTGGAGAGATATTATTCTGTGTCATTCAAGAGACTGTCCAAGCTACAAGCAGGACTGTGGATGACTTCACCACACACTGTGGGATGGCTCCATGCTGCACAATCTCTTAGACTTCAGCCATCCTTGGATAGATTCCAAGAAGCTGGGGCAGCTACACAGAATCTCAGGGAAATGGGTTATTTCTGAGTCAGACTCATGAGCCTCATGGTCTACATTAAAAAGAAATGGTCAAAATACTACAAACTTCCCCACATAAATAATAGTTTATTTGTATCTAATGCTTATTTCACTTTGTTGTAGTTTTGAGGTCCTTTAAATCTAAAGATGTATGAAGACCTGGAAGACCAGGTAAGGAATGTGGTGTCCATTAAGGATCTGGGAGAGTGGAAGGGTGTCTGGCTGGCTCAGTTGGTAAAGCACGTGACTCTTGATCTCAGGGTCATGAGTTCAAGTCCCATAATGGTCCTACAGATTTAAAAAAAAAAAAAATAAGGAAAGAGTGGAAAGTACTAATTTTATATTTAATGAGAGACAACCCAGAAGTCAAACCAGTGTCCTCAAGTTTGGGTCAAAAAGTGTGAAGTCCAAGGGATATCAGTTCCAAGTTATGCTTTCCCAGCTGGGTGTGAGAGCATCTTCTCAAAGCATTTTCTGTGACTAGCTGCACCTTTAGAGAAGTTTTTAAGAAGATGTTAAATGTTCATAGTTAAGAGCTGATATACTTAAGCCAGGCATCCTGAGTTTATATCCCGATTCCCCTACTTCCTTGCTGTGGAACTTTGGTTAAGTCATATAAATCTCTCTGGGCCTCAGTTTCTCCACTGTTTAAATTGGAATCAAACTGCTACCTATGCAGTAAGATTGTAGTGAAAGCTAAATAAGTATCTGGTAATATTTTGTTTGGAAATCAAAACAGCTTTTATAGCCATTCCAAAAACAGATATAACCAAGGAGAGAAACTTGAAATAAAAACTTCTAACATGCAAGAAAGCTTTTTAGTCTAGAAGTGTTTTTTCCTGAGATGAGATGAATGACGACAAATAAAAATAAGATAGAGTTCATAGAAAATTTTTACATGTATTACCACATTTGAGAATTGTAATTACGAATGGATATACATGAGATTATTGAGGTTATGATTACTGGGATTGAAATCATACAGTTTTTAAGTGGCAGAGTTGGAAAATGTACTGAGAGTTTCTAATCCCAAAGCCAGTACTTTCCTTTTCATTACTTATCCTATTAAATTAATTTTTTAAAGTTTAATACTTGTAGGGTTAGAACCATCACTGAAAAAAGTATTTTGTATCAGTAGGTATTTTTAACACATCTGCTTTTACTCAGACCTCTGTCCTTTCTTGTATCGGTGGATAAAATGTTTTCACGGATGCCTAAGTGTTGGGCCTCATGATGCTGTGATTTTGGGGGATGATTAGTCAAAAGGTGACTCAGGGTGGGTCAAATATTTGGTTCCCCCAGGGAGTCTGGGAGCAGGTCAAGGACTGAATCTTTCAGGACTCACGATATTTCAGAAAAGTTTAACAAAGATTGTAATCTAATATTACCTTTTTGCTAGAATCTTACTGAATTTTGAATAAAGCTAGAAGGCTACAAAACAGCTTTAGTATTATCAAAAGTAAGAAAAGTCTGAGAAATTGCCATAGGTAAGAGGAATCTAAAGCTATATGATGCTAAATGTGCTGTAGTATCCTGGAACTGGGATCTGGAACAGAAAAAAGGAGATGGGAGAGGAACTATTGAAATCCAAACAAACTGTGGAGTTCGGTTAGTAATAGTACTCCAGTGTTGGTTTCTTGGTTTTAGCAAGTGCACCATGGTCCTGTAAAATGAGAACAGTGGGGGAAAATGAGTGAGGGATATATATGCATGCTCTGTGCTATCTTTGTAACTTCTCTGTAAATCTCAAAGTATCCCAAGGTAAAAATGTTATAAAAACTAAAAGAAAAAAATCCCATTGATAGTATCCAAGATTCTGTATGTCTTAGGTTATGGTATAAAACAACTTCAATGTACTCTCCCATTTTCTTTTATTTCCATTCAATATTAGGGTCACACAAAGGACCCTTGACTCATTCTCCACCCCCTGCCACCATCACTACATACATACCTTTTATGATTTGCCTTCTATTTTTTTAATGTTTGAGAAAGAGAGACAGAGCTCCAGTGAGAGAGGGGCAGAGGGAGAGGGAGATACAGAATCCAAAGCAGGCTCCAGGCTCTAAGCTGTCAGCACAGAGACCGACGCAGGGCTTGAACTCACAAACTGTGAAATCATGACCTGAGCCGAAATCGGATGCTTAACCGACTGAGCCACCCAGGCGAGAGCCTGAAAGCCGCTCCCGTAAGGGCTTTTGGGGGCTCATGCTAGTACATCATGTAGTCATCTCCTACAGGGAGCCTGCTATCCCCCTAGAACAGTGTTAGGTGCGGGGTTACAAAATGGAAGCAAAACAAAATCTTTGCCCTTGAAAGGGACACGTTCTGTTTGGGTAAGCAGATACATAATGGAGAATTACAATGCACAGAGATGGAGAAAGAGTATCAGGGGACCCCAGGAAGGGGGAACAAATGCTTCATACAGTCTGAAGGAGGAGATCAAGGTGGGGGTGCTGGTGGGAGTGACCTCTGAACTGAGTCTCAATCTAATGGCCCAGAGAAGGAGAACAGTAGCCAAGAAGGTGGGCAGAGGAGAGAGAAAGTCTCCAGGCAGTAGACAGTGCATCCCAGGGTATTTGGGTGGGAAACAAGAGAAGCACGAGGATATTGATTGTGAAGATGGAAATAGCCACAGGCAGTAAAGCTGCAGGGGTAAACAATGCCCCACACTCGGAGGAGCTGAACCGTTATAATGTACAGTTGAGATTTGATCCTCCAGAAAAGGGAGCAGGGGCACCTGGGTGGCTCAGTCAGTTGAGCGTCCGACTTTGGCTCAGGTCATGATCTCACAGTTCGTGGGTTCGAGCCCTACGTCAGGCTCTGTGCTGACAGCTTGGAGCCTAGAGCCTGCTTCGGATTCTGTGTGTGTGTGTCTCTCTCTGCCCCTCCCTTGCACGCTCTCTCTCTCAAAAATAAATAAACATTAAAAAAAATTAAAAAGAAAAGGGAGCAGGCTTCACCTTTGGCAATTAACTTCAAACCTATCATCATTCTCATTCATTGCTTTTCAGTCTTCATAACCAATGTATTTAATCTTAAGATACAACATCCTGATTGCTGGGTACTACATTTGGAGATCTAGATAGAGCCAATTGCTTAAGAATATAGGGTTTAAGGTCATATTCCACCTGTTCATGATTCCCTACCATCTCTCTACCATCTCAACAAGCTGGGCCTCTTGTTTTCCCATCTATAAAATGAGGGTTATGATAACACAGTCTATATTGTTTGGTGGCAGTGAGGATTAAATGAGATGCAGTCCACGGTATGGAGGTACTCAAGTGTTTGCATTACATCCTGCTGTGTGTCACGTAGCTGGGTATTTCAGAAGGCACACTCTGGAGCCTGGTTGCCGGGAGTTGGGTCCTGACCTTGTCACTTGCTGATTGTGTGACCTTGGCTCAGTTTCTTTTTCTTTTTCTCAGTTTATTTATTTTGAGAGAGAGAGAGAGAGAGAGAGAGAGAGAGCGCGCGCACACACACATACTAGCAGGGGGAGAACAGAGGCAGGGGGAAAGACAGAATCCCAAGCAGGCTCTGTGCTCAGTGCAGAGACGGAAGCCGGGCTCTATCTCACAACCTTGAGATCATGACCTGAGCCGAAATCAAGAGTTGGATGCTTAACCGACTGAGCCACCCTGGTGCCGTGGGCCAGTTTCTTAATTCTCTATACCTGAGTCTCCTTCGGAAAGATGGGCATTGTTTTGTTGTAAGGATTGAATGACCTAATAATCGTAGAGAGCTGCGAACAGTGTCTGGCACATAGGTTTGTTCTGAGCAGATTCCATGAGCTTATGCACATAGTAAACACTCACGAAGGGTTAGCTACTTTTATTATTACCCAAAACTGGAGCCTAATGCTTCCGGCATGCTTGGGCAAGAAATGAAGACCTAACCTTGAGGCCAGCCACAAACCTATCAGAAAAGCAGTTTTCTGGGTTTTGTGCTTTTTTTGGCTCAGGCCTGCCAGCAGAGGTCGTCAATCAAACAGATTAGTTATTACCTCCTAGCCCTGTTATTGTTGACCCTTGTTCAAAATAAGAAGAAAAAGAATGTCTCCAAAGAAAACGACAAGCAGTTGGCCACAAACCTCCAAAAGCTGCATTCTAATTTTAAGAGAGCTTCACGGAGTTTGGGAAAGAAGTGTGACTACTTCTGTCACAGATCTTCATTTGCTTTTTAGTAGGACTTTGTATCAGCTCTCATAACAGCAGGAGACACTGCAAAATTGAAGTACGGTTACATTATAGGATCACAACTGGCTCAGACTTTCATATGTGCAAAAATTGCATTTATTTACAATTGAGGTTTGAATAGACTCAGATGAAAATGAGATGGAATTTTTTTCCAGCACACTCACATATAATTACTAACTAAAGAAACCCTTCTTTTTCATGCCTCTACTTTTATTGGGGGCCTAGCATTCAAGATAATTATTGCCTAGGACATTGAGATGTACTGGACCATATAAAAATAATTCTTCAAAGATACACTTCTACAAACCATTGAGCAACATGAATAGGACTCTTGTCACAAATACAGACTGACAGGTCATTCCTTGGCATTTTCACACAATATTGAAAATCAGCCTAAACTGGCAGGTGTAAAGTTCCTAGATTCTCACTTGACAGAATAATTCAGTACTGATAGTTTCTGACTGATAATAGGCAAAAGGTGTGCAACAGACAATAGCATCGAAGAAAAGAATAAAATTTTATTCAAGAGCAGCTAAAAGTATAAATATTTTTATATAAAGTTCTCAACAGCTTAATGCACCTGGAATCCCAATTACCCTAACACCGCAGATTATCTTGCAAATATCACAAAGCAAATTCAGAGATACCTCCCAACACACGCCTCCTCCAGGTTTCTCTGACTTCCTGGCTGGCAAATATTTAGGAAGGCAAAATCTTGCCCTTTTGTCTTTATGTAAATGCCAGCTCCTTTATTCCTCCAATGGCGCCGACTCAACTGAAGAGCACACTCACCATCTCTGCCATCTCTTGCTTGCTTATGATGTCCTGTAATAACTCCGGATCAATAATGGACTTCATCTTTCCCTCTCTTTCATCAGCAAAATGAGAGACCAGGGCAGTAACCATTTAGAAAATCCATTTGGTGAAATGAACTTTTGTAACTAAGCCCCCCCACCCCCCGACTCAAAATTTCTCTGAGACCCTTAGGTCAGGGTGGCCGTCCGATATCCCATGATCAACAGGTGACCCAACCACTTTCAGTCTCACTGGGTTCCCAGGGGTATTCTACCTGCCTGGTTCTCCAAGTGTATGTCCTAGGACAGTGCTTCTCGAACTAGAATGTGCAAGCACATCGCCTGGGCTCTCGCTAAAAACGCAGACTCTGGTTCGGTAGGTCTGGTAGGGCTTGAGATTCTACATTTCTGTTCAGTTCCTATGAGATACTGATGCAGCCAGTCCAGGAACCAGATTTTGAGAAACAAGGCTCTAAGAGATTCAGAACAACACAAGATACTGAAGAAGACATCTGCCTGAATTCAACCAAGATACTTATTTGTATAATAACCTAAATTGCCAATGTATTAAAACCTCTTTAATCTTAGGAGAATGGAGTGTCACCTTCTGCTTTAGGCAGAGAGAGTGATCTAAAATATGGTTATGTTCATCCTTTTTTAGAGAAAAAGAATCAAGTAAGGAACAGGATCACAAAGAGAGAATTTTCCTATATAATGTAGAGCCCATAAGGAATATATGGGCACTAGAATTTTACTTCCCTTTGCTGGATAAGAAACTCTCTGTTCCATGCAACAACTCTGTCCCCTCCCTAGATGCCACAAAGATTGACACACGAATATTTACATTTAGGGAAGTGTTTAATTTTGCAGGAATAAATTAAGGCATGAAATTAGTAATAGTTAGTATTGCTTTAATTATAAATCAAATTACTTATGAAATCATTCACAGAAAACAATGGCCATCCCATTAGCAGGGAGAAACATTTCATTACGAAACGTATTAAATATTAGGTAAACTCCCTGGACTGTCTAATGGTACCTGATATATACCATCTGGCTTCATTGTTCCTTAGTGGCCTCCTAATAGATTGGCTCATCAGGAGGCCACAAAAGAAAGCTGGGGCGCCCCATGTCTACCAGGGTTACAATGGGGACACTAGAGTTCCACTACGATCATTCCTTGACATGGCATTCTTTTGGCAATTACTTGCTCAGACTCTATTTGTTTGTACTTGTTAATGTATTCAGTTCAATCCAGCAAATATTTATTGAGCATTACTATCAGGCTCTGGGGGACATAAAGATAAATAAGGCTTGATTTTTATATTCACAGAGCTGATCACCATGTAGATTATTTTATAAATGCTATTATGTTAGAATGTGTGCTGTTTTGTTGTTTTGTGTTTCTCCCCATCTAGGGTGTAGGCTCTTTGAAAACAAAGGTCTTTTCTGAGTTATATATATGTTCGGTATCTGTGGAGTTTCTAGGCAGGAAGTCACATTAGGACAGTAGGACTGTTAGGCAAATTTGCCCCAGCCATTTTCCATCATGACCCGAGTCTCCCCACATGGCTTTTCTATTCTCAGAGAAGCCTGGGCTCCTCAGCTCAGGGTAGTAAGGTGGAAACAGTACTCAAGAAAAAGCCCTCCCTTTTCTCAACACCAGGAAATAATAGAATCCCTTTATATAATCTTTTGTTTTCTTTGTTTTAGGCATGGAAGTTTAAAATTGTGTTTCTTTTGCTTTTTCAGCATTTTGTCTCATGGGACAGACTCCCATGACTGCCAGTTGACACAGAGAACAACAAGAACAAGAACACTTAGATGTCAGGTACTGTTCTAAGAACTTTATAAATATTAACTTATTTGATCTGAATTCCAAGCCTATGGGGTGAGTACTTATTTCAGAACTAGGCAAACTGAGGCACAGAGAGATTAATTTGTCAAAAGTCACACAATCCTTTGTAGTAGAATATAGCAATGACTTGGGACCTCATGCCCTGGAGTTAAAATTATTGGCACCTAGGAAACTGAAAAGAAATGTAAAGTTAAATCCATTTCAATGCATGCAAAAGTTTCCTGCACACCACACTTCTAGGTCTTTCTTACAGGAAAACATTTTTGAATCACTGACTCAGTTTCACATGTAATATAAGCCATGCCTTCTGAGGACATAGACCCCAAACGTGATTCTGTCCTATGTAACCCTTGGTGCACTCCAATCACCCTGTTGGTTCGTGTGATTATTGAACTAATACACATATCCACACTAGATGGAAGCTTTGTGAAGACAGGTCACATGTACTCCCAGTGCCAACACAGTGCCTGGTCCACAGCAGGCTCAGCAATTTTTGTTGAAGAAAATTGAATGAATCCCCATTTACAAATGAGTAAACTGAGACCCAGAGAGATGACAAATGACTTGCCCAAGCTTACACAGCTCAAATGAGATAGGCTGAGGAAAACTTTGAAACGTGTTCTGCCCAGCTTTGAAGCCCACCTTCCATTCCATACCACATTTTGCATTATCTACCTATTAATGATTGCTTTTATTTTCTGAATGGAGTCATTGCAGTATTTATAGAATGCATTTGATGTATATGAGATACTAAGACATGAATTGGGGTTGTTACTGAGGGTTGCAGTAAACTTATTGAACATGCTTTTGTTCCTTTTTATATGTTTTTAGTTAATATTAATGTCTCTCACCTAGTAGGGCTGTAGCACAGATTTGAGTAACTGAATTGAAAAGAACATCTACGAAGCAAAGACCTCCTTATGTTTAAGATACTGTTGGTGGGGAAAAAAGTGAAATGCTGACACTTGGGGTTGATTCATCAGTCTGCTTTTTGATTTTATAGGAACCATTTTCATATCTGAAAATGATATTCCTAATAAGGACATACCAAAAAACATCACCAGTCGTTCTATTATTGGCCTAGGAATAATTTAAATAGAAGTCAGCACAGTATTACATTGTTAAACTTTTTTCAAGAATTCCAGAAAATATGTTATTAACTTCACTTAAAGTCTAAGCCGAAGAATTTTCCTCTGGAAGACGTTTCCTGATTAGACCTGAATTGTTTTTCTGTGTCACCGCAAAGACAATGCAAATGCTGATTAAAGCAATTAAAACTTTCCTTTGTTTGCAGAGAGAGATGTACCCAGATATGGCTTTTTGTTTGTAGACATCTTAATAAGCACTAGCAGACTGAAATGAAATCTGTCATCAGTTATATTTTTCTCTTAGACAAACTGTCTACTTCACATACATATTAAGCAAGATTTGTTACCAAAGCTTCCTTATATTTCTATTTGTTGTTGTAAAATGGTAAATGTAGAAATAACACTAGATCTATCAATTTGATAATATAATGCAATACATCTGGCAGCTGAACAGGAAAAAAAATGTAATGACATATTTGGCAGAGTGAATGGTTTTTATTATGGGTTTTTCTTTCTTTTTTTTTTTTTAACACAGTTGTGCCATTTGTTGTAGACTAATGTCAAGGAATATAAAGTATTATTGGGGATGGGGAATTTAGCTTTTGTAGAACATAAATTGACTGCTATGTAAATATAACCATCAGTTTTATTGCTTGTTAAATATTTATTTACTAAAATGATTTGAATAGGAAAGCTTGCTGAAGGGAACCATGCCTGTTTTTAGTTATATACTGTTGAATTCTTTTATGGCTATCTTCTGTTTTCAAATGTACAATTTCACACTAAAATCTACTGTAGAATATTATGAAATATAAGAACGAATTCTCTAGAATGTGTAGGATAATCCGTTCTAAAATGGCTAGGGTAACTGAAATTTGATTTGAAGCCATCATTCTCATGATATTGACTGTTTACAAACACAAAGCAACATTCTCAATCTATCCATTCACTCTTAGGCTCATCAAACTTTTTTTGACCACTACCTATGTGTCAGGCATTGGTTTCTGGGGACATTAATGCAAATGAGCCAGCAGAGGCTCAGCCTTGCTGCAAAAAAATCCCACACATATAATATGTTGGGCATTATAATAGAGAAGTTTACAATATATGCCCTTAAGACATATATCAAAACAAATCAAGGTAAGACACCACAAAAATGTTTTAAATTTATAGCTGACCCTTAACAATATGGATTTGAACTACTTAGGTCCACTTGTACACGGATTTTTTTGATAAATATAGTATAGTATTGTAAATGTGTTCTCCTTTCCTTGTGATTTTTTAAATTTTATTCTATTTTTAAATTTTTTTACTCTTTTAGAGACAGAGAGAGAGAGAGAGTATGAGTGAGGGAGAGGGAGAGAGAGAGAGAGAGAGAGAGAGAGAGAGAGAGAGAGAGAGAGAGAGAATCTTAAGCAGGCTCCATGCTCAGTGCCGAGCCTGACACAGGGCTCAATCCCACGGTCCTAGGGATCATGACCCAAGCCTAAATCAAATTAGAGTCAGAGGTTCAACCAACTGAGCCACCCAGGCACCCTTCCTTGTAATTTCCTTAACGTTGTCTTTTCTTTAGCTTATTTTATTGAAAGACTACAGTATACAGTGCATACGTAACATACAGAAGATGTGTTAATTGACTGTTTAGGTTATCAGTAGAGCTTCTGGTCAACAGTAGGCTATTAGTAGTTAAGTTTTGGGGGAGCCAAAGCTATACATGGATTTTCTACTGCATGAGGGTTTGGCACCCCAACCTATGTGTTGTTCAAGGGTTAACTGTAAAAGGTAATGGTTATGAAGTAATAAATACATTATAATATTTGTGCTCTTATGGCCTGGAGAACGTTAAATTGTGTTACTCAAAAATATCATAGGGCTGCCTGCATGGATACTAGTTTGAGGTTTGGACTCAAAAGAGGGGCAGGTCTTTCTTGTAAATAGATTTTAAAATAGTTACTCCAGTTTAACCTGGATCCAGGAGTATTTCATGGAGCAGAAAGAATCCAGTCACTGAGAGATAGCACCTACTGAGTATAGCAAGGCGGAGAGAGAAGCTACATCACACAGTTGAAAGAAATGAAGATTAAGATATATATATGACTACACGTTGGGCCTTAAAACAAAAAGTGGACATCTCAGCCTGAGAGGAATGATGGTCAAGTGGGATCCAAGAAGATAATACAATCTGTGCCTGAACAATCCCTTTAGACATACCAGAAAAGGTTATGGTATCTCTTCATAAGAAAAGATGAAAGATGCTTATCAGAGCTCAGTGCATATCTTTCTTACGTTTTTTTTTTCATTTAATAATGTAGAATAGTTATATACAAATTTAGAATTCCTGATTCTCAAGAATACTGTTGATATCTTCATAGAATCCCAAGGAACATAAATCATCACTGCAGAAAAATTTGGAGTTGGAGTTAATTTCCCCTTGCATCACAGTTCAGATATCATGTGCCAACTGTGAGAAAAATCAGAAAAGTGGTCAGCGGTACAAATTTCTGTAAAGGGCTTATTTCTGTCTTAGCATACTACACACTTCCTGCGTAGAGCAGAAAAGGAAGGAAAGATATAAAACTTATCTGATTACTCAGTCAATATAAATAGTCATTCTGAAAAATTAAATTTCCCACACAAACTTTATGATAAAATGAACTTAAACCTGGCATGGCATTCCAGTTGTTTTCTAGACCCAGCCCAAGTTTCTATTCTTCCAATACTGGCATGGTTGAGCCGGGGGGGGGACAGCATGGAGCCAGACGTTATGTCACACCTGTCTCACCGTTGCTAGATCATGGGCAAGGTAATTAACAGCCCTCAGCTTCAGGGTTATCATTTATAAATTGAAGCAAAGAAAACTGGTACCTACCGCAAAGGCTGGAGCCACAGAGGTCAATAAATACAACACTATTATTATAATTTTATACTCAATTTTTAGGAAACTAGTTAGATAATATGAAATAGTGAAAAAAAACCCATCTTTAGAACTGAAATGTGCCTTGAAATTATGGGTTGCTACTAACTAAATGTTACTTCTGTAGAAAAATTTCAGTGTCATAGTTATTATTTGTAAACCTTGGGATAGTTGAGTTGAATTATAAATTAGATTAAAATGTACATGCAAACATCCAGGAAAGACTCAGGATCTCATAGAATCTCTTAAATGTTATCTATTTAAATAGAATATAAATAGGATATAAATTAAATGGGCTAAAAATATAATATGCACATATCTTAATTTTAAATGCAAGTCACCTTTCAGCATCGAGGTCACTGTTCATTGGTAAACTTCTTTTGGTTTTCTATCAAAATTTAAAAAGAAAAAGAAACCTTCTTGGAAAAACAAACTCAAATTCCATTAGTGAGAAATATGTACATAACTTATGGCCCATATAATAAAAATATCAAACTAATATTGAAAATTATACTTGATATGTGATAAATATCTAAGTGGAAAAAAAGCAGGTTACAAAACAGTATGAATCAGCTGATTCCACTTTCAGGATAAGTGAGGGTTGAGTGTGTGTGTGTGTGTGTGTGTGTGTGTGTGTGTGTGTGTGTATGTGTGTGTGTGTGTGTGTGTTATTAATGTATGAAAAAATATGAAAGGATATGTACAGAGTATTAATAATGGTTATTTCTGAAGGGTTTACTTTCTAACTTTCTATATTGTCTAAAGTTTTATAATGAGGTTGTCCTATATTATAATTTTTAAAGGCTATTTGTACTTTTGAAAGTATTTCTGTGATAAAACTTCTAAATAGCCTTCTGCAAATAAATTGTTAATATAAACATTCTTACCTAGTTATCATCAATATACTTCCATAAATAGGTAATGAAGTTATAATTTTATATTATGAAATAAATTATTTGAGTTTATTTCATTTTATAAGCAACTGCTTTAAAGTTATTTTTAAGGCACATGGTTTAAAGAGTTTTGATTGCCAAGGTTACCAAAAACCACAGAGTTCTAGAGAGGCTTAGAACATTTAAAGATTAACCACTTTGTTTTGCTGGACAAAAAAATAAAGATATTCAGAATTTAAGTGTATTATTTTTTCCCTGATTTGATCACAGACCTAATTTGATAAAGAGGTCAGTACTTGGCACATTTGAGCAAATATCAAAATGGTATTGGATATTTATAGAACTAAATTAGATGTTAAACAAATGGAAATTATAATTTAGAGAAAGAAAAGACAGGATATTTATAGCCCGTTGAGTATGATAAGAATCTTTTACTTTTTACTGTAAAGCGATTTTAAGTTGTCATTTTTTAATGACACATAAATCATTTGAAATATCTAACAAAATATTTACTTTTACCTGAATTAGGGAGATTTTAGGTAAACCTTATAACTGTTGCAAGGATATTATTCTGAGTATTCTTCAGCACAGGAAAAGTTTGATATGAATGTCAATGAAGTTATGTTGAGTAGTTGAACATTGGGGTTGAATTGCTTTGGCCAAACTTCTGAGCCTAGAGGTTCATTTATCCTTCCAAAGAGAGTTCTTGATTTGCCCTGGTTACTATTGGATATTTCTATAATTTGGTAAGGAAGCTACAACTCTAAGCAGAAGTAACCAGCATTCACATATTTTCTATGATCAGGACAGAGAAGCCACTTTGTAAGAACCTTGACCTTGAGCAGTATCAGCTCTCTGTGTTTTCATTTCAACATGGAATCTAAATGCAAGCTACCCGCTTCATTCACTGTCAACAGTGTTCCAGGGCTAGATATTGGACATACCATGAAATTATACAATATTCTATTCTATGGAAAATTTTAAATGTTTCAAAGATAATTTAGACTATAGATGATACTTATTGTATGTAACTCTAACTGCTGAATAAGAGATTACTCTATTCAGTGATCCCTTCAAAGCTCAGTGTTCTCTTTAAGCAAATTCTATTGCGGCCAGCAAATTATTTGCTCAACAGTGAGAATTTTACTTCCAGTATAGGCAACTTGTGAGTTTCTTCTACTGACAATAAATAGAAAAGCATAGAAGTGACTATTAGGAAAAGTAAAAGAAGAACAGTAAGCCCCACCTCATTGGTGACAATAAAAGGTTTTAGAAATTAATCGAAGCTCCATTGGACCTTTCAATACACTCTCCATTTGTTAGAGGGAAGGGAACTGAGCTGTGTGCAGAAGGGGCTCAGATCATTGGGACAGTCCACTCCACGCTTTGGAGAGAGAATTAGAGAAATACTTTTTAGCACGTCAGGAAGGTTAACCAGAGGTTACCCAAAGCTTTCTTAAATTGCAAGCATCCAAGTTACTTTGCATTTCTGGCGTTAGTGAGGCAACAGTCACTACTTCTGAATCTCAAAACTTTCTATTTTTAAGTGCCCTTGTAGGCACTAATATTTGGTTAGAGGACAAGAGTAGGGGGGAAATATGTGAGAATGCAACTTCATAAAATAAAGCACAATAATTTATGAATATTTTATTTAAATTTCTGTAGAGGTAGAACATAGACTTTCTCAGGAGCAAGAGATAATATATACTGTAGCCTCTATTTTATTTTATTTGTATAAAAATTTCAGTATTTGTAAAAATGTTTTTTTTTTTAATTTTTTTTAACGTTTATTTATTTTTGAGACAGAGAGAGACAGAGCATGAACAGGGGAGGGGTAGAGAGAGAGGGAGACACAGAATCTGAAGCAGACTCCAGGCTCTGAGCTGTCAGCACAGAGCCCGACACGGGGCTCGAACTTACGGACCGTGAGATCATGACCTGAGCTGAAGTCGGACGCTTAACTGACCGAGCCACCCAGGTGCCCCATGTAAAAATGTTTATAAAGACTTCATAAGGTCTGTCTTGGGGCACCTGGGTGGCTCAGTTGGGTGAGCATCCGACTCTTGATTTTGGCTCAGATCATGATCTCATGGTTTGTGGGTTCCAGCCCCACATGGGGCTCTGTGCTGACAGAACGGAGCCTGCTTGGGATTCTCTCTCTCCTTCTCTCTCTGCCCCTCCCCTACCCTTTCTCTCTCTCAAAATAAATAAACATTAAAAAATTAAAAAAAAAAAAGACTTTCGTAGGATCTCTCAACCACAACAGTACAACATTTTTTGATCTCGAAAGTATTTTGAACCACAAATTCTCCTACCATGAGGCTTCTCAGAAACAAAGCTAGGTGTTAGGTAGTGGTTCCTGCACCCCACAAGCAGCAAGGGTTTTTGAATGTAAATAAAGGAGAAGAGCATTGATTAAGGAGTAGTAAGGATTAGTCAGTCACTTATGCAGGTTCACTATTGAAGCCATGGAAGTGGCCTGTCAAGGCCATTGGGACTTTTCAGGATATTTCTTCAGGTCTACTAAACTCATCCCCATAGCTACTGAAGTCTCTAGTTGATTCTTGAACTTCTTAAGCTCTCTAATGAGACGCTTCCTCCTAGTCTGTCCTGGAACTGAGCTTCTTGCCTCCCTCAGAGTAGTTTCTTTGAGTTTCATGGAAGTCACCTTTCTAGAGTGGTAGCATCCCTGTGTTTGTCTCCAGTGCTGTTATCAGGCAAGAAGAGAGCAAGAGTCCTTCCAGAACCCAATGCGCATTTCTGATTATTCCACTTTAGTGTCAGATGGTCAGGCTGTATGGCCTTTCATAAACCCTTCCTCCCCCACCCACCCCCTTATCCCTTTACCTCTTCCAGCCCTCAGTCCCAAGCTCTAGGGAAAGGTCCAGAGCAGCCACAGCCCTAGCATCTTATCCTTCTTTTCCATCAGAGTACAGATCCTCTTGCTGTTGGAACTGGCTTCGCTTCTAAGATTGACAAATTTAACTTTTCTATAGCACAAATTTTCTGAGAATAATAATCATAATAACCGTTTTTTTAAAAGTTTTATAATAGTATACTTTTCCCCACACATGACTATTATAGGCAGAAATTTTACATAATTTAAAAATTCCCCTGATTCAATATTCACTTTCTTTCCTTTGTGTGAAGTCTGTGAGGGCATAGAATTTAGCAGGAAGAAAAAGAAAGAAAGAACCAGCATACATATTGATGTTGTTATTTAGGCATCCTCCTATGATTTTTCTCATTTTTTTTCACACTCATATTTCCTTTCCTTTTCAATTGTGAACATTAATTGAAGGAATTATTCATTAGACTTGAAGTCAGATAATTTTGTAATAAACCTCTTATATAACATTGACACTGTGATTCAAACATGACTTTGAGGAATGATGACAGAGTAATTCTATTTTATATAGTAGTTGGTGTTACCAATTAATAGAGACAATCTGAAGAGTCAACATTTGAAGACAAAGATTCAAAAATTGCATTAAAAGGAATCTTCAGGTGGAATTGTTGGTAATGACTTTTTTCCCCTGAGCCAACCCTCCAGGGTGGATTCAGTGCAGGGACTATCCCTAATTGGCTGAAGCCTGTTCCAGAGTTTGAGGAAAAATTATTCTCTCTCTTGAGAAAGGAGCATAACAAATGGTAAGCTAGAGCTACCTTCCTAAAGACATTGAGCGGAGAATAGCGGCCAAACCACCTATTCCTCCAGCATGGCACACAACGGGATGGGGAGAGCCCTGAGCAATCCGGGATCTAAACTGGGGCACTCTCTGTACCCACCTGTCAGCTGGGGACCTCAGGATGCCTGCCTGTGACAGGGCTCTCAGCAGCAGCTCTCAGGACTGGCTTCTCCCTGTTTTGTTGGTCAATCATCTCCAAAAAATGGTATCTGGTTTCCTCCCAGGGGCCTTTCGTTCTCCCTTCCCTGGTCGCACGCTCAGCAGCTAGATATCCGAGTGCTGCTTACCCAGGATAGTGCCAGGTGCTTGGAAGCAATCTGTACATTAAAAATCTCTCGGGGCTGTAGCATCTTACCCTGCTCTTTCAAAGGCTAACTCTTTCAAGAAACTATTCAAATCCTCTAGAAGTGTGTTAAGGCAGCATGTTCTGTAAGGCTGCACTGATCACATCTCTGTCTGGTCCCCTTTGTAGGATGAGGCTGTCCCGCACCTCTTCTCTGCCTTCAGTTTGCCCTCCAGGGTGGTGCTGCCATCCCATACCGCTTGGGTCTGGTCTGGCAGTTTCCAGTCATTGATATCTAGGATCCTTGGCAAGGGCTACAAATGCCTCCTCTTTGGTCCTTCTGCGGGGCTTGGGAGTGCTTGGGCAAATCATTTTGCTTCCCATAAGGCAGATGTGCCAACGTAGACTAACTAACAAAGATTCTGGCTTCTCTAATCTAGATAACAGGAAACACGACGATACGAAGATAGTTCTGAAGAAAATGAAGTTGCTTCTGGTTGCTATTTTTATATAAAGATAAAACACCTGTGCTTCGGAGGTCTGAGTCAAGCTTTCCCAGCTCAAGCTGTTAGAGACAAGTCAGAGCAAGAAGGAACAGAGCTTTACGCTATAACCTCCCTAACTTGAGCCGCTTTACTCCCAGACTTTCAGCCTGGCAGGCGGGTTTACCTTCGGCTTGGTCCGAGGCATTGACGTGTCCCCCGATGTATATGTTTCTGTTACCAATCATTTGTTGAGGGCCCGTTGCATGCACAGAAGATAATTCCACCTTAAAGTTTATGAAGAGAGGCTCAAGAGTCCATTGTGCTTTTACATTTCTGAATTTCTCCATTTGCAGAGAGGTACCCCTCTCTGTGAATGATCAGATGAATTACGTCTGTTCTTTGGTACCTTTCCCCAAACAGAATTTCCCAGTTTTTTAATAGTTTTCCTATCGTTTCGTTAAATTATTTCAAAATTGGGCAGTTTTGACACCAGCATTTTGAGCTTCTGTGGAAGGCACCACAGCCTGGAAAAACCAAATCCAATTGAGCAGTACTGTGTTCTCTTCGGAAAGGTGGGCAGGTGGTCACGTCTGGCGTCCCCATTGTGAGGGATGAGTGAAATCATGTACACGATAATGCCAAACAGAATGTCGGGCGCACAACGAGAATAAAATGCAGAACTTCTTGCGTCTTTAGTCTGTCAGCTTCTAAAAGGCAATCTACATATGAACATGTGCTAAAGCGGTTACTAACCTGAAAGACGGACACGACATCTGTACACACATTATATTAAAGCGTGAAACAGTAAGGGGCTGGATTCCCTGCATTTCCTCTTGATAATCTCAAATTCTTTTTTTTTTTTCCAGTGTGTGTAAAAATTCCCACTGTTATTATCTCACTCTTGCTTTTCATTTTCCTTCCTCTTCCCTGGGGCAAGTGACTCAGCTAAAAGATGCATACAAGTTAAAAATACACCAACTCAGAACTATTGGTGACAACATTTCTATCTCCTATGGCTAGATACTTTTCAGGGAAACCCTACACCCTGAGGAACCTTGTTGATAAAAGAATAAACGTGAAGGTTGTATGTATACAAACAATTATTCCAAGTCAATACATTTATGGTGCGTAGGAGTCTAGACTCTGCACTGAGTCATATACCCCAAGGAAAAGAAGAGAAAATGAAAAACAAGAGGTAAGATTAGAATACTGGAAACTCTTATAAACCAACTTTTAAAAATATTTGCAGACTATTTACGATAGGCTAACAGCAAATCCATCTAGGTATAGTCTTTCTTCTTTCACTGTGATGATTTACAGAAAATGTGACAAAATCAATTTTTTTTGCTTTTACTTTTTAGTAAAGTTTCTTTCCTTCTGGTTAGTCAATCAATTTAGATATGACTGTATTTCTGCGTAAAGCATGTACCTACGGAGAAATAAAACAGTTCCTATTTGGTCACTAACAGCTCTAATATGCCTTTAACCTTTTCACAAAGGGGAGATTTGTGTTCGGAAACATATAGACATATCTCCACCGTAGATTTTTATTATGTATAAAAACTGAGGCTTATGATTCGAGGCATGTTCTGTGTACCTGTACCAGAACACAAATTTGTCGTACAGGCTCTATGAGGAATTTCACAAGGTCTTTGCCACAGATAGCCAAGCCTGTTTCCTTTTCCCCTTAATGTATGGCATCCTTGTGAATTCATTTAACTGCTACCAAGATAGGTTACAGAAACAATTGGGACTAAATCTGGCTCCATCACTGTAGTTGATAAAATATCAATATTGTAGGTACTTTCTAGTATGAATACTCTTTGAAGTATTTTTTTCTAGTTTGTTCATCCTCAGCAAATACCCTCTGAGATCAGAGATCACCCTGGATAACAACTCCTGGAATTCAGTTTCAAGTAATTGCTGTGATAAAATCATAACACTAATTGGCTAAGGAATGTAGACTCCAATGCAAACGTGTGGTTGGGATTTTGTGCACATATATCATACTGAAAGCTAGAAGAGTTCTAGTCTGGCTGGGAACTAAATAGAGCAATAGGTGACCAATACAAGACCCAGCCCAGCTGTTGTTATTCTTTAGATTTCTTAATTCATCTTCTGGCAGTTACTACAGTGGGTCTCTATTGTTTAGTATTATTATAACTGGCTTCTTTTCCATGAAGGGGAAATAATTCTTCTCTTACAGACCAAGCAAGCACCATTGGCCTTGGTCCCATCTCCCTTTCTCCTTCTCTCCCTTTGAGAAACAGGTCTAGACCTGGTAAAAGTTCATTTGCAAATGAAACAAATGGGTCAGGTTAGTATTGGGTAAGACCAGACACAATTTCTCCATGAAGGAAAATATTTTAAATGGATATCACCTTACTGGTTAAAGTGTTGCAGCCCAGTTTTTAGAGGGCGACTTGGTGGAAAAGGAGAGCATTTCTTATTATTTCTTTCTACCATTTTATAGTGACTATACATTTTCTACTTAGAATTTTATATTAATTCTATTTTCTTTCTATTACTTTCTTCCTGGCCTAGGGACAGTTGGTGTTGATTTAACTCATGAAAAGCTTGTGGTGCTTAGTGAAATATGAAACACAAGTTATAATTTATTATTGTTTTTTTCCGATTCTTACTCTTATTGGTGAGTGTACTGAATATCAAATCCTTAAAAAAGTGGTTGGCGAGTAAGAGTACCAGATTTTCTTTGTAAGCTGTTGCTAAATACTGACAACAGCTTAGAACAATACACTTTTCTTTGTAAGCTGTTGCTAAATACTGACAACACCTTAGAACAATACACTCTTAAAAAAGAAAGGACACAAAATGCATCTCAGGTAAAAAACAGAAGAAAGGCAAAATATATGTATAAATACTATATATGTTTTTAAACCACCATCTCTGTGAAAGCAAAAATGGACTTCTTAAAGCTTTCTAGAATCCTGACCTCTGGTCTGTGAATCAGAGAATTAGACTGAATATCCAAAGTATCATTTCAATGTTACAAAACCTTTTAATAAGTGTATAACAAATCAACAGCTTCCAAATCTGCTGTTGGGAAAGGAAGTTCAAATTTGTTGAACCCTCATTATTATAGGCTTGAACGCTTCTCATATAGAAGCCAGATCTGCATGATGATGCTGCCTAGCGAATTGTATTGGGCTGAATTCTGTTCCCCGGAAGCCTAATTGACAATTTTGTTGCCCTTCTCTGACTATTTAAGAAGAGTTGTGAGGTCAATGGTGATGATAGTTCTCCAAGTCATAAATGCCATCCAGCAGGACTTGGTTTTTTTTTAACCTGTTCTTCTAGAAAGCTCCTGTGTCAAATACTTAAAAATAAAATGTTTTACAGGAGAAAAGGAATCTGACAACACTGCTGACCCACATTTCAGAAGGAAAATGAGAAATATAGGGGTCAGATCCCAGCCCGCGGAAGCACAATGAGCACTTATGCTGTAAATGAAGTAGTGAAATCGCCCACTGGAACAAGCAATTTTCATAACCAGTACACCTCAGTAAAATGAATTTTATCATATCCTGTGACCTCACGTTCCCAAACCAAAAGTCTTCAGGGCATATTAGACTGGCAAAAAACACTCAGTCACCTCGTTATATGGCAAAAAGAAGGAACATCCAAATACCAACTCTCAGAAAATTAACCCAAATAATATGTCGTGATTGAGACTTGAGGGGAATTTCATTTGTTAAATGATCATTTATTTTCATAGTTTTCTTTTTCCTTAGGAAAAAGTTTGAGCACCATATTACCAAACTCTCTTAACTAAAATGTTAAAATCAAAAGATTAAACAGAAATATCGGAATCAAGGTGTAGAATCCAAATAGCTAATAATTAAGTAAATGTTAAGGTTAAAAGCATGATAGCATATTTGTTACTGGGTGTATTTTAAATATTTGATTCTGTCCTCCAGTGTGTGCAAAAATGTGTTTTACTTTTTTCACCTGACAGTGGTTGGAAGATACCGTGACAGTGAGAAGTAATTTTAATACTTCCCATAAATTTTAGAGAAGAAATACCCATTTGAAAAGCCATTCTTTTCCATAATTATTTGTGGAGTGTCCGATAATTCAAAGTAGAAAATTCATAACATTTTCATTAATCTTTCACGTTTTCCTAGTGGCAAAAATGAGAGGAAATAGATACATTTACATAAACAAAAATACAATTTCCTTTCAGTCATTTGCATGTATTTTAGAGCGAATATATACTGGAAAATATTCTTTGAAGTTATATAAATATGAATCATATTCACAAGATTCTCTGGAAAACCTAATGCTGATAATGCAGTTTGATTGCAGTGTAATGTCTGAATAAAAATATCATCAACCACCTTATACCATTTCATTCATAAATTCAATTAAAGAGAAATCCAATAGTGATATAAAATTGAATAAGCCAATCCTGAATTTCATGGGTCACTGTAAAGAATCCAGCTCACTTATAATACTTTTCATAGTATATTACTTTATATTATATAATACTTCCCATAAACTGCATGAGCTACTAATTGATATATTTAGAACAATAGAGGGTGAACAGGATCACATTACAGTAGACATCCTTTTTTCAGGCCTAATACACATTCACTGTTATGCCACTGTTTAATCTTACTGACATATTTTCAGGGATTATCTCTGTACAGACCTTCTTTTGTACTTTAGCAATGGTGGATCAAATTCCTTAAATGATAATAAAAGAGAGTCATAAAAGAGACGGTCAATAAGTTACAAGGTTTTTCTTCACATCCCAATTCTGCCTCTTCATTCTGACACCATTTCCCCAAGTACACTTCTGTGAGTCCTAAAAGAAAATGTAGTTGATATGCGATCTTAATTTTTCAGAGGAATTTGTGGCTGTGTTTTGCTTCTCTCTAAGCGCGTGAATACTACATGATTAACAATAGTACAATAATAAGTTTATTTTGAATTTCATCTTTATAGTCTCGTAAGAACCTCAACTTATTTCAGAATTTATACCTAAGGCACGTATTAGCTAAAACTAAAAAATATATAGTCTATACACATTATTTTATTGTTTAAATGGTCCTCATTCATGTTTCATTTCAATAATATTTCCCCAGCTTGTAAAGCTTATGTTACATCGAGCTCCTCTTTAAATTCACAATGCATAAAACTGCCAGGTGGCCTAATAACAGAGTGCATTAACAGATTGAACTATAAATCAGATGGTTGTGCTCACGTACTGTAAAAATACCACCGATTTCTTTCAGATTATAGTTTGTACACTGATTCCACAGAGTGATCACAAATGCTTTGGGAAATTTAAAGTGAATAAAGAGGTCATATATCCCAATCTAAAAGATAATATTACCTTCAGTTTCATCGTATCATTATTTTTATTTACCTTTACCATTATCGCGAAATTAAATAAGGTGATGTACATAATATCCATGAAACACTGCCTAGCCAAGACCTATCATTAGTAGTAGTATTTAATACTATTAAACCTATACTATAAATGACTTCCTTTTAATTAGTGATTTAACACTAATAGTAAATAGCCATGTATCTCAACATTTACCTAGAACGAACATACGCTGTGTTCGTTATATATAATAGTGAAAGTTGGAAATATGTATAGAAGATATTTATCTCTCTTTATCGGACATTTGAATAATTTGAAAAATAAAAGAGTAATCTACACTTCCTTTTTCAAGAGGGGAAATTTTTGTACAGCACCTAAATTAAGAATAACTCACTGTGTATAAAAACCTGGACTTTGAATATTTGGAAAGAGAAGCACAAATCAACTCTTGTACAATCTACTACTGTATATGAACAAGGAAACTGAAAACCAAGGAGTGAACTTATTTCCTCATGGCTGCACAGATCAGTGGCGACAGAGCAGGGCAAGAGACCTGGGAGTTCACTAATAATAACTTCCCTTTGCATAGTGCGGGTTGGTTTACAAAGTGCGTGTATAGACTTTATCTACCTTACAGCAATAAACTGGTTGAGTTGTACAGGGATCCAGTTTTTCTAACTTAGGTACAAAGCTTTATGTGCTATCTCATCATCCCATTGCAGTGATCTCTCCATAACTTTATGATTCCTCTGTGTCCCATGAGTGGTTTCATGTTAACAGAATATATTTTACAAACTAAGAGAAGCAAATAGAATTAGATTCGCGTTGCAAATTGAAATAAATATAGTGCAATTGAAAGCATATATAACCTACATGGGCTAGGAAAAGTAAAGCCAGTATTATAGCTCTATCCATGAGGGTGATAAAGCAAAAATTCAAAAGCAGAATGAAGACTGATTTAGAAAAGCTTTCAAAAATTGTTGATTTCAAAAATTTGTTGACTTAGCAGCAAGATGAAGCTAAAGAACAGGCTCGTGTCAGAGAATGGTAAGTGAAGCTGCAAAGATAACATTGAAGTCTTAAAAGAAATCATGCTGACATACATTAGCATTTTAGGAGTGAGCAGAATTTTACATGAGTTTTTTTTTAAATATTCATGTGCATATGGCACCAAAGAACCGGATGTAACATTTTGGTTAAACAATGAGCTCTTGCTCGCATTACATATCCTTCGCATGTTTGTGGGGCCCTCACTACGGATGCGGGCTGATTTCAGTCACAGGAATAATAGGGAACCAGAGGGTCTCAGATCAGTAATTGAATGCTCTGGCCCATAAATTAATCAAGTCACTTCCACCTACAGCATAATAGCTAGAAATAATAGTCATACCCAAATGCAAAAGGAATGGGGAAGTATAATGCTCTCTTGTCCGTGAGAAGTAGGAAACTGTGGGCAAACAGTACAAAACTAAGCCATGGATATTATTAAAAATGAATTTGTCCTTCCTAAAAATCCTACCCAGTGGGGCTTTTAGACTTTTCTGAAGCCCATTCACTCCCAAATGTTGAGTATGTTACTGGCCACAGGGAATTTTGGTTGGCATCCTGAGGTCATCACTTGGGCCTTCATACTCTTCAGCAAGGTTTCTCAACCTTGACTTCATAAACATTTGGGGCTGGCTAATTCTTGCTTGTGGTGGCTGTCTTATGCATTGTAGGATATCTAGCAAATACCTGGTTCTACCCACTAGATCCCAGAAGCAGTCTCCTACCTCCCCAGATTTTGACAATCAAAACCACCTCCTTGGGGCGCCTGGGTGGCTCAGTCAGTTAAGCATCCGGCTTCGGCTCAGGTCATGATCTCACAGCTTGTGAGTTCAAGCCCTGCATCAGGCTCTGTGCTGACAGCTCAGAACCTGGAGCCTGCTCTGGAGTCTGTGTCTCACTCGCTCTCTGCCCCTCCCCCGCTCATGCTCTGTCTCTGTCTCTCAAAAATAAACAAACATTAAAAAGAAAAAGCAAAACAACCTGCCTCCAGACATTGCCAGATGTTCCCAGAGTGGGAGGGTGAGGGGAGGGGGCCAGTAAAGTCTTTGTTGCAGGCCTGCCATATAGACTTGCAAATACAAAGTGACTAGGATAAGCATTTGATGTTCAAAAACACACTAGGTTGGAGAGGGAAGGGTTTATTTTTATTGGGAGAATATGGGGAAGCATTTTGGAGAAGGTGCAAAGGAGTCTTGAAGACTTTCAAGAACAGACACTCTTTTTTGAAAGGCTGAAAGTGGGTTGGTCAAGAAGGTAAAAGAGTTGGGGCAAAAATCTGAAAAGCAGAATAAAACAGATGAATTCAGAGAGCAGCCAGAGATGTGATGCAGACAGCTGGTCTGAAATTACCTTCAGTTACATTTATAAAATGGTAAATACACATGGAGATAATAAAAATAATTACACTGGACTTTTTCTTACATTTCTTAGAGAACCAATGTAAATTTAAATTTCCATTTATGAGTAGAATAGGAATTCACTGGAGGGGGTTCAGCGAAGATACCCACACAATGATTAACAGGCTGAGAAATAAAATCTGCAAATTTCATTTTTGAAGAAAAGAGATATTTTAAGAAACAAAGGTAGGGGAAATTTTATAATGTGTCCTCAATTAATGTACCTCCCACAACAAAGGCTGTGACAGAGATAGTGGAACTCACATTCCATCTGTTTCCTTATGTTTCCTCTCTGTCTGCAGGTAGGCAGGCCCTCTAACCTGGCCAGTAAGATGTGGGAAAGTGATGTGCCAAAGCCTGGAAGCAGCCTGTGACCCCCTAGCTGGACCTTCCCTTGCTAAAGCAGTGGAGAGAACCACACTCCCCACAGAGTGCAGCGGAGCGATGAAGTCACTTCAGTCATCTTGGATCTCAGTGACCCGGTGGAGCAGAGTCTCCAGTCTGCCCACATTGCACATTTATTCTGCTGTGGACGAGAAATCCACTTTTGTTGTATTTAGCCTGTGACATTTGGGAGGATGTCTTTTTACCACAGCATTCATTAACCCAGTGTGACTAATACAAAGCATTCTATAGAGTTCTATTTAGCACGAAGGAGAAAATAAGTCCAGATGGAAGTAAGAGGAATGTTAAAGTTAGCGTTAATAAAAGCATTAATCTTATAAAAACCAAAGATTGGGAAATAGTTCTTCATCAAATTTGGTTTTGAGAAGTATGGTCTTGGATGAAAGTTACGTATGGGAATAAATAACTCTTCGAGAGCTCCTTTTGTATACTAAGATTCCGAGTTTGGGCCTAATTTTCCTTTCTAAGATTATTTCTTACAACTCACCTGCATTAACCATCTTCTCCGGCCAAATAACTTCGGGATTTTCCAAGCCTGTTCATACCTCCTTTCACTCTTGGAATCCTACCTTTTTATCTCTACATACCTAATTTCTATCTTTCAAAGCTTCACTCCATCTACTCTCCTGTGAGACCTTTTCAGACCCTAACCTGGTGCAGTTTTTCTTCTGGACTTATTAATTAGTCTCAGAAGTTAATCATTTACTGTTTGTGAAAATCATTTATTTCTGGCTTAGTCTGTATCTGTTTTAATTTCCATGTCATCTGCAGGAATATGTTAAAACTTCCTGAGAGACAAATTCATCTGCTTATATCCCCATAGCAGTGAACGACACATTTTGCACATGGTAAATACTTAATAAAGATATGATGATTGCTACTGCTCAGTGGTTTTAACCCTTAACTTTCCAATTTACATTTCATTTTTTAAAAATTAAATATATCCATTCCCTCATGTTCCCTACATAGCTAATGTCACATTTAATGTTAGAGGTAACATTAAGGAGCAAGTCAGAAAAATCTTCAATAGATAACTTTCTATATACCACCACTTGCACGCAGGTGGAATTGAAGCACATGTAATCTGGACAATGCATCTACATGATAATTGTTTGCTCTTTATGTCATAACTGACCCTCTTCAAAGAAATTTATTTTTATTTTTAATATAAGGGTCTGACCACCCTTATATTCTTTGCATTCACTGGCAGAATGTATTAATAAATATACTAATGATCAGAACACTTACAGAAGATAGATAGATTCAGAGAGGCTAGAAGACCCAGCCGTAAGCAGAAACTGGGGTGGAAAAGAAAGGACCCCAGATGAAGAACAATGTGGTTACTGTGTGATCTATTATATCTTATGATGTATCACAGAATAATTAGAACTCTGTGCCAACCAGCAAAACAATTGTGGCAAGCCAAACCACTGATCTCTCTGCTTCCAAACAAAGGGTGTTCAGGAGCCGAAAGATATTTGCCCACCCACCCCTGGCAGCATAGGTAACAGTGAGAGAAAAGTTAGAACATGTTAAGAGAGGCAATCTATTTACAAAGCTTTTGCCCTAACTTTTCAAGTGTCTGCAAAGTTCAGCTAGGTTAAATTTCTACTACACAGCCTTTGTTTGTACTGACTTAGTTGACATATATGTGAGCACATCCTTGATATTCTCACCCGAAAGTCCAGGTTTGGTTGAATAGGTTTGTATAGGAATATTCATCCTTCTGTAGGTTTTTATCTAAAAAGTGCAAATCTGTTTATGAAAACAGTTTAGTTTTCATTAGTTTTATTTCTAATTCCAGTTAGTTTTAAGACAATGCATTTCCAGATTTCTTGATTAGTGTGACAAGGTGTTTCACATATGAGTATATCTAAATGTGGGCATTTCACATTTACCTTTTTGTATTCACCAAAAGGAAAAGAAAAGCCAAGAGTATACACTATGAAAGTGACATACTACTATAGTTCAATAGTTTTAAGAGGTCAGGGATTAGGAGATGCTGCTATATAGATGATCTAGAAATAAACTTTCTGTCCATAAAATAAAGTCAGGAAAATACACTATTAGTTCAAAATTTTTCATGTTCATTATTCTTCACCTGAATCTATTTCTGAGGGTAAAGACAGTATGTGTGAATGGATCACTGGAGAAACATTTATTATTCTAAACTTTTGAAATCTCATACAAATTGTTATTTTGAAGCATGAAATTAAATGTGGGGTTCTTAGGACATTTAAAGTCCAGACTTTGTGTTTGTTTTCTTGGAAATAAGGTCAAATCCACCATTAAAACCATGCCAAAGTGTAAGATCGTGGCAAGCTCTTTAAGAAGTAGAACCAAAGAATTCTTTTCTGTATGTGCTGCATCATTATTGGGGTTAATTTCTTTGAATGTGGTTTTTCAGTTTTCTTGTCTTCATAGCTTTTCCTGAGAAATGGAAAGTTAAATAAAGTTTGAAACAAAGCAAAAATAAGAGACCAGTCTTCATTTTTGGATTTTGAATAATAGGCATAAAAATAATACTGTTTCCTGTGCCTCTTGGTAATCACCCCAAAATAATACAGATGGCTAAAGGCTGAAAGAAAGGGGAAAAAAGCCTCTGTTGGTGCAATTAGGAGACGTCTCTAAGCTGAGTCATAGTATATGTGAAATGGTGGCCAGGTATTGGGAAGGTCAAACAAGAGTGCAGGAAAATGTTAAGAAATGATGCTCATGGATGAAGATCTTAAATGAAGGCAATAGGCACAATTCTTCAAAAAAGTAGCCTACTCTGTGGGGAAAAACTGTCTGGAATTGGTCCTAGTTGCTTCCCAAGACTCATTGTGGTATGAAGGAAAAGCAGGGGAGATGGATGCAATAGAGGAAACACATAGACTGTCCTTTTTGCAGGAGGCTGTCCTGGTGAGGCAGACCAGAAGACAAGACACTTGACACTGTAGTTAACACTACAACTATCAATCTTGGCTAGTTGAGAGGAAAATAAGCAAAAGGAACTTGTTCCCATACACAACCCTATGTCACCAAGAGAAGTACTTCTTATGCTTAGAATGTGGTCCGGGCCACCCTCAAACCCAGTGCAAACATCACTCAACTAATGGGTTCAGGAAGAATTCCTCTCAAAGTGGTCTGCTGCCCTTGGACTAGGATATATACCATTTTTACCTCTGATTCTCAGGCCTTTGGACTCCAGTGGAAATTACACCACTGGATTTGCTGGATCTCCAACTTACAGAAGGCAGATCATGAGCCAATTTCTCATAATATCTCTAGATAGATGATAGACAGATAGATAGACTCTATTGGTTCTGTTTCTCTGGGGAACCTTGACTACTATAATCACCTAATCCTCAATATCTCAGAATGTGACCTTATTTAGAAATAGGGCTGTCACAGGTATAATTATTAGCTGTGTTAAGATGAAGCAATACTAGGGGCGCCTGGGTGGCGCAGTCGGTTAAGCGTCCGACTTCAGCCAGGTCACGATCTCACGGTCCGTGAGTTCGAGCCCCGCATCAGGCTCTGGGCTGATGGCTCAGAGCCTGGAGCCTGTTTCCAATTCTGTGTCTCCCTCTCTCTCTGTCCCTCCCCCGTTCATGCTCTGTCTCTCTCTGTCCCAAAAATAAAATAAACGTTGGAAAAAAAAAAAAATTAAAAAAAAAAAGATGAAGCAATACTAGAGTAGGTTGGGCTCTTGATACAATATGACTGGTGTCCTTGCAAGAAGAGGGAAGAGGGAACAGACACACAAAACACAGACAAGAACACCATACACAGACAGAGACACACAGGAAGTGTGCTGGGTGACAATAGAGGCTACAAGCCAGGGAGGACCAGGGATTGATGGCCACCATCAGAAGCTAGGAAGACAATAAATCTCTATTTGAAGGCGTCCAATTTGTGCTACTTTGTTAGAGCAGCTCTAAGACACTAAAACAGGCAGAGAAGAGTCATGAAACTTTGAGACCAGTGACTTTCAATATGCTGTCACCATCCCTGGTTGTCCTCATACCGTTAGTGAAGTTTTAGTCACATGCAGCCGTGTATTCTGAGTGCAAAAGAAAGGGAGAACAGGCCTCGACAAGGTTTGTAGTCAGAGGGAAGTACACCACACGTCGTGGAGACAAAATTTCGACATTAAGTACCCCTCAGTGTGGAAAGTGGAAGTGGGAGAGGACCAAGAGAGCATAAGACAGTTGGCAGGATTCGGACTCATGGGGGAGGGAGGTGAGCCCCAGGTATGCTGCTGTATGTAGGATGCATCCTTGAGGAGTTTAACTGGATCCTAAATAAAGTACAACATTTTAAAAGCTGGAGGGCTAGGAACTACTTGTTTCGCACATGTTTTTTTTAAAGATCAAAGAAACTGAAGCGTCTGGGTGGCTCAGTAGGTTAAGTCTCCGACTTCGGCTTAGGTCATGATCTCATGGTGTTTTCAGTCAGGCTCTGTGCTGACAGCTCAAAGCCTGAGGTCTGCTTTAGATTCTGTGTCTCCCTCTTCTCTGCCCTCCCCCAATTGCGCTCTCTCTCCCTCTCTCAAAAATAAACATTAAATTTTTTTTTAAATGTTCAAAGAAATGTGTATTTCAGACGATATAATAAAAGAGAGATTATAAAAATTCTAGTTGAAAGGAGTGGCTTTCTTGCATAAGAAAGGAAGAAAGAAGACATTCCTTAATGCTTGAAGAAGAAAAGAAGGGGTATAATGAAGAATCAGCTTAAGAGGAATCATCTAAGGGAGACTGAAGAAACTCTGCATTCCTTACAGTGACCCCTTGGAGCTCCCACCCATTAACCACTTTTTTTTTTGTTTATTTTTTTTGAGAGAGAGAAAGAGAGAGAGAGAGAGAGAGAGAGAGAGAGAGAGAGAGAGAGAGAGGAGACAGAGCACATGTGTGCAAGGCAAAGAGAGAGGGAGAGAGAGAGCATCTCAAGCAGGCTCCACACTGTCAGTGTAGAGCCCAACATGGGGCTCAGTCCCACAAACTGTGAAATCATGACCTGAGCCAAAATCAGCTGAAATCAAGAGTTGGATGCTTAACCAACTAAGCTACCCAGACGCACCCCATTAATCACTTCTATGTGGAGCTGTGGAGAAATTAGTGGGGAGCCTGTTCCCACTGCCATGAGGGAGGGAGAATTTGATCCTCTATATTAAGTGAAATATATTTCT
This sequence comes from Panthera pardus, assembly GCF_024362965.1. Lineage (NCBI taxonomy): Eukaryota > Metazoa > Chordata > Mammalia > Carnivora > Felidae > Panthera > Panthera pardus. Next base: position 44,564,845 of record NW_026526654.1, read on the forward strand.
CTGCCCCCAAAGAGAATTCAAGGCGCATTTTTAAAGAAACATCATTATAAGTATGGTAGGAAATATAGCTCCATGAATATTCTTCTTTTGAACAAATAAGCTGTCAAGGACTTTTCTGGAAAGCCAAATTCTCTTTATCACAGTGTTTCAATGGGAAAATATCATCCCTTGCCAATACATCTTTGTGACATGACATCTCACAAATGGGAGTCCTCTGTGGAAATGTATGTGTTTGAGACTGAGTAAGCAATTGTAGGAGCTCAACTCAGAGGACTAGGTTTTAGCCCTGGTACTGCCATGACTTTGGATATATTGCCTTGATTTTCCTAGCTCTACAATGGGTGTGATAATCGAACCATCAATCTCTTAGGATTGAGAAATTTGTCAAATACAAAAGTGTTTCGAATCTTTCACGCTTACATTAAGATTTTTTTTTTATTCTGAAAGGCAATTTAATAACCAAATATTTCTAGGCTGTTCCACCTGAGAAATTTAAAAATATCTGCCAAAGTCTGACTAATTTCACTTCAGTGCTTGTTTTGGTTTCATTGTAAGCCAAAGGCACTTTAATAGAGGAAAGTTCCAAATTCGAAGCTGGATCTGCATAGAGTTATGTTTTGTTGCATTTATACTGATGAGAAACAGTTCTTACAGTACAAACTTACCTTTAATCTCTTTAATAACAAATGTAATCAAATGTGGTATTAACAGTATGAAGTCACTGAGACTTTCGAAATATTGAGGTAATACTGACTGCTAGAAAGAACAACACTAAATCTATGAAATTTAAGAGCAGATGAGGTTAACAAGGAACTTGAGGAGTCACCTTGATAAACATGTTCATGGTCACAGTACACTCATTTATATTAATTTCTGTTTTAACCGCTCTATGGTCTTAGACAGAATTGCCAAAACTATTTGCGTTGGAAGTTCCTTGAGATGACTTCAAATTCAAAATAAAACTGCTGAATTCTATTTAATAAAATGTGGGATTCACTGAGAATTAAAAAAAAAAGGCAAAGCTCTATAAATGTAAAAGTAGAGAGAAATCTATTCAAATTAAGTGTCAAAGAAAACAAATCTGGCTTTGAGGTGATTTTATATTTCAATTTGGAGTTATGAACCACAAAAATAGCAATGTTTCATCTGATGACCTTTTGATCTATTCCTTTTTTCTCTCTTGCTTTTTTTCACCAAATATAGTTTTGATGTCTAGACCTCAGTACAGGTATTTATTCGGCTTCATTTAATTTCTTATTATGTCCAGCTCTTTTGTCAATAGTGCATTTGGAGAACAGATTTTCAGGATTGTGCACAATAGCCTTCCCATTGCTGATGTCTGGGCAGAAATTGGGATATTGGTGTCAGATTGTTCCTATTGATCCATGTTTGTTTCTATTTTGAACTAAGCATCAGAGACATCTATGCTTTTATTTATTAACTCTGTCTCCTCAGTCGTGATGGCATGAGGTGGTAAGTCAAATGACAGAATTGAGCTCCTAAAATCGTGTAACCAATCCCAAGCATTCCAGCAACTGGTGGAATACAATCAGAAGATGACTCTGAAATTTCTGTTGCAATGGAGCTAAACTCCCAAGAGTTCTAGCTACACTTTTGTAACCTTCAGTAGTTTCTGTGTTTTTGACCTTACTGAACAGCTGTTAAAGGAATTATTCTTTCATGCTTGGCAGTTTTGTTTTGTGACTATCTTAAAATTCCCCGTAAACAGAGATATAGTGATCTGCATGAGCCCATTTCAGGAGAGTGAAGTCTGACTTTTTATTGCAGACATAGTATTTTATTGTATTGTCCTAGCTTCTGTTATCACCCACCTTTGTAAAAAGATTTTAAATGGAATGCTATGCTGCTGTCTGTCATAAAATTATAACTTAGAATACTTCCCCAAATATGCAGGTGTCTCTATGCATAGATTTTGCTACTGAAATGGAAGAATGTTTATTTCAACTGAATTATTAGACTATATATTTATCATTCTCGGTTTTGACAATGAAAGACTAGCATGATTCAGGACAACAGTATCTTATCAGATAGTAGGAGGTAAGTGGAAGAGAGATGACCCAAAGAAATACAAATAGAGAAATTTTAGGAAGTATTGTGTATAGGACTGCTAACATGATTATTGCCTGTTGTGTATGTATTGTGTGCATGTGTGTTGTGTCTAATTGTCTGAAAACTGGTAAACTGGTGGTATACAAACTTCTAGAATCCTGTTTGCAGATATTATCAGTAATGATCAGGACGTGCTACTAATTCTAGAAAGTGTAAGAATAAAGTCTTGGCCAGTAATTTATTTGCCCTCAGAGTCCCCTCAAATGGAAGACCTTTTAAAAACCCGAAAACTACTGAATTTAAGGAATCTTAGAAGTCATTTATTTTACCCCAGTGCTCACACAGACGCTCCATGACACCTCACTGCTAGATAAGATCCAATCTTCTGGGCCTCAGAGGAAGGGGGTTCTGTAGCAAAACATCCCGAAGAATGTACAGCCTCCCACCCTGCCAGAGTACCTTCTCTGTACCCACGTCACCTTCCTCTGACGTCCCTGGATTTGGACACCACGGCTCTATACATTAAACCTTTCATATACTTGAAGATTGTTAAATTATCTCTGACTTCTCATTTAGAGGAGAAATAATTCTTGTTCTTTTAGCCTTCCCTCAAAGGTATTAGCCTTCCAATCTTTTATCACTTTCATTGCTCTCCCCTGGAACCTGGCCAAGTACTTCACAGGCCTCTAAAGTTTTGGAACTTCAGACTAGAAGCCATGTCCCGACATGTGAGAGGATGACCTCCGATTTAACACGACATACATTGCATACATTCCTGGAGTATCACGTTTGCTCTTGTAAACTACAGTTGATGCAAAGCAAATAGTCTGTTACTCAGTACGACCCCTAGTTAACCTCTAATACCTCTCCAATGTAGCAGACAGGCGTGTCCCATCTCGGAGCTATGTGCCATATTTTTTCTCTCCAAAAAGATGGCAGGGGGCAACAAACACCAGGAGTCACCAGGAAAGGAGCAGATATATTCTATGTATAGAATAATAGAAATATTTTTTGGCCAAGGTCATAAAACAGGAATCGATATGAAACAAGACAGGTAAGGCCAGCTTGTTATATGAGACAAAAGAAAGGAGGAACAAAATAATGACAGGCTGAAGTGGTTTTTTAAAAGATATATATATTTTTATAAGAATTTCAGCATAGTTTTCTTTTTTTTAAAGTTCATTTATTTTGAGAGAGACAGAGACAGCACAGGTGGGAGAAAGGCAGAAAGAGAGGGAGAGAGAGGATCCCAAGCAGGCTCCATGCTGCCAATGCAGAGCCTGACATGGGGCTCAAATCCATGAAGCCGCGACCTGAGCCAAAACCAAGAATCGGACACTTGACCGAATGAGCCACCCAGGCACCCCTCAGCCTCATTTTCAAGAATCTGCTGTGATGCCATAATCCTTTGTGTGCAATGTAATTCTAGCCCTGGAGGATGAGCCCACCTAGTAGGTTGTGAGGGGGCTACCTGAGTGTCCATCATGGAATGTTACGGTGAGTTCTGAACTGGGAAAACTGTCTCTATTCCATCTGCCAAAAGTAAATTCGCTGAAAATGTGGCTAGGAAGATGCAGGCTAGATCTAAATAAAAGTTAATTTATTTGCACTAAAAGAACAAGGGTGATTCACAACATTTATGTTCATTTAGTTCAGTTCAGTGATTCTTGACAGTTTCTCTCTCTTTCTTTCTTTCTTTCTTTCTTTCTTTCTTTCTTTCTTTCTTTCTTTCTTTCTTTCTTTCTTTCTTTCTTTCTCTTCAAAATTGCTGCACAGACTAGATCCTCTCTACCTTTCCAGACATCTGTGAGCATTTCCCCACCCACACTTCACTACTACAGCCATGCTGACTCACCATGCTGGTTTCCCTCTGTCCCTCCTGCCAATGACTGTTCCTCTGTCTGGGCTATTTCTTCTTTTCCTCTTTTATACAGCTGACTCCACTCACCCTTCAATATTGAATTAGTGTTACTTCTCTGGGAAAGTCTTCTTGGAAACCCCCAAAATAGTCCAAGCACTCCTGCTGTGTGCTCCAATAGCACCCATATCTCCCATTTTAAAATTTACCCCAGTTTTTAGCAAAGGCTTGTGAATTTGTCTTCCTCCATAGGCTGTGGACCTGAGGAGGCAGGATCATCTCACTCATCTTGTTTTCATAGTATGGCCAAGAACTAGCACAGTGCTTGGCCTAAAGGTGAATTCCATCCATTGGTCAAATAAGCAGTGACTGACACCAGCATTAACTCATTGAGCTACAAATATTCAACCGACTGAGCCACCCAGGTGCCCCCATATTGAGCTACAAATATGATTGAGTCTCTTCTCTCTTAAAAACTTGGATTATTCTTTATTGACTACAGGACCAAGCACATTTTTACACAGCACTTAAAAATCTTTCAAAATGTATCCACAATCTAACTTTTTAGAACTTCTTTCTAAATTTTGCATCCAAATTTTCTGCCTGCGTATCAGACTTTTTCTTACCTTATATATCGACATATATTCTACTCGGCATTACATCGTTTTGAGCTACCATTTTACTCCAGCCTCTACGGCAACAACCAGCTGTGCTAAGGTGAACCTTGACCACATCTGGCCTCCACTGAACAGCATGTCCCTGATTTCCCACAACAGGGCTTCTCTGCCACCTGCACGTGAGGTACCTGTGGGAATCTGTTCAGCCAAGGGAGATAGCGCTCCAGGGCCAACTTTGACCACTAGGGGCAGTAAATAGACCCCTGTTCCTGAGCAAAGTCTGGAGTTCAATCTGTACACTCCTCTGAGGGTCCCAAAAGGGCTGGAGCTCCAGCTGCCCATGGTGGTGACAAGCTCAGGAATGCATCTTTGGAGTGGTGTTTCCTCCTCCTCCTCCCTTCCCACTTGCTTTTCTTCTGCTCTGGTTCCATGTAAATGTCTTACAATGGACATTGTAAGCTAGTTCAGGCAAAACTAGCTGCAGGCAAAACTAGCTGCAGGCAAAACTTTAGCTGGTTTTGGAAAACCTCAGGGTTAAAATAGCTGAATATGCCATGCATTCCTTTACACTTCTTGTTCCCTCTGCCTGGAATTCTAACCCTGGCCACCCAAGCCCCCTTCTTTTTCAGAGTTTCTATTTATCATCCAAACCCTAACATGAATGGTATCCCAATGGAGAAGTGCTCCTTGACCCAGACTTTACTGCTCTGTCCTTTCAGCTCTGATTGCATCTGTACACATTTCTGTTATATCTAGCATTGCAATCACAATTTTCAAGTTTATGAGAATATGCAAATTACGTATACTCAATCATTTCATTTAAATTTATTTATAGACTATTTTTAACAAATGCTTGTATGTATAGGTATTTTGAAAAAGATCAAAGTAAATAAAATTTTCTATTATTGATATTAGATGCTGTATTAAGTAGACTCTATAAGTTTCGACTCAAGCTGAACTTATGTGTGGCACCTATTTTGCACTGAGCAATGCCCTACATTGATTCTTTGTTGGGTAGTTCCCCGAAGGAGTCACTGTGCACCTGTTAGTATTTCCCCCCACTGGCTAAGGGAGACAGAAGCCTCCAGAGGCATTTGTGGGACATCCAGGGGCCTCTAGGGACAGTTGAGGGTGTTAGGTTGGCAGAGCCACAGGTACATGAAGTACAGTCCCAAGTGCTGGGGACCGCACACCAGGCACAAGCTGAGGAGTTATTTTCATGTCACTTGGGAAAACTCAGGTAATGTTGTATGGGTCTCCATATGACCTTGTATGACAGAGAGTGAAAGATGCCAGTGTCCTCACCTCTTCTGCATTGCCCTGACACTCTAATGGAACAGGGCAGAACAAAAACACAGACCACATACCCTGAGGGAAGAGACGGATGCTTAGCAACCTGGAGACTTCCCTAGTATCAAGGGCTGTGTGTGAAAAACGATTTATTTTCACAAAAGCAGATGTAATAAATGCTTCAACTCAATCCCTGTGTCTTTCACTTGTATGTGACTCCTTGCCCCCCAAGATGACCCTGACCTCTCCCAACTGACCAGACTCTTTAGAGCTTCTTGTAAGGTCTTCCAGGTGCCGCGCCCCCCCCTCCACCCTTGAACCTGCCAGCTGGGGCTCTTTCGTAAAAGCACCTGTGACATCCTGAGCTCCTGTCCATTCCTCTGGCTGGACCTATACATTTGTCCCTCTGAAGACTGCTGGCTGACCCTTGGGAATAGCCTTCCAAGGGCCACTGGTAATATTTGGGACCAAGACCCTTGCTAAATACAAACTAAGAAGGATTTACCAAAAAAGTTCCAGTAACGGTTTTTTGTGGCCCTGTAAATATCTGGTCTGGAGAGGTCCAAGAAAACTCTGAGTACATATTTAACAATAGTTATACCCAGAGGTCTTACTTTGGGTACAGGAGAAGAGATTAAAAATATATTTTTCTCAAATTCCCTAACCATATGAGAAATAACATATAAGGATTATGTGCCATTTTCTTAATTCTAAACTGGATATGAAAATGTTGTTTTGGCTTAGGACTAGACTGCCACTTTTAACCTTAAAATGTTAATATATGTAATGATTCCTTCTGGGTATATGGTATGAGTATATGGTTGTGTCTTCTTTTACTGCCTCTGTTAATTGGTACTTTTTAACTTCTCATGTAAAACCACTTGTAAGGCTACATTTAATGCAGAAAACCTGCATGACTCCTTAAATTATGAAAATCTTATTCCTGAAAAGTCAATAATCTCAGGGCCCTGTGAATTTATTATAAATATTAAACTTTGAATAATGTAAGCTGATCCTACCTGATGGGATTTCACTCCTGTCTTCCTCATACAACATATTAGAACTGCCAGTGATCCTCTGGTATAAGCCCCACTGGATGAAAGGGGCTGGGTGGGGGGGTTTCCTTTAGAAGTCTGATGCTTTGGTGGAACGTGAGTCCTCTCTAGCCAGTCAGCTCGTCTACTCAAATGGCCTTGTTAGTCTTATAGGAAGACTCTTAATCACTCCTTAGCATGTTTTTTTAAGTGGCTATTTTGTGAGCCATAGCCCTCCAGATTGAAAGTATGGGTTTTAGAAATGACATTATATTAATTATTTGGGAATATCAGTTATTTAAGGTTCTACAAATTATACTACTACAAATTATACTTTTGGTAAGATAATTTGAACTCTGTAAATACCACAGAGAATATTTTGACATAACAATACTATAACATTATTATAATAATAAATGTTTCATTATAGAAGCTCAAGCACACACATTATTGAAAACAAGAGGGCATATTTTAATATTTTTTCCATTAATTGGCATTTTTCAAAACTACGGGATAATGAATTTTACAAAATAATAATATATTTTAAGCACCAGGTTGGGAGAGAACGTATGTTTTAATTTTTTTTTTAAGTTATGTGGGAAAGCATGAAAAAGCTACAGAATAATCCTTTCAGTGCCCCCCGATATTTACTGGAGTATACTATCCAGCTACAACCAAAATGTATCATTAGGGTTATCATTAAGGAGGTGGCATAATTAAGTGAAGCAACAGAAGGCAAAATAGTTGGCACAAGTTTGTCTACATAAATAAGGGCTCCAAGACAATGATGCAGATTGTCTTTTCCACTACCAAGTAGAAAAGCATCTGCTATAGCCTCTGAAAGGCATGGCTACAGTTCTTTGCACAACTGTCTAGTCTCCCAAAAGTTCCTAGTTAAAGGACAGACGCCAGCAGCTCTGGAATTCCTTAGTAGGACAGCTGATGCAGGAATGAGCCTCAAAAGCATCTGGTGAACTTGTGAAGGGAATATATTCACAGTGAGAACACTCCTGACTTACTGAGTTTGGATGGCTGTAGGCAGTGGAATAGGGGATGGGTATCTTAAAACTACTCCTTTGTCTCTTGGATGAGACCACATGGTTAAAAATCACGGCCCTAGGTTGTGCTTTTCAAACTTTAGTGGGCAAAAGAATTATCCAGGGGGCTCTCCTAAATATTCCGATTCATAAAAGTAATGGTAGGGCCCACGAAACTAAATATGAACAGACACCTCAGCTGAGTCTGAGTCTAGCGCTCAGCGGCCACCCTTAGAGGACAAGGCTGTGCCTCTCACAGGGGAGTGATTTAAAATGACAACCAGTGACACCATTGCCCACCAAATTCATCTTTAAATGGCTTCGGTGCCTTAACACCAATGTAATGATTCATTTCTGGGCATTCAAGAGTTACTTGTCAAAAATTCAATGGACATTTTTCATTCTTTTCCCACTTTTCTTTCTTTTTAAAAAAATTTTGATTTTGGGGGCCCCTGGGTGGCTCAGTTGGTTAAGCGTCCGACTTCAGCTCAAGTCATGATCTCACGGCTTGTGGGTTCGAGCCCTGTGTCGGGCTCTGTGCTGACAGCTCAGAGCCTGGAGCCTGCTTCAGATTCTGTGTCTCCCTCTCTCTCTGCCTCACCCCGGCTCGTTCTCTCTCTTTCTCTCTCTCTCTCTCTCTCTCCCTCCCTCCTTCCCTCCCTCTCTCAAAAAGAAATAAACATTAAAATTTTTTTTTTAATTTTGATTTTTTAGTCAAGGGATTTAAAGATTCAAAGAATTATAGAGTTTGTTACAAACAGAGAAATACAGCATAATGGCTGTTTCCTACACCTATAGCCCATCTCCATTTTCCCTGTGCCAAGGGCAACCATCATCATCCTTCTTAGCTGGTTATTTTACATCTACAAAAGCATAGCTAAATAATATTCTTGTGTTATATTACCTGCTGATTTTTCAGTCATAGTCATTATTTGTTGAGTTTCTTTTTGCCCCCGTGCCCTCCTCACATGAGCAATTTGCCTAGCCCAACACCCCCATTCTCCTAAGACAGTCATGTCATAATTTAGAATCTTTACATATTCCTGCGCTGTTTTTTCCTAGACCTAATAATTGACTTGCTTGAAGTGCTCCATTTGTATGTTTTTATCACTAATTCTTCTCCAAACACTTTACCTGTTGCCTAAATTTTCTCTCAGTCTATCCTGAAGCATCTGGGACATCATCAGGACGTATCTTGCCGGAGACATCTCCTCTCTCCCAGAGGTTTATGACCTGCTCCAGGCTGGATGGGCAGTTGTCCTCCTAGTGTCCCCTGCCCCAGCTTGTGCCTTTGTTTCTATCTAGTTTGGACCTCCTGCATCCTGTGCTGTAAGTCTTCCTCTTTCCTTGCTTCATGCACTCATTTCTGAAGGACACAGACACAGTTTTCTGCATAGCAGATGCAAAGAAGATTGATGTCTGAAAATGCCTTTATTCTGTTCTAAAAGTACTCCTTTACCCCACTTCTAGAGCTATCTGATATATCTAATTCCTGAGTCTTTTGATGTTTTTGTGGTACAAACTGAGTTTTACTTGATGTGTTTATTTGTTTTGGACTTTTCATGTTGCCATTTAAAATTCCATTCTTTATTGGGTATAATAATTCCCTCATTGTATGCCTATTTCCTCTGCAGTTTCTAAATTGTTTTGCTGCTCTCTATTCTCATATTATCTCCATTTTTGTAGGTTTATGGCTTTTTATAAAAAAAAGGAAATCCCTTTATTCTAATAAATTTTCTGAAAAGATTCTGGGAGGGAGTGAAAGTCGACATTGTCTTCTCTCTACCCTCTCTACCTGGAAGCACCATATTTTATTTATCTGCCTTGACCTCTCAAAACATCATTGACCTCTGCTCCCCATATTTTTCCTTCCTGAAATACTCTTTGTTTCTCTTCCAGGACATCTTTCTTTTCCAGTTTTTCTTCTCTGGGGCAGTTCCTCTGCAGTAGCATTGAAAGTCTCATCATCTTTCTCCACCTAGACTTTAAATGCTATGTTCCCCCAGGTTCAGTGTGTGGCCTCTTTTCTCTTTCTTTACTCTCTTCCCAGGCAACATTATACTTCCCCTTGTTTCAACGACCATTTATTCACTGATGATTCCCGAATTTATATATTTAGTTCTGTCCTCTGAACATTTCTGTAGCTGTCAGCTGATCTCACTACATACATATCTCAAGTGCATCTCAGCTTTTGCACTTCCCAAACCTGGCTCATGACCCTTCCTTCTTTCTTGGTCTTCTATTAGCCTTTATCTGAATAAATAGCACTATAGAGTGTCCTGTTGTGTAAGTCAGGACAGGGGTCAAAAGTCATCATTGGCACCTCCCTTTCCCTAAAGGTACGCCCTGTGGTACAGCCAGCATTAATTCCTGTTGGCTTTACCACCAAAATCTCTCTCAAAATTTCTGTTCCTGCCATCTGTGTCACCACCCGCTGGTCATCTCGCACTTGGATTAATGAATTAGCTGGCCAGATAATCCTCTCATTTTCATGTTTGTCCTTCTCTAAACTTCTCTTCACAGGAGAGCCAGAGTCGTCTGTGAAACTACAAAGCCGTTCACATCATCCTCACCCCTCTGACAACCACCACCTACACGCCTTAACTCACATGACCCTTGCAAGGTCTTTCCATCGCTTTTTCATTGAGATTCAAGTTTTTAGCATGTGCTGCCACCAATTTCCAACATCATCCAACAGCACTACCCCTCTTGCTTCCTTTTTAAAAACTCATTTTGAAAAAGAGAGAGAGCATGAGAGTAAGTCCGTGTGTGCATAAGCAGGGGAGAGGCAGAGACAGACCGAGAGAGAGAATCCCAAGCAGGCTCCGCGGTGTCAGCACAGAGCTGGATGAGGGGCTCCATCTCACAAATCATAAGCTCATGACCTGAGTTGAAATCAAGAGTCAGTCGCTTAGCCAACTGAACCACACAGGTGCCCCCGCCTTGCTTTCTTTATTTGTGTCACCCACAATGGCTTTCTTTTCATTCCTCATACGTGACAGGTTCCCTTCTGCCATAGGACCACTGTCCAAGCTTTTTCTCCCGCAGGAATGTTTTCCTCCTGCTCCCCTTCCTTTATCAATTAACACATTCAGCTCAATTGTCACTTTTCCTGGAGTGTCTTTTCTGACTCCCATCCCAGACATCTCTGAAGTACCTTTTACTTTCACAAGAGTGTGGAGCCATTCTTCAGGCCCCTAACGCAACCTTAATTATACATTTATCTGAATTATTTTTATTAGCATCTGTCTACTCCATTAGACTGCATTTGTGAAGGATACTTAACATCACATTCAAGGGTATCTGAATTTGGCCTCCTCCATTGTCATTTGGTATTCCTGAGAGCAATGAGTAGAAGTGTTTCAACAGCCTTTCTAGTGTCCTGGAGAGACAAAGAAGCTATGTTTCTAGGTGACTTTCAGTCTTTTTAAGCTACAATCATATAAATACTATAATTTGGCTAAAAGAAAATAACAAAGCTGTGTCTCAAGTATGGGCAGAAGCTTATTGGTTGTATTCGTTTCCTAAAGCAGCCATGATAAATGACCACAAACTGGGTGGCTTGTAGCAACACAAGTTTATTCTCTCACAACGTCTGAAATCAAGGTGTCAGCAGCACGACGCTTCCTCTACAGGCTCTAGGGAACAATCTTTCCCTGCCTTTTGTAGCTTCCACTGGCTCTTGGCATTCCTTGTGACTGTACCACTTCTGTCTCTGCCTCCATCTTTTCAAGACCTTCTCCTCTGTGTCTGTGTTGTCTTTTCTATCTCTTATAAAGAAACCTGTTAGATTTCGGTCCCACCCAAATAATCTAAAAGCATCCCATCTTGATGTCTAACTTAATTATAACCACAATTATAAAGACGCTTTTTTTTTCTTTTTTAGTTTATTTACTTATTTCTGAGACAGATAGAGACAGCACAAGTGGGAGAGGGGCAGAAAAAGAGGGAGACCAAGAGGATCCCAAGTAGGCTCCACACTGTCAGCACGGAGCCCAACATGGGGCTCAAACTCACAAAATCGCAAGATCATGACCTGAGCCGATACCAAGAGTATGACGCTTAACCTACTGAGTCACCCAGGTGCACCCACAAAGACCCTCTTCCTAATCAGGTCACATTCACAGGTTTCCAGGAAACATATCTTTTGGGGGCCACCATTCATCCTACTACACAGGATGGAAGCCTGAATGAATAAACTGTAAAACTGTAGTTCTTAATGAGGGTACATTGAGAGAGGGTGAAGAGTGGAGAAAAGCCAATTGTCCATCAGAATCTGGTGAGAGATGCAGGAGCAAATGTTGTGTGTGTATGTGTGTGTGTGTGTGTGTGTGTGTGTGTGTGTGTGTGGTGTTTGACTTTTTTTTAATGTTTATTCATTTTTGGGAGACAGAACGTGAGTAGGGCAAGGGCAGAGAGAGAGGGAGAAACAGAACCTGAAGCAGGCTTCAGGCTCTGAGCTGTCAGCACAGAGCTTGGCATGGGGCTCGAACTCACGGACTGCGAGATCATGACCTGAGCTGAAGTCAGACACTTAACCGAACTGAGCCACCCAGGCACCCAGGTGCCCCTGGTGTTTGGATTAAGCTCCTTGGGTACTTCTGTTCCTGGAAGTTGAGAAACTCTGTCTTACAGAGAAAATCTTATCTTCCTCTGGGTTTGGTGAAAATTGTACTTGCTTATGGGGATCTTGGAAGCAGAGCAGACTTTCACAATGTTTTAAGGTAATTCTTGAACATAGCAGAGAATGTCCAAAGCGAAAGAAGCTTCTCTGCCACACAGAAGTGTGGCCTCCAGGACTCAACAGGACTACAAACTAAGAACAGGTTGTTATTATAGAAGACAAAGGCAGCCACACTAGAGAATAAGAAGCCATTAGGTGGAAAGCAGGGAAAATGGGTATAAGCTGTTTCGTGGAAGATTGAATTTAACTTTAAGAAAGAATTTAGTTTTCATTAAAAATTTGTTGAATTTAAATCAAATTGTTAGTGAAAAATGTCCAATCTATAAATGATATCCCTTGAATCAGGGCAGTTTTCATTCGGCCAGTGTGGCAAGGTTGTGGCCTTGCCTTAAAATGATAAGGAGAGACTTAGAGCCATGTTGGGTCCATTGACCAACAGCATCAACGTCACCTAGCAGTTTGATAGAAATTCCGAATCTCAGGCCTCATCACAGACCTACTGATCAGAATCTGACTTTGAGCACAGTCCCCAGGTTATTCACATACATATTAATTTTGGAGAAGCCCTGGACTAAATTAATCTTCTATACCTCTGCTTCTGTGAAAAAATGAGACAGGTTTCAAATGAGCCACTCTGTAACTCATGTGGATGCCTGGCTGGGTTAAAGCCTGCTCCCTGATTAGGATCATCAACATTAATTAATTCCCCAGGTTGGACCAAGATGGTCCTTCTGGGGTTTTGTGTCGCCAACAGCTGCTAGAGGGAATGCTGCACCAAGCAATGAGGAGAATCCTGTCAAAAGAGAGCGCTGAGGTTCTCTACTTTGTGGGGAGTTTTCATCAAGTAGGAAACAGGAGCCCATTCGTAAGTAATGGTCATACTGGCTTCTTAGTGAAACTCCTTTTCATCTCTCACACGCTGTATTACAATTCTGAGTGACTTGGCTCCCATCCCAGCGCCTGTCCATTGTTTCTGTGTGCAGGCTGCCACACACTCTGACCCATGCGATCATGTCGCCTCTTCCTTTTAAAAATGGTTGTAGAACATAACAAAAGCCCGCTCTCAGAACAATGGCTGCAGAGGAAAGTTATGGGATTCAGTTTAGAATAACTGCGCAGACCAACCTGGCTGAACTTGTTTTGTTTAGGAGCTAATCAAATCTGTATCATCGTACAAACTTTTCTGCTTGCTTGGCCTTGTTTTAAAAACAATACCTTCTAGCTGTTGGGACTAAATCCAATATTACACAACACAAAGGTGAACCTTTTAGAAAATATTGCTCAGTATAAACATGAACGGTGGAATTAGGCTTCCAACACTAAGCATTTTCATCCTGAAGAATTGCTCAATAATTTTTCTGTAGTAGTCATACTTTTAATTAAAACATTTTAATCAGCATGTGCTTAGAGACAGAAGTAGAAAGCCATTCTAAACAAATCCATGGGAGAGAAGAGGTGACCAAGGTCTGCTGAAGGTGGGGTTCCAGGATGCTGTTTTGTGGTTTGTTGGGATGATGAAAACGCTGTACATGAAAACAAGAAAGTAATATTTTTGGCCTTTTGACTTTGAAAATTTTCTAGACCAAGGCTTAACTTTGTAAGATAGTAACAGAAACAGATTTTGGCGTTGCTATTTACTGTTCTTGAAATGTTTCTGAAGGAAAAGCATTTTTTCCTAAAATGAGCAATCTTTACTGAGGAACTGATAATTTCATGTAAGGCCATCTCTAGGGATACTAGAAATAAATAAATTATGCTCGCAAAGCATATTTTAGTCCTCTGATTAGCTGATTTTAAAACTACCCAAAAACCATACTTATAAACAATTGTGTTTCACCTTTTTAAAAATTTCCGTGTATTAAAATGGGGCACAGAAACTGATTTTGCAGCAAAGAGGCTACGAACCCAAATTTTACTATCAGATAAAACTGGTTTGTGTGCTCACTAAACCATTTGCTAGCTGTGTGACCCTGTGTAAATTATCATGACCACTCTGTGCTTCACAGACCTCATTTAAGAAAAAAAAGAATTAATATTATTTCCTACATACTACAATGGGACTGTTTTACAGATTAAATGAGAAAATGTATATAAAGCACTTGGTACAATGGCACTTAGTAAGTGATCGATATTATCTAATTACTACTATTTTGATCACTCGCATTACTTATGATAACAGACACACAAAACACAGGTTTCTTTAAGTACAGAAAAAGTTAATTAACAAGTATATATATATATATATATATATATATATATATATATATACTTGTTACACACATATATACACACATATATATATAAATATATTTATTTATTTATTTATTTATTTTAAAGTTTATTTATTCTTGAGAGATAGAAAGAGAGCATGAGCAGGGGAGAGGGGGAGAGAGAGAGGGAGACACAGAATCCCAAGCAAGCTCCAGGTTCTGAGCTGTCAGCACAGAGCTGGATGCGGGGCTCAAACCCACGAACTGAAAGATCATGACCTGAGCTGAAGCCGGACGCTTAACCAACTGAGCCACCGGGGCGCCCCAACAAGTATATTTTAATAAATGCCCTATTTTAGTTTCTGATGTCAAAGCTAAGTAATAAAGTAATTGCTTTTAAACTTATGCAAAAAGTCATCTTCTGTAAAGAAAACAAACTATTTTAGGAAAAGCTACCTTAAAGTTATTTAAGACTTTAAGTTGAAATAGAATTCAGTCATTTAGTTATATTCCTTGTAGTTACACTTAATATAATTCAAAATTTTCATTTAAAAAAACGAGGTGCTCTGTAAATTAAATTTTAAAAATATAGATAGTTAATATATTTTCAACATTTTCTATGTGCCAGACACAGCTCCCATTCTTAGGTGTATCCAAGGGTCACCTCATTAACATAACAAGAGACACTTTTCTCTCATTGCAGGGAATTCTAAGGGTGTAAGGAGCTCTGCCAGAAATTTGTCAAAGACCAACGATATATTTCTTATTATAAATCATAATATCACAGGTCATGCTGGAGTAGAAGGAGCCTTTAATACAATATGACTGGTGTCCTTATAAGAAGGAAAATTTGGATTCAGACATAGAGATATGGCGGGGGTGGGGGGAGAATGCCACATGATGCCAGAGGTGGAGATTGGAGCCACCATAGGAACACACGGATTGACAGCAACCACTGGAAGCAAGAAGAGAGGCAAGGGAAGATCCTGCTCAGAGGCTCAGAGGAACCATGCCCTGATGACACCTTGATTTTGGACATCTGGTCTCCAGAACTGTGAGAGAACACATTTTCTGCCATTTTATGTCAGCCACTTTGTGGTCCTCTGGTAACTGCAGCCTGAGGAAACTAATACAGATACTCCCAAGCTTTTTTTGCTCTCATTTTTGCAACCCTTCCACCCCAAACCCTGATATCTCATCCTTTTGTATCTAGGACCTCCAAATTTCCCAAATTGAAAATTAGCTAATCTGAGAGTTAGCTTGAGACGGGTAGAAGCCAATCTAAATACGTTACTCTATCTTGTCAAACAACATAGGTCATTTTTTATTCCTTTTCATGAGAACGTTTTCACATATGCCCTCTAATTTAAAGAAGCAATTCTGAAGTCAAGAATCTCAGGCTGATGGGACAGAGGGCAGTACCACAGGAAGTGGGAGGAAAATGTCTTGGAGCTAGTCCCTATTGTTTTTCTAGCATTCTTTTAAATTCACATGATCCATTTCTAATGTTCTTTCCTGGCCCTTATTGTAGTTACGTACAAGGATCAAGGATGAGCCTCCCATGTATTCCATTGTCACAAGTCTTGGATTACGATCTTTCTCTACACCTTTTCCCCTAACAGCATCTTCAATATACACATAGACCTCTCGGCCTCATTCTTCCTTCACATTCTTAACTTCAGCTTCTCTTACTTCTATCCTATGGTAGCAAGCAAGGTAGCACTAGGCAAGGATGAAGTCTTGACGTTATTGTAGTAGTTCAGAATCATTTCCAAAATCTTATGTTTTAAATAACCCCTCCTTTGAATTTTCCAAGCCCTGCATTAAAACAACAAATATGCTTGTGTTTTCCTGATTTCAAGCCCTCTCACCCACTCCCTAGAAACTTAGAGATCATTACCCAGCTCCCCCCACACTATTGCTTTCCTTCCCTTTACAGACTCATGACCAATCCCTTACAAAGAGCTTAACCTTCTTCCATGATGCCCTTGCTCCCTTAGCTTTTACACTGGCATCTGCCCTGTTTGTGACACTGTTTTTCTGTCCATGCTTGCAGATAATTAATTGCTTCTGGAGAAAGTTGATCTATCATTTCCTGTAATAAACTTATGTTTATCCAGCTAAAAGCGGGTCCTCCACTCAGCATTCCTTTACATCACGAATTGATCTTTAGTCTTGCTCCCTATAGGATCCTGAGAAATTTCTAGAATTTTGCTTGAATCCACAAAAAAATCAAGGATGCACTTCCCTCACACATGACTTTGACTACCTCATCTTTGGATATGAACATCCTCAATTTTACTATTCTTTTTATATTGAAGATTCCCCCAAATCATTCACATATAACATAAATGCAAGCTGATTCACTCATAGCATGGAATGGACCTGCGAGAAAGGATGGGCCCTTGTATTTGAAATGTCAAGTTGTTTTGGTAAACCAAGAAGGGATGAAATAAAAGTTGACTATAATGAATATTTCCAAGAAATTCATTTTAAACACCTTTTTAAAAATTTCTTCACTCACAAATTGCTCTTAATCGTCTTGAAGGACAATCAGGGAAAGAAAAAAGACAAAACAGCACTGCCTACACTTCTTCAGACTGTCTTGCTGCAGTTGTGTCTGAGATAGCTTGGCCGTCCGTTTTCCTGGCACTTGTCACACCAATGGACACAAGTTAGCAACGGAAAAGCTGCGTTGTGTGAGCATACACATGTGGCTTGGCACACCTCTTACCCAAACCTGCCTGCTTGGTAATTAAAAAAGCAGTGTTTATTTATCTATCTATTTATTTATTTTAGTACAATATTGTTTTACAGAACTGGCAGCCAAAGACAGCACCTGGAATCTTACCTCATCTCCCTGGGATCTCAGCTTCCACAGCTGTCCTGAATTTTTGTTAGAGTGAAGAACATTGAGCAGTACTCCCAGTGCTTTTTAAAAACCACTAAATACCCTTTCACACACACACACAAAAACAGGCTGGGTGTACGGAGAGTTGGTATGCTGATTAGAAAAAAGAACTCTGAATTTCTTCCTCCCTTCCTCCCTCCCTCCCTTCTTTCCTTCCTTCCTTCCTTCCTTCCTTCCTTCCTTCCTTCCTTCCTCTCTCTCTCTCTCTCTCTCTCTTTCTTTCCTTCTTTCTTTCTTTCTCTCTCTCTCTTTCTTTTTCTCTCTTTCTTTCTTTCATTCTCTCTCTCTTTCTCTTTCTTTCTTTCTTTCTTTCTTTCTTTCTTTCTTTCTTTCTTTCTTTCTTTCTTTCTGTTGTGTCTTATGTATTTCAAATACTTTGGAGAGAGGGAGTAAAAATCATGAGCTAATGTCCATAGAAACAGCACAGAGCCAGCGGGAGGAGAACAGAAAATTTGAAAACGAAATAATTATTAATTCTAGAATAAAATGTTAATCACTAAAATTGAAAATTCAAAGATTTAGGTAGTATTTAGATTATAAAACAATTTATAAACTGGATAATAATCTATCTAATCAGATGTAGAAATCATTTCTTCCCAGAACAGTAAAATGGTAGACCTTTCTGTCCCTATAGAATGCTTTGCCTGGTATGAAACGACTTCCTTAAATCCTAACCTAAGCATTTCATTAAGATGTTTTGTCATTATGAGGCCATGAAAAATTCTAAGTCTGTTAAAGCCATTTTTTAGTGCTAAATATGTATCAGAAGTGTATATATTTTTCACTCTTTTTTTATATTCAGAGTTTTGTATTTTCTTTAGGTATGAATTGAAAATTGATTTGATTGTTTATGATGAATGTAAATAATAATGGTGGTCACTTATTAAGCATTTACTTATACCAGGCCATCTGTGAAGGACATTTTCACGCATTGATTATCTAATTATCCAACATATCTGTGAGGAAGTATTGTTAGTTTCCCCTTTATCAGACAAGGAAACCAGGTCTGAGGCTGTATTTCTAGGGATAGCCAGCGAGCAAGTGTTAGGATTTGAATCAACATAACCAATCAACATAACCATACTCTCAACAATGACATTATCTTGCCTCTATGCATATGGACTGAGAACTAAAGCAATGAGTTTTGATTCAGTAATGAACTGTCAGTCCTCTCTACATGAGACCAACCAATTGAATTATATAATATTTTTCTCTAACTGAATAGGTGGCACTTTTTAAAAAAATTTTTTTAGTTTATTTATTATTCTTGAGAGATAGAAACAGAGCATGAGCAGGGGAGGGGCAGAGAGAGGAGAAGACACAGAACCTGAAGCAAGCTCCAGGTTCTGAGCTGTCAGCACAGAGCTGGATGTGGGGTTTGAACTCACAAACCCGGAGATCATGACCTGAGCTGAAGCCGGACGCTTAACCAACTGAGCCACCCAGGCACGCCAGAATAGATGGCACTTTTTAATCAACAGTTTGCTTCTGTAGTGCACTGGGTAGTTCAGTCAGTTAAGCATCTGATTCTTGCTTGTGGCTCAGGACATGATCTCATAGTTTCGTGGATTCAAGCCCTTGCTTGGGATTCTCTGTCTCCCTCTCTCTCTGCCCCTCCCCTCCCTCTCTCCCTCTCTCTCTCTCTCTCTTTCTCTCAGGATTGATAAATAAATTTTTAAAAAAATTTTTAAAAAGTTTGCTTCTTGCAGACCTATTGGATTCTACACGAGCTACAGTTTCTCCCCTCTTTTTAAATTTTCCTTCTGGTTTTCTTTTTTCAAATGCTATTTTAGAATATTCACAAATTTAGTTTCTTAATTCACTTCAAAATGCTTTGACATAATATGAGTTCTTAAAAACAACATAAACATGTAACGACTAAACCGACACCTGATTTGGGCTAAAACTTGAAGATGTGGAAAGGAATGCATCTTTCAGTCTTCTCGTTTTGCAAGTAAACCATTGTTTTTCTTATCCACTTTTATTAGTCTGTTGGTGTGACAATATACAGCTGAAAGAGCAGAATCTGAGAGACATTTTAGCTTTGAATCATCCATGAAGATCTTTGACTGCTATTGGGTTTCCCTAGTGCAGGTAGATCTATCTTCAGGTTAATTTTAAGCCTTTGCCATTGTGCTGACTCTTCAAGTGGTCTACAATTTACATGTCTTCTGTGTTTATGCGAACGATTCCAGAGCACAGTCATCAGCATCCTGAACTTCCTAAATGCCTACCGCAAGAAATTTTATAACTCTGATCACCTCTTAGGCGAAAAAGTTTTCTAAAAGATGGAAAATTCAGCCAAATCCTAGCTTCCAGATTTCCTAGTGTATCTAAAACTTGGAAAGAGTTTGGAGTGCCATTTAAATCATACTGTCAAATAAGGCTTAGATACATACTACAAAATCCATTTGTACATGGCTAAGGGAATTACTATAGGGAGACCCTGATGCTTGACAAATATAATGTGGTAAATATATTCCTACTAAGTCTTTGTATCACTGAAATTTGGATTATGTTTTAGAAGTATTATACAATAGTGTTTGGTGACTTGCTTTTAAAATAATGTAATTAAAATTTATCTTTAGGCTTCATGGTATAATCATGATACATCAAGACTAATGCTTTAATTTTTCCATGAACTTAAAGTAATAATCTCCTGGATGCTTGCTATTTTTGGCTGGTATAACATTTCCCAATTATCAGTAAAATATTTTCCCATGTAATTTCATCATCTTTGTCACATATACCCCTATGCTTAGAAAAAGTAATTAGTGGTTAATGAAAACAATTGGCTCATTAAGAAAAGAGAAATTCCCTCCAAGGGAGTTATAGGAAACATGGAAAGATTTTTAAGTCTATCAAAGTCATGCACTTGCTTTAGTTTAGACTTCCTGTATGATACCTTTTTTTTTTTAATGTTTATTTATTTATTTTCAAGCACAATTGGGGGAAGGGCAGAGAGAGAAAGAGGGAAACACAGAATCTGAAGCAGGCTCCAGGTTCTGAGCTGTCAACACAGAGCCCAACGCGGGGCTTGAACCCACAAACCGTAAGATCATGACCTGAGCCGAAGTTGGACGCTCAACCGACTGAGCCACCCAGGTTCCCCCTGTATGATACGTTTTTGATAATAAACCATCCCTGCTGCTACATAGAGGGAAGTGAGTGGGTCTGGGTGGGAAGAAGGGATTGTAAGAGGGAGAGTTTACATATAGAATATAGAGAAATTTCGTAGCAGGAGTGGTTGTGTCCCATGCATAACAATGTTGAAAATTATATTAAGGGAAACATAGCTTTTTCTAAAATGTCATGACAATATATTATAATATATTGTCACCTCATAATTATGACACCGTAATGTCATTATTATGACAGTAACAAAACTTGGCAACCTTATACTAAAATAGTTATATTTTTTCCTATGGCATTTGTATTGGTTTGCTGTGACTGTCATAACAAAGTACCACAGACTGGGTGGTTTAAACAACTTCTGGAGACTAGAAGTCCAAAATAAAAGTGTCTGCAGGGTTGGTTTCTTCCAAGGCCTCTCTCCTTGGCTTGTAGGAAGACATCTTTTCCTGTGCTTCACATGATTAACCTTCTGTGTCCTAATCTTCTCTTCCTATAGGGACAGCAGTCATAATCGATTAAGGCTCACCTTAATTGGCCTCATTTAACCTTAATTACCTTTTTGAAGACGTCATCTATCTAAATACAGTTATATTCTGATGTACTGGGGTTCAGGATTCAGCATATGAATTTGGGGGACAAAATTCAGCCTATAACTATTTAAATATATTAATTTTGTATGTAGATTTTTATTTGTCAAGCCTTTCTGTATCATTCATATTTCCTGTGTATCTCATGTTTAAGTCAACATGATATATTGACCTCACAGAAAATCCATTTTATACAAAATAGGTGCTTGATCATAAAGAGAAATATTTATTGGATTATAACTTCAGTCATATATTAGATATTTGAAATATTCTACCAGATTTTTTTAATATTTAATTTACTTGTATGTATTTAAACCAAATATTCTACTCAAGTCTTCAAAAAAATAATGCTAACCAATCATACATACTTCAGTACATGGGTCCCAGCTAGCTTTTATGTCCTAAAATACTTAATAAATACTCACCAAATTTTTGAAATAAAATTATAGAAAACTTTCTCCTGAACATGTTCAAAAATTAAGTAAAATAGTTATATGATGAACTTGTGTGGGTGTGCATATTTGTGTGTGTATATGTGTTTGTATGTCTGTGTGACTATAAAATGGTACTTGGATTTTTAGGTTCTCAGTGAAAACAAAATTGATTAGTATATTTTAATCTTATTTTTTAATTAAATTAATTTATTTTTTTAAAACGTTTATTTATTTATTTTTGGGAGAGAGAGGATGAGGTAGAGAGAGAGAGAGAGAGAGAGAGAGAATCCCAAGCAGGCTCCACATTGTCAGCACAGAGCCCAACACGGGGCTCGAACCCACAAACCGTGAGATCATGACCTCAGCTGAAATGGAGTTGGACACTTAACCAACTGAGCCACCCAAGCACCCCTTCTTTTTAAATAAATTTTAATGTGCATTAAAATAGTGATACTCAACAAGTTTATTTTCATACAGTAACAGTGGAACTTTGACATGTAATAGGAAACATTTTTCCTTCTTTTTTTTTTTTTTTTTTTTTTTCTCAACGTTTTTTTTTTTTTTATTTATTTTTGGGACAGAGAGAGACAGAGCATGAACGGGGGAGGGGCAGAGAGAGAGGGAGACACAGAATCGGAAACAGGCTCTGAGCCATCAGCCCAGAGCCTGACGCGGGGCTCGAACTCACGGACCGCGAGATCGTGACCTGGCTGAAGTCGGACGCTTAACCGACTGCGCCACCCAGGCGCCCCTGTAATAGGAAACATTTTAAACAGCATAGTTTAGAAAGAAATAAACTTCCATTACTATTCCTTTAAAAGTCTGTTATCTTTTTTCCTCAACGTAATATTCACATATTTTATTCAACGTTGTATCCAAACACCTTAAACTTCAAAAAATACACTTAGAAAGTTTTGTTATAAACTTGCACACATTACAAGGTCTAGAGAGATACCCAAGTACTACCAGCGGATCCTGCAACATTTCTGCACAAATCTTGCTATCCAAAATCCCTCTTTTTTTCGATTAATTTTATCTCTTCTATAAAAAAGTGTTTATAAAACATTAATGGGCAATTTCACCTCACTTTCCTGTGAGACATTTCTGCTGCGTCAGATCTTCTATTTGCCACAATACAGTATTTCCTTTCCCAGTACTTAGACTTATTTCCCAGTAGGCCTCACCATCTGCTATTGATGCCTGTCTGAAGCAGAAAATTCGTCCTCAGTCAATTCTTGTTCAAATATTACTCTCCCATACTACCACCTTCCCGGGTTGCAAATTGCTCCTGTATATTTGTACCCCAAAGTCAAATCTGCACATCACTATCTTCAAAGTTTATTTAATGACCAAGTGCCTTTTAATCTACTGAACCCAAAGGCAAAAAGGAAGAGTATTAGAAGTTTCAAAACTCTAAAGAAGAAAGCTACCTGCAAATTTGCATGTCACATGCAGATATTTCTTAAACAGCCAAAAAAATCCTTCACAGATTTGTATTGTTTCTATACACATATATGATATTCGATCTTTTGGAAAATCATGGTGCTATGTTGGATTCTTTATGTCCCATTTCATTTTACCCTTAAGTTATATTACACACTTAAAAATACCCGATATAGAACATATGTTATATTTTTTCCCTCATTTTACTGACATGGGATTTGTCATATGACCTTCATTTTTGTGGATTCAGAAAGGGAAACTTTATCCATTCAGGGATCACAAGAAAGGCTATAACAAGCTTAACTGATAACCTGTGGATAACTGCACAAACAACAGGACAGCTATCCACCAGTTAAATAAAAAATAATATATTTTTTTCAGTATACGTATAGAAAAAAAGTATGTATCCAGAGATGTGTGTTTACAGGCATAGTGTGAGAATTCAAAAAAAAAAAAAATGTACATTGTTACTTATAGATGACATGAAAATTCAAACACAGGTTTCAAACTCCACCAATTGAAATAACCAAATAAATTCTGTACTAAGGATAAATTTGGTTCATTACTGGAAATAAAGGAACAGGTCTACTATGTTTGTGTCTCCCAAAGGTCATATGTTGAAATTCCACCTTCTCAAGATGATGATAATAGAAGCTGGGGCCTTTAGGAGGTAACTGGACTCTGCCATCACAATTGGGAGTAGTGCTCTATAAAAGAGACACAGAGACCTAGCTTGTCCCTCCTTCCATGTGAAGACAAAGTGAGAAGTAGGCAGTCTGCAACCCAGAATCCAACCATGTTAGCACCCTGGTCTCAGACTTCCAATCTCCAGAACTTGTGAGAAATACATTTGTGTGGTTCGTTAGCAACCCAGCCTGTGGTATTTTGTTACAGCAGCCCAAGCCATCTAAGTGATGTGTCAATTATCAGTTGCCACAATAATATTTAATAACAAACAACTTTAGAACCTCGGTGATATATGAAAATCAGTGCTGCTGTCATGTGTTTGGGAATAAATGGGAGTTTAGTAGCCCCCTTGAGCTCTGCTGGGCTTGCTCAACTCTTTGGGGACCCACTGGCTACTGGCTTATCTATGCTGGCCTCCAATCAGGGGTTTGGGTAGTTGAACTCTGCTCCATGTTTTTATGATCCTTAGGCTAGCCAGAACATGCTTTTATGATGACTGCAGAATTCAGGAGAAGCAGAAATACACAAGGGCTTTTGCACCTAGGTTCAGAACTAACACGTTTATTTATGCCCCGTTCTTTTGTCCAAAGCAGCTGGCATAGCCTTGCCCAGAGTCTGAGTGTAAAGGCACTAGAAAGTTGCATTGCAAAGGGTGCTAGTACAGGGAGGATTATTTCAGTCTACCAAAAGGTGAAAGGAATTTCAAGGAATTTCTGAAAGCACTCCAGGTTGAATCATCTCAAATTTCTTTTTCTTTCTTTTTTTAAGTTTATTTATTTATTTTGAAAGAGATACCAACAGCACGAGTGTGGGTGGGGCACAGAGAGAGGGAGAGAGAAAGGATCCCAAGCAGGCTCCACGCTGCCAGCGCCGAGCTTGAAGCGATGCTCAAACTCACAAAACTACGAGATCATAACCAGAGCCAAAACCAAGAGTTGGACACTTAACTGACTGAACCACCCAGGTGCCCCTAAATATAGAATTTCTAAAAGATGATGCAAACAGATTTTTGGCAAAGGTACAAAAATCAATAAAGTTTTCAACAAACGGTGCTGAAGCACATCCTTAGACAGAAACAACAACAACAAAATAAAAGAAAACAAACAAGCAAAAAATTTTGACCTAAGTCTCAGACCTAGCGCAAAATGGATCTTAGACTTCAATCTAAAATATACTACTACACAACTTTTAGGAAAACAATTTGGAGAAAAGTTGGGGCTCTAGGGCTAGACAAAGCATTCTTATACTTAACACGAAAATCATAATCCATTAAAAGAAAACTTGATAAATTTGACTTCATCAATATTGAAAATACTTACTCTATAAAAAGACAGTTTAGTTCCAGGGTGGAAGAAAATATCTGTAGATCACAGATGGGACAAAAGACTAGTGTCTAGAATATGTATAGAACTCTCAAGTTCAATAGGAAAGAAATAAAAACAATCCAATTAGAATGTGGGCAAAAGGCATAATAGACATTTCTTTGAAGATATGTACATGGCAAGTAAGCGCATGAAAGTATGTTCAGCATCGTTAGCCATTAAAGAAATGAAAATTAAAACTGCAATGAGATACCACTAAACATTTATCAGAATGGTAGGAATAGGAATAGGAAATAGTAATAACACCAAAAGCTGGTGAAGATACAAGGAAACTAGTTACACATTGCTGATGGGAATGTAAAATGGTACATCTTTCCTGGAAAAGAATTTTGCGTTTTTTGTTGTTTTTATTAATTTTGTTAAAAAATAAATTATGTAGGGGTGCCTGGTGGCTCAGTCGGTTAAGCGTCTGACTTTGGCTCAGGTCATGATCTCATGGTTTGTGTGTTCAAGCCCCATGTCAGGCTCTGTGCTGACAGCTCAGAGTCTGGAGTCTGCTTTGGATTCTGTGTCTCCCTCTCTCTCTGCCCCTCCCCCACTCACACCCAGTCTCTCTTGTTCTCAAAAAAATGAATAAACATTAATAATAATAATAATAATAATAAATAAATTATGCAATTGCCATACAACCCAGCAATTACACTCCTGGGCATTTATCCACAGAAATGAAGACTTGTGTTCCCACAACCCTAAATACAAATGTTTACTGCAGCTTTATTCATAATAACCAAGAACTGGAAACAACTGAGATGTCCTTCAATGAGTTAATGGTTAAACAAACAGGGGTATATTCCCAGGGTAGAATAGCACTCAGCAATACAAGTAACAAATTGCTGACACATGCAATGACCTTGGCCAACCTCTGGTAACTTCTGTTGAAGGAAAAATAACCAATTCAAAAAGTTTATATAATGTATGCTTCCTTTTTGAAAAAATCATTGAAATGAAAATTTTTTTAAATGGAGAACAGTTTAGTGGTTGCCAGGGGTAAAGGAGGGTGTAAGGAAGACAGGATGTGGTTGTGGCCATAAAGGGCAACATAAGAGATCCTTGTGGTGATGGAAATGTTCTATATCTTGACTGTATCAGTCAACAACCTAGTGTGATATTGTGTTATAATTTTTCCAGGTGTTACTATTGGGGGAAACTGGATAAAGGTATACACAGGAGATCTTTCTTAAAACTGCTTGTGAAATGCCTGGGTGGCTCAGTCGGTTAAGTGTCTGACTTCAGCTCATCTTATGATCTCGCGGTCCGTGAGTTCGAGCCCCGCGTCGGGCTCTGGGCTGACAACTCAGAGCCTGGAGCCTGCTTCGGATTCCATGTCTCCCTCTCTCTCTGACCCTCCCCCGTTCATGCTCTGCCTCTGTCTCAAAAATAAATAAACATTAAAATTTTTTTTTTTAAAAAAACTGCTTGTGAATTTACAATTATCTCAATAAAAAAAGTTAAAACAATTGAAAAAGTCTGTCACATTAGAAACTTAATATCCACTGTGAGATGTTATCTAATGACAAGTGACTCGAAGAAAAAAGCATACACCAATTAAATCAGGCAAACCCTCAAAAAAAGAAAGTAGAAATCATAAAGGTAGTATCATAAAAAGTAGAATTCAAGGCATAAATCTAAATGGGACATAGAAGTCACATGTTTCAATGACTAAGAGTTTAGTATAACCTTAAATACAAATATAAATACCAAGATCTTGTAGATAAAAAGTGGCATTTCCCAAAACATATCTAAGTAACACTAATTCCAAGAGATTAACACAAAAGAGGGTATATATTCAGGGTTCAAGGGAATTGGGACAACTGTTCTTATTGTACTGCTCTCTTTAAAAACTACTCCTCCTATTAGCATATCAGAGCTTTGTACAATCATGTAATAAAATCCCTCTTTAACATAGTCCAGCATGTTATACCTTGGAACTCTTTTTCAGTTAATACTGGGAACTCAGGTTTAGCTGTCCAAGACTGACCTATGGAGGACTAGCCTCTGAAGGAAAAACTTGGCCCAGAACGGTGGAGGCAACCAAGCCCAACCAAGGGCAAGGCTTAGAATCCAGCTTTCTATTGCCATCATGCCAGGGAGGGGTAGATGTTTGCAGTCATGAACAAAGATAGAACACCTGCTGATGATTTGCCTTTTCTACAGTTGCAAACACAAGGTTAGAATTTCAGGCGTCTGATCAAGCCAGGAAAAGGGCTGGACCCTCTCCACACCCAACACTGGGCTGGCAGGGCCAGCGGCGGCGGGGGGGGGGGGGGGCATCCCAGCTAATTTTCCTCCATATCCTATTTCATACCCCAGTTCCTGATCGTGCCAGGGCTGAGCAGAGCTTCCTTAATCAAATAAAGTCGGCTCTGATTCTGGTACATTTCTGGTGCTCACCCAGAATGCCATGGGTGATTGGAGTGTCAACACTGCTGCTTCTCTATCTCCCTATGACAGCTCAGTCCCTAATGGACTTAGGGACAAGTTCTCTAACACTTTCAAGAAAAAAACCCTTAATTCCTATGTGTATAAACTCTTCTATAGAATCAAAAAATATGCAAATCTTCTTAATTCATTTTTAAAAGTAGGGCTTTCTTGGATTTTCTCTCTTTCATCATCCTCCCATGGGTCTCCTTTCTCCCCCAATCCAGCAAGTCAGTTAGAGAACTCCTAAGTTTCGTTCTCATGAATTCTTACTCATTCCCTAAGTCATTTCTCCAAGAAAGCTTCCTGATCTCCAGAACAGGCTTTTATTTCTTCCTCTCCATGTGTATTCTCCTTTTTTTTTTTTTTTTTTTTACCCAGCATTCTTTCAACTGATAATTCAATGCTCTTCTCAGACCTAGCCCTTTCTGACATAACAAGAGTTAGTTTAATAAGTGAATGGGTAAATTCATGATATTACTTAATACCCTCCTAGACTTCATGGCTTTCAAATATAACTAATACATCAAAAAATTACACCGCTATATAAAGAAATGTGAATTCAGGGAAAAATGGAAATATTAACCAAAAGAGAAAACAAAAAAAATATACATTTGAAACATAAGTACCTTCTAAAACATTATCTTAAAGTTATCAGCAAGTGCTAAGAGTCAGATTCTGAAACTCAGAGGCCAGTTTCCTGGTCACCAGTTTAACCACTTGGAGGCTAAGGAACACTTTGTCTTTTGTCTGGCTGGAATTTATTTTTATTTGCCTGTGCAAAGTGATGAAATATTTGATCTCGGAGTCGCTTAAACTCCTTCAGGAAAGAATTAACCTAGACAAAACCCTTCAGAGAAAGAGATTTCAATATATTTTTAAAACAATCTTTTCATGTAATAATCAGAAGGGTTTTTTAAAAGCCTAATCTAAATCCCATCCACTATTACAACTGTCATTCTATCAGCATAAAGGCACATGTTGAGTCAGCATAACCAGAATGTACAAACTCTAGGATATATCATAAAACTAAGTAATAGTGGGAAGCCAAAGGCACAACCCTGTCACTAAATGGCCCATCTGTATCTTCACAGACATTATCAGTGGAAAAGTGATGCAAGAAGGTTGACTTTGGAAGGGCTTTAATTCTTGGGGCAATCACCCATCAAAGTTTTCTGCTCCATGAATGATACAATCAGAACTTATTACACCAGACAAAGCTTGCTCTGTTTCCTAAGCTTGGGGGCAAATCTTTCAGCCCACAGAAAGTAATTTATCAGTTCACCTCCCACTCAACACAGAACTGCCATGAAGTCCCTGTGCCCAGAGCCTGCTTTGAGTGGTTCTAAAGTCACCCTGAGTCTGATGAAGTACCTAATCTGTCCAGTGTGTTCCAGCTAAGCTATTCCTGCTACAAACACATCCCTCACCATTTTGGAGCTGTGGTCCACCACGATAGCAGATTTGAGGTATTCTTTTTGTGATACTTGCTTTCCTGAAAGTGATATGTGGGGCACATATATTCTATAGTCAACATATTTTCAGAAAACATAATAAAACAGCAGTTTTTATGACCCGGAAAATTATTAATTAGGCATAATATAAATATGTAGTATATGAAAAATAAGTAAACCAATAAAAGCCATACTTTAGAGATTTATATGTGAAATGTTATAATTTTCAATAAAAAGCAAGCAGATTCAGCAAAAAGGTCTTGAGAAGAAATACTTTAATCTTATACTCAAAATTATGGATCATGACTTTTTTTCCCATTAAAAGCAAGATATAGACATAGTCACAAAAGAGACCTCTGGATATACCCTCTGAAAAGTCTTGGTTGACAGACATGAATACTAAAACTGACTCCATGCGTGACAAGTTTCTCAAAACTAACTGGTCATTCTAGCCATATCAGTCTGGAACTGTTATATTGAAATAGTCTAGGTTTTCCTTCCATAGAAAAATATTTTCTTTTCACAAAAATTTACATGTTCATTTGGAAATATAATAAAATATTACAATCTAATAAATTAAGTCTTTCTTCAAACTTTCATTATTATTTGAAAAAAAATGATTTAGGGGCTCCTGGGTGGCTCAGTTGGCTAAGCCTCCAACTCTTGGTTTTGGCTCCGATCATGATCTCAGTGTGGAAGACGGAACCCCACATCGGTCTCTGCACTGACAATGCCGAGCTTGCTTGGGATTCTCTCTCTGTCTGTCCCTCCCCCACTTTCTCTCTCTCTGCCTCTCTCAGAATAAATAAAATTTACTTTAAAAAAATGATTTAGCCTTTGAACCAAAAATTTGAAATTTGGTTGCTCTGAATTTGGAAACATTGCCATTTCAAATCTGGATCTTTTTCAAAGGAAAGATTGGGGGTTTTTTGTTCACCTTATGTCTCCCTGTTCTTTGATTATTTCAGTAGACTAAAACTTATTTACTTTTACAATCATCCTAATTGCTGTTCATTGTACATTTACCCTGACATTTAAAAGAGGTAATCTGAAGATATGGGGCTGGCTATATAATGGTGTTTAAGTACACACAAAATAATTATTATAACTAAAGTCATCTTTTTGTTTTAGTGATTAGACACATATTCAAAGTACTTAAAGTGAAGAGTTGTGCATGTTCTCCTAAGTAACGAAATGCACTGAGCACTAGTACAACCTTCAAAGTAAATTAGTAACATGAACTTCATACTTCTATCCTTCTCTGAATGCAGCTAGAAATTAGGATCTTGAACTGGGATAGTTATATATTATACAATTATCTATATCTATACAATGTATAACTATACACATCATAAATGTGTGTGTATCTATCTATCTATCTATCCATCCATTTATCTATCTATAGAGAGTTTTCAGTTATCAACTGCTCCACAACAAACTATATAAAAAAACTTTAATGGCATAAAAACAGCACCCATTTTATTGTGCACATGATTTTGGTGGTCTGGAATTAGGGCAGGGCACTGCAGGAATGACCAGTCCCTGATCCTTGATGACTAGGGTCTCAGATAGGGAGGAACAAATGACTGAATTGGCTGTGTCAAAGAAAAATGGTGCCAGAGAGGCAAGGGAGACTTTATTAAAGATTATTGCAATGGGGAAGAGAAATTAAGCTTAACTCCACTGAAACAGAAGGTGGGGGTGATTTTGAATGCTGAGGTGAGCTGGTAAAAGTACTGGAGAACATTAGAGGGGAAGCTGGTCAATATGATAAAGCCATCTGCGTTTGCCAAGTTAGGCAATTACCTTCCCTAAAGAGACTGGGAGATAGGGGCTGTATCATTCTTGATGTTTATATTCTGGAAGGATGGCTCCCTGGTCCTTGAGAAAGGCATTTGTGGGCTGTAAAACTGGCAAAAGGCTGGGAGATCTACATCTCAAAGGGGCAGACCGGAGAATTTACAACTGCAAGCTTTCTGAAGTAATTGCTCTAAGAAAAGGGAGGTCAGGGGCATTCAGTCAGAAAGAAACCTGTCTAAATTCAGTCAAGTTGAGGAACATTAAGGCCATCCTGGTCAGTTGTCATAATTTGACTAAAGCCATATGCTTAAGGCCTTGATTCTAGATGTCAACTTGTTTTCTTAGTTCTCCACATCCTGTCTGCTGGCCCTGGGATGTCCAAGAAACCTTCTTCACTCATGTCTCATTCCTGGTGTGGTATGGCTGAGACAGAGGGGGTGTTTGGGCTTTTCTCTCCTTACAGCCTCTCCATATAGTGACTTCAGCTTCCTTATATAACCTAGTGGTCTGTGGGTGGTCATAGGTCTTACATGGCAATTAGCTTCCCCAGAGCAAGTGTTCTAAGAAGCATGGACAAATATTGCAATACTTAGGACCTAGCGTCTGAATTTCCAGATGTCACTTCCACCACATTCTATTGGTCAAGTCACTGAGTTAGCCCAGATTCAAGGGGAGGAGAATCATACTCCACTGCTCAGTGGGAGGAATAGCAAAGAATCTAGCGCCATGTTTAATGTACCGCTATTACATATGTGGAAACTATATACAAACTATATTTTCAGAGTCAGTCATATGTTTTAGGTTACGTGATGTAAGTACATTACTTGAACTTTCCATACAATTATAGAATCAAGTAAAAAGTGTAACTAAAAATGAAGGATACTTCAGAAGTGACAAATGCAACAAGTGTTGTATGAGTAATTGATTGACCTGAATCCTAGTGCAGGGTTTGTGACAATTAGCCATCTGACCTTAAGTAAATCAGTTAATCTCGAAGGCTCCTTCGTAGTCTAAAATTCTGGTATTCCAATTACCAGTACTGCCTTGATTTGTATTGTTAAGCCTGCACTGAGAACACATATAAAAGGCCCAGTAACCACCCTCATTAATTCACCATTAAACCTTTGATCATGGTAATTTAAGTACTTTGAAAATCTAGGAAGCAAAACAATATATCAAGGATAGATGTGGCCATTGTAAATAGCAATAGAAAATACATTTCTTCTTAATGAATCTGTTCCAGATTAGTTTCATCAGTACGCTACTCTGTACGGTGGGGAGGTTTCTGTTTGGTTTTGACTTTATCAGACTCCCAGGTAGAGCATTCTCACCTTTGCAGAAGTAGGAGTCATCTCATTGATTGTCTTGAGTAAAAGGAAATGGCTCATGCATCTTTTCTACATTATAACAAATGTCCTTTTGCATTATAATTGAATGGTGATTGTTGTGTTCAATCAATGGGAAAGGTTAAAGGAGCTCCTCTGCCAGCATTTTTAATGGAGAAGTCGATTAAGATTCAGTTTAATCATTCTGGCTGCCTCAGAATTAAAGCAACAAAGACCATCAATGGCACTATAATTACTAGTCTTTCTGTAAGTTTACACTGCTATTTATGCAGCTATAAATTTTATTATAATGCACAATGCATCTAGGTTAACTTGCTTTATTTGCAATGTAAAATATTTGCTTTAATTGTATGAAGAGAAGAAATTGTTCTGATAAAGTACATAAAATTCAGTCCAATAATTTTTTTAAAAGCCTGAGAGTCTAAGTGAATCAGTATGATACTCTGTGTTAAATAGTTTAAAGTCATGGCCTTAACCTTGGGACACTTGAGACATATTTCAGTTTATTGAACATGGAGACTAACATCTCTCCCAGGTGACTGTAAAGGGTCAAATGTATTATTCTAATCCCTGTTCCAAACAGAGAAAAGGTCATTATACAGTACCTACTGCATGTTGTAAAGAATGAAAAATTCACACTGGGGGCGTGGGTGCAAATCTATTTTAGACTTGGCCTTTAAAATGTTTTTTAAATTGAATGATTAAGTGGTGATGAACCAGAAAAAATACCTTGAAATTGATCCCATTTATTAATTAGTTTGCACATGTAAAGGTCTTTCTATAAATAGTCAGAAGACTAGAGAAAATTGTTCTTCTTGAATGGAGGAATGACTTTCAAATTAACCTTTTTTTTTCACTATAGAAATAATGCTTATAAATGCACTTATTACCATCCAATACTTTGACTCATTCAATATACATATAGGGGCCTGTGGAGGAGTTTGTGCCTTAAAAGCTTATACTTGGCCCACAATTAACAGCCAGCTGTAGGGAACAACACCAGGGAGAGGAATTAATTGAAAGAACATATAGAATTTGTATACTTGTCTTGAAAATGTCAGCTTTGCCGTGATCTTTGTGAAAGGACTTTGAAAAGAAATGCTTTAGTCAATTTGTAATATTAGGAACCCAACTAAAGACCCCGAAAAGCAAAGAAGGAAATTTGTGAGGTGGGGAAGAAAGTTATCATTTCATTCATATTGGAGTCTTAAGAAACCTATTGAAAGAGGAAGCACAAAAAGGAAAATAAGCTGCTATCATTTTTTTAAGAAAAGAAATCTTACTTTTCCTGTTACTCAGATCTTCCAGAACTTTCTTCTGACAAAAAGAAAAGAAAAGGAAAAAGAAAAAGTAAGTTTTAACTTTCACTGTAGGAAGAGGAAAGTTGTTCTCAACACCTTCATTTTATCACGTTAGGGTTGAAAATGCTGAAAGCCTGTGAAATGCACCATCTTCTCAAAGTTACAAATTTCACTGGTGGACTCGTAGGCCTGGGACCCATGTCTCTGTCATTCTAACTTCTCTACGTTGTCATACTTGTTGGTGTTAAACAACATTCTAGCGTCTATTTTGACTTTTGTACACACCAAATTCTAAACATGTTTTTAGTTTGTCTTTTCTTGGGACCCACCCAATCATTAGTGCTTTCAGAAGACAAATAATTTCTGCCTTTTAATTGTTTACAGGAAACCAAGGGAGGGTAACAAGTATTTTTGGTGGAACTTCTATATGCCTATGTATATGTGAGTCATTGTAGATACACCAGAACCTTTAATCTTTTTAATAGTCCTATCTGGTAGATATGATTGACTCAATTTTTAATATAGAAACAGTTTCAGAAGAGTAAATAACTTGTCCAAATTTATGAATTCTATAGTTGCAAGGTCATGGTTTTTCTGACTTAAAACCCATGTTGTTTCCATAACAACGTGGTGCGTCCTTGGCAACAGTGGTTGCAACGCCTTCAAGTTTAGACAATAAAGTATTCATGCTACACCTTTGATTGTCAGAGAAATCCATATCAATTGATTTTTTAAAAATTATGCATGCATTTTTATAAGTTTTTCCCTCTCATTTGTGAACATACAATGCATTTCAATTTCACTAATAAAGTGCTGTGTTTTTTTCTGTTGAAATTATGAAAATTGGATTTCATTGTAAAGTGTATTAGGAAAGAAAGATAATTAGAGTCATGGAAAAGCTCTTATAATAACAGATTCTTTGGAAGCATATAAATATTTTTCTATTACATCTAAATAATTTACTTCCAATATCTAAATGACATTACAAATGACTAAAATTTCTAATGTAATGCTCTAAGAATTGTACATGATATATTATAAATAATCTTGACTAGTAGTGGATTTGGTTAACTTTGTTAAAAATGAGTTTATTAATGCAAACCTCATAAAATGAAAAAAACATCAAAAAATGAAAACATTTGGCTCAAAAAACAAAAACAATGTCTCACTCAGCCTATGTTAATTCAAGTTCTCATATTATACAAAATTCAGAATCTGTTTTAAATTTGCAGAGCAGACCTATTTCATGATTAGTAGCTAATACATTTACTTGTACCTAAATAAAATGTAATCCTATTTAATAGTGACAATTTAATACATACTGTCTCTAATTAAGGCACTCTAGTGTATAAATACAGAATTAAATCTAATAAAAATTAATTAAAAAGTACCCCTTCTTATGTATAGTATTTTATAAAGACCTATTTGCCATATACGGGAGGGCACAGAATTTCAATAAGAACAATTTCCTATTATCATTTGTTGATCAACTGACATTTTCATCAGCTTTGGATTAAATAGTACAGGGCCATTATGAAAGACTTTCAGTCCCAATATGGGTCTTAGCAAGTTCTATAATCTCTTCGTCATCTAAGATTATCATTCCATATTAACACTCCAAGATGTGTGGTAACATCAGCCTGACCTAGAACATCTCAGGACCAACTCAGGGCATTCATCTAATAGAAATAATCAAGATCAACAGATATTTGATGTAATCAGTTGGCAATAAGTGCAATGTGGGTGGTACAAATATTCTCTGCTGTTATTTAGGATATTGATAAAGACATTTACAAAATACCCGGTCTTTACTGGATTTTGTCCACCATATTAGCATGTTGGACTTTCTCCTGCAGACGAAAGAGAAGTAACATGTTTCAAGGAGTGACAAAGCCAGATGTGTGTTTAGAAAGATAACTCTAGAGGCATTATAAAGTTTATTGAAAGGAGTTACGTAAGTCAGAGAGATAATTTGTGAGGCTACTGCAAGAGCAAAGTGGGAGAGAGTTAGAAATCAGTGGAGATGGAAAGGGGGAAGATGGGGATGAGGGGGAGTATATAGAAAACTGAAAGAAGGTGGCTGACTGGCTACTAACTAGATAAAAGCAGTTAGGGAGAAGTATTTGACTGTCAGGGTTCTAACTTAGATGAGTAAGTGGATGAATAGTAAGGGCTTACTACATTATCTTTCTCCCTATTCCTAATATTATTTGAACATATTTACTGTATTTGAACAATTCTCCATTTTAATAAAATGCCCGAAACAGCCACTCTCTTTTATTGTTTAGATTAGATAAATGGCAACCAAGTTAGTGAGAAAGAATTACCTGGGAAAGCTTATCCTTCTAGGTTTATCCAATGGACTTCTTATGCTTTGACCTTTAACTTCAAATTCATTCTGCCAAACTCTAGTACTAGCCACACTGGAGTGTTTAGAGTGATGTATACTGAAGTCTGCAACACACTTGAAATGGATCAAAGACCAGACAAAGTGAATCGATGGATATGTAGTAAAACAAACAAAGCAATATGTCAACAATTACAGAAATTAGGAGATGGGTATATAATTGTTTATAATTCTTTCAACTTTACATTTGAAAATATTCATAATATTTTACTAGGAAAAAGTCACTCTACCAGGCTTCCATCTTCACACTTCTGTTTCCTGCCCAACCCATTTTCTGGCAATTGATATAGTTCTGCCCAACATCAAGGGTCGGCCTGTGACCTTGGCTAAGTGAATCATGACACTCCATCAATCTGTCAGAGTTACTGGTTTCTCTCACCTGATCTACCACAAACATATTGGAGTGCTTTGCAAACATGTTTTTTTCTGGAGATAGTGGGGGAAAAGTCTGTACCCCTTATAGAAAAGGTGGAGATTCATGAACCCTGACACAGGCAATCCCTATATTTCATGGAGAAGCATGAAAGTGTGAATCTAATGCTAAGAAAAAGGCAAAGCTAGCATGTGAGGAAATGGAATCTCTTTATATGCTGAAACATGTCTCCAGAGATATTATGACCCTTGTTCAGATTCCTAAATTCATTGATGCTACTCTGATTCCTGCAGCCTCTTCTTAAATCCTGTGAACAATTCCTGAATATTTCTAATGAATCCTTCATTTTAAAATACTACTTTGCTTAATCTACATTAAGTTGGGTTTCTGTGTCTTATGACAGAAAGAATATTTGACTAATACAAGAGCTAATATATATATTGTGGTAGAACTCTAAGATGACCCTACAATGGCCCTCACTGTTGTATGGTCTGCTCCGCCTGACTGTTACATAATCCCTAACTTGATTTAAGCTGATCAAATATATCAAAGGCAATGGGTGAGTCACTCTTTTAACTATGTCATGTACTAAAGGATTCTGTTTTACTAGACTTGACAAGGAGATTCTCCTGCTGGCCTTGAAAAAATAAGCTGCCATGATGTGAGAGGGTTTCTGAACAACCACTTGGCAAGAAACTGTAGGTGGTCTCCAGGATCCAAGTGGCCCCCCACTGACAGTCACCTTGTGGGGACTTCAGTTTTTTAAAAATGGTTATTATTTTTTTTTTTTGATAGAGCACAAGTGGGGGAGGAGCAGAGCGAGAGGGGAACAGTGGATCCCATGTGGGTTCTATGCTGACCAGAGAGAGCCTGATATGGGGCTTGAACACATGAACTGCAAGATCATGACCTGAGCTGAAGTTGGATACTCAACCGACTGAGCCACCCAGGTGCTCAGTGGGGACTTCAGTCTTGCAACTGCAAGGAACTGAATTCAGCCAACAGCCAGGTGAGCCTGGATAAGGACCCTAAAGTCCAGAAAGCAGTGTAGCCTGCCTGATACTTTGATTATAGCCTTGTAAGACATTGAACAGAAGTCCTGCTAAGCTGTGTCCAGACTTCTGCCATAGAAAAAATGAGGGAAAAAAATTGTTACACAGAAAGAGAAAAACTCACACACAGCAAGAGGAAAACCACATGCCAGGTACTATGTTAGAAGTGTTAGTCCATTATCTCGTGTAACCTTTATAACAATTTTGAATCTTATGTCCTAATATAACAGCCATTTTCAGGTGATAAATCTGATAAATCAGAGATTTAAAGAAATTTAATTAAAATATCAACATAGTAATATGGGGTGAAGCCCTGAGTCAAACTCAGAATAGACTGTTCCCAAAGCCTATGGACCACTCTGCCTGTGAGTATTTTCCCAAGACCCTTTCCTAATAGATGCATCAGCTCATACTATGTCCGTAAAGGCCCAGACTATTGCAAAAGCCCACTGGTTGTTTTTATATTACATTCTTTCACTGCCCTCCTTTCCCCCAAATCTGTCACCAGATCATGTCACCACATTATCTTGACGTTCTTTGATGGCTCCAAAATGCCTGTGGAGGAAAGGCCACACTGGTTGGAATTGTATTCAAGGCTTTCTGAAATTTGACTACCTGGATTTAGCCAAAGGAAGTTTAAATGTGAAACTGAATGTTTACTGTATTTGCCTGATTGGGGATAAATAATTACAAGGAGAAGTTCCTTCAGAACATTACTTCCTTCGGTTCGGTAGGTGAAGCTAAGCCGTGGCTGTTCCATTCGTCGTAAGAATAAGATTGAGTAATACATCTAAATGCTAACTGGCTTGTAAGTGCGAAGGAGATGAGTGTGCCAGAATGGAAATCATATGGGCCGGGAATTCCCCTTCTGTTGACCACAGAAGGTATAGGCATCATCTATCAAGAACAGAATGCATGCCATACTTTGTTCATTAGCATTTAAAGAGGATGTTTGGCATCAGACAACAAATACAATACTTGCAAGATCTTGGCAGCAGAATATTTTGTCAGTTAATGACAATCCACAGCTTTTAAGAAAAAGACTAATGCCCAATGTTATGTTGAAATTGTTACTTCATTTTCACTCACTCAAATAAAATGAAATAAAATGAAAAGCCTTGCTCCTCGAAACACCGCACTTCTTCCATGACAATCAAATAGGAAGAAAAAAAAAAAAAGAAGATTCTCTAAACAGCAGGGAGAAAATATGGTTCAGAAACTCTCAAGAGCCGTCAAATCACAATAACTTACAATACGACCAAAACAGGCTAAACACTTAGTAGAAGCAGAAGTCAGGGCACTTGTATCGTGTAGTTGGCTGGCATTCTGGAGAGAAGTAGGAAAGAAACAAGTATCACGTTGATTGGATTACAATAAACAGCTTAATTGTATTTTGGTCCTTATCTGGTTTGTTAATCATAATGTTCATATTTGCACATACCAGGAACTCCACAGTATTTTTGTTAGTATCCTCATGTGCACACTTATACACACAGTATTTTTATTATTATACTTATGCACACACATACACACACACACACACACACACACATATATATGACTTTGTTCAATACTGCCACCTTCAAAATTGGTATGTTTGAAAATGAACTTTAGTTTTTCAAGTTTGGTAGCTTGATAATGCAGCCAAAAATGAAATTTAAAATAACATAATGCTTTTTTTCTTAACATATATATAAGTATAATTAGAAACCATATATAAATGTGTGTGTGTATAATTATGGTTAGATTAACATGTATGTGTGTAAAAAAATCTTGTACATGCAATTTGAATATATAAAATTCCGCGTTGTCAGGGATGAGGTGAAACTGAAGATTATACACTCCCAAAAAGTTGGGAGTGCAAAGTGATACAGGCTTTTGGGGAAAATAATTCTGTTGTGATTAATATTTATGTTTTTCAATCCAGTAATTCCTCTTCTATTGTGCAATCAGAAAATGTACAAAGATGTCAATTTATACACGAATATCTCCTGTCATTGTTCTTGACAATAATCATTTGATACAAATCAGTATTCCAAAAATGGAGACTAATGAATTCTTTGTTATATCCATATGATAGAATAACATCAAGCTATTAATATAGCGCCTACAAAGACATATTTATCCTGTGACTGAAATAATTATGATTATTTATTCATGTAGTTTGTTAGCAAACTTAATGAAAGTCTATTATGTACCAGACACTGGGCTAGGTACTTGTATTGGAAATGCTTTGAAGATGTATACAAAAATAAACGAGTCAATTAAATCATTATCTAATTTTGACGGAAAAATGCACTTGGAACAAAGATAGTTGCAGTGACTCTACCTGGGGTGGAAGTGGAGAGGCACTCTGGAAAAGTTTCCCAGAGAAGACAAAGCTTACAGCAAATCTTGAAAAAAGATTTTATGATGGTAAGTGGAAACGTAAATAAAAAAAAAATCCTACATAAAACTGAGCGAATTAAGTGTGTGTGTAGCATATCTGTGTCATGGAATGAGGAGGGACCAGTTCCTGGCAGTCCTAATGCTACAAACACAGAGGTGCCCAGCACATGCTCTGCTTCCGCAGCCCTGGGGACCCAGAGCAAGCTGTGTGGTGTCCCGGGGCACAGCTGCTTTAAGTTGCTTTTGTGTCTCTGAGATGCATATGAAAGCATTTTCTTCTGCCAAGGACCCTCCTCTCCATAGGGTTTACAGGATAATCCATGGGTTTTGTGTGAACCAAAATATTCAGTTGGACCTCATGCTTTCCTCCATAACCCATATCACTTTCCTTAGAGGAGTAACATTCTTCATTCTTATTTAGTAAACGCTTAAATAACAAAGGTGCTTCTGAAGGTCCCAGATACATCTACATTTCAGTTCAGGTGGAAGCTAGGATTCCTGCTTTACAGGTTGAGGTGTGGAAACATTAAAGCTAAGGGTGAGGCAAATCCTACAGAAACTCTAAACAGATAATCCATTACAAACCAATGGCAGTGTTAAGAGAAGAAAGATCCAATAGGAAGAGCTAGATCTTGCTCAGGTCCTCTATTGCTTATGACAGTTTTCATAAT
This sequence comes from Panthera pardus, assembly GCF_024362965.1. NCBI lineage: Eukaryota > Metazoa > Chordata > Mammalia > Carnivora > Felidae > Panthera > Panthera pardus. Next base: position 44,605,434 of record NW_026526654.1, read on the forward strand.
GCTACTTCGAGCTTATATATTCGTTAGTTCTTGGTTAGATCCAAGTAGCACTGGCTTTTGAGGGCCATGTAGAGACATGCACACTGACTCGTTCTGGGAACCAAAAGTCATAAAGCATTCTTGCCTTTGGAAAAGGGCAAACAGAAGAATAAACAGCCAAAATGGCAAGATTGAATGTAACAAGGGAGAACTGAAGGATGAAGGACGTTTTAACATGTCTCAGCAGGGACAGGAAATCCTCTCTGGGTCTTTAGGAATAGGAGGACTGAAGAAAGATGACATTAAACCCAACCTCACTCTTTGTTATAACACAGTAACCGCTGACCTTATCAGTCTGGAAAATTAAATAATCATTCAAAGGGATGAGCAAGGAAGTGGTGAACTTTTACTTTTAACTCATAAACTCTCAGGTGGTCCTTGGGTATCTCTGCATTATTCAAATGATATCTATTGAGGTTGAGAAACTCTGAGGAACCACTGTACTAGGGGCTAGGCATGCAAAGCTGAATGGGAAACAGTCTCCAGTTAGATCAGAGAGGAAACAATGCAGAAAAATATTTACACTACAATGTGATAAATGCTCTTGGGCAAAAACGTTATTTATAGAATGAGTTGGGATCAGGAAAAAAAAAGGGAACCTCTGGGGTGATGGAGAAGACTTCATACAAGAAGGGATGTTTCACAGTGTCTCAAAAGATCACTTGAAGCTGCTGAAGAAGGAAAACCGTAAAGGGCCTGCCAGGCAGAGACATCATGAACAAAGGCACAGAGGCATGAAAAAGATGACACGTTTTATAAGAAGGGTTCAAGTGATCAGATCGTACATTGAGCAGAGCACAGGGCGTGATTGGAGAAGAGGAGCTCATTTTATGAGACACATAACTGTGTTAACCCAAACTGGACCAGCACAGGAGAAGAAAAAGGGAAAGCTGTGGAGTAATCTCACTCATGAACATAGATGAAAAACCTGAAAGAGATACCAGCCTATAGAACTCAGTAGTGTGTAAAAAATACAAAAACAAACAAAAACAAGACAAAACAACCCCCACAAAACCTGATGCAATCTGTAGAGTGGACTTCTAAGTTGGGAAAATTGGTTCACAAATTCTTTTAGGGATTATAATCATGTCTTCTGGATTTTATTACTGATTATGGAATGTTAGGCATTTTTGTAAAATTTCAAACATTTCAAAAACACCTCAAGTAGGAAGCAAATTATCATATACTCTACCTTCTAGAGATAATCACAGAGGCAAGTTTACATTTTCTATGTACAAAAAACATATCTATGCATCTAGTTCTATATCTTTCTCTATATTTTATCTCTATAGACAAAATATGATCAGCAGAGTTTCTTTTTCACTTTTATAAAAATGTGGCAAATATTTAAAAAATCTGTATAGAATTGTAAAATATTCCAATAGGAAAATTCCTACAAGTGGATTTTCTGTATCAAAGAAATATTGATAAACTATTAAAAAAACTTGACCTTAAAAATATATTTTACATTCCCCATATCTTATTACTGAAGAATATTATCAGTCTGTAAAATATTGGCTATCAACCTATAGAAATATCTTTTTTACTGACTTAACTTACATTCTTCGTTACTAATGAAGGTAATATATTTTCATATGCTTATTTAATGGCACTTTCATGGTCTTTGTGCCTTTATTTTTTAATTGGGGTACTTGTTTGTTCTTACTGATTTACAGGGGCATTTTATATATTGTTCATTCACATTTATTGAGGTTTAAATATGTGCTAAACAGTCTTCTAAGCACTGGGGACAGAGCAGCGAATAAACATAGCCTTGCCCTCCGGGAACTTGCATTCTACTGGGGGAGGCCAGTAAAGAAAGAAAATATATGTATATATTTGTAAACAATGAAAGTGCTATGAAAATAAAATAAGGTAAGGGGATACACCATTGTGAGAAATCTAACGCTAGATGAAAGATCCAGAAACACCCCTCTGATGAGGTGAGTTGTGATCAGACTGAAGTGAAGGGATGGACCCTGTGGATATCCTGAGGAGCAGGAGCATTTCAGACACAGGAAATGAAACATGCAGAGAGGTGGTTTAACAATTTACTTGAATCTGTATTTACTTATTCATATTATGAGTTAAATAACCAGCTATTTGCTTCCCTTAAGAAAGTAATTTGGCAAACTTCTATACATTCTACTGGTACTAACACTGAGGGTTGTTGAAAATTTTAGAAGCAGAGTATTGCTAATTCTTTTCCTACATGATGTATTTCTATTTCAATATTCCTTTCCGAAATATTGCAATATACCTTATCCACAATAGCAACGGTTTTTTTTTTCAGGGCTTAAAATGTTTCTTTGCTCAGCAAGCTTCCTAATCACTTATTTCTTCTATCTGAAAAACTTTATCTTGGGGTGCCCTGGGTGGCTCAGTCGGTTAAGCGGCCGACTTTGCCTCAGGTCATGATCTCTGGTCTGTGAGTTCGAGCCCCGCATCGGGCTCTATGCTGACAGCTCAGAGCCTGGAGCCTGTTTCAGATTCTGTGTCTCCCTCTCTCTGACCCTCCCCCGTTCATGCTCTGTCTCTCTCTGTCTCAAAAATAAATAAACGTTAAAAAATTAAAAATTAAAAAAAATTGACTAAAAAAATGAAAAACTTTATCGAAATAAATTTTTATTGGGCTGGAGTACTTCCTTGAAGGTTTTAAAAAATATGCTTTGTAAAAACATTATTGCCTGACATTGTTGAGTCTTTTATACTCAAAGTCCCACTTGCTCTTTCAGTCCAGAAAACAATTTTGTGCTCATACCCTTTTGTCTCCTTTTTTATCTACGTCTTATCTTTTCTCTCATAATTTGCTGTTCATTTCTTTTTAGTCTGGTATAATTTCTCAAGTTGGATTTTAGGATCAGTAATTCTGATGGGGACCACATCTGTTCCACTATTTCCTCAGTCCACTGAAGGGTTTATTTTAATGTTTTAGATTCTACAAAAGTCTTTTCCTTCGATTTTTTTTATTTGTTCCCAATGTAGCAGTCTGGATCCAATTAATTAAATTGTTGTTGCAATAATCTTTCAATTGCCACATAGACTGAAGAGTGGACATCTCAAGTTTTATTCTGTCCATTCCGTTACTATGTCAGTGGGTGACGCCTGATCTAATTGCGTGGATCAATCCCTCTCATGTATGTTGCTCACTCTCTTTATATATCCAGTGAGTCTTCAATGTACGATCATACCTTCAAACACTGGCATGCAATTGCCAGCAGAAAGTTGGACAGCCAATTTGGTTAAGACCTCCTGGGTTTAAATTCCAATTCTTTACTTACTGTCTAGATAATATACCTCTGTGTTTTTTTTTTCATTTGTAAAATAAAGTCAATAATAATACCAAATGCATGGAGTTTTGGTGATTAAATATATAAAACACTTACCCAGTGCTTGTTACATAGTAAGCATGCAAATGTAAGCTAGCTCTCACATAAGTAACAGCATCATTAGCAACAGGGAATTCCCTTGTTCTCTATGTAGTGTGAGTCCAATTGTAGTGCTTTCTGGTCATTAGGTGCAACCGGGTCATTAGCAAATAAGGACAATTCTCCTTCCAGGGATGTTGGAGATGAATGAATGAGAAGGCTGCTTCCCTAAATTGAGGTCGATGGATGCCAGGGAGAGTGAGCTGGGAGAGCTTCCAGCTCAGCTTGGCAGGTTGGCAGGTTGGGTTCTTCAACTGAGAGCCCAATGGTTTGAAGGCTTTTTCCCAGGGCATGGAGGGATGGTGGCGCTAGGTCTTCTGCCAGTGGTATTGATTTAGATCAGTTTAGCTCAGCAGACTGGACCTCCTTGAGGAAGACTGGCTGCTGAAGGATTACTGGTCCTGACCAAGGGCTCAAATAATAAAACTTGGGTGTAAATATCTTACTGAGTGTACCTGATGACGAAAGAGTCTGTTTTCCTCCTCTGGTGTCTTGCACAGTGGAAGAAGAAAAGGCAAGGCATCCGTGTGGTCTATCGGGGTCACCTCCACTGACTCAATGAAACCCCAAAGTTGAGGTAGTCAGCTAAATAAAATCCTGTATTGAATTCCATTTGTAACCCTAACTTTTCCCTTTCTCTGTGAATTTAATAACCTCAACAGAAAACTAGGTGAGACACAATATGTCTAAGTACATGCTTAGCTCATGATTTTCCATTGGAAGTATTTTAAAAAGGGAAATTATGTGTACAGAATTGTGGGTTTTTGAAAAATGACTCGTAGCTCTGTGAAAACTGGACTGGCTTGCTTTCTCCTTCCTTCATCAGCCACAGTCCAATTTCTACAAAGCCACCAGGTTTATTTTTCTGCAACCACAAATCTCAAATAATTTCACTTTTTAAAACACTTCTGATGGAAGGAAGACAAAAGCACTAGCTATGGAAATATTCTGAAGCTAGCTGATGAAGTTCTTTTATTTTTTTAACATTTATTAATTTTTGAGGGACAGAGAGGGACAGAACACAAATGGGGGAGGGGCAGAGAGTGAGGGAGACACAGAATCTGAAGCAGGCTCCAGGCTCTGAGCTATCAACACAGATCCTGATGCGGGCTTGAACCCACAAACCATGAGATCTTGACTTGAGTCAAAGTTGGACGCTTAACCAACTGAGCCACCCAGGCAGAGTTGATGAAGTTCTAATCCCTGGTAGTAGTTAGTGGTTGGAATGGAGAGAAACAAACCAAATTGAGAAATACTTGGCTTGTGGAAGTAACAAGACCTGGTGTGGAGTTTATTTTCAAGAGTATGAGTCATTCATTTACATAATTAAAAATTATTAAACACCTACTATTTAGAAGCTGGTTTTAAAAAGAGGTCAAAAATCAAATTAGTTGCCTTCAAGGAACTCATGATATAATGGAAGAGACATGCAATCAAATAATTATAATACTAAGTGATGAGTTCAATATGGGGATGTGCACACATTATTAGGAGCACAGCACTGGGTATAACTTATTCTCTCTGATAGGTCCCAGAAAAGACTTAATAAAGAAAATCACTTTGGGAATGTGTTTGAAAAATCTGTGGGAGTAAGTGAAGTAGGCAAAAAGACAAAAAAAAAAAAATGAGTTTCATGCAGTGAGAAAAGAATTTGCCAATGAGGAAAATGACACAAAGTGTTCAGGAAGTGGTTACATGGCTGGGGTATAAGAGAACACTTTAGGAATATTGGAGGATCAAGCTGTAAAGGAAGCAAAGGGCAAATTGTGGAAGTTATTTAACTTGGGCTTTATATGCAAAAGAGAATCACTGAAGAGTTTTAGATATGGAACTGACGTGATCTGGTAGCAGAGTACAGCATGGATTTGAGAAAGCTAAGGAGGAAAGCATAAAGGTCAATTAGGTAAAAACTCAGATAAATGATGAACAGCACCTAAACTAAGGTAACAAGAGAAGTAGACATTCCACCAATTGATTATAATGCAATTTGCAGAATTATTCAAAGAATATAGGCACACACCACATGTATATCTCAGTTTTAGAGGAGCATAAATACATCTAAAAATTCTGGGTCAACAGGAATATTGCCCTGTCAAAAGGCTATGCTAAAATACCCATGAACTTATAACACCAAAAGCAGTGGATCAAATTCCTCAGCCTGTGGAAAAACTAAACTTCAGCGCACTTCAAAATGTCCCTCTGTTACTACTGGGATTTCCTCAAGGGGCATTTTTCATGTGCTCACAGGTCAGCCTGTCAGTCTCCTCACCACATGGTGTCTATTCTTTTGTTCTGGTTCTAGAATGTTTTCATCTATTTCCTACAAGGCCCCGTTTCTGCCTCTGATGATGATGTCCTTGTGAGAAGGCCAGTGGTCATGCCAAAGATGCTGCCTCTGGACATTCTCCAAACTACCAAACTTGAGTGCCAGAGAAGTGGTGTTTTCTTTGCAAATGTTCTGAGAACAGTCTTTAATTCTGTCCACAGTCTTTCCCTTAGCCCAGAAGAAGCTCTTTTGATATCCAAAATTTCACAAAGTCTCTCAAACAATTCCACTGTTCCTAACCCTGTTTTCTTACTTACTCTCTCGCCAAGTTTCTCATAAAAAAAAAAAAAAAAAAAAAAAAAAAAAAACAACTTCTGCCCATATCTCTCCAACCATAGGGGCTTCTAGGATTCTGATGTTAGATTTCTTATATGGCCCTCTCTCCTCCGCTCAAAGAATCTCTAGGAAGGTAAATTAACTTACCCGTGATATCACTCTTGTTCCCAAACTTGATTTTTTTTTTTGTTATTTGAAGCTAAGAAACTCTATAGTTCCAAAAGGTATCAGTAAGGATCTCAATCATCTACAAATAATAAAAAATTCAATATAATAGTTTTAAGTGATAAGAATTATTTTCTGTCTGGTAACAAGAAGTCTGAGGGGTACCTGGGTGGCTCTATTGGTTAGCCTCTGACTCTTGATTTCAGCTCAGGCTAATGTCTCATGGTTTGTGGTTTCAAGCCCCACATTGGGCTCTGTGCTGTCAGTGTGGAGCCTTCTTGGGATGCTCTCTCTCTGACCCTTCCTCTCTCTCTGTCTCTCTCTGATAGTCTAGGGCAGGTAGAGTAACTCAATGATCATCTGGGTCAGGGTTTCTGCATCAGTGTGTAGACCTCTGTCCTCATGTGTGTCACCTCAAGATACAAGAGGGCTGCTGGACTTACAGCCATTGCTTCTGAGTCACAAACAGGAAAAAGGTAGAAAGATCAAAAAATCTTTTCCTTGGGAAGTACTGTCTTTTTATTCTAGAAGGGAACATTTCCTAGAGGACTTTTCACATGTCTGACTAGCCATAATTAACACTTAGTTACTCCTACAAAAAGATGGCCAAGAAAATTGAGTGCTTATCTTTTCCAGACTCCAAACTTAAAATAGGGGAGAAACTGTTTGCCAATGAGCTTGAGTGGATCTATCCACTGAACCTAAAATACCAGGAAAATTCCTTTTTCAAGGGAATTAGTGTATAGTGAGGCTGGGTTTGCCAGATAAAAATACAGGACACATAAAATACAGCAAAAATACAGTTAAATTTGAAATTCAGGTGAACAATTGATAGTTTTTTAAATATATAAGCCTATCTCATACAATATTTTGGACAAATTTACATTGGAAATTATTATTGTTTATCCGAAATTGAAATTTAACTGAGTCTCTGGTATTTTATTTGCTAAGTCTAGCAATCCTGAATGGGGTCTTTGCCTTTGGTTACTAGGTTGTCTCATAAATTAGCTAACATTTCTGGGCCCTAAGTTATAAAAGGAACACTACAGTTTAATCATAGTGTGCTTGTTTTGGATTCTGTTGCAGTGACTCCCAGGTAGCCATCTAAAAGCCATTCTGGACCTTTCCTTTAGACAGTCTGATGTAGTAGAATATACACTCTAGTCTTTGCTAATATGCCTGGTGGATCCATCTTTACTTCCCAGTCTAGACAAGCAGATCCAGTACCTAATCATTACCCTATAAACACACCCACACCCACACACATGTATCCCTCTCTGCCCCCCACTAGGCCTAAGAGTGGTAGTAGATAGCAATAAAACCTGAATTTGTTTAACTGATAGAGGTATGTGTTCTCAGTTTCAGAGCAACCTTGAACTAGAAAATCAATCTTTGTCTGAACGAAGAAAGTCCACAGAATATTTAAAATTTAATATTGAATAACTGAAAATTCATTCAAATGTTCTCCCAACAAAGGATGACATGCACCAAATGTGAACTCAAGTCTCAGCTGTTATAAAAATAGGACCTTTCTCAAAGCTTTGAGATTGTCGTTTCCAGGCTTCTACCCTCCTTCACAATCGTCTGATACCCTGCCTCAAGCTGGGCTGAGCCACCCATGTTCAATAATGATATCATGTGTTAGAGAAAGAAATAAGGACATTCTAATATAAGGGAACCATCAGGGAACTGAGAAAGTTCTTCAGTTCCTTCTCTAAGGGGCGACTGGAAACAGGACTTGTACCTTTGGACTGAGGAAGCTCTCTCTTGTTCTTGGACTATTTATGGATATGGTTGGAGGCCCCAAAATATACTGAACATTTTAAGGATTTTGTGCAAATAAGGATCTGAGCAGATTTTAACTTAAAAAAAAAAAAAGGTGGGATCCTTTTTACACTTGGTGCTGGTCATGCCAATTACACGTACAATTATATATCTACACTGTGAATGTCTTGAAAACAGAACTATGTCTTCATCTGAGTATTTCCAAAATATATCTGAGCACTCAGACCCAGACAGGTGTAAGGTATCTTTCTTAAATATATGAATAGATTAGTTTCTGACTAATTCCTCTCTACCCATCCAGGGGAGGGAATGAAACATTCTCTTTTGACTGCTATGGGGATGTCTGCTTGATGAGATTGGCAAATGTTTTTACTAGTCACAACTGAGGAATGCAAAAGGTCCTTACTGATACAAGTAGAACTATATTTATAGAACTTACAGAAAAAAATTCCAGGTATGCCAGAAGTAAGGTTAAACACCATAAGTTTTGCTACCTGGAAGTTAGCAAATGAGACTTTAGTGAGCAAGGAATTTTTTTAATGCAATCTTTCAAAACATGTTTTACATGTGGCATTTCCTAATACTTCTCACCTCTAAATCAAGAATCCAGATTTAATTACTTAATCTTCTCAATGTGTTCTTTTTCTCACAATGTTATATAAACAGAACAGGCTTCCAAAAATGATTTCTCTGTTTGTGAGGCTATGAAAGGTTGCTAAAGACACTTCAATGGCTAACCTTGTATGTGTACGTTTGTGCTCATAGGTGACTATTTTTCTGTTGAATAGATCCCTAAGGGTCAAATTGTTAGATCATAGCACATCCACATTTTAAACTTTTCAATGAGATGGTCTGTTTCCCCATATCCTCACCAAAACTAGGTATTATTTCTATTTTTAATTTTTGCACATCTGCCGGATCAGGAACTGTTATTTCAATATTTTGATTTTAATTTCTCAGGGTACTAATAACATCGAGTATCTTTTCTGTGTTTATTATAACTTGCAAATATTTTCTGTGAATTATCCGCCCTTATCCTCTGCCCATTTTTTCCATTAAATTGTCATTTGAGTCCATCTGCAGAAGCTCTCTATGTTTTATGATTATCCACAATTATTTTTAAAAGTCAGTTATGTGAGATATTGAACTTAAACTATTTAACATGCATCTCTGCCTCTTATAGACATAACAGTCCTGAGTTTGACACTCCCTCAGTATGGTGCGGATACCAAAAATTTGCTGGAAGCTACTAGAGTTAGTTATATTATCTCATCCTAATCACTACTGCTATCTCTCTTCATCTCTGCTTCTCACCATTTATAAAAGAGAAGAAGAGGGGCGCCTGGGTGGCGCAGTCGGTTAAGCGTCCGACTTCAGCCAGGTCAGGATCTCGCGGTCTGTGGGTTCGAGCCCCGCGTCGGGCTCTGGGCTGATGGCTCGGAGCCTGGAGCCTGTTTCCGATTCTGTGTCTCCCTCTCTCTCTGCCCCTCCCCCGTTCATGCTCTGTCTCTCTCTGTCCCAAAAATAAATAAAAAAAAAAAAAAAAAAAAAAGAGAAGAAGAAAAGCAGGTAAAAGAACACAGAATGGGCAGATAAAAATTATAGGCCTATGGATATATGGGTAAGATGACAGTTCATTGTGGATCCATATTACATCTCAGTTCTGTTTATTGTAAACTATCACTAAATGTAATCATCTGATGCACTTTATCAAATTCAAATATAATAAAATCTTTTATTAAAAACATAAATTTGAAGGAATTATTCATGTTGTACCAAATATACAGATGATTATGATTAAGTTACAGTAAGATACAATTTGCTAAAGTGTCACTTTATCAAAAGGGTACCCCTATTGTAGAAGGTAATATGGAACTAAGATTAAGCATTAATCTTCTAGCTTAGGGAACATTTTCAGAGCAAAAAAATGGGTAAGTATGGGTACATATTTTGTTATCCTTTCAACAATATGTCTGAACATCTGGCTAAATTTTGTGTGTGAATTCATGGATTTGAGAAAAACAAGTTTAAATAACCATGCAGATATCTGTTGGCTTTTAGCACACTCTTTATAATTTTCCAGTTACATTAAAGTGTCGCCTAGCATGATCCTGATACACAGATTCTATAATGATGACATAATCTTCTGAATAATTCTCAGCACTGTGTGGCTATAGTCTCATGCCTGCTCATCACCTCTACCAGTCAAAACCAAGGCCTTATGATTTAAAGGAGATGTTCTAGTTTGAACAAAAAATGTTGTCTCTTATGCTTCGGCATGGTTTCCAGATAATGTGCTTAATCATGGCCCGCATGGGTGAGCCTCACATCAGTCATGATGGTACCGCTAAACGTACCTGGACTTGTCTTAGAACACTGCCCACGTCAACTGAACAGCCAGTCAACTAGGCTTCTTCGTTCTTATAAAGAATGGGAAGGCAGATAGGGAAAGCATCAGAATCGCAAAAAGAATTTAATAAAGGGATGAACAATATCAGGATAATAGTAGTAACCAAATATTGACCCTACAAGGTAGACATTATTGGAGGATAACAATTTTTAAGATAAAGAAGCTTGCAAAGAAATAATTTGCCATTTGACTCAGAGGAGTCAGAGCCAGTAGTCAAATCTCTCGCTCTTTCACTGCGTATCATGAATTCTGGTGTTAAGCTTTAAGAAATTCATTTCAGTTGTGCTAAAAGCTCAAATTACAGAACAAATTAATTAAGGATTTTTTTTTCATTTTTAATAGCCATATGAGGGAATCAGAAAAGATCTGGGGATGAAAAGATTTGAACAATGAGTCAGCACACCTGGATCATAGCAGCTCCACTGTGAATCGGAAAATAGATCTACAGAGATTAAATTCTTGTGGGCTTCTCTCGACATCTGCTCATTGCCGACTTTCCGAAATAATTGTTTTCTCCCATTTGTGTTAAGAGACCTAATTGGAACTTTGTGCTTATTATCATTATATTCAGTCACTGAATTTAATTCAACCAATATTTATTGAGCAGCTATTATAAGTCAGACATTATTCAAATACACCTCAATGAATTAACAGATTCTCCTCATCAACAGGTTAATTTATTACTTTCCATCATATTGAAAACCGAATCAATTTACTTCACAATAAATATAGGGAAGAATAGAGAAGAGGAAAATATACTTATTCCTACCTCTGTAGTATTAAAACTATAATAAAAACCCAAACACTACTTTTCTTTTCTCTTCTTACCAACCCATTTATAATATGGAGTTTTATAATATTTAGAATGAGAAAGAAGCATACAGGGATTGAGACGGTAAGAATGAAGGGAGGAATCAGAATGAATTCTGTAAACTAGTTTTTCACTTACTTAGATGGATCTAAATGGAACTTGAGTGACAAAAAACAAACATGGTAATTACTACTTTCTTCTCCTTCCATGTCTTCAGGACCACCCATGCCATGTCCAACCTGACAGTGAAGATGATCCAAAATAATAGATGTACCTTGATCAGGCCCAGGGTATAAAACGTGTAAACACAGGCTGCGATAAGGTGTAGGCAAACACCTCCCCTTTTCTTTTATATGATACACGGAGTATCATACCGTGGCTTTTCTGTTCGTGGCCCTACACTGAAGCCAGAGAAAGGTGAAGAAATTGGATTGGAAACATGGTTCTGCCACTGTCATATATCCAAAACAGATGAAGGAATGGAACCCATCTGGCCACACAAGAAGTTTTAAATCTCCAAAGGAAATGGAAAAAAATTAGTTGGCAAAAGCAGTGCTCTAACCAGTACCAAAGCTTCAATTCAGGAAACAAAGAAAAAGCAGCCATTTAAAATGGTGCTTTGTGTCAGTAAGTTTATTAAATGGGAAGACCGGCAATCTTGGGTAAAAGTAGACTGTCCATCCAATTAAATTACAGAATATTAAAAAGGTCAAAGCAATATAGAAGTCCTCTAATTCATAAAAAAACACTAAAATTCTGATTTCTCATACTCCTGACAAAGATTGTAATTGCGATTTGAAAAGGGTAAAATATTTATCTAGTCCTTTGACAAAGATTGAAACAAGAATGTGACTGGTCACAAATGTAACCTCACAAATGTAATGTCAAAATTAATTTTTTCTTAAATAAGCCCGAAGCAATATACCTATTTCTTTTGTCACTGCAAGGAGGATCACAAAAGTGGTTATAACAAAATCATTTATTCTTTTAATCTTTTAATATAAGTTTGAAGTTATCTTGTTATGGATGAAATCATATTATTTATCTAAAATCTCCATGAGCTTCTGTATCACCTACACGTGAACTCTTCCTCCATCTGTGGGTCATTTTGCGGTTTTCAGTTAATGTGGTTTCCTTCATACATTGTTAAAGACATTCAAGAACAGGAGCCTTGTATGTGTACCAAACCTTTCTAGCAGATATGGGGTATAAAGTGCAACGTGTGCACAATAATGGTGTGACTTTGTTTGCAATAAACATTTAAAATGACCGACTTTCTCATAAATACACTAAATAGGATGATCTATGAGATTTCTAATTTATTCTTGTTTAAAATTTAACCATGCTTTTTTAAAGCATATCAATTTTGTTAATACCATGTAATTAAAACATGTCAGTGCACAGCAAGTTTTAGTCTAAATTAATGACTATGAGAATTATTTTAATTAAATAACCAATTATAGAAAAATCACAAGCATGAGAGCTGACATTTAAATGAATTTCATTTAAATTGCTTCTTAACATTGTCCCATCTAGGACACTAATGCAGAATGAACTATTGTATCAACTTAGATTATCACTATTTTTGTATGCACATAATGTATTCATATTCAATCACTGGAACTGAGCAGAATATTTGGTATCGATCTAAAACTTCTATTAATAAAAACACAACAGAATGAGCTAAAGTAAAAACAAACCATCTTTCTTTTCTCTTTTCTTTTTTTTTAAAATATGGGCTTCTAAATGCTATTGTAATTCTCACAGGAAAAAAATGTTTACGCATTTGGGAATTATTTAATATACTTAATCATACCTAATTAAATCAGGACACTTTTGAAATTCACTTTTAAGAGAATATATGTATGTGACTTCAATGCTCTGCGCATAGCAGGGCTCAGTAAATGCTGGTTATCAGTGATAATATATGTATTTCTTTGTCTCTTTTTTCAAATGTACTATTGTAGCATACAGCTTCCTCTTGGAAACTGCACATTTCAAGACCCTTATCAGCTTAGGAAGGTACCTGTACTATGAAAATCCAGCTAGCTGTTTATATGTTTGTTTCTAAATAGCTCAAACTACTGTACAGTGTTATTTTCTTTAATAAATTATTGCTGTCGTTTTTATATTATGTAATTAAGTTTTTAACATTCATTTCACATTCATCATTCCACAAATAAATAGAATGTTTTTTTAGATAAAAGCTAAATAATCTATTATAACTGCCCTCACTAAAAACTTTTAACTTTATAATACTATTTCTGGTAGAAGAGAAGAATGCCTGAATACAAGGCAAATTTGTCCCAGTGGTATCATCACAAAATGTAAGTTGTCGTAGGAACTTCAGAAAGAGCTAAAGTTTTGCCCATATATGCATTCAAGTTGAACATATTTTGATACATTGCCAAACAACCAATAAGATTTTAAAGGAGGTAAGTGATCCATATAAAGCTATTGCTCCTTTGTTTGCTGTCATTTCACACAGTTTGATACAGAATTTATGATTCCAAATAGATGATTAATACTCTTTTAATTTATTTTTTCTAGGATGAATTTTATACATCCTTTGGGGGGGAAATCTTATTTATTTAGCTGTTTGCAATGTGTAATAAAGTGTGCTTTTACCATGGTTTGCTAGAAAAAAAAAAGCAACCATATTTAGATTTGACTAGTTAATTGTTCTTCTTCATTAGAATGCATTAGGGCATGTGGTTTAATTATTATGTTCATATTTGTTGACTTTATTTTTTTAATCATCAAAGATTATTTAATATCAGAAAGAAATGGAATATTTTTCTGCATATTTCATCTTGCTATCACTTTAAAAATAAAGAGGAAAAGAAAAGGCTACTGCATTTGTTGTTCATTGATTAACCAGTAATGTTATGTATAAATAATGTATCTGACAGTATGGCAGCCCACTTGGGACATTATGCCATTTACTACAAAATAGGATGCAACATACAACTGAGCAGTGAGAACAAATTAAACATCTTTCCTTGGTAACTTTAGCATTTTTATTAGGTGATAAACATCACAGTGAGAGGAAAGCAGATGTAGTTATTTCAGTAATATTAACCTTAATCGAAAGCTAACTTGACATATAGCATAATACTTTTGCATTATAAAATTTTGTCCAATAACAATAGAAATCAAAATTTCCAAGGTTATTTTAAGATAATATCTGTAAAAATTAATGACTCTCTTGTGTAAAATCTCATCTATAGCTACTGGATTGTATTATTAATATTGATGAAAAAATATTAAGCATAAATCCAGTGTCTTATAAGCATGACAAATACCCAAATATTTTTAATGTTGTATTATTTTTGCCTTAACAAATGTCTCCTATAGTGTTATCTTACTATGTGTGAATTTCCCTCCTTCAGGGCTGTGTTAATGTAATCTCAAAACTCTTCTAGAAGCATCCAAATAGTGAATAAAGTTAAGAGCAGTAATGTAATTAGCACTCAACATCCATCTTCCCTTCCTTCTTGTTTTACTCCATCATTTACTCATGGGGATACGAGATGAAATGCCCCTGTCCTTAAAGGAATTAACAATTGAGTAATTGAGAAAAACTGTTAAAGTCCATTTAATATACAGGATGAATTATTACAACAGATCCTTTCTTCCTTTCATTCAAAAATATTTATTGTGTACTTACTATGTTTCAGACACTGTTCTAGGATCTTTATTATACAGTAGTGAACAAAACAAAGATTCTTCCCCATATCATGCTTATATTCTAATGGGGGAGAATAGTCCATAAAAAACAAACATCATAAATACATAATTTATAATACATGCTGAGGGTGGAAGTGCTGTAATAAGGTGGATGAGAGTAGATGAAGGTACAGAGAGTGGGGTAGATAGTCTTATGAGTGGTTGTCAGGTAGGCCTCCTTAACAAGGGGACATTTGGGCAAAGGTTGAAGAAGGTAAAGAAGTTAGCCTTTGCTGGGAGAAAAGTAAACCAGGCAGAGGGAGAAACCAGTAAATTGCTCCTAAATTGGTTCTCTGCCTGGCATATTTAAGAACCGCAATGAAGTCAGTGTGTCTGGATCAGGGCAAGAGAGTTCAGAGAAGTGTTCAGAGAGGAGCTGGGGTGGCAGATCATGTAAGTGTGATGGGCTACCGTTGGGAATTTGGCCTTTGTAAAAAATGGGGTGTCATTACAGAATGGTAAGCATGAGATTGATATGATCTGACATCCTTGAGATCATGACCTGAGCTGAAGTCAAGAGTTGACACTTAAGCCACCAAGCGACCCAGGCACCCCTAAATTCTTCTAAAAAATATGTTTAACTTTTCGTATGTTATCTTAGGATAAAAAGCTAGCTATTATCTAAAAGAAAGAATAACAAAAAAAATGTATGAATTGTACTTATGTTTGCACTTCTACTGACAAAAGTAAATTCTTGTTAATGTTTTCCACCAGAACTGCAGCTTTTGGAAAATTAAGATCCTGATTGAGACTAATCACTAGCTAAGGTATACTGGACCCATGGAATTGAAGTGAAGTCACAGAAATTGCTATGTTAAACACCCTTTTTAGAATAGATTTTTTTTTTTATTTTTAAAAAAAATTTTTTTAACGTTTATTTATTTTTGAGACAGAGAGAGACAGAGCATGAACAGGGGAGGGGCAGAGAGAGAGGGAGACACAGAATCAGAAGCAGGGTCCAGGCTCTGAGCCATCAGCCCAGAGCCCAATGCGGGGCTGGAACTCACGGACCGCGAGATCGTGACCTGAGCTGAAGTCGGACACTAAACTGACTGAGCGACCCAGGCACCCCTAATGTTTATTTATTTTTGAGACAGAGACAGAGCATGAACAGGGGAGGAGCAGAGAGAGAGGGAGACACAGAATCCAAAACAGGCTCCAGGCTCTGAGCTGTCAGCACAGAGCCCGACGCGGGGCTCGAACTCACGGACCGCGAGATCATGACCCGAGCTGAAGTCGCACACTTAACCGACCAAGCCACCCAGGCGCCCCTAGAATAGATATGTTAATGTAGGGGGTGCAACGTTCTTTCTAAGTAATAGCTTGTCATCAGTCATACAGCGTTCCAGCTTAGATTCATGATCAATAATTGATCACTTATTGACACTTGGCAGCCCCTAACACAGACCCTACATGTGTGTGTCACACACATGGTCACAGTGACTTCTCCTTATCAAGTTGTAGTTTCACAGCCTACCACTTGATGGCAGATACAGTAAAAGTCAATCAGGGGGAAGCAAATCCAAAAGTACACAGAAGCCTTGTTGGAAATAGAGTCCCCACACCTGTGCGGCTCCATAGCTTTCGCTGCAGGGGCTCAGAATTAAGACACCACCAAGAACAATGTGGAACTGATGGGATCCAGATGTATGCCCATGGGGGAGCAAAGCAGTGCCAGGGGGACCGGGAGAGAAGTGGAAAAGGGAGGAAAGAAGAAAAGGTGGCAGAATTGGGAAGAATAGATCTTGAATTGAGCTGAGCCACAGGTCACAATATGACATTCATAATGAAATAACACTGGACATTCTGGGTCCTAGTGCTATGATGGAGCATCTGTACATAGTCAGGAGAAATAAGTTAGCCTCTAAGTATCTATAGTGATTTCTTTCTCTACATCATACATGTAACATATGATATGTGATACATATCTGTGTGATATATATATGCGCATATATATATATATATGCATATATTCGTTTCCTAGAACTGCTCTAACAAATTACCACAAACTGGGTGGCCAAAAACAACAGAAATGTATATATCTTCTCACAGCTTTGAGAGACACAAATCCAAAATCCAGATTTCAGAAGGGTGCTTTTCTTCTGGAGGCTCTATTCCAAGCCTCTCTGTAGGCTTCTGTTGGCTGCAGTAGTCCTAGCTGATCTTAGCTTGTAGACACATCACTCCAGTCTCTGCCTCTGTTTTCCCTTTGCCTTCTTCTTTCTGTCTCTGTGTCTCAAATTTCCCTCTCTCTTTCTCTCATAAGGACACATGTCCTTGGATTTGGGGCCCATCCTAAATCCTGAATGATCTCAAGATTTTTAACTTAATTACATCTGCAAAGACCCTTTTCCAGATAAGGTCACATTCACAGATTCCAAGTCAAGGGCCACAATTCAACCCACAATTCAACACACACACACACACACACACACACACACACACGCACACGCACACACACACATGCGCACACACACAAAATCATATACATAATATATATAATATATACACTAAATAGCATATATACACAAACATATATGTATATACATACTTATGTATGAAAAAAGGGTTACACCTTTTTTATAAAGGGTGTTATTTTATAAAGGCTCTTCAGAGACCTCCCCCTGCTAGCAAGGAACCAGAAGAAGCCTTCCTCCAACAAGCAAGGAGTAACCCAGGCCCTCTGTCTGGCAGCCCGAGAGGACCTGAGGCCTGTCAACTCCCACAAGTGAGCTTGGCAGTGTGCCTTCCACAGGTAAAACCTTTAGCAGAGTGACAAATACTTACCGCATGGTGACAGACCCTGAGCCAGACTCACCTAGATAAGCTGCCTCTGATCCTGATTTACAGAAGCTGTGAAATTATAAATATTTGTAGTTCTAAACATAATGTGAACTGTCCCATAACATAAAGTATTTAGAGTATTTTGATATTGATGTCGTTTATTGAACTACTCTATTGTACTTTGATACAACACAACTATCTATAAGTAGAAATTAACCTGACTTCTTAATGCCTGTGACCAGCTCTGAGTGTTTAAAATTATCCTGGATGGGGGCGTCTGGGTGGCTCAGTTGGTTAAGCATCCGACTTCGGCTCAGGTCATGATCTCACACTTCTTGAGTTTGAGCCCTACACCATGCTTTGTGCTGACAGTTCAGAGCCTGGGGCCTGCTTTGGATTCTGTGTCTCCCTTTCTCTCTGATCCTCCCCCACTCACACTCTGTCTGTCTGTCTCTCTCAAAAATAAATAAACATTAAAAATAAATAAATAAAATTGTTCTGGAGAGAATTAGCATTGCTTTTTGTATAGTACCCCCCAAATTACAAATTACATATCTTTAGAGGTAATTATTAAATACACAAGGCAAACTTTTATTGAAAATGCAACTCTAAAGAGGAGGGTGGTGCTATTTTTCATGCTCATGGATCACTATTATTTTTTGAATGTGATGATTTTCAGAATTTCATTCTAATCTTTCATTTTTATAAGGAAAAGCATGGTGAGCTTTGCTTACTTAGCCACATAAAGAAGTAGATGGAAGTGGATGTTTTGCTGGAACAGTGTTCAGGACCATCTAAATACTTTGTTGGGCCCAGTGCAAAATAAAAATGTGGGCCCCTTGTTCAGAAAGTAGGAATAAAGTGACATTAAAGTTACTATAAAGTTTTTTCATTTACTCCACAATCTCTCTCTTGACTTATCATGAATTTTTTTAATGTTTATTTATTTATTTTGAGAAAGAGGGAGAGAGAGAGTGCATGTGAGCAGGGAAGGGGCAGAGAGAGGGAGAGACAGAATCCTAAGCAGGCTATGCATGGAGCCCAATGGTGGCCTTGATCTCACAATTCTTTACTCAGTTGTTGATGTAATACACTCACCAGGTAGTTGCTTTGAGTTTTGCTGACGTCACAGGCATCAAGGGTCCACCAGAATTAAGTGTTGTTGGGCCCCACAGACACTATGAAAAAGGGACAAGCAAGGAATAGTAGACACACATAGTGCGTGCATATCTCCTTTGCTCATTTTCACATGTCATTGTTCCATCAGACTTCACTTGCAAAACACAAGTTCAAAGATAAAATTATTTAAATTTTCAAAACATTAACAGCAGAGACATTAAACCAAGCACAGGGCCCTCTGACTGCAGTGTCCCATGTAACGGCACAGGTTTTATACCCATGAAGCTGATCTCGGTAGTATAACTCGATTCTTTAAAATCCTCCTGAGGTACACTGCAAAAAATATTACACAGTGGCTATCATCAATAAATATTTCAAATGGTTTTTCAGCTGACTATACTACAAAATCCTCCTTAGATTTGTTCAAAGTCAAGAATTGGAATCTATTTGGCTTTTGAAGGCTTTACCTCAAGGATCATTAAAGCCATTTCCTTTTTGGTGGGCGCCCATGTGTGCGCGCGCTCACGCGTGCACACACACACACACACACACACACACACACACACACAGTTCTACTGGTCCATTTGTTTGGCTCCCTGAGGGTTTTACACCCGGGGACAAGGCACCTTACTAAGCCTATCTTTGTGAAGCCACAGTGAAAGGGGAGATTTTATAGAGAGGAGAATGCATACAAGTTGAAGGTCTGGAAATTGATTCCCTTAAAACTATCTACACCTTCACTCTTAAAGTCTTTGTACTATCTCAGTATATGCAGGTCCTCAGAAGCAACTTGGTTAGGGAAGCTAAGACAATTCATAACTCATAAAAAAGACCATAAAATGTTTAAGAAAATTTAACTTGTACCAAAATCTTCTGATTTTATCCAGAAAGCTTAAGTACAATAAATCCTTGCTAGAGAAGCTAGATTTGTTTATATAGATAAGGAATGATACAGATTCTTGGATTTCTTTGTCTGTAACAACTCCAGTGAATGTGGTTGAGGAAGTAAAATATGTATTGAATTCTCAGGAATGAAATCTTTTCCTTTCAGGAATGAAATCTTTATTTTTCCTGGCCTACTAATATAAACGTAATTCTTTTAACTTTTAGATTCACGTTGTTTGTTGATTGAACCCATTCTTTATATAGAAACATATAATTTAAAAATTCAAATAAAAAATGTCCTGGATATATTTTCCTGCATTTAGAATTATTAGAGATACATATTCACTGATAGGTACTCGTCCTTGACACTTTGCCTATCTTTTCTTTTCTTTTATCCTGTGGTTAAGATCTCTGTAGAAGGGTCTAATATACTATCTGTCCTATACTTTAAAGGACTATCATTTACTATTCTTCTGAAATAGTACCTTAAATTTACCTTAAATTCTATCTCAATTACCTTAAATTCTATCTCAATTTTGTTCTAGTATTCTCTTTGATAACTTACAAATCTGTATTTGTCAAGATAATATTCTATATAATAACAAATGAACTTCAGACTCAGTAATCCACAATTTATCACAGAGCCCATCTTTTAATTAAGCAAGACTGAGCACCTACTATGTGCCAGATGTTTTGTAAAACATTAGTGTCACCATTCAGTGGTGGCGACTGAATGTGTAGCTTGGAATGCATAGAGCCGAAATGACCTAATAATGTTTGTAGCTTTTATGGACCTTTCTCTGGTCTTTAAATCAGTGAGCAAGTTAGCTGTAGAAGCCCATGGCAGAGAAACCATCTGTTGTTCACACAGGATTTCCATTTTAATATCCCTCAAATGACAAAGTCTATTGGCATAGTTTCTTCAGACATAAGAAGAAATAATTTCAAATGAGAAAAGCAACAATGTGTTTTAGATTCTATTCTTCATACTTTACTAACTTCATTCTATTTTTGGATGAGTTATCTACTACCACTGATATTGAGAAGAAGAGGGGAAAGTATTCTTTTCTACATCGATGAAATGGTTTGATTGTCATGTACTAGAAATGACCTCAACACGTAATTGATTCTGCCTTTTAATTATTGTCAGAAATGGTGGCATAGGATCAACTATTCAAAACTCAAATCTTAAGTTTTGGCAGATGTCCTCTAGCAGTAACTGGCTTAGAGCCAACACTTCTGTGTAACAGGTCAAATCATTCAGTTATCTGTGGATACATTTTGCCAATTAATCTATCTTGAAGGTTCACCAGGAGGTACATTGTTTAAAATGAGATATATTTTATAGATACTTTGTGTGAGATGTTTTATGGCCATGTTGGGAGACAGAGGGGGAGAATTATCAGCTACCATTTTGGAAATCATCGGGGCAATCTGTCTATTTGGTTGAAGCAGAGGCAGAAACATTTTTCAAGGAAATCTCACCCCTTCTCACAGTCACTCCCTTGGCCCACCTCCAAACAAAGGTGGCAGGACTAGTTTTGAAAAATATATTTCAAGTCTATCCTCTGTTAGTCAAGGGTCAAGCATGTAACTCCACTTTAAAACTGCAACATAGAATTCTCATATTTTCCTTTTCGGTTTTTTTTTTTGTCACAATCAATGTTAACTTTGAACTCTTTAGTGTCCAAGTCTTCTCAAGGATTTCATTTCAAGAAATAATATTCATAAAAGATCTATGACTTACAGATTATTGCAGATATTCTAAATTTTATTCTAGGGTCAGTGCAGTTGCATATTTATAACACATTGTTTTGGGTTAATAATGATTGCTTTTACTGCATGTTCTCAAGAGAATGGCACTGACATCATTAGGGCACATAATAAGAAATATAATAAGAAACAACAATTATTAGCAGGGCTAACCCTAGGGATATTGAAAACATTTTCACTTTTATCACACCTAAAGGAGATCATATAGCACTGTGTATCCCTTACAGGAACTGTGTTTCCCTTACAGGAACTGTGATCAAATTTTCTTCTTTGTTTTGGGAATCAGTTCATGTCTAACAATTAGACTTGGGGTGTATATTCATGTATATACTAACCTTGTTTCTTACCTTCTTTTCTTTTTTTCTCAGTTATATTTTTTAAATTCTATTTCCTCTTTCTCTGTTTTTTTGGGGGGTGGGGTTGTTTTCTTGTGTGTGTGTGTGTGTGTTGGGTTTTTTTTCCTGTCTCAAGTTCAATTTTATTGGAAGTTGGGGTTTAAAGATGGAATCAATCCAGGACACCCCCTTCCCCTCCCCCATTTTAAGAAAAGAGAATAAAAATAGAGACTCTGCCTCATTAGAAAACAGGAAGTGAAGGGGTCAGAGCTGTAATGGTTGCTGGTAGCACATCTCCTGGATTTCCACAGCAGAGAGCTAGCAGCTTGTGGACAAAGTGAAGAATAAGACAAGTTCTTATTTTGCTTTGCTACTTTGTACTGAGAATAAATGTTAAAGGTGCGCGGTTCACCGTGGAAGTTCCAAAGTCAGTAAAGATACCCAATGAGGGCTGCCTTGAAGAGGTGCCAGGCCTCTCTTCTCTCCACCACACTAGCCTCTCTCCACCAGGAGTCTGCTGGAGAACCCTGCTGGATTAGATGGACATTCACAGGAATCCTCCCTAGGCTGACTGTGTACTAATTTTGTGGATGGACAAACAGTGCCCCATCAGAGCTTCTCAGATCATGGCTCAACGTGCCGCACACAGCCAGTCTCTACCTAAACCGTGAGAAATGAGCAGTTTGGCTCAGGGAGCTGGTTACATGGTGCTCATCACCCCTTACCTCCCCATGAAGATGTGGCTACAGAAGAGGTTTGGGGTGATGGTATCTGTTTGTGAACGACCAACCTAAATCCCAATATCTGCTACAACACATGCATTTCTATCTGGTTGGATCGGAGGCCTCATCTCTTTATTATCCCACTCTGTTTCACGTGCTGTAGCAATCTGATAATATTTAAGTAGTGCAAATTTTAAGTAAAAGATTTCCATAACTGTATAAGAAATAAACAAAAGAGGGGTGCCTGGGTGACTCAGTTGGTTCAGTATCTGCTCTTGATTTCAGCCCAAGTCATGATCCCAGGGTCATGCGATCGAGCCATGTGTCAGGCTCTGTGCTCAGCATGGAGCCTGCTTAAGATTCTTCCTCCTTCTCTCCTTCTGCCCCTCTCCCCCACTCATTCACACACACACACTCTCTCTCTCTAAAGGAAAAGAAGAATGAGAAGAAGAAGAGGAAGAAGGAGAAGAAGAAGGAGGAAGAGGAGAAGAAGAGGAAAAAGAAATAAGAGTTCAAGATTCCAGAAATTAAGTGATTTACTCTGTGGTCAAATTCCCAAATGCAATCGTATGATTGAGTTACTGACAAGCGGTGGAACTGAAGGGGTTTAGAGAGTCAAGAAATGATTAGACTATGCCCTTAGCTTTGCTATGCAGGAAATTTAAATTGCTCAAGGTGGTAATGACAGGCAGAGTAGAAAGACACAGGATAAGTTAACAGTCTCAGTTTCTGAAGACCATCACTCATCACTGAGTAGCTGGGAAGACCATACGAGGCAAATGAGAGGATTGTGAACACAGAGAGTGGTCCATGACATGAATACGTTTCATGCACAAGAAGATGAAAAAGTCTTTTAAGGAAAGATGTTTAAAATAAAGGAGTTGCTGTAGGTGATAAGTACAGGTAAGGAAGAGCATATCAGAATGGAGGGAGAGTTGGACAAAAGATTAATGCTAGTGTGTGGAAGAAATGGGAGAGTCCCACATTTGGGCAGAAATTAGATGATAGGATAGAAGGTCTGGATAGAGCCAACTGCTGTCTGTTCCAAATGGCACCAATCCAAGTGGTACCAGGTCCTGGTTCCCAGAGGCCACTATCTTGAGTCGTGACCAGCATCAACTGGCATATCCAAACTTCTCTTTCTCCTTGACCTGGGCTTGCAGATGTAAAAGCATTTGCGCTTCTTTCATCAACTCCCTTAAGCCTCTCATTCTCTCCCTTAAAATCTCAAGTTTTCAGTTAAAATCAAGAAGGAAAATTTAACCTGTGTTCAGTGCAAAACTTGCAAAAGCAAAGTATTTATGATATCACTTTCATGTGCATCCATACTGTGCCTTTTATACAGTCAGCCCCAACCACACATCCTGCAGACCGCGCCGGGAAGTGGGAGCTCAGCGCATCATCCAGGCTTGTTCTTGGCCAGTTCTGTGTCCTCTGGCCTTGTTCTTGCCCTATTCTTTGCCTTTTAACTCCACTCCTGAGTTTGTGCAGGTCTTGACCTTTTAGATTTCATCTTCCACTCCACACTCCAAATTTATTCTTCAAAGCTGATGACAGATTTAGTGTCTTTAGTGTGATCTTTTGTGTTTCTATCTCAAATATGATTTTATGCTGCTCATTGTCTACATGAGCTTCTGAAAAATATACCCGATAGCAATCCTCTGGATCAGTCCTGCTACTGGGAATGCATCCAGCCACAGAGATCAGAGTGAAACATTTCACCAAGTTGAAGGCTTGGTAAACAACTCCCCCCAACCATCCCTAATAAGATTCTTCATATTTGACATTATACCCTTCTAAGATTTCCTCTAAGTGATGATCTCCTAATCTGATAGTGCAATCTACCCGAATATGTCACTAATTCAAATGTGCAAGAAGAATTTCTCCTAAGGGTTAAATATATATTTTAATTTGATATTCTCTGGATTTTGTCATAAAAGTTCCAAAAAGTTCTATTAAGTGACAAGAGAACAAGTAATTCAGTAGTAAACAGAGACTTCAGGGCCATTAAACCACCTTCTCCACATGCTTGGAGAGTTTTTCACTTTACCTGTTTCACTATCTGCCATGGTAGAGGACTAAAGTCACCGACAGAAAGGAAGATAGATGGAGAACAGAAATAACAAAAGACACATGACCAGAAATTAATATTGTTGTTAAAATAGGCGCTGTACTCTTGGAAACATCACATATGTAAGTATAAAAGTTAGGAAGTCTTCACAATAGTAACAATTAAAGTATTAACATACCTCTAACATTTTATGCAATTAACAAATCAGTATTCATATCCAGAAGTTACAGTGAGAACACAGTGAGAAATTACAGTGAGACTAAAAAAATTTAAATAAACTACCTAAATCACCCAATCCACTAATAGTTGCTGTAGCTTATTCTGCATTTGCCAGACTAAAACTAGTCTGAGTTAAGACTAAGACTAGTTCTAAAACTTACTTCACTCACTTAATTGTCACAACATTTCTATGAGGTACATCCTTAGTTATCCTCATTCATCCATAAGTAAGTGGAGGGACAGAGAAGTTAAGTAACTTGCTCATAACACACAGGTAATAAATGAAAGTACAGGACTCCAATTCAGGAAGTTTCACTTGGGAGGCCACACATCAATCTTTCTCCCAGGCCGCCTATCCAAGGGTCAATGAGAGTGAGGTCCCTTCCAACACCAACCTCTGGCTCCTTGCAGCAAGTGGGACACATTAACAGCAGTGCATCTGTTTATATTTCTCCTTGGAAGGAAGCCCCACTATGAACTGAGAAAGGAAGGTGCCTTGTTGGTACTCAGATAAAATACAGAAAAGAGTGAAAAATGACTACTAATAAAATGTAATCCCAGGAAATGCCAGTTGCCTGCTGTAAGTGCCTGTGACTCCTCCGTATCATTGAAAGATAAACACAGAGCCTTCACAGGAAGCTATTTGGTTTGGGCAGCAATGATTTTTGACATTCAGGAAACTTGCTGTGCATACAGAAACTTAAAAAGCTTCTATTGTACTTCTCAGTGGTGCTAAAATGTTCCATAAATAAATATTCCACTTTGTTTCCTTCTTAGAAAAATTATCTTTTTCTGCTTTGATAGATTTTCTAGTATTTAGGGCGACCTGTCCTAACCTCTCTTAGAAGAAAAGGAGAAATAACTCCCTATATACAAGATAAGACGAATCTAATAGTTGTGTTTGCAAACATCAAATAGCAGTGGGCTCAAGAAGTGTGATATAAAGCTATCAATTAATTTTGTTGTAACTGTATGCACCTGTGAACAACTGCTTAATTAAAGAGGCAAACAGAAATCTCTCACAATAATACCTCACATTACTTGCACTTATGTGGCTGTCAATTAGCTGGAGTGGATAAACACAATTGGAAGCATGCCATGTGGACTTCTGGTAAGGGAAAGAAAAAAGATTCAACCAGGAGATCTGTGAATAGAGAAAGGAAGACCCATAGACAAATACGGACAATTCTCTGTGGGAGAAATATCCATTCCAATAAAGGAAATAAAAGTAGATGCTTTCTACTGAAAGCACCAAACTCCCTCACTCACTGGAACAAAGAAAATGAAGCTTTCATACACAAATATACATCAAAAGGAAAAAGAGCCTGAGCATCTGGGCTGCTTGTGAACAGGAGCTTAGCCCTGGTGTTTTATTTCTATATAAAAGAAAGCAAGACGAATCCCTAGGCTGCCCGTCTCCCGAGATAATAATATTCCACCTCAAGGTCTCTCCTCACACTTTTACTTTGTCCGCAATTCTTTAGCCTTTCCAAAAACAACTTTGGCAAAGGGTTTGGGAGAGAAGCTTAAAACTTGTGAGAAGAGTATGTCAAGGTTCCCTCTGGAAAAAGAGATGGATTATACAAGTTGGAAATTTCCAGTTGTCTGCTCCCACTCTCCAGTGATTTATTTTGCTAATTGAAGGGAAAGGACTACGGAGTTATGAGATTGAAAATTGAACAGGCAACATTTGAATTATGATGAAATTCTAGCCTACCACTAAAAGCCTCCTTCAACCTTTGTCATCAAAAGGCTAGTGAACTCGTCACCGCTTTTATCCACCAGTGAGGCAAGCTTCAGTGATTTGTCAAGAAACCAGACCAAACATTTGCTGTATCACTAGAGAACAATCACTACAGCCTTCTGAACCTATAAAGGGCTGGAAGCCCCTTGAGGGCTGGACTTGCCTCCTACCTTCGGTTTCAGCACTGTCTGATGTAGTGGCTGGCACTCGCTTAAAACAAACTTGAATGAAAATTACACTTAAAGCCCCCCTGTCCTATCTCACCCTTCTAGTTCTTGAGCTTTTGAGGCAGGGAATAGGTCTTATTTTATGAGTAAAAGCACAAAAATGGAACTGAAAGAAAGCCAGACTCATTTAACATAGGGGTTTGCTGCTAAGCCCTTGCTTGTTCTGGGACATAAATCCAGAAGAGAAAACATTTGAGCTCTTGCAGGTGTGTGGTCCACATGAGAAAGACTCACGACTATACACTTTGCCTCACTTTAAAGCAAAAGTACTTTTTCTTTTCTTCTCCTTCCTTTTATCTTTTCATTTCATTTCTCTTCTTTTTTGTACCTTTTGACCCCCTTCACCCATTTTGCTCACCACCCTGCCTCAGGCAACCACCAATCTGTTCTCTACATCCACAAGCTTGTGTGTTTGTTTTTAATCTTTTTCTGTCTGACTTATTTCACTTAGCATAATGCCCTCAGGATTCATCCATGTTGTCACAAAGGCAAGATTTCCTTCTTACTTTTAGTAGTTGAATAAAGTTCCATCTTATTTCATTCATCACTGTTTTCATTTAACTTGTTTCCATAACTTGGTTATTGTGAATAATGCTGCAATAAACATGGGGGGGGGCATATATCTTTATGAATTAGTGGTTTTGTTTTCTTCAGATAAATACCCAGGAGTAGAATTGCTGGATCATAAGACAGTTCTATTTTTAATTTTTAAAGGAATCTCTGTATTGTTTTCCACAGTGGCTGCATCAATTTACATTCCCACGAACAGTGCACAAGGGTTTCCTTTTCTCCACATCCTCACCAACACTTGTTGTTTCTTATCTTTTTAATACTAGCCATTCTAACAGGTGTCAGTTGATACCTCACTACGGTTTTGATTTGCATTTCCCTGATGATTAGTGATGTTGAGCATCTTTTCATGCGTCTCTTTGTTGGCCATCTGTGTTCTTTGGGAAAGAAAAAAAATGTCTATTCAGGTCTTCTTCCCATTTTTTAGATTTTTGTTTTGTTTTGTTTAGTGCTGAGTTGGGTTTGCTACAAGGTCTTTATATATTTGGGTATTAACCCCTTATCTGATATGACTTACAAATATTTTCTTCCACTCAGTAGATTGCCTTTCATTTCGTTGATGATAAAAGGTATATTTCTAAGGCAAAATACAAAGTAATCTCTCAAAATAATGCCTAAAATTACTTGCAGTTATGTATCTGTGATAGTATGTGTCAAATCTGGTTCATCGCCTGTTTTTATAAGTAAAGTTGTGTTGGAAGATAGCATGCTGATTTGTTCATGTATCGTCTCTGGCTGACTTCACACTACAGTGGCAGAGCCAAACAGCTGTGGCAGAGACAGTATGGCCTGCAAAGCCTGTCATATTTATTATCAGGCCCATTACAGAAAAAGTCTGATGACCCCTGACTTAGTTGATCTGATTATATTCTTTTAAAAAATGCTTTCCAAATGTCAGGTACTGTGATATATCTCATTATCTTGTTTACATGGTTTATCTCATTAAATTGAGCCAATAAATATATGCAATTGATTTGATTTTTATCTTCATCGTCATAGCTGAAATTTAGAGAGGTTAAGTAACTAGCCTGTTGTTCAGAGGTTAAACACTCTTAGAAACCCTCTTTGAAGCTGTGCTGTTAGGCTTTTGGGTGAAGATTTTGTTTACTCCCCTTTGTATTCCAATAACATTCTGTAATTACCTATGAAACAATTATCACACACTTATTTTGTTGATTATTAGCCCTGCTACCTGCATATTAGATAGACCTGTATCATGTTCATCTCAATTCCTGCATGTATCTGGTGATTACAACATGATAGGTGTCCTAAATTCTTGTTAAATGAGTGAACGTCCATATTGGGGTATGACACTGTATTAGCCCACTTGGGCTGCTGTAACAAAAGACTAGACTGGGTGGCTTAAACAACAGAAATTTATCCTCCCCTAGTTCTGGAGTCTGGAAAGTCCAAGATCAAGGTTCTGACAGGCTTTGGTTTCTGGTGAGAGCCCTCTCCCTAGCTTGCAAACAGCTGTCTTTTCACTGTGTCCTTACATGGCAGAGAAAGAGAACTGTGGTGCCCCTTCCTCCTCTTATAAAGGTATCAGTTTCTGTTGGATTAGGGCTTCACTCTTATGATCTTATTTAACCTTAGTTCTCTCCTTAAAGGCACTATCTCTAATACAGTTGAAAGGTGGGGTGGGGGGGAGATTAAAGCTTCAGCATATGAATTTTGGGGGACACCATTCAGTCCATAGCAGTTAGTAGGGAAGACACTATTAGTTGTTGGTCCTAACCTCCATTTTCAATCCCTTTCTGCCCTGTTATCTTTATTATGAAGCTGTAAAAGGTAAAATTTTCAGCTGAAACCAGAGGAGGCTATATGACTGAGATCTGACAGAGTTGACATCTGTTTGTTCAGTCCATTTCCCTTCTTCCTTCCTTCTTCTGGGAACACCAGCCTTCTGTCTACTATAAGGTCCAAAGCCACAAGCGAACTAGGGAGAGCTGGCAGGGGTGTGGACCCTCAAGGTCATTGGTAATTTGTACTACAGTGTAGAACTGCTTATTTCTTGGTAATTGATACAATACTTGCTGCCAAATGCAGTTCTAACTGGATTTAACTTGGCATAAAAGAAGTGATTCCACCCCGGTTAGAAGTACAGACAGCAGTTCCATTACTAACTAGAGCTATAATACTGAGTAAACCCTTCATCCTGAAGAAGTGGGGCTACGTGACTGCTGAAGTTTCATCCAGCTCTCCAATTATATGATTTGATGGTGAAAAAATCTGCAGTAAAGACATGACCTTCCAAATTAATACAATAATAATAATACTCTTAAGGACGAAGTTTACTGGGAGAGTTTATATGGGATTAACCTATATTTTTTGATATTTTAATCTTATCCGTAAAAACTTTTTGCCTTGGTATTTTCTCTGTGAGAATTACTTTAAATTTGTAATGATTTATTTTCTTCGAGAGAACTAGTAAGAACTGACAAAGAATGACAGGATCGTTCTTGTCGTGTTTGCAGATGATGCTGTGTCCCTGTGACTCCAATTGACCCCTAAATATACTGTTAAGCACATATTTTAAACATGACAAGATAATCAATAAATCTCATAAATATTGATGTCTTATGGAGGAAATGTATCTTCTCCTCGAGATCAGCATATGGAGTGCAGCACCCAACCATTCTTCATAAGTCCTATAGAAAGTCATTGTCACATTATTTTTGCTTTCTTACTATGTCATTATAGAGTGTGTCAAGGATGGCTGTCAGGCACTTGTACCAACAATGTTTTGAAGCCATGACATCATTTTGACACTAATTTCCATTTTTCCATTATTCCATAAGAAGCCCCTAACATCTCCTATTTTATGGCAAGCTTTTTAATGTCTAAGAACTCAGACATCAACTGTGAATATTGCTTCCATAAAAAAAAAAATACAAAAAAGACAGGTTGGCTGTTAATTGATGTGCTAAGGATTAGAGTAATCTTTGTATATCCTGGTAATATGATATACAGTGATTGGACTGATCCCCCCCTTTAAGTCTCTGCCTAATGACACCCCCATTTTTCAATTCCTTAATAGCTGCAAGCCTTGTGGAAGGAAATCCTTGGCCTTACCAAGTATTTTCATTTTCAGGAATAACTCCAGTGTGAGTGAGATAAAACAGTGGGAGCCAGCGATTTTTCAGAGTACTTTGCACTGTCACCCACCCCATCCAAGTCTGTCGCACTTACAGTAAGTGGTTTCACTAAAATCCTTCAGTTTATTGATGCCTCCTTCATCCTTCATTGCATGTTTGCATGTGGCTCTGTTGGGACGGGCTGCGTGTAATAGAAAGTGCTCTTCACCCAGCAGGGAACCAAGTCTGATTCAAGACAGTGTGAGCTGTGCCTGTCCTTGCAGACCAAAGACAAGACAGACTTGTTCTGGTCTTTGAGGAGCATTTTCCTAACTAACTGTGCTCACTGTGCCCAGATAGGTGACAAAATGTAACAGTTCATAGTTTTTTGTGGGAAGGGGGGAACCAGAGGGGTTTAGTAGAAAAGCAAAGATGAACTCTTATCCTAACTGGGCATCTTATTACATAGGAAATGAGCTGAGTAAGTATTATAGTCCAATAATTACAGCTGAATAGGACATCAAAATTCTGTTTGACAAAATTTGAAAATTCAAGGCATTTTTGTTGCTTCAGCATAGCATACTGGTAAAGCTAATGGACTCTAGAGCTATATTCTCTATATTCACAAATGGCTCTGTCACTTACAAGCTGTGTGACTTTAGGCAAGTTACCTAACCTATCTGTGCATCAGTATCCTCATCTGAAAATGGGGATAATAATAGGATCTTACCTCATAAGGTTGTTATGAAATTTGAGTTAATACACCTAAAGTATTTAAAATGATGCCTAGCACAGTAAGTACTCACTCAGCAAAAGCCAATTACGATCAACAAACGGTCATTTTTTCCCATGACTTTTGATGAGCATTTGTTTATTAGGGATAAACCATAAACAGAGCTACAAAGCAGCATCTGGTCTAAACTTATTCCTAAAGACTATGATGACTTTGTGATGTGTCCACCTGGCTGGGCTGAACTACAGTCTACAGAATTTCCTTTCTGGCATGTTTCCAGTTAGGGCAGACTAAGAAGGACATTTTCCCAGAGCTGCCAGAGGACAGAAGGGAAACAGCAGCCATTTTGTGGCATACACACGCAGTTATTCAATTATATACTAACCTAGATGCTGCTATGAAAGGACTTTGTAGGTATAATTAAGAGCCCCTAATCAACTGTCCATAAATTAATTATAAGGGGCTGACTTAACTTTATAATCTTTCTGACCTTTCACTATAATTTTTGATGTAATATTTCATAATTTGCTTTCTATTTTATTTTCCTTTATTTATCCCATCTCTTACAGCTCCCTCACTAAAGTCCACAATGTTTAAGTAAGTGACGCCCTTTAAAAGAAGGTTAAGCTTCCCTGAGATCGGACTCCAAGTTCCATTCATGCTTCTAGGATTCCATCCCGCTAATGGTCTTCTCTTCTTGACACCCCTCTGTGTGTCTAAGCTTCATCTTTTGGGGGTTCTATCCCACTCATGATCTTACTGTCTTGAATGCTTGTCTTACAGACTGCAGGCTTGCTTAGTTCCACATTTTTGTAAGACTATTCCTTGTAATAAATCTATCTAACCATCCAAGCCACTTCTCACTGGTTCTGCTTCTCTGGTTGATCCTTGGCTGATCACAGTTTTACATGGGTTTACCAGAATAGAATTTTGGCCAGGAATATTATATAGTTGAGTCACATTAAAATTCAAATCCAGTCTTTGAGATACCTGAAATAATTAGCCGTGTAGGTAACCAGCATAAAATGCTATTGAAATGATTGTGCAAATACAGGTGATTCAGTTGCCTTGTTAGATGTGACTTAAAATACACTAATATCTATGGTGAATTACTTGAACTTTGGGTACTGGTAGTGAGAAAGCCATGAGGTGGGATACGTGTAGGAAAATAAAAATTTGAAAACCAATCATGGGATGTTATGCCAAAAATTATAGGAGTAGTCAGAGTGAAGAAACGGTAAGATTTTGAGAAGTTTCAAGTTTGGATGGCATAGCCTGTAATGCAAAAGCCAAAAAGGCAAAAAAAAATGCAGTTTTTTAAAGTAAAAGAAGTGGGACAAAAATGACGAGTGCCTATATAACATGGAAACCCTAATGAGATAATGAATTTATACTATACGACACTTCTGTTTTATGTTAAATGAAAGAACCAATTAAATAAAATGCATCCATACAAGTGTTTTTTTCACTGCTTTCTACAATCTCTCTCTCTCTTTCCTTTTTTAAATTCAGTCAGATACTACCTTAATATAAATTACTCCCTGGAATCAAGTCAAGTACTTTCAGAAGATGAATTAACTCTCAGTACAGGTTAATAGAATTGAGCATATTAGAGCCTTAGTTTGATCCCTATGACCTTAGAGTCCAAAAGAACTTCAAAGTAAGTAAAACGGGTGGAAAAAAGTAACATGTACACCTTTCCTTTCCTGGATATTTTGTGTGAGATCTGCTTGACAGTTCTTTAGGGAGGAAGAGAACATGACAGGATCTTTAAGTGCAAGTTAGGCAGGTTGAAAAAAGATGTCCCTGCTGAACCTATGGGAAAGAAAAGAGAGAAGAAAAGTGGTAGGAAAATACTAGGTAGGTGAGCTTCGGAAGGCAGCAATGAAGGACTAGAGCCTGGTTAAGAAAGGAAATGGGTTAATAATTATACCTTTTAATTATAACTTCTGATTATAAAGAAATATCACAATATTAGGAAAGTTTGGGGAAGATATTTCTTTAGGGCCCCAGGATTCAATTCTGTTACCATTTTCTTGCTTTCAATTTGATGTTGATTTTTAAAATCTATAGTTTTAAATTTGGGGACAAGAAAATAATACACATTTGTTTCCCTTTTGTATTCTTTAGTAATTGAAAAGAAGGAAACAGAAAACTTCCTCTTATCTTAAACCCTTCTAACTCTGGCTGGCTGCAGCCTGGCTCTCAGGAACATATGGGAGTCACGAAGAAAGAATTTGGTCCTGAATGTGAGAATACCACGTGGAAGACTTACTATCAAATGATAGTTATTCATAATTGCCAGTCATTAGGGCAACTTTCTTAACATCAAAGCATATATTTTTGCTTTACATACCAAAGCAAATGAAACTCTCATATGCTGGCTCAAGTTTACACTCTAGTGTGTGTGTTTTCCTTAAAGTGACTTTTTATCCTTCAGGGGAAGTTGTATATTTGTTTAAATACAATAGAGTGCAACATGATCAGTTAGAAAGAATAGTGGAGGATTGAAAGTCATGAGTTCATTTTTAGTGCCAGGAAAACCTTTCTTGCCCTTTGAAGTGATACACGAGCAAATTGTCAATAGAAGAATCACCACTAAATACCAAAAACTTAAAAGTAATCTTAATCACACTGCCACTGGGTCAGTCAACAAATTGAATATGCAGTGATGGTTCATTTTGTACTAGGATTCATGGAAAAGGTACAAATAATGATACTAATAACCAACCTTCGCATACTGTTTAAAAAAAGAGACGTGGATGTTCATGATCTAATTTAATGCTCAAAACCACCATATGGACTATTTATACTGAAGTTTCAAAACTTTGATGAGAATTTACGAGATGTACAGCAAATAAACTAAACATCCTACAAAGCAACAAACAAATGTAACAATGTTAATGTGTAGCTAGAGCAAGCTGGATGCAGGGGTGATTGTAGTGTAGTGACTGTAGATTATTACAAGTGTATACACATGCAGCCCCCCCCCCAAAAAAAACCCACAGGTTTTTTTTTCAAGTTTACTTATTTATTTTGAGAGAGAGAGAAAGAAGGAGAGACAAAGCACAAGCAAGGGATGGACAGAGAGAGGGAGAGAAAGAATTCCAAGCAGGCTCCACTCTCAGTGTGGAGCCCCATGTGGGGCTCAGTCCCACAACGGTGAGTGAGATCATGATCTGAGCACAAATCAAGAGCTGGACTCTTAACCAACTGAGCCACCCAGGAGCCCTCTTAAGTTTTTCTTCCAAACTGTCAAGATAGAAAGCTACACATTTACTATAGTGAGTGTTCATATACAGTAATGTGTGGAACTATTTGGAACTATTTTCTGAGCTGACTTTTGAAAGAAAACATTCTCATTGCTTTATAGCTGCATTTTGTTTTGATCAAATAACTATTATCCAAGGTTCAAGATGAGTTTTGGTTGTCTCCTAAAAATTCAAATTTGCCTTCGAATGATGTAAATTGGGCACTTTAAAAAATGTCATGAGTTTAAAACGAATTTGACAATATAAAATATATCCATTGAGAGAGAGTATGTGTATATGTTTGGACAGAGGAGGAGGTGTGCAGCTACTTGAGTGAAGGAATTGTCTAATTCTATCCCTTGTACTTTGCATTTAAGAGCACCATGTCCTATGACTCTTAACTACAGTGCTCTGATGAGCTCCTCAAAACTAAGCCCCCAAGAAAAGAATACAAGAAATTGGAAATAAAGTACTAGAACGAACTCAGAAACACAATGAGGATTTGGGTGTCACTCTAGATTGGCGGTCAGGAGGCTCATTTCTTGCAAGTGTGAAGGACATCATTACAGCACACATTCCATATACTAACTTTACCACTGATGCTCCCTTAATTGTCTATACTTCTTTTTGCCTTATTTTTCTTAGTTATTAAAAAAACAACTTGATATTATTATCTTTATAGTCCCCAAATTCACCTCAGGACAAAGATGAACATAGGTAAATTATATATTAATTGGTTTCACCGGATGGATAGTGGCAAAGAGGCATACCATCAGTCTGAAATATATGGAGAAAGGAATACACTATTTTTAAGTTATCTTAGCTGATAAATGATGTCAAATATCTCAAGACGGCATGTATTTGACTGCACCCGTTCGAGTCTCTTTCTTCCTTTGTCCTCAATGCCGAGATCACAGACATCTATACTGATTGATGAAGTTGAATGACAATTAATTAATACCAGAAAATTAATACCATGTGTACAGGTGGCAAGCGGATTAACTGAAATGGAGCCTTTAAGGTGATAGTAGGAAACACAACTTGCTTATTTAGTTTTCACCGATATTTATTGAGCTCCTAGTACAATCCTCAGTAGTAAGGGGACAGAGGTGAATGAGAACAGTGTCTTTAAGGACAGCACTTATAAAAGCAAGATGTAGAGTAGAGCTTGTAGGTCTGGGGAGAAGGTTGTGAAAGAGAAAGAAAGTAGTTAAAAAAGACCTTGGTATTTTCTAGTGTTAATTTTTAATATCCATTCAAATATTTAGCTAAAGACTTGGAAGTAATTAGCAAGTTAGAAGTGGAGGATGTGACACATGTTAGTTCTTACTGTGGTGATCATTTCGCCATATATGCAAATATCAAATTATGTTGCACACCTAAAACTAATATAATGTTATATGTCAATTGTAACTCAACTTAAAAAAAGAAGATGTTTTCACAACAACAACAAGAAATGAAAGTGGAGGAAATGGGAGAATTGTTTGCAGGCAGGAAGAGGGTGGATGAAAAAGGAGTGCCTTTTCACACAGTAAGTTTCTGTGCAATAAGCAATTAGAAATTTGAGAGTAGACTAAGGGTAAGGGAATAAGTATATACACAATATTAAATTCAATTATCAAAGACAGAGGAACATTCTCTTAGTCATCAAGAAAACCATTGAATCAAGCAAAAAGAAAACACTTTTTACCCAAATATGTACTTATCCAGAAAAGCTAATTTTGTCACTTGAGTACAAAGCATTTACCTTGTAAATATACATACTTGATTTCTTATGCAAATAGTAAATAGCAAAAGCCACAAAGGCCAAATACAGGTATTTTGTTTCTTGGATATTCTTTGACTTTGTTAATTAAGAAGTTAAGACAGATAATGAACCTCCACTTTCTGTATCCCCATGTAAGTGTGAAAACACTTGGGCCACTGGAAGTATTGAACAGGATCGGTTGCTTATTATTCCCAAAGCATGCAAAGGGAAAATTCCATTTTAAATATTGATTTACGCAGCCCACTTCTGATTGCTGCCTGGGAATTATCACTGCTCCTGTAGTCAGAAAACTGAGTTCCCTGAATCAGAGCCCTGCAAAGAAGCAAAATCTCCATCTTGCAAGGACAGGAGAAGTGCTACAGCCAATGCAGGTCAATCAAGTTATAATGGGCTCTAATTAGCACTCCGAAAGCTGTTAAATTCTTTACCTGCAGCTGAATGGCAGTTAAAAAGGTGTGAAATCCTTTCTTTCCTTTGAAAACATCACAGAGTTTACAATTCCCGCCCCCTCCCCCAATCTCTTTCTTATATCTTAAAGTCCGTAGGGAAAACCAAAAGGGAGAGAGAAAAGGTGGTTTAGAGTCAAAAGGTTGTTATTACTTAATCTTTTGGGATCCTGGCACACCTGCTTGGCTTCTGTCCCTCAGTATTCAGGTCTGGAAAATGGGATGGGAACAAAAATACCTACCTTCCAGAAGAATTGTGAGGAATAATTATTTAATGTTCCTACTGCTCTTTGAAGATGAAGAAAATGATTCATGTGGCTAAGTGTTATAATCACCAACCTAAGCCCAGGCAGAAAGATCAGAAAAAGTAAAGCTAGCTTTGAGTGAAGAGAAAATTCATTCTCGATGCCTGCAGTTTTATATTTCTGATGCTAACACAAAATGCACAAAATTAGAGATTTAAAGCAAAATTATACAGAGAAACCTTCTCACACCGCTTCCTCTCCTACCCCTTCTGATTCTGAGCTAGATAGCATAACGCAATCTGGGCTTGAAATGGAAGAGCATTTCTCAGATGGTACTCATCGTTCCTTACCCATCCACATGGAAAAATTAATTTAGTCCATGCAGGTGTAAGCGTAATTGTGCATGAAAAGTTATTTACAAAAGAAAGCAAAATGATCCACTAATCATATTTGTGTTCCATGTCTCTTTTCACTTCCTTTGTGTGTTATATAATTATAATTAAAATCTTAGGAAATTTAAGTCATATTGTGTTTCTTCTGGTGTCTATTTCAACTCGGAAACCCTTCCACATTAAAATTGTCATTGATAAACATGTGAATGCCCATTAAGTGCTTTACACTTTGATAGATTCAGTTTGGAAGTAAATAAGAAAAGAAAAACAATGTTCCAACTCTCATGGATCTCAAACTTAATAAACAGACAATAGAAATGCAGCAAAGAATGTCCAGACTTAACAGATATTGAAAATAATAGGCATGTTCCAGAGAAAATTGATGTGGGCCCAGAGAAGGGGAAAGAAAATGAATTTATCCAATCCATGTTTATATTACTTATCTTGTGGATATTTTTTTGACTCTAAGTGTTGAGAGATTAAAAAAAAAAAGTATCCATGAAAAAGAAACTATTAAACAGCAACAAGTGATTGAAAATTCAAGAGATGAGAAGAGAGGACTATTTAAGACCTGGTCATTCAGTACAGTTGTCTGCTGTATTTATGATACCAGCTTCAGCTCCTGTGGATTAATATCCTCAGAAACATATTCTCCTACGTGGGCTTCTGTCCTGAATTTCAGATCTATATTCAATATGCTTTTGGGTCATCTTCAATTGGACGTTCTGTAGGCACTTCAAATTCATTTGACTGAAACTGAATGCAATGAATTCTCTATCCAGCCTTCTCTTGCTGTGTATTACCTCCGTTAATGGTTCCGCTGTTCACCGAGAGTGTCACATTAGAAACTTGAGTTTCATTACGGACTCCACTCACTAAAGACCCCGCTTCCAATCCATCACCGAGTCCTAACAGTGTTACTTCCAGGGTATTGCTCAAACCCATCCACATTACTTCAGCTCCCCACTCAGGTGTATGTCACTGTCATCCTTTGGCCAAAAGAGGTGTTTCACTTGGGCATCTTTACTGCGAGCAAGAGAAATGCCTTGAACTTTCTTAAGCAAAGACCCTTTATGGAGATCAAAGGTAGCTCTCAGAGTTGTAGGGCAGGTTAAATAATATGGCTGGAGAAAGAACAGGAAAATGGATTGATGCCCCCGGAATGTATGGTGCCTCTGCTCATTTGGTGAACACCAAACTGTTGGAATTTTTTGTCATTTCTCTCAAGGATAAAACTATGAGTTCAGTGTCAGTATACTAACTTGAGCCCTTTGCCCAACCCTTGGCCAGGTCTGGGTGCAACACTTTGAGGAGAGGTCAGATGCTGAGTGCAGAGCCACCATAAGGTGTGACATACATCTTCCTAAGTCTCTTTGTGTCCAGTCTTACTTCTCTCTTTCCCTCCCACTCTGCACACATCCAGAGTCACCTTCCTGAAACACAAATGTAAACAGAACAATGGTATCCCACTTAAACCCTACCATAGCTGCCTGCTTATCTCAGGGAAAAACAAAAACAAAAACAAAACTCCTCACATCCTCAGGAACTGCCTCTCTTTTAAAAACAATCTTCACTTTTTCCCATTCTAATTCCTCCCTTGTCAGATGCTCTCATGAGTTCCCACCACACTGAAATTCTTGAGAACCACTGCACATTCTTTCCTCTGGGTCTTTCCAAAACGCTCACTGCCTAAAATACTCTTCACTTTCCTCCTCACCCCTCTCATGCAGCCCTTATCACCTCTCCTGGCATTAGTCTATATTAAAACTCCCTTCATGTAGGGGGTTGACTAGTGTCCTTCAAAAATTCATCTCCACTCAGGATGTCAGAATGTGATCTTTTCTGGAAATAGCATCTATGCAGATATAATTAGTTAAGGATCTGGAGAGGAACTCCTCCTGGATTTAGAATGAACCCTACATTCAACGACTGGTATACTTATAAGAAGAGGAGAGTACTCACAGACACAGAGGGAAGACAGGGACAAATGGAGGAAGAGAGTTCATGCGCAGATAGAGGCAGAGATTGGATTTATACGGCCACAAGCCAAGGAATACCTGGGGGATACTAGACACTGGACGAAGCAAGGAAGCATCCTCCCCTAGAGGCTTCAGAGGGAGCCTGGCCCTGCTGACACTATGATTTCTGATTTCTAGCCTCCAGAACTGCGAGAAAATAAATTTCCGTTGTTTTAAGTCACTGAAGTTGGGGTAATTTTTTTTTTTTTTTTTTTTTTTTTTTACCACAGACTGAGGAAACCAATATACTTGACAATATGCTCTGTTTGGGACAGGGAAGGCATTTA
Source organism: Panthera pardus (assembly GCF_024362965.1). NCBI lineage: Eukaryota > Metazoa > Chordata > Mammalia > Carnivora > Felidae > Panthera > Panthera pardus. The sequence goes on from NW_026526654.1 coordinate 44,645,069, forward strand.
TTGTGTTTATTTTTGTATCCCAAGAGCTTAGCATAATGCCTATTACATAATGGGCTTTTGATAAATAATTGTAGAATGAGTGAATAAAGGCAGGTCTTCCCCACATCCCTAGTACACTAAAGTCTTGGCTCTGTCCCAACCCATTCCCATCCCTACAGAGTGGGTGTTATCATCTCTGTTTTAATAATCCACGGACATGGTAGATTAATACCTATTCATATCTACTCTTAAAACAGTACCTTTGGCTTATTTAAGCTAAAGTGCATGTGGAAGAATATATACCTCTTAAACAAGATTTGCATTTTCTCTGCAAAATAAAAGACTTAAACTAAAGACAAATAAATCTCTCGTTAAAGAATTTCACATCTCAGTAGAAAATACAGAAGATACTGTCTTGGGCAAAGGAGATAACCTTGGGTTTCTGAAGCAGTTACTTTTTCTGATCCTGTAGATTATATGACCTTGTCTGACCCTGATCTTTTGCACATAGATGTTTTAGTTAAAAATTGTAAGGTTTTACCAAGCAGACACAAATATCTCAAATTTCAGAACATCATCTTGTCAGTAAGAGATTAATAATCTGATTAAATGAAAACTCGAAGCACAAAACACTATGAATCTAGTCTAAAGCAAAAAGGTAAATAACTGAGTATAGACTCTGCCCTGGAAACAAACAGATCCTCCATTTTGTGTGCTTCTTTGCAGGACATTGGCGATATTGATTGAAACAATCCGCATTCAATATTCAAATGCCAGATGTCTATCGGTTCGTTTTGAAGCAACAATCACATAAACAGAACAAACAAGCATACTTACTTATGAGTGCAGAAGTCCTTGCCCTTTACGGGGCATAAGTGCACTGTGTGCATGTACGTGTACACACAGACACGTGCACACTAAATGTCACAATAAGGTATCTCACTCTATGCACATCAGTTAGGATTAAGAAAGGGGCTGAATTTCCAGGGTTATTAAGAGCTCTTTTCTCACCAGCTCCATCAGTCATTGTCCAATCCCATAAATGGAATAACAAAACCTTGCAAAGGCATTAGCACTCACCCTGAAGAGCTATCTGCTATCTGTCTTAATATTCCAATTTTGAAGATGTCTTAGATGATACATTTTAAGATTGCCTTCTCTGTGGGGTTTATGTTGAAGCCCTCTAGCACCTCCTAACAAAAATTATTATCTCTTATCACTTATTGTTATACATAAGGAAGGGCTGAAAATTGCAGAATGGGACATCTAGAAATGTAGTCTATAATATGCAGGCAACAAACTTTGGTAACTGGGTAAGAGTGATTTATAAATTCTCTAAATTAATGATATACTTGAATATAAAAATGTAGACTGTAATTTTCTGCTTATGCCCAAAATACATTTTCTGGTACTCCAACTATACAGTATGGTAAAAAAAATAAAATCAAATTTTTGATACAAAGAAAATATTGTAAATCTTTGTCATCTTTTGCAAAATAAGAAGTATCACTTATCATTCAGTTGTTTTTCAAGAGATGCTTAAGTTAAGAAACTTAAAGTGTATTGCTGATGACTGAAGGAAAACAGATTGACCTAGAAAGTTGATTGAGCGCTTGGGAATATTACAAAGGAATAATGTTTCAAATGTACCCAGCTAATGGAATGAGCAAGTTGCAAAGCACTGGGCACCAATATTCTGCACATGCCCAAGGAAACTGTAGATCTAGACTTCCTGAGAGAAGTTTGGAATATGGAGGAGGAAGCAGGCTCATGAGCCTTCTTCTGATTCCTGGCTGAAGCAATGAAGGTGCCTTCCCCTCATATTTGGTATGTCAAGGAACATTTCTGAAATCATTAGGTAAGTGAGCTGAAACACAGAGTGAAAGCCAAGGAGGGAGTGGACTTTGGAACTGATGCATTTGGGGGCAGCTGCTCAAGGATACTGCACTTGATTGGGGGTACATGATAGCCACAACCTGGGCAGTTGCTCTCAATTGCTGGACCTTATCCTTGGGAGCCTAGCTAGCACTGTCTCATCTCTACTGCCTGCTCACATCCCCTCTGTGTTCTAGGCCCCCTCCCTATTACATTTTACTTTGTATGTACAAAAGAGCATTTTTCTTAACATACCACTGCAACCCCCCCCCCCAACTTATGTTTCCTGTTTTATCTGCTGACCTTCATAGGCATCCTCTTAATTAGTTTACCAAAGGAAAATTTCTGCATAATTCAGAAGACTTTCTATTATTTCACACTCAACATTCCATAGTTGTAAACAATATTTTCACTGCAATTCTGGTTTGGAGTCATTATAAAGTATCCTGGTTATAAAAGCAGGGAGCAGGAGAGGTTGACGGTAAGGGTCACAATTTCCATGTCACTTCGTCCAAATGCTCTAAGAAATCCGATTAACTCAGCTCAACCTTTAGATAGAGTTTCTTGAGCCAAGTTTTTATCCCTGTTCCAGTAAACTACGCTAGGGAAAGGTAAGGTAGGATCATTTGGTTAAAACTAGAAAACTGAGGCTGTTTTTGAAGCACAATCTTTTATTAGCTTAAATAGGCAGAGAAATAAAGAGTTCAGTTGGGATTCAAACAAACTAGCCCAAATCCCATGCTCTCTCCTTTATATCATTATGGTTATTCTCGGCTGACTATTTTCTTTATTTGACATGTACATTTTGGAGATTGCATCAGCTCTCATAGGTTTAACTACCACCTACACACAGTTCTGTATCTACAACCCTGACCTGTTTCCTGAATCTTAAACTTGAAAATCCAACTACCTATTGGTTATTGTCCTTAGACTGTCCCGGAAATCACAACAAACTGTATATGCACTTGCCTGAAAAAGTTACTCTAAGAATCAGAACTACCACTTAAAGCACTGGAAACTTTGCCTGGTAGAGTAGAGGCTAGAGGCTCTAGAGTAGAAGTAGAGGCTCAATAAAAAGAATGTGTTTATTTATACTATTTCCATAATGAAGTTCATGACCCGCCCCCTACCAAATCTATTCTTCTTTGTCATCAACCTATTTCAGGTAACTCACTACCCTTGCCCACACCAGAAACCTGGGAGGCATGCTGAATCCTTTCTTCTCTGCCATCCTACACATCCTACCAATTATGCATACCAAATAGTTCTTGAATTTTTAAGCCCCTAACTATCATCATTATTGCTGTTCTAAGGCACCAGAGAAGAAAACCTCAGTAGCAGGAACAATTGCATTGACAGCAGGGGCGAGGAAGGCAGAGGTAGACAAGGGGGTAGAAGAAAGGCAGGCAGTGCCAGATGATTTGCCTGCTGGGCAGGCAGGGATTGAGTCTGTGGTTCTGCCAGTGGAGGCTAGATGAGCACAACTTTCCACACCAAGCCCAGAAGCCCATGAGGAGCACTGGGCAATTGAACACCAGCCCTGTGCATACTGTCAGAGGGAGAGGGGAGAAAGTGTTGACAAACATGATACCTTAAAAAGAAAGCCTTGACTTCATGACTTTTAGTTTCATTTTCTTGCAATAGTTTTCATTTTAGTATCGTCAACACCATCACACGTCATCCCTAGAATTATCCTGTTTCCCTTTAATGCTTGAGCCAAGCCTGGCAAAAGAAAGCAAATGAAATCTTCCTTGGTTCTCTTGCGCTGCTGAAACACTGTAATTTCATGCGGAACTTAACATATGCTAAATAGGAACAAAAGGAAAGTGATTAGAGAAAATGCAAACATCATCTTCACAAGTACTTTTCCAAATTATAGGGTTTTGATGCTACAATTATTAAATTTAGGACCCAAAATACCGGTAGAGCTTGCCTTTTCTCCAACCACAGACTGTCTCCCCTTGGAAGATGTAATCTTATCTTTCACCTACTTGTGATAGTCTCCCAGACCAATTAAATCTTTTTTTTTTTTCTGATTTTAGGCAAAAATACAAATTCTAGGGAGATTATTTTGGGTCTGTCCATTCCGTCCCAGTTCCTGACCTGTAGTACCCGACTCTAACAGAGGTAATTGGCAGGGAGATTCCTTTGGCTGGTGCCACAAGTGATGCTGCGGTGTGCAGCTCAAGAGGAATTTAGAGTGTCTTCTTTGCTTTAGGTCTTATACCCTTCGTACCATGTGGAACCTCCTCAGAGTTTCTCTATCTTGAAATCTTAATATAATACAGCCTTAATGTTATAACATTCGTAGAAGCTCATGAAATCAAAAGATCACACCTAGGACTGGCATTTGGATCATTTCCATGAAATCATTCTACACAAAGGACATGTTACAGTTGAAAGAAAACTTAAAACCCAGCTGGTCCAATATGTTTATCCTAACAATAAGAATTCTCAAGGCCAAGGGATGGGCTGGTTGACCCCACCCTTGGACCTCCTACCTACCCTTTTTAACCTGTGTTAGTATCATATCTTCCACATCCCATAGACAGCTAGGAGCAACCCAGAACAGCTTACATCCCGGGCTCCTTCAACTAATTTCCTTTCACTTTCTTCATTTTTTATAGTCCAGTCTCTAAATGCATTCTTGCATCTAACTTTGTCTTTTTAAAATTTTTTTAAGTTTATTTATTTTGAGAGAGAGAGAGAGAGAGAGAGAGAGAGAGAGAGAATCCCAAGCAGGCTCCACACTATCAGCGCAAAGTCAGATGCAGGGCTCGAACTCATAAACCTTGAGATCATGACCTGAGCTGAAATCAAGAGTCAGATGCTTAACTGACTGAGCCACCAGGTGCCCCTAACTTTGTCTTTTTACTACTGAACGCTGATTTCTTGGACCTACTTTTAAAACATGAGGATTTTTTTTTAACTTTATTTATTTATTTTGAGAGAGAGAGAGAGAGAGAGAGCACGAGCTGGGGAGAGGCAGAAAGAGGGGGAGAGGCAGAAAGAAAGGGAGAGAGAGAATCCTAAGCAAGCTCTGCACTGTCAGCATGGAGCCTGATGCAGGGCTCAACCTCATGAACTATGAGATCAAGAGTTGGACACTTAACCTGCTGAGCCACCCAGGCGCCCCTAACAGGAGGCTTTTAATTTAATTTAGGTGTAGGGTTTTTTTGTTTTTTTTTTTTTTAGGTGTAGTTTTTGTGCTGGACCCTGGCCGCTGCCCTGATACTGCTCTGGTTGTGAATCCAATTTTTTGGGTCCACTGGCACTGCCATCCTAGGCAAGTATTCATATGACATACTCCTTCCTGTAATCTGCTATCTTCCAAATCTAATTTCAGAAATAGTTCATTAAGTTGATGTATTTATTTTTGTATTTACTAACATTGAAGGGAAAGGAAGACCTTCAGCTATACTAAATGAAACTTTAATGTCCGTTAAGCCTGAATTTGCTGTTATCCTTTATTTTTGTATGGTACAGCATTTAGGAACACAGGCTCAGCGTGACACAATGAGAAATATATACTTGGTCTTTATCCCTGGTCCCTGGCACTTGGCTTTTAAAACCCTTGGAATATCCAGAATGATAAGAGTGCCTTTGGTATGCTAATGAGATGACTGGTGGCTGGGGCCCCTAGATAACTTCAAGATAGGGCTAGTCTTCAGAAAGAGTAAGGCATGATTAGAGGGATGGACCTTTCAAGTCCAGAGGGGTTAGAGATTGAGTTAATTACTAATGGTTAATGATTTAATGAAGCATGCCTACATAATAAAACCTCCATTAAAAAAAAAAAAAAAAAAAACTAAACAAATGGGATTCAGAGAGCATCTACATTGGTGAATGCATTGAGGTATACCCAGAGGAAGTATGGAAGCTCCTTACACCTTGCCCTATGCATCTCTTCCATTTGTCTGTTCCTGAGTTATATCCTTTATAATAAACTAGTAAGTTAACCATCTTTCTGAGTTATGTGAGCCATTCTAGCAAATTAATGAACAGGTTGGGGGGTGGGTCATGGGAACCTCCGGTTTGTAGCCAAGTTAGACAGAAATGTGGGTAACCAAAGAACCTAATACTTAATACTTGCTACAGTGTTTGAAGTGTGGTACATCTTGTGGACCTGAGCTTTTAAGCTTATGGAGTCTGATGCTAACGCTAGGTAGTTAACGCCAGGATTGAATTGAATTGTAGGATACCTGATTGGTGTCCAAAGAGTGAAGAATTGGTTAGTGTAAAAAAACAAACACACACACACACACACACACACACATTTGGTGTCAAAAATTTTGTGAGTAAAACCATCTTGCCCAGACAGCCAGAGTTCAAATCCAGGTATGACCAACTTTCAGCTATGTGGCCTTGGACAAATTACTTAACTCAACTGTGGTTCTTCTGTAAGACGGATCACAAAAATAGAAGAACTTACCTCATGTGGTTGTGAGGATGACATCAGTTAATGTATGAAAATTATTTAAACATTGCTTGGTATTCAATAAATACCATTTACAAAATATTCATGCTTATATTTACTTTCTTTTACCAAGGTGCTTTTTATTGCTTCTTACATTTCATAACTTCCACCCATGATTCTTTTTTCCTAAAAAATCACTTTTTTAGAATTTTCCTTAGTGAGGACTTGATATTAGGATATGCTCTCATTTTTGGTTTATCTGAAAATGTCTTTATTTAGTCCTTATATTTAAATTTTTTCAATGTTTATTTATTTTTGAGAAAGAAAGACAGAACATGAGCAGGGGAGAGGCAGAGAGAGAAGACAACACAGAATCGGAAGCAGGCTCCAGGCTCTGAGCTGTCAGAGGCTCGAACTCATGAACACTGAGGTCATGACCTGAGTCAAAGTCGGATGATTAACTGACTGAGCCACTCAGGCACCCCAGTCCTCATATTTTAAAGATATTTTTACTTGGAATAGTTTGGTACTTACTTCCTTTTATCACAGTGAAAATATAAATTCAGTCTTCTGACTTAATGCTGTTAAGAAGTTACTTCTTTTTCTCTTCCACCTCTTTGCTTTTGGTATTTTACAGCATCACTGTGCTATATCTGGGACTTATGGAACTTCTTGAATCTTCATCAGTTATGGAAAATTCTCATTCATTATCTCTTCATTTCCTATGTTCCATTCTCTTTCTCTCTTATCATGATAGAAATCTGATTATATAAATAGAGACACTAACTGTTTAACTTAATTATTCAGGCCTTTTAACTTCTCTTTCATATTTCCTTTCTACTATATTCTGGAAATTTTTTTCCAACTTATCTTCCTTTCTTCCAGATTTCTCTCTTTCTGTGTCTAATCTACTATTAAAGTTAAACATTGAGTTTTTAGTTTTAGTTGCTGTATTTTTTAATTTCTAAGAGTTCTGTTTTGTTCTTTTTAAAATCTGCCAGTTCAGGGTTTTCTCTTTTTTTTTTTTTTTTGTCTGTTTAGGTTTACTGTTCCCTGTAGATATTTTAATCTTTTATTTTTCAAGTATAATAAAGCATAATTATTACAATGTTTAATGTCCCTGTGGGATTCATTCTGTTTTTATTTCTCCCTGTTGATTTTTTTTTCAGTGCATGCCTCCTGTCTTACATTGTCTTTTTTAGGGAGCTCTTTTTCTTGGAAAATCATTGAAAAGATTCTTTGAAGACATGGATAAAGATTTATTTCTTTATAGAAGTTTTTTTTTTTCTTCTCTGAGGCACCCATGGGTACTACCAATCATGTTTATTTAAGCAAAATTCACAGCTTGAGTTTTTTTTTAAAACTCCTAGATGTGTGGGACTTGAGGCTTGAAACCCTTTTGAAGACTAAGTTGTGATTATAACTTCTGAGGAACGGATTCTCATTCTCCTCTCTCACACTGCTCTGCTCAACTGCTAGGTAACTTTCCTTTAAGTCTTTTGGGAAGAGAGCATTATTTTTGGTTTAACTTAACTCCTGAGTATAAAGTTCAGAGTCCAAAGTCACCAACTTTGTCAGGAACAGGTTTCTTATTAGAACACCATCTTGAGAGGGACTTGGGTTATAATTTGTGACCCCATGTATAAGAGGCTGTGAAGATCATGCTTCCAAGTTTGCCCCTAGGGAAAAAGAAGCTGAATGATGATAATAATGATGATGGTGTGGGAGAGGGTGGGAAACAGGGGAAAAAAGCTCTGTCCACTTATTTGGATTCCTGCTTTCGCTTATTTTTGCCCTGATAATGCCTTACAATTTTGTCATCTTTTCAGTGATTCAAATAATGTACTTCAGCTTAAAAATGTATGGTATCCAGGTATTTTCCTCTTTCACTAGGGAGGGTTGCTATCACCCACCCTGAAGAGAGAATCCTAGCCTATCAAATTATAGGACACATTAGTCATGCCAAATGCTGTTGAAAAAAATCAAATGCCTCACAAAGCTATATTGTATTTTTTTTAATTTTTAATTTAATATTTGCAAAGCCTGTCATTGTAAGCACTGAACAAAAATCTGTTGACTAAAATTGCTTAATGATTTATATACTCAGTAGAATTCAAATGGTGCAGCGTCCTTCTGAGGGCATCACTTTGAAAGTATGCTCTTAGAGAAATGACTGAACAGGACTAGATTAAGACAGTTATAGATCCAAACACTGAAAAGAATTTAGGTGCCCCTTTCCAGGGGGATTTCAAATAAAACAATGAAAAACGATTTCATCTCATTTTCATTTCATTTAATGAAAAACCATTAAAATAACCCTGAAGAGGGGCACGTGGCTGGCTCAGCTGGTTAAGTGTCCAACTCTTGATTTGGGCTCAGGTCATGATCTGCTGGTTTGTGAGATGGAACCCGGTGCTGGCTCTGTGCTGTCAGCACGGAGCTTGCTTGGATTCTCTCTTTTCCTCTCTCTCTGCCTCTCTTTCTCTCAAAATAAATAAAAATGAAAACTTAAAATAAAATGAAATGAAAAAATAAACCCAAAGATTACTCCATTGCATTTAGAGAAAAAAAAAGTTAAACTTTTTTCTAATGATTCTTCCTTGGTTCTTTTTTTTTACCCCTTGGATGGTGCTATAAGTATGTTATTTGGTCCACTGGTTCGGAGTCTTCCAAAATGAACTCTACTGTTAAAAGCCACTTTCCCAAATAATTTTTTATATCCTGCTATTCCTATGCTCTTCACTCTCTTCATCCCTCACCAACTGTGACCTTGGTTGAACCACCATTGCAGTTAGATTCTTTGTGTATCCCACATATACTTGGTGTTTCCAACTCTGCTTCCTAGTATTTTGTTCCTGGCCTTGCCTGGATGGTAAGTGCTACGCTTTACCTGTCACGTTAACTGCCAACCCATCCTTGATTTTGTGTTTTCTGCTTCCATTTTAGAACTAGAGCTTATAACAACTAGAGTGTATTCTTCTGTTTGGCTAAATTTGAAAGTCTTCAGCAAATCAAAGCAATGTCTTTGTGAGGTTGTTAACAGTGCTACAGCCTACTGATTAAGACATTCCATTGCATGGGCTTGCCAACACGAAGATTCTTCCTGGCTATTTAAGAAGTTATTGACTTCTAAGCTTCTATTACCACATTAAGATGAAAATTGAATTTGGCATCTGTTGTTCCTGCTTGCTCAGCTTTCTACAAATCCTCCCACTAGCACTGTGACTGTCCAATCCAGTCTTGTCCAACCCCCATTCCCAGCCTTCGTTAAGGGATAAGCCAATTGGACTTTGTCCCAGGAATCTGAATTTCTAATGAAGTCACAATGATGAAATTTATTCCAGTACCAGTTTGTAAAAGAAACCATCCACAGTTCCTGACTAGGTTCCCCAAAGCTGCTTATCTAAGTCCTTTCAATACCAAATTTTACTTGTTAAACCTTCCCTTTGAGTATATGGGTTACCCAGTAGCCTTTCAATAAAGCTATTTTCATTTTTTATTTCTGTTTCATACAACCAAAGAATCCTTACTAAAACAAAAGAGTTTTCTTTAATTTTTACCATGACATATCTCCTTCGAGTGTCAGAGCTGTGCTTAATCTCCAAATGCCAATGAGCATTGAGAATAGTGTCAACATTCAGAACAGGTCAATAAGAATATTGACAAAGAAGACTTTGCAGTTATCTCAGGAGTCAAGAAGTTTCAAGATCACTTCTATACTTTGTCCATGTAATGTATACATAGACAATGACCAGAAGTCTCTTTGGGGATCCTTCTCTATAGATAATCTTGTCCTTCTAATTATATAATCGTGAATGCAATGATGGATTTCTTAATATATGGTACAGAAATTTTCTTTCTATCCTTTTGAAAGTCTTATGCTACCTACAATATGACAAATTATATTGTTTATTCTCCATAAGCATAGCAGCAATAGAAGTGACCATAATAGATCAGCAGATTTAACTACTTAAAATTTTAAAAATCCTGCATATCAAAAGAAAATATTCAAGTCTTTTGATTTAGTAATTCTTCTCTTGGAAATCTGGTCTCTGGTCATATTTCCCATTAGGCAGTGTTTGCAAACAACCTAAACATTCAACAATGAAGAGGGCAATGTAGTCATTGAGTGAGATATCGCACAGCCACTTAAAATGCTCACATTCTGTCACAGAGATTCAGACAGCTAGAGTTAACATTCCAACCCCATCACTTTCTTGAAAGATCTTAAGCAAATTACTTGACAATCTGTGCCTTATTGCTTTCATTTGTAAAATGTAGATAACAGTAATGCACGTGATATTATAAGATTTAAATGTGTTACTAACATGCAATTATTAACATAGTACCTGGCACAGCATTAAGGAAGACACGGAATTGTAGATGTTGTGTGATCATAACTTTGTTTAAAAAATAGAATACACTTAAATCCCGCTAAACCTTTGTGTAATGGGAGAGTGGAATCGTGGCTACTTTCTTCCACTAGGTTTCTTTATTTAAAAAACAAAAAAGACATTTTATAATGAAAAATAGTCCTTCAAAAATAAGACTTCCCTGAGTCACTTTTTATATTAATCAAATCATCTGATTAACTGCACAGAATTACATACATGCTCAAGTAACTTCATTGGGAGTTGAAGGTATCAATCAGAGAAACTTAGAATTCAAGCCATCCCTAATCTGTCAATATGAATTTTCTTTCTAGAAAAGAGCTCTGTTTGGAACAAACACATTGTTATTATTCCCCAGAGTAAATACGTCCTTTTCTTCACGTTAGACTCAATCCATACTTTCACATGGAGGCATTGGTTAAAATAAACATTTGATGACTTTAAGTTAATTTTAATACAGAAAACATGTTAAAGGAATACAGCACATGCCAGGCTACTCAGCATAACTTAACGAGCATAACACTTCCTTGGGAAGAGACCAATCATCCTTGGTCAAGATCCATGTTAATTTTCAGAAAAGCTTTTAAGAGAAAGATTTTCCGATTTGGAAAACACTTCAAAAGAACTTAAAGTGCTCTTGGGTCTAGTTGAAACCTCATTTGCAATGATCAGAGCTGTGTACCAGCTATACTATGATTTCTGATAATGGGTTCTGCATTAATTTCTGTTGTTTCAGGAATTTATGTAGATAAAGTTCATCTAAGCTTGTCAGCCTTATCACTCTGAAACAGTTAGAGGGTTAGATGCAGACTAATTGGGATGGCTCAGGCTAGGCTGTAGGAGGAGGAAGTCCCACACAACTTACCCAATAAAAATAGCTACCACTCAGTGAGTGCTTAGAAGGTGTCCAGCAACTTACCTGCTATGACTGGTTTGAGGTTCAAAGCCCCCGTGAAGTTTTACTAATTTCCTTTGTTTTAATCAGTTTGCCTCAAGACTTCTTAGGGACCAAGTAGGAAGTCACAGATGATGTTTTTTTCAAAGGTTGTTTGCTCCTTTTCTACTATCTCTTCTCACACAGAAACATCAATAAAAAGAGATAGTGATCAGAGAGTAGGGGACCTTCTATTGTGCTCATTGGCTCAAGGGCAGAGATTCCTGTAGATTAAAGGGGCTATTGGAGAATTGCCTGGGAGGCAGATAATGTTCACCACTAGTCCCCTGTGATATTCCTCAGTCCCCTGTGATATATCCTCAGGAATATCCCCTGTGATATTCCACAGAATAGTGCAATAGTCCATTCCAAAAATGTGTGCTCAATCCCAGGAACCTTACCTCATGCGTCCTTCTCTTCCCTCCATGTGCCTCAAATCATATCCTTGGAATTTCTTTTTCGTTTGTTTGTTCTTATTCCAAAGCCATGTCTGTGACTCTGAATGTAGCCCTGCCCCTTCCTAGAGGTGGGGAATGGTGAGAGAGCTAATGTTTATATTTCTGAGATTCTGGACTGTTCTTTTCTTTCTGGTCTTACCTCACTCTTCTATAAGGGATCCTTCCCCTCACCACATAGAATCCTTTTCCTATCCTGTGGATTGACATCTCCTAAATATCAGCTGCTAGTCTAGATTATTATTAATATCATTGGCTCAACTGATCCCCTTTCTTGGATCATCTTTCATCATTTCAGTTGTTTTCATGAAAAATGACTGGAAAATGGTATTTTTCTTGAGCACCTTGCTTTTCTACTAAATAGGACCTCACTTTTAGCATTTAATTTAGATCAGTCTTTCTGTATTATCAAACTGATCAAGGGTAGCATCGTAGCTCTTCTTCGGCAACTTGCAGTCAGCTAAACTTCAAATCCTGAAGCTTGAATTTAATACAATGACATATGTAAAATGGAATTTTGCAATAAATTTAAAGAAATGGAACTTAATGTATCTTAATAGCTTCTCTTGAATCTATATCTTCAATTGTTAATAAGCCACATCACTGAGGAAATTATTTCAGTGATTGATTATGTATCTTCTAACTCAATTTTAATTTGTTAAAATCCATAAATAAGAATCTTTAAAAAAATATATGCATAACAGCTTCTGAAGTAGTCATGTATTTCCTTTAAATCAGAAGAATAAAATTATTATTGAAATATGTGCATGTAATTCAGATTACACACATCTTAGCAAATTAAATATATTCATTATAAGAAATTCTGAGTTATTTTATATCCTTCAACGGAAATTTTGTTAATTGATCTCCACTGAACCAATTCCCAAGCAACAGAATTAATGCTGGCTAATTTAAAGCGAAAAGCAATTTTTTGGAAGCGTATCAACTAGAAATCTGAATAGCCAGGCTCTGCAAACATGCAAGAAAGAGAAGTTTGGAAGCCAATCAACTGAGCTAGGATAATATTTCAGACATCTGGAACTCTGGACACTCTGCTGCTGGACATTCATGCAGATACTGTTGCTCAACATCACATGTATCTTCTCTTTCTAGGCTCAAAACCCTGTGGTCTTCACTGTGAGTAATTTCTCAGTTTTGCTCAGTCTTATCATTCTCCTGAAAGCCGAAGTCCTGAGAAGGAGAATTTGATTACTTGACCATGTATCCCTTTTTGCCCTGGCTCTGAATAGGTAAAGAGAGACTAGCACTCACCCACTGACCTTCACTGGGAGAGGTGTAAGCAAGGATTTTGCCTTTCAACAAAACACACACAGAGGGGCTTCCCCCAACTAAAAAAAGTATTTGGATGTTGGGCTACAGAACAAGGCGGTTGGGGGCACCTAGCTGGCTCGCTTGGTTAAGCATCAGACCTTGGCTCAGGTCATGACATCCCAGTTTGTGAGTTCAAGCTCCATGTTGGGCTCTGCAATGACTATGCGGAGCCTGCTTGAAATTCTCTCTCTCTCTCTCTCTCTCTCTCTCCTTCTCTCTCTCTGCTTCTTCCCCACTTGTGCCTCCCTCTCAAAATAAATAAATTTAAAAAAACAGGCAATTGTCCATTTAAGGAATTACATTTATTTACTTCACTCCTTTCTGTTCAAATTAAGCCTTCCCACTTTATACTTAAAGGAGTTAATTTTTTTAAAAATTCATAATTATATATTTTTGTATTTCAATATTAGCTCTTTAGTTAGAGAAGAAAGGATTTTGCATATATACCAATTTAAAAGGAGTGTGGGGTAGAAATGGGTTTGCAAATCTGCTTCAAGGACAATTTAAAGAGGAGAATATGGGAGAAATTCTGCCCCTGTTGGCTACTAGGTAATTCAGAATGTTTTATTAAAATTGTCCAGAAAAACTATTCTTTAAATTTACTTGAAAGCATCAGAGAAGTTATAAGACAGTGAAAAAAAAAGTAAATGAGAGCCAGTGAAAGGACAGGGGCCAGAGAGAGACGGTGACCCTGGCATTTAGGGTCACATTTATCCAGAGGGCATTTGGTAAATCAGTGAGGTTGATGTGAGGCTGAGAAACTGAACAGTAACTGTGAAAGCTGGTGGCGCTGAGAGGCTGGGATTGGAGTTCCAGCGCCAGTGTCAAAAACAGAGCGGAGGGAAACCGTAATCCCATTGAGCCGTGAATTCCAAAAGATTCCTCTTCAGTGGCAGAGATGAACCAAAAAAGGTAGGCTTTATTTATAAGAAGTATGGCTAAGCTTCACATTATTTCAGTCCAAGAAATTGTCTTAAAGCAATCAGGATACCTAATTGTCACACGTCCTTTACTAAATCAAACGTAAATGATCTCTGGAGGACTCTCCAGGACCTCAGAGTATTTCTACATGTAATTTTTGCAAAAAAAAAAAAAGAAAAAGAAAAAGAAAAAGAAAAAGAAGAAGAAAAAAGGCACACAAAGAGACAAGGCATTATAATTTAAACTAGTAGAAGCAAGAAATAAGAATAGCCCTATATAGTGTCCGAAGAGTGTAGTAATCAGATTCAGGCTTTAAAATCACCATCTTTTTCGTTTACAAGAAAACAAAAAGTAAGATCAAGAATTTTGGCAGAGACCTGGAAACAAAAAAAGAAAGAAATTCTAGGACGGAACCTTAAAATAACTGAAACAACTTGGTGGATGAGTTGAACAGCCTACTAGACAATAATCAAGAGAAAGTCTATAGATTGAAAGGTCAAAAAAACCTCAGTATATAGGACAGAGACAACAAGATAGAAAATACAAAAGATAGAGTAAGAGACCAAAAATTAGAGTGAAGAAGGTTAGACCTACATGTTAATGAAGCACAAAAAGAAAAAGTTGGAATAATGCAAAAGCAGTATTTATAAGATAATGAATACGAACTTTCAAAAAATGATGAAGGACTTCAAGCCACAGATTCAAGAAGCCCTTTCAGTACAAATTAGGATACAACAAAAGACATCTATACCTATTACACATCATAACAAAACTTCCAAAATCTAATGCCAAAGAGAGAAAAAAAAAACCTTAAAACAAAAATAGGAAAAATTAACTTGAAAATAAGCCACAATTAGTCCATTAATTTCTCAATAGAAAAAATAAGATTATACATATTTTTTGAGAAGGAACAAGAAGATTGAGATTTATTGATTTTTTTATACTGTCACTGACTCTACAAAAACAGCCTATTCAGTGTGATTAATTTCTTATCCATAAGACAAAAGAATGCATTAGAAAGCTTTCTTTCTTTTTCCTCTTCCTTTTAGCCTTTTCTTCCTCCTTTTTTTAAGTGATGAAGAAGAAAAAATTTTAAGATACATTTTAAAGAGGACAAAGTGAAAAAAATGAAAGAGGATATAAGTGTAAATATGAGGGTAAATCTAATTTGACTGATGGTATTTTTTTTCAATATATGAAGTTTATTGTCAAATTGGTTTCCATACAACACCCAGTGCTCATCCTAAAAGGTGCCCTCCTCAATACCCATCACCCACCCTCCCCTCCCTCCCACCCCCCCATCAACCCTCAGTTTGTGACTGATGGTATTAATTAATAATTAATAATGTACAATAGGGTTTAAAACATAAAAAATATAGTAAGTGATAGCAATAGCATATAAGTTAGGGGTGGATAAATAAACTTAAGGTGTTCTGAAGTCCTTGCATTATGTAAGAACAGGAGAAAATTACAATTTTAGGCTTTATAATAAAAAAATCTTACACTGTAATTTCTAAGAAAACCACTACCAAAATAGTAAAAGAATATGTAACTTCCAAGCAAATGGGAAAAAGATGGTCAATGGAATAATAAAACATAATTAGTACAAAAGGAAGCAAGAAAGAAGAAAAACATAGTATGGATGAAAAATAGAAATCACTAAGTATGATTAAACTCAATTATATCAGTACTTAGATTAAATATACATGATCTAAATTCTCCGATTAAAGTTAAAGAATCATAGTAGATCAAAAACAAAATCCAACTATGTGCTACTTATAGAAACACAGTGGAAATAAAAGAGCAAAAAATTTTATTTTATTTTATTTTTTTTTTTTTTTAATTTTTTTTTTTCAACGTTTTTTATTTATTTTTGGGACAGAGAGAGACAGAGCATGAACGGGGGAGGGGCAGAGAGAGAGGGAGACACAGAATCGGAAACAGGCTCCAGGCTCCGAGCCATCAGCCCAGAGCCTGACGCGGGGCTCGAACTCACGGACTGCGAGATCGTGACCTGGCTGAAGTCGGACGCTTAACCGACTGCGCCACCCAGGCGCCCCAAGAGCAAAAAATTTTAAAAACAAAAGATGGAAAGACATATAATGTGGAATTTAAATGAAAGTTGAAGTAATCATATTAATGTCAGACAATATTTATAATTATTATAAATATATTAATATCATTTTTTTAAATTGATAATGACAGAGACAGGCACTTCATAATGGCAAAATATGCAAATCACTGGATAATATTTTTTATAATCTAGAAGCAAACTCAAAGCCAAAATTAATAAAATACAATAGAAGAGCCAAAATTCTGAGAGATTTTTAACAAAATTCTCTCAGTAACTGATTTAACAAGCAGGCACATATCAATAAGGGTCTGGAAAGTTTAACTTATATGATTAGTAAACCTCACCAAATGAATACCTATAAAACCTTGCATCAAATATCTGCAGATAATACATTCTTTCAGGAATATGGAACATTTTAAAAAATTAATCCACCTCTGGCAGTAAAGCACATCACAGCAAATATCTCATTTGTTCTCTGACTATAGTAGATTTAACCTACAAATATATTTTTAACAAAAAGTAACTAGAATATCTCATATGTTTAGAAATTAATAAATATTCGTATGACAAATTCCACTAATTCAACAAGGAAATCACAAGGTAAATTAGAAAATACAAACAACATCAAACCTTGGGTGATGCACCTAAAGTTTAGAGGAACTCTGACAGGCTTAAATGTGTGAATTAGAAATGAATAAAAGCTTGTAAGAGGCAAGAAAAATAAGCAATAAAAGAAAAATAAATATAAACAACTCTATGCTAGCAAAATTATAAATATAGGTTGAAATGTACAAATTCCTGGAAACACACAATTTACCCAGAGTAGCAAAAATACATGAAAGATATGAAATGTCAAATCTGTACATAAGCATCTTTTCCCAAGAAAATTATAGGGCCAGATGGTTTCATTTTGAATACTACCAAATATTAAATGAAAAAATGATGTCAATTATACAAAACACTTTCCATAGGGTAGAAAAGATCTGCAGGTCCATGAAATACAGCCAGAACAACACTAAACCATCCTACACACCTAACAAACTGATTGGAGAATGAACACAGCAATCTGCACAACCTGAACCACAGAACTCAGCAGGTACACGGTGCGGAGAGCTGAACTTGGGGAGTAAGAAGCCGCGAAGTTAGGGAACTGCTTTTGCGGGTAGAGAGAGGACGGAGACTGGGGAGGGGGAGAATACAGGAAAGGCACCCCTCCCCAAAGCAGCTGGAGAGAAAGTGGAAAATTGGAAACAGCCGCAGGGACTAAAACTAAAAAGGGAGAAAGGAGAAGGGAGAGGGTTTAAATTCCATTAAGACTGTAAACAAGGGGAGCGCAAAGGCTGCAACTCCGCAGCTTCATACCTGGCGGTGCTCTGGTGGGAAGGGCGAATCCCCAGGAGCAGAGTGGTGTCCGGGAGGTTCTCGGGCCACACGGGGAAAAGCGGTTCCACTGCTGGAAGGACATTTGGTAGAGACTGTTGAAGCCACCTGGTCCCAGCAGACCCCAGAAGGTGGCTATATTTGCTGGTGCTGGAACAAGGTCGTTAAGGGTGAAGCCTGGTGCCAGACGTGTGTTGTGATTTTCCATAATCCCCGAAACGCTGCTGCTACACTATCTCGCGAACATTTTCTGGGGCGGGCTGGCACCTGGCCACAGTCTCGGGGCACTGGCAGCAGCAGGGTCCAGCAAGCGTTCCTGGGTGCAGCCGACATTCGGCCATTGCTCATTCAGCCATTGCTCATTCAGCCATTGCTCGGTGAGACCCTCCCGCAGAGGGGCGGAACGGGTCAAAGCGCAGTCCTTCCAAGTAAGGAGCCGGGGATAACAGCCACATCTGAGACAACACTTGGGAGAGAGGTACTGCCGGGGGCCTGGTCACGGACAGTGAAAAACCAGGGAGTAGACGAGAGCTGAAGACAGAGGATGGGTACACGATTGCTGATCCCGGAGAACAGACTGGGTAGCTGGGTGGTGCCATTTCCACGCACCCCCCCTCCACCCGCTCCTGCGCAAGTGCATATGCACCTCTGAGCGCTGCAACAATCCACCCCACTAGGCTAGCAGCTCCATCTAGCGGAGAGCGGAGCTGTTACACTGAGCCCTGCCCAAGTGGGTCAACTTTGCTCTTCAAGAGCACAAGTCTCTCCGCTGGCTTAGTTTATAGACTACAAACCGCTATATAGACTGACTTCTAACGGAAAACGAAGCAATTTCAGTCCTACTTCAATCTGTTAGCAGGTTCATCTATTCAATTTTCTTTTTTTTTTCTTTTTCTCTTTTGCACTTTTATTTTTCTTGAATACAGAAAGAGAAAAAATTCATTTTTATTTTCAATTTTTATTAAAAATATCTGTCTTTAATTTTTATTACTATATTTTTTACTTTTGTGTAAATTGTTTCAAATTCTACTTTACTTCCATCATTTTATTTTAGTCTACTTCTGTGTATTCACCTTTCAAATTTTCAAACAATTTCCTTTTTTCTTTCTTTTTCTTTTTTTCTTTTTCGTTTCTTCTCTTTTTCTTGAAGGCAGAAAGAGAAAATTTTCATTTTTACTTTTAATTTCTATTAAAAATATTTTTTTAATTTCTTACTATATTTTTTGCTTGTATGTAATTGTTTTCAAATTCTATTTTACTTCCGTCATTTTATTTTAGTCTACTACAGTGTATTCACTTTTTCAAATTTTCAAATGATTTCTTTTTTTAATCTTTTTTCTTTTTCGTTTCTTTTCTTTTTTCTTAAATACAGAAAAAGAAAAAAATCATATTTATTTATAATTTTTATTAAAAATATTTTTCTTTAATTTTTTTTTACTGTATTCTTTACTTTTGGATATATTTTTTCAAATTCTATTTTACCCCCATCATCCCATTTTAGTCAACTTCAGTCTATTCATTTTATTCAAATTCTCAAATGATTTCCTTTTTTTTCTTCCCTCCCCCCATTTTTTTTCTCTAATCTGTCAAACTACTTTAAACACCCAGACCAAAAGACACCTAGGGTCTAGCATCATCTATTCGATTTTTGTGTGTGGGTGTGTGTTCAATTTTTAATTTTAATATTTTTTTAATTTTACTTTTTTATTTCAATTTTTCTACCACATTAATGTCTTTTCTCCCTTCAAAAGGACAAAACAAAGGAATTCACCCCAAAAGAAAGAGCACAAAGAAATGACAGGCAGGCATTTAACCAACACAGATACAAGCAAGATGTCTGAACCAGAATTTAGAATCACGATAATAAGAATACTAGCTGGAATCAAAAACAGATTAGAATCCCTTTCTGCAGAGATAAAAGAAGTAAAAAATAACCAGAATAAAATGAAAAATGCTGTAACTGAGCTGCAATCATAGATGGATGCAACAGCGGCAAGAATGAATGAGGCAGAACAGAGAATCAGCGATATAGAAGACAAACTTATAGAGAATAATGAAGCAGAAAAAAAGAGAGAGATTAAGGCAAAAGAGCACGAATATAAGAATTAGAGAAATCAGTGACTCATTCAAAAGGAACATCAGAATCATAGGGGTCCCAGAGGAGGAAGAGAGAGAAATATGGGTAGAAGGGTTATGTGAGTGAATCACAGCGGAAAACTTTCCTAACCTGGGGAAAGACACAGACGTCAAAATCCAGGAAGCACAGAGGACCCCCATTAGACTCAACAAAACCCAACCATCAACAAGGCATATCATAGTCAAATTCACAAAATACTCAGGCAAGGAGAGAATCATGAAAGCAGCAAGGGAAAAAAAGTCCCTAACCTACAAGGGAAGACAGATCAGGTTTGCAGCAGACCTATCCACAGAAACTTGGCAGGCCAGAAAGGAGTAGCAGGATATATTCAATGTGCTGAATCAGAAAAATATGCAGCCAAGAATTCTTTATCCAGCAAGGCTGTCATTCAAAATAGAAGGAGAGATAAAAAGTTTCTGTGACAAACAAAAATTAAAGGACTTTGTGACCACTAAACCAGCCCTGCAAGAAATTTTAAGGGAGACTCTCTGAGGGGAGAAAAAATGAAAAAATATATATAAAAATAAATAAATACCAAAAGCAACAAAGATTAGAAAGGACGAGAGAACACCACCAGAAACTCCAACTCTACAATCATCATAATGGCAATAAATTCACATCTTTCAGTACTCACTCTAAATGTCAATGGACTCAATGCTCCAATCAAAAGACAAAGGGTAACAGAATTGATAAAAAAAAAAATCCATCTATATGCTATTTACAAGAGACCCACTTTAGACCTAAAGACACCTTCATATTGAAAATAAGGGGATGGAGAACCATCTATCATGCTAATGGTCAATAAAAGAAAGCCGGAGTAGCCATATTTATATCAGATAATCTAGACTTTAAAAAAAAGACCATATCAAGAGATGCAGAAGAGCATTATATCATAATCAAGGGGTCTATCCACCAAGAAGACCTAACAATTGTAAACATTTATGCGCCAAATATGAGAGCAAAAAATATATAAATCAATGAATCACAAACATAAAGAAACTCATCAATAGTAATACCATAAGAGTAGACTTCAACACCCCACTCACAGCAATGGACAGATCATCTAATCAAAAAATCAACAAGGAAACAATGGCTTTGAATGACACACTGGACCAGATGGACTTAACAAATATATTCAGAACCTTTCATCCTAAAGCAGCAGAATATACATTCTTCTCCAGTGCACATGGAACATTCTCCAGAATAGACCATATACTGGGACACAAATCAGCCCTAATAAGTACAAAAAGATCGAGATCATACTGTGCATATTTTCAGACCACAACGCTATGAAACTCAAAATCAACCACAAGAAAAAATTTGGAAAGGTAACAAATACTTGGAGACTGAAGAACATCCTACTAAAGAATGAATGGGCTAACTGAGAAGTTAAAGAGGAAATTAAAAAGTATATGGAAGCCAATGAAAATGATAACACCAAAACCCAAAACCTCTGGGACGCAGCAAAGGCAGTCATAAAAGGAAAGTATATAGCAATCCAGGCCTTCCTAAAGAAGGAAGAAAGATCTCAGATACACAACCTAAACTTATGCCTTAAGGAGCTGGAAAAAGAATAGCAAATAAAACCCAAAACCAGCAGAAGACAGGAAATAATAAAGATTAGAGCAGAAATGATTGCTATCGAAACCAAAAAAACAGTAGAACAGATCAATGAAACCAGAAGCTGGTTCTCTGAAAGAATTAACAAAACTGATAAACCACTAGCTAGTTTGATCAAGAAGAAGAAGGAAAGGACCCAAATAAATAAAATCAAGAAGGAAAGAGGAGAGATCACAACCAACACAACAGAAATAAAAACAATAATAAAAGAATATTATGAGCAATTATATGCCAAAAATGGGCAATCTGGAAGAAATGGACAAATTCCTAGAAACATATACACTACCAAAACTGGAACAGGAAGAAATACAAAATTTGAACAGACCCATAACCAGCAAGGAAATTGAATTAGTAATCAAAAATCTCCCAAAAAACAAGAGTCCAGGGCAGGTGGCTTTCCAGGGGAATTCTACCAAACATTTAAGGAAGAGTTAACACCTATTCTCTTGAAACTGTTCCAAAAAATAGAAATGGAAGGAAAACTTCCAAACTCTTCCTATGA
Source organism: Panthera pardus (assembly GCF_024362965.1). NCBI lineage: Eukaryota > Metazoa > Chordata > Mammalia > Carnivora > Felidae > Panthera > Panthera pardus. The sequence continues at coordinate 44,667,086 of NW_026526654.1, forward strand.
AGCCAGCATTATGTTGATTCCAAACCAGACAGAGACCCCACTAAAAAGGAGAACTATAGACCAATTTCCCTGATGAACATGGATGCAAAAATCATCAACAAGATATTAGCCAACCAGATCCAACAATACATTAAAAAAATTATGCATCACGAGCAAGTGGAGTTTATACCTGGGGGGCAGGTATGGTTCAATATCCGCAAAACAATTAACGTGATTCGTCACATCAATAAAAGAAAGGACAAGAACCATATGATCCTCTCAATAGATGCAGAGAAAGCATTTGACAAAATACACCATCCTTTCTTGATAAAAACCCTCAAGAAAGTAGGGATAGAAGGAGCATACCTTGAGATCATAAAAGCCATTTATGAACAACCCAATGCCAATATCATCCTCAATGGGGAAAAATTGAGAACTTTCCCCCTAAGGTCAGGAACAAGACAGGGATGTCCACTCTCATCACTGTTATTCAACATAGTATTTGAAGTCTTAGCCTCTGCAATCAGACAACACAAAGAAATAAAAAGCATCCAAATCGGCCAGGAGGAGGTCAAACTTTCACTCTTCACAGATGACATGATACTCTATAAGGAAAACCCAAAAGATGCCACCAAAAATCTGCTAGAATTGATTCATGAATTCAGCAAAGTTGCAGGATATAAAACCAACGCACAGAAATCGGTTGCATTCCTATACACCAACAATGAAGCGACAGAAAGAGAAATCAAGGAATCGATCCCATTTACAGTTGCACCAAAAACCATAAAATACCTAGGAATAAATCTAACCAATGAGGTGAAAAATCTATACACTAAAAACTATAGAAAGCTTATGAAAGAAATTGAAAAAGACACCAAAAAAATGGGAAAAGAGTCCATGCTCCTGGATAGGAAGAACAAATGTTGTTAAAATGTCAATACCACCCAAAGCAATCTACATATTCAGTGCAATCCCTATCAAAGTAACACCAGCATTCTTCACAGAGCTGGAACAAATAATCCTAAAATTTGTATGGAACCATAAAAGACCCCGAATAGCCAAAGCAATTTAAAAAATTTTTTTTAACATTTATTTATTTTTGAGACAGAGAGAGACAGAGCATGAACGGGGGAGGGTTAGAGAGAGAGGGAGACACAGAATCTGAAAGAGGCCCTGGGCTCTGAGCTGTCAGCACAGAGCCCGACGCGGGGCTCGAACTCACAGACTGTGAGATCGTGACCCAAGCTGAAGCCAGACGCTCAACTGACTGAGCCACCCAGTGCCCCGACCAAAGCAATCTTTAAAAAGAAAACCAAAGCAGGAGGCATCACAATCCCGGACTTCAAGCTATACTACAAAGCTGTAATCATCAAGACAGTATGGTACTGGCACAAGAACAGACACTCAGATCAATGGAACAGAATAGAGAACCCAGAAATGGACCCACAAATGTATGGCCAACTCATCTTTGACAAAGCAGGAAAGAATATCCAATAGAATAAAGACAGTCTCTTCAGCAAGTGGTGCCGGAAAACTGGACAGCAACATGCAGAAGAATGAACCTGGACCACTTTCTTATACCATACACAAAAATAAACTCAAAATGGATGAAAGACCTCAATGTAAGACAAGAAGCCATCAAAATCCTCGAGGAGAAAGTAGGCAAAAACCTCTTTGATCTGGCCTGCAGCAACTTCTTACTCAACATCTCCAGAGGCAAGGTAAACAAAAGCAAAAATGAACTACTGGGACCTCATCAAAATAAAAACCTTCTGCACAGCGAAGGAAACAATCAGCAAAACTAAAAGGCAACTGACAGAATGGGAGAAGATATTTGCAAACGACATATCAGATAAAGGGTTAGTATCTAAAAGCTATAAAGAACTTATCAAACTCAACACCCAAAAAACAAATAATCCAGTGAAGAAATGGGCAAAAGACATAAACACTTCTCCAAAGAAGACATCCAGATGGCCAACCGACACATGAAAAAATGCTCCACATCACTCATCATCAGGGAAATACAAATCAAAACCACAATGAGATACCACCTTACACCTGTCAGAATGGCTAACATGAACAACTCAGGCAACAACAGATGCTGGCGAGGATGCGGAGAAAGAGGATCTCTTTTGCATTGTTGGTGGGAATGCAAGCTGGTGCATCCACTCTGGAAAACAGTATGAAGGTTCCTCAAAAAAACTAAAAATAGAACTACCCTACGACCCAGCAATTGCACTACTAGGCATTTATCCACGGGATATAGGTGTGCTGTTTCGAAGGGACACATGCACCCCCATGTTTATAGCAGCATTATCAACAATAGCCAAAGTATGGAAACAGCCCAAATGTCCATCGATGGATGAATGGATAAAGAAGAAATGGTGTGTGTGTGTGTGTATATATATATATATATATATATATATATATATATATATATATACATTCATACATATATATATACATGGTATATGTATATGTATATATATATATATATATATACACACACACACATTCATACATACAATGGAGTATTACTTGGCAATCAAAAAGAATGAAATCTTGCCATTTGCAACTATGTGGATGGAACTGGAGGGTATTATGCTAAGTGAAATTAGTCAGAGAAAGATAAAAATAGATGACTTCACTCATATGAGGACTTTGAAAGACAAAACAGATGAACATAAGGGAAGGGAAACAAAAATAATGTAAAAACAGGGAGGGGGACAAAACAGAGGAGACTCACAAATATGGAGAACAAACTGAGGGTTACTGGAGGGGTTGTGGGAGGGGGACGGGCTCAATGGGTAAGGGGCACTAAGGAATCTACTCCTGAAATCATTGTTGCACTATATGCTAACTAATTTGGATATAAATTTTAAAAAAGAAAAAAGAAAAGAAATCTGCAGAGCAGACATTCCTCGATTTTATATGAGGCCAGTACGATCTTGATCACAAAAACTGAGGACAATATTAGTAGGGAGAATTACAGGCAAATCATAGTAATGTACAAGCAAAACCGCTAAACAACATACAGAAAGGACAATATATGTCATAACTAAGCTGAGTTCATTGCTGGAATGCAATGTTGATGTAACATTCAAAGCTCAATCGATAGATTTCATCACATTAACAGAATAAGGAAGAAAATAATTAGATTGTCTTGATAAATGCAGAAATACATTGATGAAATTAAACAACCATTTATGTTAAAAATTCATAAGAATCAAAGGAAATGCTCTTAATCTGGTAAAATATACATACAAAAATCCTAGAGAACCACACTTAATAATCAAATATGACAAGACTTCCCTTTGAGTTTGGGATATTCAAGACCAAATAAAAATGTCTGCTCTCACCATTCAGTGATATTCAACACTGTCCTAGAGATTTCCCCATCAGGAAAGTCAAGCCAGAAAATGAAATAAAATATAAATGGTGTAGAGAGGAAGACATAAAATTGTCATTTTAATATGATAATTATATTTGTAGAAAATCCAAAAGATTGTAGAGATAAATTATTAGAATTAATAAGTGAGTTTAGCAAGACAAAGTCATATAAAAAATCAATTGCATTGCTATAAATCAACAACAAATGGAATATAAAAATTTAAAATATAGGTATAATTTATAAACTTTCAAACACCTAGGAACAATATATGTGCAAGACCTTTATACAGGAAACTATAAATATTATTAGAGAAATTAAATGGAGAGACATGCTCTGTCTAAACCGTTGCTATCCAAAGTATGCCCAACTGACCAGCAGCATCAGCATTATCTAGGAGCTTATAAGAAAATCAGAATCTTGGGCTCCATCCCAGACTTACTGAATCAGAAATTGTATTTTAACAAGAACATCTTGTGGATTGTATGCATATCAAACGTCTGAAAAGCACAGGTCCAGAAAACCCAATATGGAAAGATCTTGGTTCTCTCTACACTAAGATACAGATTTGTGCAATCTCAATCAAATTCCAAGAGATGTATGTGCAAGTATATGTGTGTGTGCATGAAAGTTGATAAAATGATTCTAAAATGTATACAAAAATATTAAAGGCCAGAAAGAGCTGAGACATTCTTAAAGAACAATATGGAAATTTTATTATGCTGAATCAAGACCATATTAGGGTTCAATCAGAGAAGCAGAAGCACTACGATATAAATATATACAGATGTATATATAGGTAGACGTGTACGTGTGTCAATATGTGTATTTGGTACACAGATTTCAATTCACATAATTGTGGAACCTGGTTAAGCCTCTGCAAGGCTCTTGTCTCTACACTTGATGCTGGAGCTTGAAGCCTGCAGGGTAGATAGTTGGGAGAAATCAGTGATATCACATGCGGTACAGTGAGGTAAAGCTGAACCCATTAGTATTAGCTGGAGCCCAACAAGAACAGAAAATCTGTCGGTTCACACTGCTTCCATTCCTGATAAAGTGGGAGTCCTTCAGAAGAAGCTGGCACCCTTCATCACAGACCCAAACCCACTTGTGATCCCAGAAAGATTGAAGAGGATCCAGAGGAAGTGGGAAAATTGATTCTTTATTGCTGCCTTGAAACGAAAGTTACCTAGAGCTACAAAAGTGCCTGGTAATCCTGAACCTTCTATGCATTAGAAAGAATATGGTTGCCGCTTCAATTCCACCCTTCATATCTCACCCCCATATCTTGTCGTTCACATTAGCCTTAAACATGTGGGAAAGGGGATTCTGGGTAACAGTTTTGCCTAGCCAAGGTGACACATTACAAAGCCATTTCTAGGTGGGTATTGGTGCAAACATAAGCCAAATAAGCCAAATGGAATAGAATTGGAAGCCTAGAAATAGATCCACACATTAATGGATCTTTGGTTTACAATAAAGGTAACCAACCAAAAAGTAATCAAAACAAAACCAAATCAAAAAGATAGTTCTGAGTTTTTTAGATTAAATTTCTCTTTCCCTTCACTTTTATTTTTACTTCTTTTTTATTCTGAAAGGAGAAGCCTGTTCAATAGCTTGGTGCTGAAAGAATGGACTTCTGTAAATGTTTAAATGCATGTTAAGCTTGACCAAGTTCAAGCCTGCAGGATCGAAGACAGCAGCAGGGCTAAGCAATACCTTACACTTGATAATGCTGGATACAGCTACAGGAGCTGTGGAGCAGGATGGTACGAAATAGTTTTTAAAAATCATACATTTGGTGAGCAGTTTTATCTTTGGAAAAAAAGCACAGCTTTAGTACAGTGGATCGTGCTTATATTTAGTTTAAAAACTCTGTAGTCGAAGAGATGAATCTCTCCTTTGACCTACATATCAGGAGTTCTTTCAAAAAGTGATACATAAACTAACATTGATAGTACTTTAATGGGCACTCTTTACTTGGCAAACTGCTTTAAATGTCAAATAAAACATTTAAAATCAGAATTTAGTTCAAAGATGTATTTTCTAGTACGTTTTACCAGAAAAAAGCCAAATATCAAAATAATAGTTGTATAAAATATAAGTGATATTTAATATGCATTAAGTCTTCAAGTCATTTGAAATCAGTATATCTGATTGTTTATATGACGCTCTTTGGTCCACATGGAGATTTGGTTGACTGTCAACTTTCTTCAGAACATCTCTAAATTTTAACCCTTCTATCAAAAATGTTTTCAGAGCGATTTTATAATATGTTATTGAGAGTTCTCTGTTAAATGCTGTAACATGAAGAGCCCACCTAAGTCAGTAGTTCCTAAACTTGTCTGTACTTTGGAACCCCTTGGGGAGCATCACACACTACCCGTGCCCCAGAGATTTAATTGGTCAGGGGGGTAGCCTGGACTTTGGAATTTTCAAAAGATCTCCAGATGATTCTAACATTCAAACAAGTTAGGAATCATTGACCTATGCCATTTAACGCAGAATATTGTATATATTATAAAGCGTGTTATATATACTATATATTATAATATATATATTTTATATATTATATAGTGTGCATATATATGATATACATGCATACAATATATACGACAGGATATTATGCATATGTGTATGTGTGTGTGTGTGTGTATTCTATTGTTTCTGTGTCTCTAGAGAACCTTGACTAATACAACCACCAATGACAATGTTGCTAAATCCAGAGATCATTTTCAGACCTCTCCGAACTTGGCCTTTCAGTGGCATTTCACCCTGTTGATGGCTCTCCAACTACTCTTTTTCCTGTGACTCTTGATTTTCCTCCTTATCTAGTTGCTTAATTTTATCAAGTTGTAAAAATACATTGATGACTGCGTCCTACCTCCAGCAATTCTGATTTAATTGGTCTGAGATGCAGCCTGGGACCTGAGGTTTATAAAAGCTGCCCAGATGATTAAATGTTTAGAGCCAAAGTTCAGAATCAGTGGTCTACAACTCCATGAGGCCCGGCTCTGGACTAGTTTCATCTACCTCCCCTTATGGACGGGAAGTCTTCAATACTCCTTCTTTTGATGTGGCATCTTTCCCAGGACTCCAGAAACATCTCTATTGGCAGTTTCAATGGCTAAAGCTTAACTCCAATCCAAAGGTCATTTTTATATCTCAAATATAATATGAAACCCCATTTCCTCTTTGTTGGAGAGGGAGCAATATTGTGAAGAGACCTAGTTGCCCTCTAATTGTGCTTATTAGGCTCAGAACAGAAGATGTGAACTCCCCTGTCCTCCCCTGGCTACAAGATGGTACCATTTCCACCCCAGGTGGAGCTGCCACATCAGCCATCTATCCTGAAGGCCTACTTTCAATTTTCCTAATGCAGAAGGAGGTCAGAGCTCAAAATCTTTACTCTTAACTAAACAGGGTCAAAAAGGCAATAGATATTATTTTTATATCATTCTCTTTGAAAAGAGGATGATAGAATGAGTTATAATGTAGCTCTTTAATACATGGATTTACGTGTCCTGAAAGTCAAATTACATATTCTGAGCTGATGAAGGGCAGTAAAGGCCGCTGCTACCCCAGTTAACTTCAGTCCTCCAAGCACGGCTGTATTATGTATTTTTGCTTTATTTATGTGGTACGATTCGTTTTATTCTCATCCTTAGGATTCTACCCGTTCTTGTTTTAATCTTTCAATTTGCAAAACGCATTAAAATAAAAAACTCAGTGCTCAAACGAATTTTTTATCTGAGCTCACACACCAGCCAGATGCATTCTGTCACGTTGTGCTAGTATATGCTGTTTGATGTTGTGCATCATAGTCTTTTTTAAATTATTCACATATTGAATTTAAATTTATGCAATAATGTGAAGTAGAGAAAACGCTCTCTTAGTTTGCTTTTTTGCCTCTATTTATCCATATCACTTTTTGATTCAAATGGCAAATCTCCAATTTTGAAGTTTTATGCTAGCGCCTGAAATCCAAGGAGGGTGAGTGTTGTTATTTTCATTGTTTGGGAAACAAAAATGTACCTCTGATAATTTTTGTCTTTGATTACTGCTTCTTCAAAGGATTTAAACCAGAATGAAAGCCTTTGAAATCTTCAGAGATAAGGAGACATGAGAGTTATTCTGTAAGCACTGGATAAACAGATGTCTTAGCTTTTCAAACCAAACCTGAAAAATATAATCACAAGCTTCATCTGAAACAGAACAATTTTTGCAGGTGTATAGTGTTTTATATTTTACTAATGTGAAATGGAAGAAATAATGTCATTTTATTCCTTTTTCTTGTCTAAGAATTTAGTTCCAATTAACATTTCAGAAAACTTTTTTTTTTTTTCATCTCAGGAAGAAAGATACATTCCATAGGAGGGGGGAAAAATCTCTTTTCCTTGTCATTTTGGGTACAAACAAGCACAATTAGAAACAGATCTATAAATTGCTTGGGAAGTTGAGATGCTAATTGAGAAATTCCAAATTAATAAAAGCCAAATTTCATTCATTTACTCAATGGACCAAATCCTGTAATCAAATTTCTTCTGAGATATCCATCGACTTCAGTGAGAGTTTCTCACATGGAATAATTGTAGAATTAAGCTCAATGCTGCTAATAGAAAAACAACAACAACAACAACACTAATAGACTTTGCATTGTGGCAACTGATGGCCTCTACTGGTAACCTATTCTCTGGATGTCGATGGGGTAGTGGCTTCCTGATTCACAGCAGTACAGAAATGGACTTAATGACGCAAAGAAACAAATAATCTCTATCCATTATGCGCTCAGCCTTTCCAAGATAAAAGTACTTCTTACTCATTTACTTATGAGGATAAAAGGAAAAGAGAATCATACTGTCCTTTGACTAGAATGTTTCCTTGTGTCACATAAATACAGGCAATTTTGGAGTTTAAATCTTAAATGAATACTCAGCTAATAACACAACTTGGAATTGAAGCATCTTATTAAATATCGACTTTACTATATTCAAACTACTTTTTGATAACACTGCCAACAGCTATACTGTTGGATAAATTCTAATACTTTTGGTGACTGGGAGGGACAAATGGAGCCAATCTGCCTCCAAGGGGCAGGATTCAGTTTTGTTCAAACTGTGTCCTCAGGGTCTTAGTGTTTGTTTAATTGGAAACTTAAAATAAACCCGAAGATATTCATTTTGAAGTTTAAAGATGGTAAATGAGGTAAACTACGTTGACAAAAATGTGCTTTGGAGAACCAGATTGGCCCTCAAAAACAGCCTGTGGATTGCTAGAACTGAAATGGACATTAGAGATTATTTAGTGCAGTCCCTTTTTTAACCAGTAAAGAAACTGATGCTTAACAAAGAGATAAGTGACTTATAAAAGGTCTCACACCCCTTAGGGGTGAAGTCTGCCTGTCTTACACCTGAGCCCAAGTCAGAGGCTCAACAGTTTGAGCCAGCCAGGCACCCCTGTTTGCTTGATATTTTGCTTCACCAGTAACTTTGAGAGTTTCTCCATTTTCACTTCCCTTCACACTTGCGTAAGTTCCAAGGGGTTTATATAGAATCAAAACTTAAGAGGCTCTTGGTCGCTCTGTTGGTTGAGTATCTGACTCTTAATTTCAGTTCAGGTCATGATCTCACAGTTTGTTAGTTTGAGCCCCATGTCTAGCTCTGTGCTGACAGTGAAGATCCTCCTTGGAATTCTCTCTCTCCCTCTCTCTCTGCCTCTCTCTCTCTCTCTCTCAAAATAATAATAATAAAAAAGAATCAAAACTTAAAATTCTAGGGATCTAAGGTATAGCATTGTGACTCCAGTTACCTATACTATATCGTATACTTTGAATTTTCTGAGAGGCCTTAATGTTCTTACTCCCACAACAGAATGGTATTCAGGTGAAGGATGTGTTCACTAACCTTACTGTGGCATTCACTTCACTATATATATATATATATATATATATATATATATATATATATATATATTAAACCATTACATTATACACCTTAAACTTATACAATGGTGTATGTCAATTATATGTCAATAACAAAAGTATTTTTAAAAGCTTAATATAATCATCACCCTTCTATACTTAAATCTGCTGAACTCTGTGTATTAGTTTTCTACTCCTGTGTAACAAATTATCACAGACTTGAACACTTTAACCAAAACACATTTCTTCTTACAGTTCTGTAGATCTCTCTTGCCCTACTCAACTGTGTTGCCTCACCTGGGTTCTCTTTTTAGGATCTTTCCAGGTCAAAATCAAGCTATCAACTAGACTAGGTTCTTATCTGGAGGATCTGAAGAAGAATCCACTCCCCGGCTCACTCAGGTTATTGGCAGATTTCAGTGCCTTGTTGCCTGAGGCAACAAGACCAAGGTCCTCATTTTCTTGCTGGTCATGGCCCAGGAGTCACTCTCATCTCCTAGAGTCACTTCCCAGTCGTTACTGTGGCCACATTCATCTTCAAGCCAGTGTGTTCATTGTGCTTCGAATCCGTCTGCACCAGCTAGAGAAAGCTCTCTGCCTCGTGTGATTAGATTAGGTTGGCTCATTTATTATTGGGAAAAGGTACAAAAACCTAACTGCTTGAAGGTGGCTGCTCAGAACAAGAATTCCTAGGAGCACATTTCCCTAGTGTTCAAGTACTCAGAGTGAAACCCGTAAGTTCCTTGAAGACTCTTCTTTTGCCATTTTTAGGGAATTTGTGTTCTCCCTGGTTCCTCCCAGTTGCTGGAGAAATGTTGGTTATGAACGTACATGCTCTCTAGGTGTAACTAACAGTAACAACTTCAGGACATTCCTGATCACATCCAAAGAGACTGGGTGAGTCAGGGCTGAAATTCTCAAGCCTGCTTGTGGTCTTAGTCTTGGTGTCTAATGATTTTTACTTAATGTTGAAAGCTATACATAATACATTTTTGATATCCTACATTGTGCTACCTTCCACTGGAGTGTTTTCACTCTTGTCTCATCAAACAGATAAATTATTGACTGATCACCCTGAATTTCTGTTAACTTGGTTTTAAACTTTGTTAGTGTAAATCTGGGGAAAGTTAACATTTTTTTTCTCAAACCTCTCCTGTTTGGTAGGACTCAATTTCTAAACTTCCTGCCTGTGGAATTTGTTACAGTGTGGATTTAGGCTTTGCTAATGTGTGTGTGTGTGTGTGGGGGGGGGTGGTGCCTGGGTGGCTCAGCCAGTGAAGCGTCCATCTTTGGCTCAGGTCATGATCTTACAGTCGTGAGATCGAGTCCCGCTGCTGTCAGCACAGAGCCTGCTTCAGATCCTCTGTCCCCCTCTCTCTGTGCCTCTCCCCCACACTGGCACGCTCTCTCTCTTAAATACTTATAGATAAACATTTAAAAATAAAAAATAAAGCTTTGCTAATGTGGGTTTTGTGTAGTCCTTCCTCTAGCATGTGGTCCTTACTTCTAAAACAGTCTTTCTGGTATCTCAGTTGGATGCCAGATTTGCCACCCAGGTGTTAACATTTTATCTCCACTGTGGCAAGACTAGAGCTTTAGTTCCATTGGTGCCTAAGCCCTGCTCAGCCTCTGCTATCTTCACCCCAGTCTCAACTTCGGAGGAGCTACTATCCAGTAACCTTCAGGAAATTTCCCCTTGCTCATATACAATCCAGTCCTCAGGCATCAATGCACAGGAGACTCCTATCTGGACTTCTGTGGCTCTCTGCAGTTATAGCTTCACAAGTACTCTTCCTTGAAGATTCTAGCTGTTTCATCCGCCCCATACTCTAATGTCCACCCCCTGAGCTCAGTAGGACTACTATCTCTACCCTTCCTGCAGTTTTCTTCCTGTAATTGGATAGTTGTCCTTCAGCTAAGAACTGGATGATTATGGGAATTTTCTTGTTTTTCTTCTGTCAGGAATCAACATTCTCTGATGTTGTGATCCAAACCTGAAAACTCTTATTTCATATATTTTTCCATTTCTCTATTTGCTTACAAATAGAGGGCTAGTCCAGGGGCACCCGGGGTGGCTCAGTCGGTTAAGTGGCGAGTTCAGCTCAGGTCATAATCTCAAGGTTCGTGAGTTCAAGCCCCGCGTCGGGCTCTGTGCTGACAGCTCAGAGCCTAGAGCCTGCTTTGGATTCTGTGCCTCCCTCTCTCTCTGACCCTCCCCTGCTCACAGTCTGTCTCTCCCTCTCTCTCCCAAAAATAAATAAACATTTAAAAAATTGAAAAAAAAATAGAGGGCTAGTCCAGGACCAGTTACACAGTTATGGTTGGAAGCAGAACTCACACTGATCATTTTTGTATGAATAATTTAATCCTTAAGGACACCATCATTCTTAGGCATAAAATGAGAGACCTTGCCTCTGAATGGCCTTCTTGTTTTAAATATCTTGTCAAAATGCAGTAGATGCTTCAGGTTTATTCAGATATTAAGATGTTAACTTGATATCTTAGTCAATCTCTCCAAATGTTGTGATTTTTAAATTATTGGGTTCTTTGTTTATTAAGTTGATTTATTTATTTTGAGAGATGGAGGGCAGAGAGAGGGAAAGAGAGAATCACAAGCAGGTTCCATACTGTTAGTGCAGAGCCTAATGTGGAGCTCGATCCCATGAACCATGAGATCATGAGATTATGACCTGAGCCAAAATCAAGAGTTGGATGCTTAACTGATTGAGCCATCCAGGTGCCCTTAAGTTTTTGTTGGTTTTTTTTTTAAGGCCTTATTTGGAAGCTACTGAGTTATGGAGAAATATTTGCTTTAATATTAAAGAATATTGTGCTGTCATACACTAATTCAGCAAATATTTATTGACTGCAACTATGTTTCAAGCACTATGATGGTTGGTACGATGCCTAGTTTTTACTAATAGTTTTTAATATTCTCTTCTTTAATATCATTTTGTATATTACAAATAAATCTGCCTCTTACATTCCACAGTGTTCACTTTTATACATTTTTCGGTAATTCATTACTTACAACTTCATTTATTGTCCACTAAAGATGTAGCAGACACAATTGCCTGCTGTGACTATAATGAATGACTGAGACCTAATACCTACCTCTAAGGAGTTGAGTCTATTAAAAAAGACTTAGGCATATGAATAGTGAAAGTTTACTAATAAAACTGTGTCCAAAATATTTTAGGGAGGCAGATGAGAGTGATTAACTGTACGTTCCTGGAAAGGGTCAACTTTAAGCTGGTAGGCTAGTTGAGAAAAGACAATCAAGCTAAGTACTTACTGGTTAAGAGGCCACTGGCAACTGACCTTCAGCTTCAGTTTGTACTCATTTCAGCTTATTTTCTCATCTTGTAGGATGATAATACTGGCTTGTCTGCTTCATTGTGAAGATTAGAACTTTGAAGTTTAGAAGTTTAAAAATGTTTGTTTATATATGCATAAAAATGATACTTACCATCATTTCGTTATACACCATGACGATTTTACTGTTGGCATATGTATATTTCACTATAGGAAGGGAATTTTCCTCTGTTTATTCTTGTTTGAGGATGTTTCAGTATTAATTGTACCTAAATTATCAAATCTTAGAAAATGAAAAAAATCAGCAAAAATAACACTACGTTTTGTACTTTTCTTTGTTAATTCAGGACTTAGCTCACATTTTGCAGTTTCAGGATACCATTGTGTATTTCTATTCTCCTTCATCATTGTTATAGGTAAAGGAGTTCATGCTAAAATTTCCTAAAACCCAGAGGGAGCTTTGACATTTGTCTTATGGGTTATGTAATAACATGCATCTTTTGTACTTTTTTCAGAAAAACTCAGCCCGTTGATATGAATTTGTCACATTATTTCTAATGAATCAAATTCCTTCCCCAAATTTCCTGTATGAATTTCTATAATCACTTTTCTCTCTTTCTTTTCCATGTTTCCGCAATATTTTTCTTCAAAATATCTCTTCAATCAAGGATTATTTTAGAGGAGGTGAATTGTTTATTGTTCTTATTATGTAGTCAATCTTACTAAGGAACAAATATTTATAATAAAAATTACCCATTTTAAGCGTGCAGCTTGGAGTTTTGGCAAGAGATCCTAGCTCAGTAATTTCTAGAGCTCTCACAATGCTGGCAATTGTTTGAATTCCAACCAGCACAGTACAGAGTCCTTATGAAACACCAAGGCACAGTAGAAACCCAGAAGGATTATATCTCAGCAGAACTAAAATAGCCCAGAATCAAATTTTCCTACACTAATAAAGCTTAAAAATCATCTTAAAGGGGTGCCTGAGTGGCTTAGTCAGTTAAGTGTCCTACTTCGGCTCAGGTCATGATCTCACGGTTCTCATGGGTTCAAGCCTGCATCTGGCTCCACGCTGAAGGCACAGAGTCTGATTGGGGTTCTTTCTTTCCCTCTCTCCCTGCCCCTTACCTGCACTCATGCACACACTCTCTCTGTATCAAAATAAATAAACGTAAAAAAAAATCATGTTCAAAAGGTTCAGGCTCACCTTAACATAACTGGTAGAATGAAGTCTAACACTTTTTGAAGGAACACAACAAAATCTAGTACTCAACAACATAAAATTCACAATGTCTAGGATCCAATCAAAAATAGTTTGGGGGGGGCAGAAAAACAAGACCATAATCAGGAGAAAACTCATTAAAAAAAAATACAAATGACAGAGTAATAGAATAATCATGCAAGGACACTAAAAGAGCCATCAGAAATATGCTAAAGGTTTAAAGAAAAACATGATAATAATGAGAGGAACAGAAGATGTAAAACAGAACTAAATAGAATTTCTAGAGGTAAAAAATAATATCTAAAATGAAATAAAATAAATGCATGGGATTGGTAACAGATTAGAAGAAAAATCAGTGAACTGAAATCATAATATAAATTATGCAAAATGAAGTACATGGAGGCTAAAAAAAGATTGAAAAAAGAATTACTAGCTTATCAGCAACCTGTAGTATAATATCATCAGTAGTAACATGTACATAAAAGGAGCCCAGAAGGAGGGAGTAGATATATTTTCAAAACTAATGTCTAGGGTTTTTTTTTCCAAGTGTTTATTCCCAAGCAGGATAAATGCAAAGAAAACCATACCAGTTCACATCATAATCAAATTCCTGAAACTAGGTAAATAAAATACCTAAAACAACCAGAGGTCGTAGGGAGGTAGAAATCATAGGAAAAAACACACATCATATATAGAATAACATACACAAGAACCTCCTCGGAATTCTCATTTGAAACTTACGTGACCTAGAAAACATGAAACAACCCTTTTAAAGTGCTGAAAAGGGGACAGGGAGTGGAAATCTCTTTAAAACAGACTGCTATAGGGGTGCCTGGGTGGCTCAGTCCATTAAGCATCCCACTTCAGCTCAGGTAATGATCTCATGGTTCATGGGTTCAAGCCCTGCGTCGAGTTCTAGGCTGACAGCTCAGAGCCTGGAGCTTGTTTCAGATTCTGTGTCTCCCTCTCTCTCTGCTCCTCCTCTGCTTGTGCTTGGTCTCTCTCCCTCTCAAAAATGAACAAATGTTAAAAAAAAATTTTTTTAATGACATGGACTGCTATATCCAGAAAAAAAAAATCCTTCCAAAATGATGGTGAATAACTTGTCTAATCTTGAAAAAATCATCAGACAAACCTAGATAGAAGTCCATTCTAAAGGATACCTAGTCAGTACTTTTAAGGGCTGTCGGGGTCATGAGAAACAAGAGAAGATGGAAAAACTGTCACAGACCAGAGGACGCTGAAAGGACATGACAACTAGCTCTAGAAATTACTGAACTAACATCTCTTTCTCTGTGTCTCTTCCTGTGTCTGTTTCTTTCTCTTCTCTGTTCCTTTGCATTGCAAATTCCAGTAGCCTGGGCTTCCTCAAATTTAACCTCCTTTCCTCAACTTAGTTTAGAAACCATTATCCTGGAGCATAGTCAAGAAATTGGCCTGTTGGAAAGCCAAGTCAAGTACAGAAATACTTCCTCTACTTTCTGTTTCTCAGATAGCTTAGTCTTGCACTGTTATCTAATGTAAAAACATGTTTCTTTTACATATCTAGTATTTTCTTTGTTTTTGTTTTTGTTTTTTTAATTTTTTTCATGATAAGAAGAGGAGTCTAGTTCCATTTAATCCCAAGGCTTGGAGCATATATTCATCCCTCTTATTTATATTCTCACCATTATCAAAAGCCTAAATTCTAATTACTTAAAATCTGTATTCCTTCAGTGGCCTTTGAAATGATCACCTTGACAATCTAGCCTCCACACCCCTCCCCAGAGCATCCTTCAGACTGTTGTCAGATTAATCTCCCATCAGTACCCCTTTCTTCACACCATTCCACTTTAAAAAAATGTTATTGATTCCCTCTTACCCATCACATTTAATAAAATATGAAAGGTTTTGTGCCTGGATTTTAACGTACGTGCTAATTGTTTCCTCCCAAGCATGTTTCCTTCTACTTCCTGTGTGCATTAACTACTCTAGGACAATTGATCAATTTACTGTCCTGAGAGATACCATATACACTCTGGCTTCATTCGGAATTTCTTAATTTTTCTTTTAATTTACCTAATTCCACTTAGTTTTTAAGGCTCAACTTTCTTTTATCCAGGACCCTGTTATACTGTTAGAAAATGTTTTTCCTCCCATGTCACAAGAGAGAATGCATGGGTCCTTGTGCCTTGTGCACAGCAGTGTTATTAGATTCTCTCATGCTAAAGTATGTATGACCCAAGAGGATAAAAGTCCACAGGTCCATGAGATTCTGCCTCCCACTCAGAAGACTTGGACAATTTTGTCAACAATGATGATTCTTTCTTTATTAGAAATTTTCATTCAAGTTGATAAGAAAGTGAAATTTACTCCACAACATTCTTATACGAAAAGGCACTATCAAACATAGTACTTCTTATGGATTTAGCTGTATTTAGACATCATGCTCTATTATCGAAAAAGTTAATACTCTAAAATAATATATAGGTTTAAAAATACATGGAGCAGGGGCACCTCGGTAGCTCAGCCCATTAAGAGCCAACTCTTGATTTCATCGCAGGTCACGATCATACAGTTTGTGAGATCAAGGCCCACATAGGGCTCCAGGCTGCACAATGACAGCATGGAGCCTGTTTGGGATTCTCTCTCTCCCTCTCTCTGTCCCTCTCCTGCTGGCTCTTGTGTACATGTTCTGTCTCTCTCAAAGTAAATAATCTTTAAAAAATTACATAAAACAGAGAACAATGAAAGATGGTTTGTAAATGAACATATATATGAAGAATATACATATATTCTTCAAAAAATGGACTATTTTGGATATTACCTAAAAGTTTGTGTGTATGCAAATATTTGAACCTTACGCATCAATAAAACCTGATTCCAATTTTCGCAAGATATGCTCATGTTGCTTTCAAATGCCTTCGGTAGCAAGTCATGACAGAAATACCGCAGGGGCAGTTCTTTTTGTTCCAGTGCCTGCAGTATTTGGAACAGAGGAGATATGAGAAAAATAAAGAGAGGAGTGTGCATGTGCAGGCAACCAAACATGATGTTTACTCTTTCAAAGGTTTCTAGGGTAGACATGGAAGAGTCAGGAGGCTCCTTCTTCTCTTCAGTCACTGTGAAGAGACCAAAGTAAGTGTGGCTTTGTTATTTGGTCCCTAAGACTCTCTGACTGGTATTCACTATTCTCACAGTTGCTGGATCTTCCCAAAACTAGTGTTTTATTCCTGTAGATAATTCTGGTTTCAAAGATTGCCATAAAATCTAAAATTGTATCCCAAATAGTTTTTCCCCCCTCTGGTGGCGATGACACTAAAATTTTATAGTACATATATAATATATACATATACATACATATACACATACATATATGTATATGTATGTAAATGTATATGTATATATGATAATTTAGTAAATTAAATGTAGATAAATAAATTGAAAGGATGTGTATATATATATATATATATAAACACTGTGTGCTAATTTATATGTATCTTGCATGTATACATGTGTGCATGCCTGTGTGTGTGTGTGTGTGTGTGTGTGTGTGTGTGTACACGTTAGGAATCAATCGCTAGCTTTCATGTAGAAAGGAATGTTGCCAAATAGATATGCATATAAATTCCTATTTATTGAAAATGTAACTATTATAGCAACATTAAAAAATCAGTGTTTGTCCAATTATTTTCTGCAGACACTATCATGCACTACAGCATAGTTTCTCATTAGATTAAATCAAACTGTTCTTAAATGCCATTTTACCAGCTGTTACTGGATAAAGGGCGAACAGAACAGTTTGTAGTGGCAAATATGTGGCTCTCTGGCCAGTGTCCTTGCCAACATTGCTACCAGCTGTGTATATTGTTTATAAAAAACAAATGCCCTTAGTGGTTTTTCTTAAATTTTATTGAAGTGTGGGGTTTTTTTTCCCCAGGTTATTTTACATGTTTCTTAGAAAAATGTTGCCAAAGCCTGTAAAATAAGTCAAGTTCAAATAATAATTGGAAGCATTTTAGGCTTTAATTTAGAGTAAAATGCAAAAATTCGATCAGTGAAAGCTAGATGCATCAAGATAGAGTCAACTAGATTCCTCAATTCCCCCGGACAGATTTTTATATAGCAGCTTTTAAAATATATTCTACATTTTTAATTGTCTAAACTGGGATCGAATCAAATAGTTAATAGCCAAAACTTCTTAAACATTTTCCCAATCTGATATGGAAAGGACATAGTGCCCAACTTTTTACCTTTTTTTAAAGTTTTAAATAATTTTTCCTAACTTGAGTCAAACTTTTTTTCCTTACAGATAAGAAATGAAAAGACCCATATGCTGGAGTCTGGCCAAGATTACACAACTTATTAGTAGGTAGGACCATCAGGTCACATAAATTCCAAAGATACCATTTGTATTATGCAAATGGAGTTTTGTTACTGGACATATAGAGTGCAACATCTGACTTCAATTCCCATTCACTTTGCTATATCCTGTTGAACAACAACATTTTTGCGAGTTACAAAGCACAAGGGAAATACTAAATGTTAAACATTCTGAACTATAGCAAAAATGAAATTTTATTATTGATTTGTATAAAGACATCACAAGGCACATTTAGATTTCAAGCAACCAATAAGCCATCCTAAGTATGCAAGTATATATTAGGTGATATAAAGGAGTAATTATTTCCTCACTTTTTCATCAGCCTTCTCTTATTTTTTCTTACCATCTGCCTCTAACATTTTAGTTTTTCTATGAACAAGCACATGCACACATACACACACATGTACACATGCATACATACACATATACATTAAGTGCTTGCCTGGCTAAACAGCAAGTTAGTTTACATTGCCCTTCTTCGCAGGACTAATTCGCAGCTTACTATTTAGATATCTTTTCAACATATTGAAATCACTGTACCTTCCATGCTTCATTGTGAATTTCACTACACACGTGAACCCTGAATGAAACCATTCTGATTATTAGGTTGAGGATTTTTGAAGAAAACAGAAACCGGGAAAACACACAATGTTTCTGCCAAAGTTACTATGTACCAAAATTCAGTTGGAACTGAGCAACAGCCGCCCTGCCCATAGATGCCCACCTTTACTGGAATCACCACTACTCCTTATTGTCTTGTGCCAGTCCACTTCACGCACTTGCATACCTGATGGACCATGGGTAATGACATTTGAAACCCCTGGGAAATATTGAGAGTGACTGGAAACATTTCTTCAGGAGCCAAGTAGGAACATAAAATAGCACATTCTATGTGGCTATGGAGAAGGTCATATTTGAACAGATATTTGAACAATGTATTCTTTTTAGCTTGTTCCAACCATTTTATTTTCATGCCTAAAAATCTTCAGTGGCTCTCAAAAAGCTCTTTAGGGTTCCGCTTAACTTTTCAGTGTGATCTCTTGCCACTGACATTCACTGTCCTTCCACAGCTCTTGCACAAAAGCTAGACTGAATGACTTCTCTGTATCCCGGCTTTGACTGTAGGATGCAGGAGGGCAGTGTCTGTGTCTTTCTCACCATTAAATCTCCAGTGCTTAGCAAGGCCCTGGAAAACTAAGGCATCAGATAACTTAGTAAAAGGAAATATGGGTGAATTAATTGAAACGATGTTGAGTATGTATGGTTTGCCAGGGGGAGAGTGGGTGGATGGTTAATGTTCCCACGACTCTTCAATGAGGAGCAAAGAGCCAGAAAAAAACGTTATTCTTCCTGTGGTCACTTGGACTCCTGTCCTACTTTGGCCTAGTTGCCATCTATACTTTGTGTCAGTCTATCTATTGGTTTCAGTAAGAGCCAGGCCTTGATGAAGTTTTTTATCTTATTTGTTTATTGAAGCTAGTAGTCTCCAAAAGCTACGGTTTCCAATTTTTCATCCTTTCTTGACTCTGGAGATCCACCTGCAGGAATGCACTCAGTGACAATGACAGTCATCACCTCTATGTGGGCTTCAGCCTCCAGCCTCTGCTCCTGTTGGTTTCCTTGAACCTGCTTCCACAACTGGACCCAAACCTTTTGCTCCTTCCTTTGTTCTCTCCTCTCTGCCAGGTCCTTGGACAGACAATTTGCTTCCTTACAACTATCAACTTGTCCTTATCATTCTTTGGTCCCTGGATACTGCCTTTCACCATATCCCTTCAACCCACGCCTCACACACCTCTGTGTGCTGTTGTTGCCTTGGAGAGAAACACAAGAACATTCCCACACAAAACTTCCTGTCCTCATTGGCCTGTGAGTTTTTTTGCTCTCCTTAACCTTCCTCCACATCTTTTTCCAATTAATATCTGTTTCTCTTTACCAGTTTTTCCAATGATTTGTGGGTAGATTTGTAAATTCACCATTTGGAAGTGTAAATTTGAGCTTTTCATTTTAATGCTAATTTAAGAATTAACAAAAGTATGTTTTGGATTATTTAGATGAGCACCTTACAACTAGATTACTGCCAAACTGTTTCAGTGTCCATGTTTCAGTTTGGGTTTGCTGTAGACAAATAGAACTGTTTTAGTGATCCCAGGTTAATAGAAAAATAACAACGGCAGAATAAATATTTAAATGATACTGACAAGTCAGGGGAAGTCTAAATAACATCACAGACAGAATGCCATGTAAATAAATCTTTTGCAATAATTTATATAAAGACAAATGTTGGGAAAGCTGAGTCATCGTAATAAAATACATAGTAGTATAGGCACGATGAACTAAAAATATTTTTTGTGGTAGCAACTGGCATCATGTGAGCCAACATTTTGTTTCTGGAAAACAAACAACAACATTTGTCACATAAAATCGTTAATTTCAACTGTTCATTTTGGTAGGATTTGTATTTGATTTCTAAATTTTATTTAATTTTTTATAAAAGTTTTATATGTATACAATTTATGGATAGGTTTATGTTTGAATTTATTTAAGTAAAATACTAATAAACATAACAACATTGGGGATCTATGATTTAAAAAGGGGGTTTGGGGCCACATTGAATGCCTCACATGAACTTCAACCACTGTTGTTCCTTCTTAAAGCCTCTTCTTGCAATGCTT
The DNA here is from genome assembly GCF_024362965.1 of Panthera pardus. NCBI lineage: Eukaryota > Metazoa > Chordata > Mammalia > Carnivora > Felidae > Panthera > Panthera pardus. The sequence continues at coordinate 44,687,948 of NW_026526654.1, forward strand.
ATCTCCTATTATGGAATGCAATTAAGTTTAATTTATTTGTGACCAGAATAAAAGAAAGATATTAAATCATTGATGTTTTCAATTTGTCGCCTCCCCTTGCCTGACAAAGGAAACTCAGTCCCCCACTCTGTCTCCTATTCCAAACTCTCCACTTGGACTTCCAAGAAATAGGGAGGATCTACCAGGTAATATGAAAACTGAAACGCTGAAAGGAATAAGATAACTTTAATGAGTTTTTAAATTAAAAATTTTTTTAATGTTTTTTTTTTTTATTTTTGAGACAGAGAGAGACAGAGCATGAGCAGGGGAGGGGCAGAGAGAGAGGGAGACACAGAATCTGAAGCAGACTCCAGGTTCCAAGCTGACAGCACAGAGCCCAACGTGGGGCTGGAACTCACAGACTGTGAGATCATCACCTGAGCTGAAGTTGGATGCTTAACTGACTGAGCCACCCAGGCGCCCCAATGAGTTTTTTAATTTTAAAATGAAAATAATCTGTGCTAACAGCTCAGAGCCTGGAGCCTGCTTCAAATTCTGCCCCACCCCTGCTTTAACTCTGTCTCTCTCTGTCTCTCAAAAATGAATAAATGTTAAAAAATAAATAAAATGAAAATAATCCTGAAAGCAAAGCCAGAAAAAAACACTACAAGAACAGAAAACTACAAGTCAATATCCTTTATGAATACTAATGCAAAAATCCTTAAAATACTAGCAATGCAAACTCAACAGTATACTAAAAGAAAGATTATACACCACGAGCAAGTGGGATTTATTCATGGAATGCAAGGATAGTTCAGCGTGCAAAAATCAATCAATGCAACACAATACATTAACAGTATAAAAGAAAAAAATTATGATCATCTCAATGGATGAAGAAAAAGCATTTGCCAAAATTCAATACTTTCTCATGATAAAAACACTCAGCAAACTGGGAATAGAAGTTAAGAAACTATCTTAACATAACAAAGGCATATATGAAAAACGCACAGCCAACATTATATTCAATGATGGAAGACCTTAAGACTAAGTCAGAAACAAGGCGAGGATGTCTGCTTTTGCTACTTCTATGACTTCTACTCAACATAGTACTGGAAGTCCTTGCCAGAGTACTTGGCAAGAAAAAGAAATAAAAGGAATCCAAATTGAGAAGAAAGCAGTAAAATTATCTCTGTTCACAGATGAACATCTTAATGATGCCAATCCTGCTCGAAGCAATCTAAAGAGTTAATGCAATTCTTACCAAGATTGCAGTGATTTTTTCAGGAATAGAAAATTCTATCTTAAAACTTACATGGAATCTCAAAGGACCCTTCAGAGCTAAAACAATCTTGAAAAAGAACAAAGTTGGACATCTCATACATCCTGATGTCAAAACTTACTACCAAGCTATAGTATTAAAAACAGGGTGATACTGGCATAAAGACAAACAGACTGATGGAATAGGAAAGTGAGCCCAGAAATAAACCATTGCATATATGGTCAAGAGATTTTCAATGAAACAACTATAATAATTCAATGGAAAAAGGATCATCTTTTCAACAAATGGTATTGGGAAAATGGAATATCCAGATGCAAAATAATGAAGTTGGAGTCTTCATGCCTAGTAGGATAGCTATTATTTAAAACAAAACAAAACCAAATCTGAAAACCAGAAAATAACAAATGCTAGTGAGGATGTGGATAAACTGAAACCCTTGTGCACTGTGGGTGAAAATGTAAAATGGTAGAGATGCTATGAAAAAAAGTGGGGCAATTTCTCAAAAATAATCAGAATTACCATAATATACAGCAATTGAACTTCTGGGCATATACCCAAAAGAATTGAAAGCAGGGTTTCAAACACATATTTGTATATCTACATTCATAATGGTATGAATAGATGAATGGAAAAATGAAATGTAGCATATATATAATACATACATAATACAATATTATGCAGCCTTAAGAAGGAAAGAAATTCTGACACATGCTACAACATGATGAAGTTTGGAGACATTATGCTGAGTGAAATAAGCCAATCACAAAAAGACAAATATCATTCCACTTATATGAAGTACCTAGAAGACTCAAATTCATTAGAGACACAAAGGGGAATGTGGTTACAAGGATCTGAAGGGAGGGAGGATTAGGGAGTTACTGTTAATGAGTACAGATTAAGTTTGGGAAGATGAAAATGTTCTGGAGATAGATGTTGGTGATAGTTGCACAATAATGTGAATGTACTTAGTGCCATAGAAATGTACATTTAAGAATGGTCAAAATGGTAAATTTTATGTTATGTATATTTTCTACAACAATAAACAAAAGTAGACTAACTGTTTATAAGGAAGAAGAGATAAATGAAAGAAGAAATAAAAGACAAGAGATTTAAGGAGATGAGCTGTCTGGACTTAGGTGTCAGTTTCAGATGGGTATTGAAAATGGAGTAGAGAGAAATTTGGAGGTGGGGAGCATTCACTGCCCATGTGGAAACTGTTGGGAATAGAAAAGAACTGAGCAGAGATAATCTTGAAAGCCTTTTATAAAAACTAAATATTACAAACTCATTTTCTTCTGTTAACAATCTTAGTGATATGTCAGTGACGAACTACATTGCTTGTATTTTGGTTGAGGGAATCTTTTTTTAAAATATCTATTTATTTTTGAAAGAAAGAGAGAGGGAGACGGACTGTGAGTGGGTGAGGAGCAGACAGAGGGAGACACAGAATCCGAAGCAGGCTCCAGGCTCTGAGCTGTCAGCACAGAGCCGGGTTTGAACTCACAAACCAGGAGATCATGACCTGAGCTGAAGTCAGATGCTTGACCGACTGAGCCACCCAGGAGCCCCTGAATCTTTTTTTAATGAGAACCTATACAAAGCATCATACAAAACCCAAGGTATGTTGTGGTTATACATTTTTTTGTTCAACATTTATTTAGAACCTACTGTATCTTGGGACTTCTGGGTGGCTCAGTTGGTTAAGCATCCAACTCTCGATTTTGGCTCAGGTCATAATCTCACGGTTGGTGACTTTGATCCCCCCATCGGGCTCTGCAGTGTGAGTGCAGAGCGTGCTTGGGATTCTCTTGCTCCCTCTCTCTCCGCCCCTTCCCCACTCACACACTCTTTCTCTTTCTCTCTCTCAAAATAAATTAATAAACTTAAAAAAAAGAATTTATATATATCTCCTCTGAAGATAGTTTCAGATATTAGAGACCAAGATTTGGGACATATATTAAGTAATCAGTGTTTATTCCTGTTTTCTGAAATAAATGTAGACTTCTATATATCCTCCTTTGAGTTGGCCTCATCCTAATTATCCCCAAATATATTTATAGATTTATTTGAAGCATTATATCTTTCCATATTTGATTTGCTCAGTTAGGAAAACAATTGGAACATTAAAAAACAAAGAATGACCTCTTGTAGCAGAGAGAAGCTTTCCTATTCTAAATAGTCTATTTTTAGAATAGCAAATGAACAGAGAGAATGAAAAGGGGCAGAATAAACATTTCATTTGACAATCTGTCACACACAAAATCGAGCAGCAAAGCTGTGTGAGATGAACAGACTGCTGCTGTAGACCAGGTCCCTACATATGGAAGAAACAATCATTTCTCCTCGAATGCTCTCGCTTTTATTTCTCTTCCACAATTCTCTGAAAATCTACAGACACAGAGCACACAAGCATGAATGGAGGGGAAAATGAAGACATGGCAATTCAAGAGCAAATGTGTAAATTTAATTTACCCCTGAAGAATACAAAAAATGTGTAGAGATAGCTTAAAATTATGTTTTCATCCAGTTAGGAAAACAGGAGTTTTCAGCTTCTTACTGAAATAAGTTCAAGAGGAGAAGCTTCTTTTCATTCAAAACATTTCAAGTTAAAATTCAATTGAAATATCAAATTAGCTTTCTTCTCAGAGAAACACCCAAAGTCATCTATTCTTTAAAGATTTTTTTTTTCAAGAATACAGAAACCTCTTCTGATGAATATCCTACAAATGTTTGATTGGTGCTATCAAAAAAATTTCTGATCTCTGGGGTGCCTGGGTGGCTCAGTCAGTTGAATATCCGACTCTAGGTTTCAGCTCACTTCAAGATCTCACGGTTCCTGGGTTCGAGCCCCATATTGGGATCTGAGCTGAGAGCAAGGAGCCTGTTTGGGATTCTCTGTTTCTCCCCCTCTCTCTGCCCCTCCCCTGCTCATGCTTTCTATCTCTCAAAATAAATAAATAAACATTTTTTAAGTACCTGATCTCTTTCAGCCATCTGAAACCCTGGTTCCACTCAGGGTGGAACCCTTTTTCCCATTTGCCTTTATGATTCCATCAGTCTTCTCTTTCCCATTTGCCTTTATGATTCCATTAGTCTTCTCAAGACCACACTGTCTGGAAGCTGGCACTCTCCCCCTTCTTCTACAAATGAACTCAACAGATTATTGGTACAACATTCTGCGTTATTGGATACATCCAAACACATCCTTATTCTCTTTACAGAAATGCTTAAATTCATCACGTGTCAGTTTCTTCACCTGTAAACTGGGTAATATGGGGTGGTGAATGAATTGACTAGTAATAATAATAGCTGCACTAGAGTTCTCCAGAGAAACAGAACCAGTAAGGTATATAGATATAGATATAAATATAAATATAGATATAGATACAAATATACATATATGGATACAGATACAGATATAGAAGAGGAGATTTGTAATAGGATCTGGCTTATGCAAGTACGGAAACTGATAAGTTCCATGATCTGATATCTGCAAGCTGCTGGAGAACCAAGGAAGTCATTCGGTCTCAGTCCAAAGGCCTGAGGATCTGGGACTGATGGTCTAAGTTTTGGTAAAGTTCAAAAGCCCAGAACCAGAAGCACTGATGTCCAAAAGCAGGAGAAAATGGATGTCTCAGCTCAGGCAGAGAGAAGAAAAAGGGAGAGAGAATTCTCCCTTCCTCTGCCATTTTGTTCTATTCAGCTCCTCAATGACACACCCCGAAACACTGTTGTACCAACTCCTCGGGCATTCCTTAGCCCTGTCTAGTTGACACATAAAATTAATTATGCCAGTAGTTGGTACCTATAGAGCACATTGTGCAGAGCACTGTGTTTGCTGTTCTACATTTGGAGAAGCACCATAGTCCAGTAGCTAAAGGTCCTGACTCTGGATTCAAACTGCTTGGTTTGAAATCTTGACGAACTCTTCCCTACCAATTATTAGGATGTAACCTAGGCAAGTCAGTTCATCTCTTGGTGCATCAGTTTCCTCACCTGTAAATAATAGTATCTATCTCTTAGGGCTATTGTGAACATTAAATGAGTTATTAGTAGTGCTTGCTGTTTGTTAAATAGCAATATATTAACATGTTTTAAATTCTCCACATCTTAAATACTTATCAGTGCTTGGATGTCATAAATAAACAAAATTTAGTTCTTATTCATCTGTGTTTAGTATATTCTTTTTTTTATACTATCGATGTGGTGGATAAGTGAGAAACAGAGCAATGAAATCAAAAGTAAAGCTCAACACCTTGAAGTCTGGCTTAACCAGAACTTCCTTGATCCTTGGCCAGTCACAGAGGTGGATATTACTATAATAGCTAGAGAAGGGGTACAAGAGTTTTCTGGGAATGTGAGAACAAATAGTGCCTTCGAAGGAATTTTTGCTGTTCTCCTTTTCCACATATTGGGCCTTCCTCTGGCTCAGGCACTATGGAGAAGAAATACAGTAGCAAATTCTGCAACCTGTCTCTACCTTTTCATGATAACCTTGGAGGTCACAATGCATAGTTTGAGAAATACTGGTTTAAGCTATATTTTCTCTGCTTGTTGATGAGTGTGTCATATGGGACAAAATCAAAGGCCATCCTGAGCCTGAGATATATTGCATTTATTGCTTTTCTGCTATCTACAACATGCCTTGCTCTGTCAGCAAAGGCTATTAGATTGGTCTTTGATAATTTGCTCTTCTAACTCATGTTAGTTATTGGTCTGCAATCTTAGTGTTTACAAATTGATTTTCTGGCGATATGCGCCAATATTTTTACACATACTAGAGTTAACATGTATCGGTCTATAATTTCTAGTGTTAAAAAAATTTTAAGCAAATCTTTGTAGAGATCTCTTGTATCCTTTAAGCATCTCTCCCATCATCTGTGTGTTCTTGGGATAATTCCTTGTTACCCTGTAGGGTGGTGGTCATCAGCCCCGCTGAGATATGCACATACAAGTTTTTCAGGTGATTAGACTTTACTGCTTGCATTTAATCTTGCCATCTTTCCTTTCATCCCTCTTTTACTCCCTCCTTTTCTTCTCACCTTTCCACCTTCCCTCTTCTTTCCATTACTATACAAGTAAAAATAAACGCCATGTAAAACCTTACTTGCTATAGATCTTCTTGAATTTTCTATCCCTCCTATAACGGAATCCTGCTAAGCCTCTCCCATTCCAAATCCACTTAGCAATGCTACCTCTCTCAGTACCACTGAGAGGACAAAATAATAGTTCTGGGGAAATCCAGGAATAAGCTATCTTACCTTTTTTAACTTGGATCTCTAGCAAAAAATTTAGCTATATTTATAAAATATATAGCATATATATTATCTATCTGTCTCTATATATACATCCCTCAGAAAACATTCATGCACACAATTCTTACACTCACACAACTGAAACAAAACTTTTACAAACAAAATGTTACTTCATTGCATGTGTTAGAGGCTATTTTGGTGAGGATGTGAAGAAACGGGAACCCTCTTGCACAGTTGGTGGGAATGCAAACTGGTGCAGCTGCTCTGGAAAACAGTGTGGAGGTTCCTCGAAAAAATTAAAAATAGAACTACCCTACAGGTTGTTCCATTTTTAATTAGCAGGGGTGCAATAGCACTACTAGGAATGTATCCAAAGGATACAGTAGTGCTGACACATGGGGGCACATGTACCCCAGAGTTTATAGCAGCACTATCAAAATGGCCAAATAATGGAAAGAGTACAAAGAGTCTATTTAAATATAAGAAATACTGATCATGAGCTACTAACTTCATTTAATGAGCGAGCAATGAGTTGTGGTTGGCAGTGTGATGAGGGCTTCCCTAGAGTTACCTAGACAAGAGTTGAGAACCAGCCCTTCTGGAACAACTGAAAGACATGCAAGACAGTAAAAAAGAGGTCTTTCTCTTTTCATGCAGAGTTGTGTGTGTGTATCTGTGTGTGTGTGTGTGTGTGTGTGTGTGTGTGTGCCTGTGTGCGTGCATGCATGCCATATGATATATATGGCTTCTTAATTTTAAAAATCAAAATGTATTTTCTTTTCCAAAAGTGTTATCAGTCAACACATCATAATACTTGGCTAATAAAGCTCTTTTCATGTAGCCACAGCCACTGTTAATATCATACTCTTGCTTAGGGAACACACACACACACACACACACACACACACACACACACACACAAGGATCCATCCTCCATATAAATGTTTGTGGCACGTATTGAAGGTACTGGGGGAAGTAGCAAGCCAAAGGGGGTTTTGCTTTGCAAAGTTTGGTTTCAAAGTCTAGAATTTGAATTTTTTTCTATCAACTGGACAATAAACAAATTCAATCCTCTTTTATTAACATGTAATATGAGTTCTTCCTTTCTTTGTTTAGAAAATAAGCTGAACTTGACTCTTAGAACAGTGATATGTACATTTGCATTGTTTGTAAATGGTAAATTTATACACATATAAATGTGGGTATCCATCCATGCTTTTGTTGCTTTATTCTCATGAAGAAACTGAAGTTACAAAACTGAGAACTGCCATAACTAAACCGGAAAGAACAGCAAATAAGATTTTGAGTAGAAAGAGACAGCACAAGGTCCAAAGACCTTGTTTGTGGTCCAAAGACAAGTAGAGTGTAGGATCAACCAGGTAGAAAGCAAAGTGACAGGTGAAGAACTTAGAATCAAGTACAAGATTCATTAGGTTGAACAGGAGCAGTAAAACCCCAGGATAGGGCTAGAACAGATGTAGGCATTAGATTTAGAAAATAAGAGGGTGCCTGGGTGGCTCAGTCGGTTGAGTGTCCGACTTTGGCTCAGGTCGTGATTTCATGGTTCATGAGTTCGAGCCCCTCATTGGGCTTTGTGCTGACTGACAGCTGGGAGCCTGGAGCCTGTTTCAGATTCTGTGTCTCTCTCGCTCTCTGCCCCTCCCACACTCAGGGGTGATTTTAGCTGAAGAAGTGAATGGTTCTAGCCTGGAACCAAGAGATACTCAGAAAAACATAGTAATAGTCTTGGAGACAGAGACGAAGTTTGGGAGGAGTTGAGTCTTTGTTCGAACATTGCTGAAGTATAAGAGTCATATTTTTTTAAATAAAAGTGTTTATTTTTGAGAGAGAAAGAGTGTGAGTGGACGAGGGTCAGAGAGAGAGAGGCAGAGGATCCGAAGTAGGCTCTGTGCTGACAGCTGCAAGACCAATATGGGGCTCAAACTCAGGAACCGTGAAATCACGATCTGAACTGAAGTCAGATGTTTGACCTACTGAGCCACCCAGGCACCCCAAGGGTCATAGTTTATAGCACAGGAGAGAGTAAATGGAGGAATGTGGCTGCTCAGTTTGTTAGTTTCTTCTCACTCAGAGTTGTGTCAAATCAGTTAGCTTCTGTAATCAGCAAAATATAAAATGTGAGAAACTCACACGGATGCTAGTTTTTCAACAAATAATTTACAAGGGGAACATGTATCCCGAAAGAGACCTAAGACATATATCAAGCACGCATAATCCACAGACCTTGCTTACATCTTGATTTGAGTAAATAATCTCAATAAAAAAACTGTATAAGATTATTGGGGAAATTTTATTTCTTCAACATTTGATGATATTAAGAAACTACCATTGATCTGAGATGTGATGATGGTTTGTGAGTGTTATTTACAAAGAGTTCTTATCTTTCAGCCATAAATGCCAAAATATTTAAGCATGAAATTGTATGATGTCTGAGATTTTCTTCAAAGTCAAGCAAGGTTATAAGTACATTCAATCATTTGATAAATATTCCAGGACCCAGAAAAACATGAGAGTTTGCTGAGCACTCGGTGTCAAAGCTGGTAGGCCAGGGAAGTTCTGATTCTGTGGTTATAAAGAGAACCAATGGTGCTCTGTGTATGACACTATGATAATATATCGGAGATCTTTATTAATATCGATTTAAAACTTATTAATTATAATTTAAGTGTGCTTAGGAAAACAAATCCTTAATGTGAGGATTTGACTAATGTATCTTTGTTCTTATTGTTTCTCTGCACCCTCCATGTCACCGCTACCACACTGTACCATCATCTCTATATGTTCAAAGGTTGAGTTTTCCTCCAGCTCAAATGCCATCTCTGAAAAAAACCACATATAGCTCCCCTGTATGGAGGACACTATCTTGATGCTTTCGTGGCACTTAGACGTCCCACAACACAGCACAGCTAGATAGGTACGCGTTCCTATCTTTACTCAGCCAGAAGCTTCTCGAGGACAAGGTCCATCCCAATCCGCTATGCCTTTGTAGTCAGCCAGTGCATTGCTAGGCCCCCAGAAAGACATAATAAATAAAACGATGTCTGCCAATTGAACAAATAAATTTATCAATGGCAAGTGCAAAATATCCAGACAAAGAAAGGCAAAAACAAAACAATAGCATCACTCTGGATCTCTGTAGTTTTCACAGAAGAGATTCTTCCAGACTTAATTAACAATAAAAACTTCATCAACTCATAACAGCAACTAGTTTCAGTTGCAGCCTTTTCACAGAACATCCTCTTCTTTCCATAGCTGATCAACAGCCACATTTTGTAGAATGGTTTGCTCATAAGCTGTCAAAATTCAAACAGCTCTTCTGTACATAAAGCAAGATAAACTGAAGTTGGAATTGGCTATCCTGAAAGTTAAACTACTTCTCTAAATACAGAATGCATGTTTACAGCTTCATGAGCCTGTTGGCAGTTTCCCTAAAATGACCAACATTAGAGCCATGTAAACATTTTGAAGATTACACTACAGCCATTCTTGTCTTTTCTTTCCTGTAACGATTACTATAATGCATTCATTATGGGAAAGCACGCCCTAACAATGCCTCACTGAATTTTAAGGGAGCAGTGGTTGAGAGAAATGCTGTGAGTCCAACAGCTATTAAGAAATCAAGATGTACAGACCAAAACTTATTTTCAAAGAAGTTAAGTTGCAGAAAATCTCTGGGGCTGTATACTGTTTTGGCTAGTTCGTATCCTGCCACTAAATATTTTAATGGCTGGAATAAAGGCTGTCAAGAATTTTAACATTATTTAAGTTTTAAACGTCTATATTTTAAAATAATATAGAATGACCAAACTGGCACACTTTAAGTAGGGGATAGTTGCCGTGGTTTTTTTAAACTATAGAAGTGTAATTATCACAACGTTATTGGAATGAAAAAAAAAGGAGGAATATTTTTTTTCTATATGTGATAACGAAAGAAGCATGGGGCACCAGACATTTTATTTATGTAGTCCCGATAGGTAGATAGATATGGGCAGCAACTAGCTATTTCCTCCTTAAACTGTTTACTTTGGGCAGAGACTGGAATGAGGCAAGAGAGGTGTCTAGGGATGAAAATGTAAGGAGGTACTCACTCTTAGGTAGCTGCAGATACCAGTCCTGCACTTAAAAGACCCTTCACTTGCCTGATGTTGGGAACAAATGGTTCCTTAAGTTTGCATCCTAGGCACCTCGTTTGCTTCACCCTGGTTCCAGTACTTTTCTTGCTGGACAACTAGATAATCTTTCCCAGCCTTCGAAATTAGGAGTCATCTTGCAACTGAATTCTGTCCAGTGGAATATAGATAGAAGTAGTGTTTGCCCTTTCTAGTCAAACCTACAAAATCTCCTCAAGGACCACCCTCCATCTGCCAGCTGAGTAGAGAGGACTCTAAGGACGTAGGGCAGGACAGAGCCACAATATGGAAAGAATGTGGGCTGCCGAGTTGCCCCTTTGAGAAGAAACGCTCAGGAATGCTGCCCAACCAGGGACACCCATGTTAGATCCTTAAGTGAGTGAAACAAAAACTTTTGTTATCTTAAGACAGTAAAGTTTGGGATTTATCTGTCAAGCATTTAGCTTACTCAGGTTTACCAGAGGTTTAATTATCATTTTTCTTCAGGAAACTGAGGCTCAGAGGGCCTACGTTAGCTACTTAAAGTCACATAGCCTGTGATGATAGATCTAGGATTGGAACTATAGTCTACCTGACTTCAAAAGTCATCTTGTTCAACCTCCTCACATTATATTCTAGAAATCACTAGAAGTGACTATTGAGAGTTTACTTAGCATGAAGTTAGTAAACCTTTCTAAATATGTTTCCAATATGCTATGTAATAATTTCTTCAACACATTAAACTATAGAGGTTTTAAGTTAGGAACTAAAATGGCGTCCTTCACAGTAAGTCATTTTTTGGTGGGTAAATTTACTTAACAAGATGCAGCTCTGTTTGGATTTGAGCACTTCCAGGAGTCTCCATGTCCCTACACCCCCCTCCCCCATACACACACACATTACAGTTCCTACTCTCCTGTTTGGATCATCAGATCCTGCCAATTTCCAGAACCTTTCTGGCTCTGCTTTCCATTAGGTTTCAGCCCACAGATGTGGCTCACAAAATTTGATGTAATAATAAGGTGTCACAGCAAAGAAATATTTCCTCTATTTCTTTATTGATTCCCAAATTTAACTGGGAGAAACTCATATTTAAACAATGATGCCATTGTTATCTGTTATCCCTGCAAGAGAGAGCTCATTTAGAGATCTATATTTTGCAATATCAACAGATATACAAGATCTACTTGAGGTCTGTTTGCTTTTTTTGTGTAGGGAGGCAAGCCAACCACAGGAAGCAACACAAAGACAAAGGCAGGAGCACAGCCTATAGAAAAGTGCCCATTGAGTCCATCTACACTCCATTAACTCTCCAAACAATGAGATCATGGAGTTTTTTCTCGTCAAAGCAAATCAGCAAGAAGAGATGTGGCTCAAAAATAAAATGTGAGATTAAAAAAATTTTTTTTGACGTTTTTATTTATTTTTGAGACAGAGAGAAAGCACGAGTCGGGGAGAGAGAGGAAGACAGGAATCAAAGCAGGCTCCATGCTGACAGCAGAGAGCCCAACACAAGGCTTGAACTCACCAGCCTTGAGATCATTACCTGACCCGAAGTCAGACACTTAGCTGACTGAGCCACGCAGGCACCCCCAAAATGAGATATTTTAAAAACTTTTTCCATGATTTTAAGAAATAGCTCTATGACAGTTTTCCTCACAATGTCTCCTAACTGGGAAATGTGGAAATATGCATTTCTACATTGCTTCTTTTCAAATTTGATAAAGGATCATTTTAAATATCTTCAGTGTTGGCTTCCTTAATTTAAATAGTGAAGCAATAAGGCCTAATCAAAAATCACCATATTTACTTTTGGAAAAGCATGGATATATATATATATATATATATATATATATATATATATATATACACACACACACACACACACACACATATATATACATACATATATATACATATATATATACACATATATATGTATATATATGTATGTATATATATATGTATTTTTTTTGGTTCTTTTAAATACTAGGTAAATAACAATAGGAAAATCATTGAATGTCTTTAACATTATATTTCCCACTTAGGAACACCTTAGTAATACCTACATCAAAAGGTATAATAATATGGATATCCTTACAATGAAATTGATCATGAAGGATAAAATTGATCAGGCATGCAACATTGCTTAGTATGGATACTCATTTCATTTCATTTCATTTCATTTCATTTCATTTTATTATTTCAATTCATTTTATTATCTCTCTGTTCTTCAGGTGTTGTGATGCCACCAACTGAGGTACATACGTACCTGAGGTAATTGAGGTATACATGCACACAGAACTGACGCATACTAAGGCATCTTTTTAGAAGGGCATTGCTTACCTGGTTTGGACAGCAAAGGCGCCACAATTTTGGTTATGGTTTTCAGGTAGAGTGACTTTTCAAGACATCCCTTCAAACATTTCTTTTCCATCTAGCCTGAGAACTACAGGAGAATGAAAGCCATGCCTGTACTGCTCTCTTCTGTATCTTTAGCATCTAGAACAGAAATTTGTAAAACCATTCACATTCTTAGTGGTCTGTTCTAAAAATATTCCTCACCATGCTACGTAATTTTATCCAGAGTCAAGATTTCAAATCATCTTTATGCTGAAGAATCTAAAGTATGTATGTCCTGATCATACACACACCCCTTCCACACTCAACCACCTGTGTACAAATCCTAACGAATTTTCTGCAGATATTGTTAAACTCAACAACCAACAGGAACCTCCTGAAGTCCAAGATTCCTGCTTCTGCTCCTTCTCCTTTTTTTTTTTTTAGCTAGTAATGAAATCATTCTTCAACTAGAACAAGAATCACCAAACCACAGCCAGAGAGAGCCAAATTTGGCCCACCCACTTGAAAATAAAGTTGTATTGGGACATAATCATCCCCATACATTTACATATCATCTCTGGCTGCTTTTGCACTTACAAAGCAGAGCTGAGGAGTTGCAACAGAGATTTTATGACCTGCAACCTTAAAATAGGTATTATCTGGCCCTATGCAGAAAAAGTTTACCAATCCCTGATCTAGGGCAACCAAGGTAGAAATCCAGGACAGATCATTGATGTCTCCCCAACCCCTGTCCCTCATTCCCTCATCCAATTAATTTCCATATCCAGTAAATTTTACCTCCTAAATAGTTCCTCAGTTCTGTTTCTGTCTCTATTTTTACTATCATTGAAGCCTACTTTAGGCCCGTATCAATTTTATCCAGACTATTATAATATCGTTACTGGTCTTCCTGCCATTATTCGTGATCATCTTAAAGCCATCCTCCACACTACGCAGCATCAATGAATTAAAAACAAATTTGATTCTATCCTGTATTCTGAAATTTTCCTTTTGGATCTCTAACACTCACAGGATTAATTATCATTACCATGACATTGCCTACAATAACCTGGCACCTTTAGATATCTCTGGCTTCATCACCCACTCTTCCCTGTTCTAATTTTATTCTTTAGCATCATGAAGTGACTTACTGTTCTCCTGGACTGTTTATTATCCTCACTTTGGTTTGTGTATTTGTTCATTCCGCCCTCTCTTTCTGGAATGCTCTCTCACTCTCAGCTTCACTTCCCCTAACTAATATGGACCCATCTTTTAATTCTCACCTGACATAGTCAGGGAAGTCATGTCTCTCTTTTCCGCCCTGCCATGACACCTGCGTTTGTATTTACCACAACACTGAATACATAACATTTTTAGTCTTCTGTTTGTAATCTCTAGAGCAAACTTGTTTTGGAATAACAGAATTTCTTTCCTTCTCCCCTTTCCTAACCAGATCCCAAATTTCCTTGTTCAAAGTTTAGAGTGGAATTTACCACACCCGCATCTTAAGAGAGGCTCTCATCAGCCTCAGGCAATCAGCTTGTTTAACATTCCTAATCACAGTGATAAATTTCTCCCACTGTCTTCAGGAAATGCCAGCATAAAACACCTGCACATGCATGCTTTTGAAAAAGGTGGTTTGTGGATGGACTGGTTGAAGAGAATCTCGGAACTTTGCTGGGAATTGCAGGTCTTTGACTCCAATTCTTCTGCTGGCTTGGTGCTTAGAGAATGTAATATTTGGGACCACTAAGGCTTCAAGGAGCTGGCAGCTCATCGTTATGTTGAGGCTAAAAATGAATCCCATCAGAACAAACAATCATCAACTCTTCAGTTTTGGTGATAGTGCTTTAGTTCAAAATCTCTTTAGTGTAAGCCAGTTTGGGTTTGTGATTTTTTTTTCTTTTTTTACTTATAACCAAAAGAATTATAATACTAATTATCTTTAATAGCTTATGAATACCTTGAGGACAGTGAATATGTCTTACTTACCTATGTTTCATCAATGTGTCATGGAGTGCCTAACACAGAAGATGATCTAGAAAAAAATATTTCCTTAACTAATAAATATATTTGTAGCAAAGCTTAAAATTGTTCTATCATGTAAAGCCTATCTAAATAAATTTACTCAAATTTAAGAAACCTGAACTTATACAATCTATTGAAAGCCATATAAACTCACCAATTTTAATTAGTTTACTCAACCAATGGTAAATAGTATATAGAAGGATTTTGACAGCCACTTTGAATCTGGTCTCACTAGTAATTATCATAGTGTTATACCTATAGAAAATGTCTCCCCCCCCCCCATTTTTTTAAAAGTGTATTTTCTTTGAGAGAGAGAGCAAGAATGAGAGCAGGGGAGGGCAGAGAGAATCCCAAGCAGTCAGTGGAAGCCCAATGTGGGGCTAGATCCCATGACCCATGAGATCATGACCTGTGCCCAGATCAAGAGTGGGATGCTTAACTGACTGAGCCACCCAGGTGCCCCTCCTTCCTTTAAACAGTTACTTAACTTGTTTTTTTCTGGGTGTGTCATCTATTCATCTTCCATATCTTATGTTGTTCTATGTTCCATTTAGATTTCTAGACAATAGTTGTTTCCATTTATTTAGCTTTTTATGCCCATTTGAAAATATTTTTATGTTCTCTGCTTGCAGTTATTCAGAAATTCCATTTTAGGTGAGACTACTATGTATTTCATAGACTACTATGAAACTACTATGTATTTCTGTAGCTCTAGCAACTGGCTCTAATATAATACTTCACATTTTGGGCAACATTGTCAGTTTCAATGCTTACTTCAAACACTGTGTCCTACCTGTTGCCCCAAGAAGAAATTCTTTCTTTGTGGGCTTTGCACTGGAAGAACTTCTGTATATTGCACTACAATTCTCGTTCTTTCTCTCAGAGAAATGAGAATACTTTTACAGTCGATCCCAATTTGTTTCTGTCAAAATTACCATATTATCACATCATATGAATCACTAGCCTGATTATATTTTTTTTATAATTTTATTTTATTTTATTTATTTTTGAGAGGGAGAGACAGAGTGCGAGCAGGGGAGGAGCAGAGAGAGAGGGAGACACGGAGTCCAAAGCAGGCTCCAGGTTGTGAGCTGTCAGCACAGAGCCCAGTGCTGGGCTCAAACCCACAAGGATGAGATCCTGACCTGAGCTGAAGTCAGAGGCCCAACCTACTGAGCCACCCAGGCGTCCCTAACCTGATTATATTTTAAGTGTCACTAAACATGTATGTCAGCTCTCAGGGACCATGATTTTAACATTTAAGCCTCAAGCCTACTTTAAGGGATCTAAATCACAATAGTAGTGGAAAAAATAAACTAGTCTCCCACTAGTTTACCACTCTTGTACTCTTGTACTCGTCAGGCCAACGCTTGATCTAAGGGAAATGGCTCTAACTATATGGTCACCTATTATGGATGGCTCTACCCCAAGAAAAATGGAGATTCTGACTTATGGGACAGGAATTTGGAATGTCAAAGGAAATCAAGGCACTGGTAGTGGGAGAAATAACTGAAAGAATATACTGACAGAGGCTATTCTGTAGAGAAGGTGTGATGAGGAGTGGGGGTCATAAGTGAGCCAAGTATTTGAGGAAGCAGAATATAAGAGAAAAGCTCTTGCTTTGAGGCAAAAGCAGAGGGTGCAGTAGTGAGAAAAATCTGCTCTGAAGAGGACCATGTGCTCCTGCTGCCAGCATTCCAGGGAGGCCTGTGGGGTTTTGAAAAGTGCCCCAGCAGCAGCACCAGTTGAAGAGCAAATCTGTGGTTCCCGCTGCTACTGACTTCGGCTTGGTCAGTATTTCTGGTTTTCTTTGTTTTTGGTGTGTAAGATCTACTTGGCTAAAGGTCTTAATTCTTGATTCCCAAATGTATCCAGACAGTAAGTGTCTCTGTCATTAAAAAAATAAAACTCATTCCACTTTCTATTCCATTTAACTATAAGAATCAAAACTCTAATCAGATTTAGAGTTTAGCCAGGGGAGGTAAAGTCAGTCAAAAAATCAAATTTTAGGTAAAAGAAATTTTTCTCCTGTGTTGATCTAGAATCCCTTTCAACACCTTTCTTGTCTTCCATATTAATGTGCTTTTTCATGAACTCTTACCATTGTTCACCATCAACGATGTTCATGAGATAAAATGGTAACGTATTAGTGGATGACAATGGGGGTTGATGTGTCAGCTTTTCTTAGGTAATGTATTTGCTTTTGAAAGGGGTTTTTCCACAGTAGAAGTGAAGGCTGGAGTCAGATAAAACAACTTCTGTTATTGTTACAATTAATGGGATTCTTTTTCTACCCGGGTCCTCTTTTGGAGCTCATGATGGATGGCCTTGAAAAGGAAGTATAGTTATCCCACACCCTCCTACAACCGGTTGCTCCAAGCATAGTGTTCAATAATTGTTGATTGACTATGTTTCAATTAAATCGATATTTTGATGTAAAAGAGTCTTCTATTTTGTGTATTTGTTTCACAATGCAAATTGAGGAAAATGTTAACATTCACTTCCAAATGTCTCTCTAGATTTCTTGCATACAGCACTCTTACACCCCTTCATTTTTTATAAGATTCCACAGGTGCATTTTTTTTATATTAGCATGTCATTCTTATGAGAGATAATAAAACATATACTTTAAAATTTGCCCTACTTATCTTCCCCTTACCCCAATTTGTTGTTTTTTTTTTTTTTTGAGGTTATCCTATTTCAAAGATTTAAGCTAATTAAAAGAATAAGTGAAAATTCAACTGTTATTCAAAGATCCTTAAATAAGATTAAACCTAGAATGTAGAATACTTAATTTTCACTTAATTTTTGGAAGTTACACTGGATTTTTGACAATCTCCTTTCTTCTCTCCTTCCTTTTGCAGAAGATTTTTAAAAATCTGGAAAAGCCCCAGATATTCAACTGAAAGCCTCACATGACTTCTCATCTAATAGGAGGAAGACCAGCAGGAGGGGGTGCAAAGACAGAAATCTCTTGAAGAATTCCACTACCTACACCAACAAGTCTAAAATCATTGCTGTAGAATATAATGCAGTAGGTACCCGTATATTTCCACTCCTAAAATGATCACACAAACATGGAACAGCTACTACCATTAGAAAATCGTAGTCTGAATAAGTATCAATATGGTCCATAATTAAAAGCAAAAAATTAATGCCACTACTTTTTGTTTAATCAGTTTTATTGTTCTACCATGACAATGAAGCACATTTATTTTCCAAAGATCTTAGGA
The DNA here is from genome assembly GCF_024362965.1 of Panthera pardus. Classification (NCBI taxonomy): domain Eukaryota; kingdom Metazoa; phylum Chordata; class Mammalia; order Carnivora; family Felidae; genus Panthera; species Panthera pardus. The sequence goes on from NW_026526654.1 coordinate 44,706,195, forward strand.
TTATTGTCATATGGCAAGTGATTTCATAAGATGGCTCGACCTCCACTCAGGGAGTTGATCAAACTTCCACAGTGCCAGACCATTAAGTCAGTTTTGTTTCCTCCCTTAGTACCTGCCCTCCAAAATGCATACTCTGCAGGTTAATCCACAGGACATAGTGAAAATGCCCAAATGTTCTCTGGAGTAATCCAACCCTGCATACTGATCAATCAGAGAATACATTGTCTTGCATACTGATCAACCTTGAAAATACGGTTCGTTAGCAGTGACATAGAGAATAAAGGCAATAATCCACTTGAAGTGAAACCTAAACATGATTAACCTCGAATATCCAGACAATTGTGTAAAAGTAAAAGTTGTTACAGTTTTGGTTTTGTTTTCATTTTAATTTTCTGGGTAAATTATTTGGATCTTTTACTTTTGCTATCATAGATCTTGGGAAGGTCACATTAGTCCTATAAACCTGTAAAGGAGTAATTTGAAATACCATAAATAACAGAAATACCATAAATAACATAAATAAATGTGGGCACACATTTATTTGGGTTCCTTAAAATAAAAATATAAATTAATCACATATTTATATGCTCTCAGGCTATAGGTGATTATCACCGTGCAAAATACTGTACCATGTATTCAATTTCTATAGCATTTATTCTAGCATGCTATGATTTATAATCCTATGAAGGCTTATCTATTGCAAAAACCTTTAGAGAAGTATGTAGCGAGCGCCAAATGGAAGAAAAATCTGCTTTTTAAGGAATATATAAATGCATCCTAAGTGCATGCCATTTGATTCATATACAGCAGCTCTAGAATGCAGCCTACAGTTCACAAGCTATTGGTAACCATGCCTATTCTGAAAGTAGGGATAAATATGCAATGGAATATTGGAAACTTTGATAAAGTATAATTGGCATCAAAAGTCAGTAGTTATAAAAATTATTTATTGCTTACTTAGCCCAGCTCTTATAATTCTGTCTTTGCTAACATTTAAAGACACAAAACAAGAGCTAAAACTAATATTAGATTTCTTTTTCTTTTATGTTTTCTATTATATTTCCAACTTATATTCTAATTAGGAATTCCCAAAGATCAAGAACCACCAGCTTCCTTGAGCAGCTGGACTCCCAGCTGGGTGTGTCATATGTGTAATAGCTTCAGTAATTTCTTTCTTTTCATGTGTCTTTTTTTTAGGTTGGCTGCATTGTTTAGAATGAGATTTCCTTTGCAGTCAGTACTGTGCTCATTGTTTTGTTAACCAACCTGATTTATAAACTCACATATTTGTATTTTAAACATTGCTTAAAAATTTTCAGATGAAATGTTTTTCCACAAAAGCTTTTTATTCTTGCCATTATTCTAATATAAATGCAAATGTATTTAGAATAACTGATAAATATTTTATATAGATGATATTTATTTAACAAAGAGTTGATCACTATAAACACATTAAATTTTGAAACGCATAATCAAAATTGACGTAGTTTTTATTATTCTTTTTTATAACAGAATACAAAAGACATATTAAAATTAATGATAATTAAGAAATGTTAGTTTTAGATTGTAGAAATTCTCAAATTTGAAGGAATTTATAGATGACTGGAGGGATAAATATGATCTGAGTGATTAAAAAAGGCAATGAACCACAGCTAGACTCATTAAGAGAGAGAGAGAGAGGAGGGGGACCAAATAAACAAAATCAGAAATGAACAAGATATTACAACTGACACTACAGAAATACAAAGGATCATATGGACTACTATGAACAAGTATATGCCAACAAATTGGAAAATCTAAAACACACAACCTTCCAACACTGAATCATGAAGAAACAGAAAATCTGGATAGACTGATTATAAGTAATGTAATTGAACCAGTCATTTTAAAACTTCCCAAAACCAAAAGTCTCAGAATGAGAGAGCTTTCACAGGTGAATTCTACCAAACATTTCAAAAAGGGTTACTACCTATCCTTTCTGAATTATTCTAAACAATTGACGATAAGCAATGTTTGCAAACTCATTTTATGAAACCAGCATTATTCTGATACCCAAACCAGACAAAGAAACCACAACAAAAGGAAATTACAGGTCAATAATCCTAATAAATATAGATGTAAAAATCCTCAACAAAGTATTAGCAAACCAAATTAAACAAAACATTAAAAGGATCATATGCCGGGGCGCCTGGGTGGCTCAGTCGGTTAAGTGGCCGACTTTGGCTCAGGTCATGATCTCGTGGTCTGTGAGTTCGAGCCCCGCGTCGGGCTCTGTGCTGACAGCTCAGAGCCTGGGGCCTGTTTCCGATTCTGTCTCCCTCTCTCTGACCCTCCCCCATTCATGCTCTGTCTCTCTCTGTCTCAAAAATAAATAAACGTTAAAAAATTAAAAAAAAAAAAAAAAGGATCATATGCCATGATCAAGTGGGATTTATCTAAGATATAAGGAAGGTTCAACATCCACAAAGCAACCAATGTAATATACCACATTAATAAAACAAAGGATAAGAATCACATGAGTAACTCAATAAATGCAGAAAAGCCTTCTGACAAAATTCAACATCCATTTGTGATAAAAACTCAATAAAGTAGTAGGGCACCTGGGTGGTTCATTTGGTTGAGCATCTGACTTCAGCTCAGGTCATGATCTCGTGGTTTGTGAGTTCAAGCCCCACATTGGGCTCACTGCTGTCAGCGCAGAGCCCACTTCAGATCCTCTATCCCTTTCTCTTTTCCTTTCCCTGCTGTACTCTCTCAAAAACAAACAAACAAACAAACCAACAAACAAAAACATAAAAAAAAAAACCTCAACAAAGAGAATAGAAGGAATGTACCTCAACAAAATAAAGGCCATATATGATAAACCCACAGCTAACATCATAGTCCATTGTGAAAAGCTGAAAACTTTTGCTTTAAGATCAAGAACAAAACAAGGGTTCCCACTCTCTCCACTTTTATTCAAAATAATATTGGAGGTCCTAGTCACAGCAATTAGACAAGAAAAAGAAATAAAGTGCATCCAAATTAAAAAGAAATAGCACATTGCCATTTGTAGATGATATGATACTAAAATAAAAAATCCTAAAGACCCCATCAAAAAACTAGTAGAACTAATAAGTGAATCAGTAAGGTCATAGGATACAAAATTAACATGCAGAAATTGACTGCATTTGTCTACACTAATTATGGGATACCAGAAAGAGAAATTAAGAAAACAATGCCATTTACAACTGCATCAAAAAGAATAAAATGCCTATGAATGAATTTAACTGAGGAGATGAAAGACCTGAACTCTGAAAACTATAAGACACTGATAAAAGAAATTGAAGATGACAAATGGAAAGACAGACCATATTCATGGATTGAAAAAATAAACATTGTTAAAATATCCATCCTACCTAAATCAATTTACAAATTCAATGCAATCTTCATCAAAGCCAATGGCTTTTATTACAGAATTAAAACAATGAATCCTAAAATTTGTATGGAATCACAAAAGACCATGATTATCCAAAGCAATCTTAGAAAAAAACAAAATACTTCCAGATTTCAAACTATACTACAAAGCTATAGTAATCATAACAGCATGGTACTGGCACAAAAACAGAAATGTGATTCATGGAATGGAATAGCAATTCCGGGAATAAACCCACACATATATGGTCAATTAATCTATGACGAAGGAGGTCAGAATATATCATGGGGAAAATGCCATCTTTTCAATAAATGGTGTTGGGAAACTGGACAGCCCTATGCAAAAGCATGAAGCTGGACCTCTATCTTATACCATACACAAAACTACATTCAAAATGGATTATATTTGAATGCAAGTCCTAAAACCGTAAAACTCCTAGAAGAAAACATAGCCAGTAAGTCTTTGGCATCCTTAGCAATATTTCTTTAAAACCAATATCCTCAGGCAAGGGCAGCAAAAATTAAAATAAACAAGTGGAATTACATCAAACTAAAAAGCTTTAGCGTATCAAAGAAAACCATCAATAAAACAAAAAGGCAACCTATTGAATGTGAGAAGATATTTGTAAATTACATAGCAGATAAAAGGTTAACATCCAAAACATATAAAGAACTTACACAACTTAATATAAAAAACACAGAGGTGCCTGGGTGGCTCAGTTGATTAAAAGCATCAGACTCTTGATGGTTCAGGTCATGATCTCATGGTTCAGGAGATCTAGCCCCATGTCAGGCTCTTTGCTGACAGCATGGAGCTTGCTTAGGTTTCTCTTCCTTTCTTTCTGACCCTCCGCTATGCACACACACATGCATTTTCTCTCTTTTTCTAAAAAGAAACGAAACAAACAACCAGATTTAAAAAAAAAAAATGGGAAGGGGACGTGAGTACACATTTTTCCAAAGAAGATATACAGATGGCCAACAGACACATGAAACATCACTAGTCATCAGGGAAATATAAATCAAACCACAGTGAGATATTACCTCACACCTGTCAGATTGGCTATCATCAAAAAACCAAGAAATAAAAATTGTTGGCAAGGATGTAGAGAAAAGGGAACTCTTGTACACTGTGAGTGAAAATGTAAATTGATGCAGCCATTATGGAAAACAGCATGGAGATTCCTCAAAAAATTAAAAATAATTACCATATGATCCAGCAACTTCACTTCTTTTATTCAAAGAAAGAAACCACCAAATTGAAGAGATATATGCACCCCTATGTTCACTGAAGCATGATTTCTAGTAGCCAAGATTTGGAAGCAATTTAAGTATTTAATATGTGAATGGATAAAGATGTAATTTATATATTGACTATTACTCAGCCATAAAAAAAGAATGAAATTTGCCATTTCCAACATGATAGGGTCATATTCCAGAGTCTGACTCATCTAGGTTTGGTCACTTCCTTAGTAAAAAGGAAAGCTGAAGTCTCACTGGCATGTGTCCAATGAGCAAGAAAAAACTGTTCAAAAAATTAGGAAGTTTTTCCCTTCCCTGAAATTTTGCATGGTTGGCTGCTAGTTGCTAAAAACAAGAAATTAACAGGAAGCCATGGTAACTCAGATAAATTGTTCCTATTATGAAAGATTATTTAATCTTTTATTCCTTCCAAAACCACAGGTATCAATTTTCTCATTTGGGATAATAAGATAATATCTTACTCATTACTTTCTTGTAAGAGAAAATAAAACAGCACATTTAAAGTTACTAACACAAGTCCTCAATAAATAGAAAGCACTGAATCTTCTTTCTGCAAAATAGTAAGTGGTCAGAAAGATAGATGAGAAAGAGATCATTAAAATTCTAATACAGCATAATCATCATATCATTCTGCTATCTGTTCATTATTACTCTATGCTCCCCTGGCAGAGAAAATGATGAGAACCTATTGTCTTATGGACAAAACAAAGGAAGTGCATCATTTTTACTTCCTCAACACCGTTGCCATTGTCTTAAGAAAAGAAATGACAGTAAGTTTCCAGTGGAGAACAAAATAATCTGTGCCATGGTTATTCTTACAAAAGCAGAGTGATAGAATGGAATAGCAAGAAAGTAATCTATAAAGATCTGGTGTTTTATTGAATTAGAAATTTGAGCCCAAAGAGATGAAATGCCTGTCTTGTCATATCACTAGGTGAATTAGTGATGGAATATGAAAGAGAACCCAGGTCTGTGGATGCTTAGATGAATATTCTTAACATGATGCCACATTTCCTGTAAATATTAATAATAAAAATCTATGTACATACCCAAATGTATAAACATGTAATATATGACCATGTACTTATACAACACATTCTTTTAGTCCACCATTCTGTACATCATTCCGTAAAGCTTACTCTTTCTTTTGCTTCACTACAAGTCAGAAATCACAAGGAGCCATCTCTTTCTTTGCCCTCCAAAATACGACATCCAGGTTTGCATCTTAGTGCCCATGACACTACATTGCCGTCACCATTCATTGTGTTAGAATAGGCTTCTCTTGGAATATTGGTGTTAAAAACACATGCATTTTATTTCTACCTCATGGGAAGTGAGTTATGAACAGAGTGAGTCTTCAGGGCAACTCCCTCCACATGATAACTCAGGGATTCAGACACCTTGGACCTATAGTGACCCTCAGGAGCACACCCTGCAGCCTGGGGCCAGAAATGGACAGGAAGGAGCCCTTCTGAATGATTGTCGGGCTCTTCCAGCCTCACCCCCTGGGGGGCGCATCCACCCCTTCCTTAGGTTGGTTGCATGGGGAAAACTCGCCTCCCCTTTTTCCCCAAGAGAAGAAATAAAAGCCACCTTTACCCTAGGGCCAAGAGTTGACCCCTATCTGAACTCTTTTAAGATAGAGATAGAGATAGAGATAGAGATAGAGATAGAGATAGAGATAGAGATAGAGATGATAGAGAGATACAGATACAGATACAGATACAGATACAGATACAGATACAGATAATATGTCTACAAAATCCAGTCTCTAGGTTGGAAGTCCTAGCTATTGGCCTACAGTTGTGAGCAACACCCTGCTTGTGACATGAGACACTGCATTATAGCAAGAAAATAGTGATTGCCATTTAATCCAAGGAGTTGTTTAAATGGTTAAATGTTCAATGTTTAATTAATAGAATTTAAATTGGTGGCATAAGATCCTACCAAAAATTTTCATGTTAACTGTAACTATAAGGGTACAGATCCAGAGCTGAACTAAAAACATGTCTACGTTCATATACTTGCATGGCCTATATAACTTTTAATGTAAGAACTGTGGTATTAGGTCTATTTCAATTTTACGTAACTATAGGTGGGCCATTTATAGGTATAATTAGCCTGAGAATTTTTGCATGTTTTAGGTTATATCAAATGATTGTATTCTTCTTTAAATGTGAATATATAGCTCTGAGCACAGGAAAACATGGTTATAGTAACATAATTGTTTTAGCCACTGACAAAGGAATTCACATTGTAATAAGTGTGAACATATTATCCTAGATAGCAAACCCATTCTCTAATCTCAGTAGTTCCCAAACTGTGTTTTTTCAACCAGCAGCACAGGCAACACTGGAGAACTTGCTAGAAAGGAAAATTCTTAGATGCATCCCAGACCCACCAAGTTAGAAACTCTCTGCAGGGATGCAGCAATCTTTTATACTAAGTCCTCAGAGATTTCTCAGAGGAGCGCAAAGGCTGTTTCACCAGCACGGTGCACCTGCATTTCAACAACACAGCAGGAGCCTGCCCTTCTGTGTCCCTCTGCACAGAATCTGTTCTGCACTCTCCCCCTCCTCCCTTCTCTTTCTGCAATTTACCACTTCACTGACAGCAACACCAGAGCCCTGCCCAATGTGATTCTAGGACAACAGTGAGTAGTTGCCTGAGTTCTAGAACCTTGTCATTTTAGTCCCTTTTTTGCTATTATTCGTTCCAGTGTACTTAACTTAGGAAACTTTTTTTTTTAATTTTTTTTAACGTTTATTTATTTTTGAGACAGAGAGAGACAGAGCATGAATGGGGGAGGGTCAGAGAGAAGGAGACACAGAATCTGAAACAGGCTCCAGGCTCTGAGCTGTCAGCACAGAGCCTGACGCGGGGCTCAAACTCATGGACCACGAAATCATGACCTGAGCCGAAGTCGGCCGCTTAACCGATTGAGCCACCCAGGCGCCCCAGGAAACTATTTTATTTTTAAAGGAGGAAAAACTTTTTTCTTTAAGTTTTATTTATTTTGAGAAGGAAATTGAGTGTGAACAGGGGAGGCACAGAGAGAGAGGGACAGAGAGAGAATTCCAAGTGGACTCAACACTGTCAGCGTGGAGCCCAATGCAGGGCTCCAACTCACAAACCATGAGATCAGGACCTGAGCCAAAACCAAGAGTTGGACACTTAACTACTGAGCCATCCCGGCACCCGAATACTTTTTTATTTTAAAGTTTATTTGTTTCTTTTGAGACTGTGTGAGAGAGACAGAGAGTACACGCCAATGGAGGAAGGGCAGAGACAGTGGGAGAGAGAGAATCCTAAGCAGGCTCCGATCCCACCGACACGTGGTCATGACTGGAGCCCAAGTCAGGAGTCAAGTGCTTAACTGACCAGGCACCCAGGTGCCCCGGGCAACCCTTTTTTTAACTACAAAAAAGAAAAAGAAGAAAATAGATATTCCTAAGGAACAATTTCTAAAAACAAAAACATCGCTTTTCTGTTATTTATATTTTAGTCTTCCATTTATTAAGTACTTACTAAACATCCCATATGCATCTAGCACAGGGGCATATATCAAGAGTAATAGAACATTTTAAATATATATTTAACAGTTACTATCTTGGGCTTATGATGGACATTGAGATTATACAACGCCACCAATCTTACACAATTCTTACTATGACAGTTCCAAGATTGTGTAACAATGTGGATTATTCTCTAAAATTCACCCAGTGTGATACTCTTACTTTGACAGATTTGTATGGGTTTCAAAAATTGGCAACATTTTTATATTTATTATCAAATCATCAATTTCCAGAATCATTTTATTAATATATTTAATCATCTCTTAGATTAAGCATATCTTAATTTCTTTAGATCATCTTAAGTGTTTTCTTATGTTTAAATGTTTAAATATTGGCCATCAGTATTGTTATAACTGTTTCTTTATATAATAATTTTCTGATATCTCTGGAGATACTATGTGAACACCATACCTATTATCATTTATGCTATTCTGTGTTACAATTTTTTTTTTTCAATTAACTTCAAAATGTTTGCCAGAGTCTCATAAGGCCACCAACTCTGGATATATATGTATAAAATGAATTTATTCTGCAGGTGGGTTTGCTAGTTATTGTCAAATCAAGTAATCATGACTCAGTTACTTTAAAAATTGAAACAAAACAGTTTATAATTCATTATTTCACAAAGGTATGCCTATTTCATGACAACTACACCTTTATTATTGGCATAATAGAAAAAAAGGCTCTTGCAGTGAAAAATGAGAAGAAATTAAGCTGGCAGTTTAGAATGGGGGATGACACTTAAAGTGAGCTCCGTGATTCATGTAGAATAATCTATCCTTCTAACATATTCAGCAGCTAATTATAATGCTCCTCTAAATCAATCTGTTTTATAACCATATTTTTTAAAAGACTACTCTTCAAACGCTAAATATAGCTCTAGACTCTTCAAAATTAGAGTGTTTCCAGGAAAATGGTGACTTTAAAGAAGTGTTCTAGATGTCAAATTTGGACTGTCTAACCAGAGAAGTGATAGTGCTCAGTGAGTCGAGAATTTATTTTACAGTAAATTATATGTAGGTTTCTGAGAAAATGTTAACTATTTTTTTCAGGTGTTGAAGACCTTGTTGCCTTTTACTTGAGCATTTGTTTGCTGGTTAAGCTAATAGTTATACCCTTAACCATAGTCCAGTTCTGTGGTGAAGTGGCAAATATTTCTCTTAAAAACACCTTTCCACCTGTTTGATTTCGATCTGCACTCTGTACTTCTGCAAAAAGCAGTGTCCCGTATTGGCGCTTAACCTGTGAAGGTAAAAGAAACTAGAACAACCAGCGTGAAGTATTTTCAATACGTTGGCCTGAACAGTCTCTAAACACCCCAATCTTGTCTGATGTTGATGCTGTTTATAATCCTAGTAGAACATATCCTTAAACATAAATTATTACCCTACTTACATCTTATCCTGGTCCTTAAAGATCACTTCCACATTGGAAATATATTAGTTGTCCTTTTTCTTTAAACTGGCAATGAGAAAGGGAAGAGAACCCAGAGAAAATTTTATATGTATTCAAGAACCCACCAAATTAACCTAACAACATTCCACTAACCGTTATAAATTGAGAATACTAAATTATGGCCCTGAAATACCTCTAACCTCCAACTTTATGTTTGGGTGTGCAGGATACAGCATCATTCACTATTCTGTGTTAAACCATGCATTCAGTTGTTTCCATTTATATTGCATCAAAGCAGTTGAAATCCAATTGAAAAGTTTCTTTAGACAGCCATTGTGTGGGAACATGATGTCAATATTAATAAAGGCTGAATTTCCCCTTGGCTCACTTCTTACAGATAAGCTTTTCAATAATACACTGCTTGCACCAAAGGTCTGATGGGACTGGGAATAGTAAAAAACACTAATAAAAGAATGTTGAATGTTTTTATATTAAATTTCCCCACAGGCAAACTGAAAAGCCTACTTAGAGAACGCCAATCAACATGGCACTTATTAAATGTAACAAGAGTCCTGTTACAACAGATCTTTAAAGCCCTAAAAATGAATTAGGAAATAGAGACCAAAGACAATCGCAAATTCATTTTTAAATGCAAACCCTGGACATCTCAGTTGATATGCACTAAATTGACCCTGGCTTATTTGATCTTCAAAAATTATCCATTTACTGGAGTTCACAACTTTTAAAATTCTTTTACTTAAAGAAAGTAGTGGACCCTTTTACCTAAAATAAATTCTAGGTAGATGTCTGACTAAGCTGTCCAAAAGAAATAAAAGACTTATAGAGAAATGGTCAAATTCTGCTTATTTAAAAAAGAATAAAATAAAAGAAACAACATACCAGGACAGTGACTAAAATGGTAACTTGATAACTTGGAGATAAAGAGGTAGTTTTTAAAAATAACTAATATGAACCTAACAAGATGTAGTGCAATTTGGAACAAAAATAAAGACTTGGAGTTCTTAAATATTGTTTCAGCATAACAACACGGGGTTTGTCCTCAATTCACAGACTTACCAACCATCACTTTTATCTGAAGTTGAGCAATATCAAGGTGGTGACAAATATATTAAATCTGCCCATCTTTGAGAACTTGAACCCCAGGCAGAGACTAACCTGGGTTCAACAATAAAAAAAACACAATTGCTAACATTACTCATTTTTCAAAGAAAACAGATGGTCGTTGAGACTTCAGGATAAAATGTAATGGCATAGGAGCAATTTTTCTTAAACAGATTTTATAAATCTGTTAAATATCATGATGTTTTTCTTTTTTTGGAAAACAAAAATCTTCTCAAAGGAATTGCTTACAAAGTCAAATTAAATTTCCCAATATACAGGTGAATAAAATGTTTTTTAAACTTTTTTTTAAGTGGATATTATTATAAGAAATTCCAAAAGGACATAAATAATGTAAATTTCCTACAGTTTTTCAATTAAACAACATATTGATTATATACAATGTGTTTGATTCTATATGTTTGCATATATATGTTTGTATATATATATATGTTTGTATATATATTTGATTCTATATGTTTGTATGTATATATATATACACACAAAACACATACCTTTTAAAGGAAATTGAATAAATCTTTCAAATACACTTAATTATCCAACTTACTTAGCTTTCTCTACAAATTTAGCTAAAATTTTAGTTAAAACTTACAGAAGATGATAAAATTTAATTTCAACCTGTACAGTAAGAGGTAAAGCTAACTTGTCGGCATGACTTTCATTGAATTTTATATTACAATTAAAGTTTGTCAGGGTACCAAAATTGGTCAGGGTATGCAATATTTTTATTTAGGGTGCTATATATTTCTTTATTCTCATATTTCATTTAAATCCTCATTGTGGAAAAGATTTCAAAAGAAAGAACTCAACTTTTGGATACTTCTATAGCCATGGTAATTTCTAGATTTTTTCTTTACACTTTAATCAGAATATAACATAACTTTTAGTGGTGTCTGGGGAGTCAGTTAAGTGACTTGTGATCTCAGCTTAGGTCTTGATCTCCAGGCCATGAGCTCAAGCCCCACATTGGGCTCCATGCTGGGTGTGAAGCCTGTTTTAAAAAAAAATGAATGTATGTATGTATGTATGTATGTATGTGTATATATACATATATACACATATATATATGTATATCTATCTATATATGTATATATGTATATCTATCTATATCTATATATATGTGTACATATATATCTATATATATGTATATATGTATATCTATATATATGTATATATGTATATCTATATAGATAGATATGTATGTATATCTATCTATCTACATATATATGTATATCTATCTATCTAACTATCTAAATATAGTGAGGTTATTTTCTTAACAAATATCTTACACTCACACCTTTTACTTATTGGTACTGTTTTATGTTAGTTGAATCTTTAGGCTGGTCACTAATAAGAATCTGTTGTGAATATAAAGCTTTTATCTTGTCTTTTATTTGTATTTACAGGATTTATTTTTGCTAAGGATTGTGGAATTTATTACAACTACGATATAATTCTGTTACTTGTAAGATCTTATAAGAAGAGGTTCATATCTGAACCCTCTCTGTATCTAACATGGTACCTCACACATTGTAGATGTTTAATTAAAATGTATTCTTAATAATAATAAAAATACGATTTTCTCCTAAGGAGCATGCTGATACATAGTTTATAAGTACCATGAACTGAATCTATATAATGTTTATACTTTTTAAATCACTTACATAATATTACAACCCTAATGCTCCATTTTTTAACTCTTCCATTTTTGTTACAATTAATAAGTCTGATTCAATAAGACTTTAATTATACAAAAATAAAATTTCACTCAACTATATATAAACACATTTTTTAATTAAAAAAATTTTTTAATATTTATTTATTTTTGAGAGAGAGAGAGAGAGAGAGAGACAGAGACAGAGTACGAGCAGGGGGGAGCAGAGAGAGGAAGACACAGAATCTGAAGCAGGCTCCAGGCTCTGAGCTGTCAACCAGAGCCCAATTGTAGGGTGAGATCATGTTCTGAGCTGAAGTCAGATGCTTAACCGACTGAGCCACCCAGCCTTCCCTATATAGACACATTTTTTTTTTCTTAAGAACAATGGTGACAAAGTGGCACACCATACTCCTTCTTCTTTGGAATTTTTTTCAGGGTATTTATATTCTGGTGGCTGATTTTATAGTGTAGATAGTTCAGCTGTCTCAAGTGAAGTGGGAAAGGGGCATTTAAAGGCCCTAGAAATCAAATGAACACAATGAAAAAAATAAGTTTCTCTAGATTTCTTTCTTTTTAATCTAAAATGAAACTGCACAAAAGCATATGTTTCCTGTATATGCCAAGAGGGAATTCACTGTAATCGTTTACACAAATTCTTAGAGCATCTGTCCATACTGATTTGTTAAAGGGTTCTTACATTTGATTCCACTGGTGAACCTATACTAGCATTCCATAAGATCAGACAATGTATGCAGAGTTGCTCTGTAAACCACAAATGTGTGTACTATTCTTTTCTAGAGTAAAATGAGACCCAACTTCATTTCTCATTCATGCGGTTTTAATCATTTAGACACCAGTATAATTTTGCTATGATAAAGGTATCTTATTTAGCCTTTAAGTGGCCATATATATGTATATGTCTTTAAATTTATACTGAATCTTTCTATTTTCTCTAAATTTTCATTTCCTCCTAAATGTGAATGATGAAACAGAATGTTTAAGGTCAATGGCAGCTTATATCTCTTTTATATTTTTTTACTGGTTTACCATTGCTTAGTTATATTATGCCTCAGCTGTCATGGATCCCAACAACTGAGATTTTGGAAATTGAAACCCTAGACCTGAACTTGTACAGCCACAATATTGTTTTGTGACCTTTGTATATAACACAACTTCTGGTTATATATATTTGTATTTTATAAATCCTTCCATTGGTAACTTCTGGTGCAGTGTCACAATAACATTTAAATGATGTGTCAAAGTGTGAACACTAATTTTTACGACTATTAAAAATAAAGCACCATAGCATTACTGTTGGTGCTTAAAATATGTTGTTGTTTTATTTAAACTCTGGTACGTGGTCATAACTGTAGAAGACAAAAATTCTATGTAAGCAGTTATATGAGATAACAATATTCAAAAAACTAAGCATTTCAGTGAACTGTGTGTATTTGTTTCATGTAGTTCTTCATAAATAAGAAATAGTATTTAAAAATGAGTATCAGTGCATGCCAAAGTAATCTATAAATAATCAAATAGCAATCAGACAATTTGAAGTCAAATTATTCTAAAGTGCTTCTAAGTTTCACCCACTCATGTCTCTGACATTTCTTTTCCTGTTACTGAGTTTGACAAGAAGGAAAGTTCCCTAGAATAGAGAAAGCAAATCTTTCTTTCTTTCTTTCTTTCTTTCTTTCTTTCTTTCTTTCTTTCTTTTTCTTTCTTTCTTTCTTTCTTTCCTTCTTTCTTTCCTTGACATTAAACTTCTGAGCCTCAGTTTCTTTTGTCTGTAATTTGAGAATAGATGCCCATCTTATCTGGTTATCAGAGGAAATCAGATGATTAAAAACTAAGTAAAAACTATGAAAAAATAAATATAATACAATATTAAAATACATGGAAGGAGAAATTTTATCTTAATATGAAGCTAATTATCAGTGAAAACATAACAGGCTAAGCTAGAAAACAATGATCAGTGCATTTACCTTGCCTTCCAATGACGTTTAATTTAGATATTTTACATATATGCTTAAAGCCTCACTTGTATAGTAACATGGCCTAGTGATTAGGATACCGATTGGAAGTGAAAATTTCAAGTCCATTTTCAATACTGGTACTCACTATGTATACTCCATGGGGGAATTTTTAAAGTTCTATATCCATATTTTTCTAATATGGTGCAAAATGCCTGTCACCAAATTAAAGGTTGCCTGAGATTGAATAATATTTGCTTTTACCTCTGTGGAGAGAAACACCATAGAAATATAGCTGAATGTTTAAAACATCACCAATAATACAGTGTTCAAGTTGAAAATTTCACAAAGCAAAGGGACAAGGTTGACATCCATTTCAGCTTTTCTTCTTTCCTTGAATTTTTGATTTATATAACTCAAAGGTTAATCTTGGTGAAGCACAGGGAAAAGACAGTTATCCAAGTGACATTTTTAGACATTCTACAGGTATGATATATTAAAGGGTGCATTTAGGAGTCCAAGGAACATTGGAAAATACCACACATAGACAGTTTTAACGTTGCTGACTTCTTTTCATAGGTATAAAATGAACAACTTGGAAAACCATCATTATAGTCAGAACTTGACTGAAAGAGACCATAAGAAGACAATAATTTTCAATTAGTTCTTCTAAACCCGAAGTTATTGGGCACCCATTCTGTAATGGAGAACCATTTTCCAGATTGTAAATAAGTACCCAAGGATGGAAAAGAATCCAGTGAGGTGAGGGGGAAAAAAAGTTGATTAAGATGTCTTCAAGGAGCCTAAAGTCTTGTGAGGCAGACATATTTAAACATGTAAATAGTGCGAGGCAGAATAAAGTAATTGCCATTTAGAGGTTCAAAGTGCTTTGAGAGCCCATAGGAAGAAGTAATTAATTCTGACTTGTACTGTGGGGAAAGCTCCATGGAAAAGAGCTTTTGAAAAGGGCCTTGAAAGAGATGTAGTAATTTGGTGGGTAGAGAAAGAGAGGACATTCCATGCTGAGTCAGGAACATCAGCAGAGGCACGTGGTTCCTTTCAGGCTTGTAAAAGCCAGACAGAAAATATGTAGCTTCTGTATTTTAGTTGGAAATTTCTGTAATAATAGGAAAACTGACTTTTGTGTTTTTCTTTTTCCTTATATATTCTTACCAGATAGTTTATCTAGGATTTTAGGGGTTCTGGAAAAATTCTTGAGAATGCTTATTGCAACATAGTTTCCCTTGTTTGTGAATGCTTGCATGTTTTGAATTTAAGCAATATTTAACAGCAATT
Organism: Panthera pardus; assembly: GCF_024362965.1. Lineage (NCBI taxonomy): Eukaryota > Metazoa > Chordata > Mammalia > Carnivora > Felidae > Panthera > Panthera pardus. Next base: position 44,721,908 of record NW_026526654.1, read on the forward strand.
TAATTTCTAATGAATTGTGATAGGTATTGAAAAAATGTACATAACTTCATTTCTTATAAATAAATATTTTCTAGTTTCATTTATTAGCTGAAACACATTTATATGAAGCAGGCCTTGTTTTCCTATGAAATCTGAGCTGCCTATCACCAGATTGCTAAAGTTGAAATGTTTGGAAAGGAAGCAGTAATATAGACATCAACATTTTTGCATGCATGATATTTAAATGAGATATGAAATTAAACTCAAGGCCAAACTTCCAGCGTTTTGTAACAGTGCTCTGAACCATGAAGTCCAGAACTTCCATTCTCTTCAGTTATCTTGCAGTAGAATAAAGGGAAAAGAGAAAGCCAGTTCTGTTTTAATCTTTAGAATCATTTGAGAGAATGTTTATACCAAATAAAAATTGCAATCATTATTTTAAATATTATATTAATGTTTGGGAAACAAGGAGCCAATGCTTCATTCATTTATTTTATTAACGGTTAGTTATTTTAAATGGAAAACACTGTGTTAAAATAGAGTTGGTATCTGAATAATATATTTGTCTAAAGGAATAAAGGACCTCATTATTTTAAAATGTTTCTTCTTATAGCTACTACTAAAGCTACTTCTACCTACATTTTATTGGTCATTATTTTTAAAGAGGAATCATAAAGTAAATTCATTTATTTTTATTTTTCTTGTTTTACCTACAAATTTTCAGTGTATATTCCTGATATTACAATAAGTAAGGTTAATGTAATTACCGCAAACCATAAAAACATACCTATTATCCTTCGTGCCTGCACAGAAGCCCATCTCTGTGCCCAGGGTACAGTTTAAAAGACTGGCCTGGCAGTGGGGATTGGACCATGTGCCTGACACACTTAGGGAAAACTGAGGAGACAGATTCCTGAGCCAGTCAGAACTGAAAAATAAGCAGACAGAAGGCTAAAGGCTCTGCTGTGAGGCGTCATCAGATACACTATCCTAGGATGGAAGCTGAAACTTTCAGATACGTGTGAAGACATGGTGGTCATCAGGAGACACAGCCCAGAGAGACTGCCTGCCCGCTAGGACCCAACTGAGCACTTTGATGGGTGACCTCTTCCCCGCCAAGGGTGGGAAGACATGTCAAGCACATCTGCCTGGGTTTTAGTTTCTCCAGATTTCTCACCCACCCCCTCATGTCTTGAACTGACTAAATAAATAAATAAATAAATAAATAAATAAATATCTTTTCTAGGAGACTAGCGACTCTTTACTGCCTTTTACTGCAAAATGTATGCTAAGAATAAGAAGAATCCTAAGAATCAAAAGAATCCTAGTACGAATAGAATTTTGTGTGTGCTTATGTTGGTTTAGGGAAGACAAAAGTTTTGATAATTGACATAAGTAAAGTCCTTTGAGAATGCAAGAAAATGGGCAAAGATGAAACTTCAATCTTAGGAAAAGGAATTGCATTTTCTTTACAAACAGAGGGAAGGAGATAACAGTGGGATTTGAGGCTTGTATCCATCATTTACCCCTGCATGTCAAACTACCTCACCAGATCACAAGGATTTACTATTCACACTCCTGTAGGCTAGCAGGGCTCACTTGACTAGCTTTCCTATTTCTCGTAAGTCGGCTAAGATCACTCACGCTATAACATCAAATTATGGAACCGAATTACAGCGTGTTAATGAAGTTTCAATATGTTTTTGGGTACTTCATATTATTTCAGGGCGAAGGTAAAAAGGTATTTTTTAAGGAATTTACTTCTCTCAATATGTGAGAGTTTATCAGAAAGCTAGATTGTTTTTAAAGATTAAAATTATTTGTATGTTTCAGATATCACAACTAAGGATATTCTGTCAATAACTTTGACTTTAACTTGCTTAAATTATGGTTTTCAACTGAATATTGAGGATTATTCAGATATCTGTGACCAGTACATAAACTCTGAAAAGAAAGTTTCATTTTTTTTTTTATAGGCTATGCAATACCCTTGGTGAAAAGTAAGTATTATAAGCATTATCCCAATGATATTTTTTTCATTGCGAATTTGGGTTTCTTTGGTTGACTCCCTAAGACAGCAGTTCCCTAACTATAACCTAAGAAACACATGTATTCAATTAAGAAAGTATTCCTTAATCAAATATATGTGTGGCAAACTCTACACAGTATGGCCTTTCCTAAAATTGTTACAAAGTGTGTTATCATATGAAAGACATAAAGAAAAAGAATACTTCACTAAAGAAATCTGATTAACTTTCTTTAACCTGCGTTTTCTCATACTTTCTTTAACCTGCGTTTTCTCATACTTAAGCATGAAACTATTTCTTGTAACATGCTGCTTCTTACCCAGATCACCAATTTGGAAAATGTTATTTAGTGGCATGCAATTTGTACAGTATTTGCTTGCTTTTTAAAAAGGATCCCAATCTTAATATAGGATCCAAAAATAAAGTTTAAAATGGTAAGAATATATTTTAAGACAAATTTATTTGATTTAGTTTTTTATCTCTACCACTACTAAGGTTTTAGTAAGTGTAATCAATCAGTCTATTTTTTGCAATCTCCTTTCTGTCTACTTTTTTTCCTCACAGCAAAAATATCAGCTTTACAGGGACAAAGTGTATTAAATTATGTGAGCGAAAGAGAAATCTTTATTGTAACATTGCTTCTAAAAACTACTTTCTCAATCAAATTAGGACTCACTTTTCCTATCACTGTATATATTTTTAGGATATCGAGCAATTCTAACTTTATATTTTTATTTTTCACAAGATATGTAGTTAAGGAAATGAAATCTATCATAGTTGGAATCATGCAAAATTGCTAAGATTCTATTTCTTTTGATCTGCCTAAAAATGGAAATTTTATACTTTTCAGTGTATTAGAATCCATCCACACTTGTTCAAAGACATTTCAACTGTTGTATTCAACTTCCGCTTGTTTGTTATTTGATTTCTTCATTATATATTATAGAAATAAAGGAGAGCCTGAATATGCGTACTCATTTGAATATTAAGTTGGCTATGCATACACTTTAGAAATTACGTAGCTGAAACAATGTCATTCTGATTGCAACACATTGACATAGCCGAGTAGCAACTGGCTGCCAGCTTCTAGTCTCTGCCATTTTATAGTTTGTCTGCTATGGACAAACTTAACCAGAGTTTTGAAAATGTACACATTTTTATTCTATACATCAGTAGGAACTCTAATATATCCTCTACATGTACTATTTATTTGCTTTATTATTTTACTATTTAATATTTATTCAATAACTATCCTGAAAAAGTATTGAAGGTACTCAAAAGTGATTTATAAATAAAGATTGCTTATATTTGCAATGTAATTGTGTATGATCTTTCAGTGGGCCTTCAGTTTATTTTGTTTCTTAGAATTACAGTGAAATCTGTACCTCATTTTAAGTCAGATTGCCAAAATGCTACATAACTAAATCATAACTAATTTTTCTGTGTCTTACAGAGAATTCTAGTTTATCATTGTGTTCCTGCTGAAGTCAAATAAAGGAAATAGTTGTGTGAGGAGTTATCATTGTACTTTCTGTAAAAACATCCATTGTGAGCATTGGATAATATTTTATTCAATGTTCCTTATTTTAAAAGAAAAAAAAACTTGGAGATTTTACTTTCAGAACTATGGAACAAAAAAAGCCAGTTTCTTCTGATGAATCCGTATGCTTCCTTCAAGATAAAAAGAGACCGGTTGTCTGTAATATTTTCCTTTTGACTTGAGCCACTTGGAACCCCAGAGTTACGTTTGCTTTTAATTGCAATACCTTCAGCATGATTTTTGAAATATCTTTTTGTTTTCTTGCTCTGATGCTTGGTTTTAACCCTTATGTTAGGATTCTTGGTGTTTTTTTCTTTTAAACCATAAGTCCAGTTTCTATTTCTTTAAATAGGTTGAATATTAAAAAATACATAAAATATACCAGATGACGGGTGCCTGGGTGGCTCAGACGTTTGAATGTCGGACTCTTTTTTTTTTTTTTTTTTTAATGTTTATTTATTTTTGGGGGAGAGAGACAGAGAGACAGAGACAGAGCGTGAGTGTGGGAGGGGTAGAGAGAGAGGGAGACATAGAATGTGAAGCAGGCTCTGGGCTCCGAGCTGTCAGCACAGAACTCGACGCAGGGCTCGAACTCATGAGCTGTGAGATCATGACCTGAGCCGAAGTCAGCCGCTCAACCCAGGGAGCCACCCAGGCACCCCTTGAGTGTCTGACTCTTGGTTTTGGCTCATGGTTTGTGAGTTACAGCCCTGCATCCGGCTCTGTGCAGACAGTTCGGAGCCTGCTTCGAATTCTCTCCCTCTCTCTCTGCCCCTCCCCACTCACTCTCTGTCTCCCTCCCAAAATAAATTTAAAAACTTAAAAAAAATTTTTTTTAACATACCAGATGAAACAAGCCTTCAAAATCACCATTATATTTTTAAACAGACAGAAAAATAATAATGCCTGTGACAGCAAATGGATTTGTAAATACAAACTTATAATGGCTTGGTAGAAAAATAAATGATGGAAATGAGGGCATTTTGAGAGGCTCTTCACATTCCAAAGTCTCATAAAAATTACCAGGACTCAGTAGGAATCTATGTAGTTGCCAGTGTTCCCAGTTGAGGTTTTTATCAAAAGGTCTATTTCTGGGATTCAGTAAATAGTATGTCACCACAGTGGATAGACAGATTCTACCAAATATTAACCCTGCTAGCATTGTGTCTTCAGGGTTCAGTGCTGACCATCACTTCAGGTTATGCAAAGTGTTCAAATGCCAAATCGGGTAATGCCCATTTTCACTGATAACCAACCATTGCAAACATCCCAGTCTTTTGTCAGCACAGCGGGCCTGGAGCCATCCATCAGTGCTGGTAGTTCTGTCATATGCATTTAACTTCAGCATCAGCCAGCAGCTCAAAGTCTTTGTTACTGAACACTGTCATTGCCACTGTTAGGGTAAGGGAAAGACAAAGCTGGAAGTTTGGGGTTTTTCTGTGGCTTTCTTCTGTCTTTTTTAAATGTTCCTCTTGGGCAGCTATTAAGAAAAATTTTTCTTTGTAGGATTACTGACCCTGATGTGGAAGACAGAAAACCTTTGGAGTACGTAATCTACCACACCGCTTCCTGAAATTTTATGAAGTCTTTTGATTTGGAAGTAAGGGTTGGAGTTAGTTAATAACAATTGCTGCATTGCTTGTTTTAAATTCCAAAATGGAACAATGTGCTTTCACCAGGACAATATTCATACCATATGCTTCTTAATGTTTTGATTCTCCAGGGTACAGTTGAGCAATCTGAACATCAGATAATGTGTTCTATCCTCCCCAGCACCTAGGTCATATTCTGGGAATAAATTAGGCTTAAAGAAGTTCATTGAGTCTTTCAGCCCACTGGGGTACCATTTAAGGAAATCACATGTCCAGGACAAGGGGTGTTGCTGTCTTCCCAGTATCTGAAATAAAGATTTATTTCAAGCCTTGGCAGAGGAGTGGACCAGCTAATTGTTACAGTTTTAGTCTTTGGTTACAACATGCATAGACATACTTTCTGAGAAGGTGATCATATCCAGTGTGTACTGAGATAGGGTGAAGGACAAGGGATGAATGGTTCAGGACATCATGAATCAATAATGAGATCAATTCATATATTACACCACCTCTCACATTTGACTTGTTAAAATTTCTTGGTTTTATTATTTTTTCGAAGAGATAAAGTTTTAACAAAGAGGTTATTACTTCAGATGGGCTCTAACATATACAAGGAGATGAAGTAATCATAAGTGAAAACACATTCAATAGTTTAGGTCTATTTGAAAGAGAATATCTTTTATGAGAGAGAAAACTGCAAAGACAGAAAGAATGCCTTGAACATATATCTAATAAAAATATCTTTTCTTCAAAGGGCTCAAAGCATTTTAATAAGTTAACTTGCCCTTAGAACTTCTTTGTCAGAATGCTGAAACCATAAAACAAACAGAAACTAAATCATCCTTATGTTTATTGTCTGAGAGAGGAAAATGTCTCCGCTAGATAGAAGGACAATCTTTGAAAGATTCACTGCTACGCAGCTTTCCCTCTTTGAATCCCTATTCTGTCTTCTCTCACATATGAACAGATAAATAAATGTACACATCCCTTTATTTTCTAAACTCATGGTTTAGAATATTTTCTTTGCCCATCTAGCATGAGTTTCCAAGAGCCACTTAGCATGAAGACTACCATGTCATTGGTTAAACGTGTTACTGAGAATTAGAAAATGATTTATCCTTTTAGTTGTCCCTTAAAAGTTGATCACTAGGATGCTGTTTTTACCCTCGATAAAATCCTAATTATTCTAGATAGTAAAGACAACACTGTGTGTAGAAGCATTTTCCAATTTCTTGCACTGTGTGGAGAACCAAATTGGAAAAACAAATGAAGCAGCTATTACAATTGCAAAGCAACTAGCTCAAAATGACACAACACAAATTAGGTATATATCTACTAAGGGAACCAGTACATAGAGTAGAATAAGAGACTCTTAGCAGGGAGGGAAAACTGAGAGTCAAATAGAAGGAAGTGATAGTAATATGCCAAAAAACAGTATTAACAGAGTAATCAATGAAAGACTTTACCATAACATGTAAAGGGCTTTCATTTATAAGAAAAAAAAAAGTATAAACATAAAACTTCACGCATACAAACGTGTTCACAAAGGCAGAATATAATTTAATGTATTAGCATCAATCCTTTAAGCATAGACCAGTCTGGTTTCCCAACATCTTGACTTAAAAGCCAATGGATCACGGGGTACCTGGGTGGCTCAGTCGGTTAAGGAGCTGACTCTTTATTTCTGTTCAGGTCATGATCTCATGGTTTGTGAGTTCAAGTCCCGCATAGGGCTCCATGCTGACAGCACTGAGCCTACTTGGGATTCTTTCTCTCTCCCTCTCTCTGGCCCTCCCCAACTCGTGTGCACACATGCTCTCTCTCTCTCTCTCTCTCTCTCTCAATCTCTCTCTCAAAATATATAAACCTTAAAAAAAATTAAAAAATCCAATGGATCAGTAAAGAGCTCAGATATCCTTCAATCAAGAGCTAATACTACTTCAGTCTAAACCACCATTATTTCTCCCCATGATATTCTTTCATCTGGTATTTCTGCCTTTATTCTTGATTCCCCTAGTACGTTCTCAACACAACAGCTGAAATGATTCTTTTAAAATGTTAAGAGCTATGTCACCCTGCAGTCCTAAACCCTTCAATGGCTTTCTATCCAACACAGAGTACAAGCCGAATTCTTACCAGGCCTCTGTGAACTGCCTTCCTCAGCGCCCATTAGCTTTCTGACTTACTCTCTTACTAACTCTTCTCTTGCTTACCCTTCTCTGGCCACACTGGTCTACTTGCTGCTCATCAGGCACACTATCTTAGTCCATTAGGGCAGCTATAACAAAAATACCATAGATTAGGTGGCTTAAATACAACATCCATTCCTCACAGTTCTAGATGCTGAGAAGCCCAAGATCAATGCACAAGCAGATTTGGTATCTGATGAGAACCATGTCCTGGTTCATAGATGGCACCTTCTTACTGTGTCCTCACATGGCAGAGGGGAGCAAGGGAGTTCACTTGGGTCTCTTTGATAAGAGCACTAATACCATTCATGGGAACTCTGTCCTCATGACCTAATTTCTTCCCAGAGGCCCCATCTCCTAGTACCGTCACACTGGAGTTTAGGTTTTCACACACATATTTTAGGGAGACACATACCAACAATATTCCCATCTTAGGGAGTTTGCATTCGCTGTTCGCTCTACCTGCAACAATCTTCCTCCAGGAAACGAAAGCTTCCTCTTTCTCACCTCTTTCAAGTGTTTGCCTGGATGCTAACTTCTTCATGGATTCTACCTTTGCCAACCTATTTAAATTTACAATCTACTTACCACACCCACCTCTATCTCCTAATTTTTAATTTGGCCCACGATGCTCCTTGTTTTCCCTTTCACTTACCCCTTTCTAGAATTCCAACATATTGCATAATTTAGTTGTGTCTATTTTATGCCTCCTATCATTACTATGCAAGTTTCACAAGGGCAGATTTTCTTTTTTTTTTTTTTCTGGTGTTAACAGGGCAGTGGATGTAAACATTGATATAATCCAATTATCTCGAAGCATTCCAGGCTTAGTTAGCCAGGTCATATAAGAGAAACAAGTGTTGCAAGAAAGAAGGCAAGGGTTGCATTCTAGTCATGTTTGTATTCCCTTAATTCAGCATTTGGCACATTATAGGTGTTCAGTATAAATTTGCTCAACTAAACTGAATCTCTAAGGATTTTTTAAAAATTCTAAGGGGCAGTGAATGATGAGAAAAGAAAATGTAACTAATATTCCAGGAATGAATCACAGTTGAAAATTTTTGGCATAAACTGTGGGGGGTTTTGTTGCCTATAGCCATTTAAATACTGTTATTCTTAGATATTTTTGTTTGCTTGTTGTTGTTTTTTTTTTTTCTTGTATAATCAAACCAGTAATCTGACTTATAAGTAAATAAGAGAGAAATGCTATAAGCCCAGAGTTTTGAAGGAATGTATGCTTGCTTCATTTGATTGTTTGTGTTACTTTTTGTCCCCATGGAACCAAACTCCTCAGAATTTTATCTGTGACACTACTTGCCATTTGTTTGGTTATATATGGGAATTTGGCAATAAATCATTTCTATTCAAGTCATTCTATAAATAGTAGAATTCCTGTAAGAAAATTCTTCTCTATACATTATACTAATAGTTATATTAGAATATGTGAATCCTGAAGAAAATGCACTACAAATTTGTTTGGGATTGAGAAAATTATGGCATACCTGTATTTTATGAAATATCAATTACCAGTTGATAAGAAGAAAGTAGATAATAAATAGTTTGGGAATGCTGTGGGTTTGATGGATGAGCATGTGTGTGTGTGTATGTGTGTGTGTGTGTGTGTGTGTGTGTGTGTGTGTGCGTGCGCATGTGAGCATATGTGCAGGCGCACACACTTGTTTTGATGGTAGCAGTAAGACTGATGATGTCCTTACTTTATTTTTTCAGAAAGAGACAAAGGGTTGGTAACATAAATAAATAAAGTCAGTAAGTAATCACAAATTGGACTTCAGGCAGGAGTAGTTCCAAAGTACTAGAAATGGAAAGAAAAAGTTGAAATAGTTTGAATTTATAGAATCCTCCTTTAAATAGGGTTTCCTATAAATTATATTAAATGCTAAATGTAGGTCTGGTTTTCTATTTTGTGTTGAATTCTCATTGTTACACTCTTTTAGAAGGCAAGCAAAACATATTTTTATGAACACATCTATAAGTTATCCAGTTTCACTGTATCCTTCTGTGTGGAAAATTCACTCTCTATTCTAAGATACTTCCCTGAAATTTTCTATTAATTTCCCTGGATTTAAAGACTATTTGTTCTACAGTGAATAATTTTTATTTCTTTCAGGGAATGAATCAGTCCAGAAAAATGTTATACTGCACTAGAATCTAGGCATTTTATGGGACTAAAGTGGTTTTGTATGTCTAAAAGAATTGTATACGCTAAATAAAGTTCTGTATTGAGAAACCAAATACAAAACCAATGAGAGACCAAGTCTCAACTGCTAATAAACAATAGAACAATGTGAGTAACAATAATAAACAAAGAACAATGTGAGTTCCACATCCTCATCCTAACAGGTGGACTCTTGCTCTATCAATTTACTTGAGACTTCAAGCCAGTTGAAAAAGCACCTGGGGCGCCTGGGTGGCTCAGTCGGTTGAGCGTCCGACTTCAGCTCAGGTCACGATCTCACGGTCCGTGGGCTCGGGCCCCGCGTGGAGTTCTGGGCTGATGGCTCAGATCCTGGAGCCTGCTTCTGATTCTGTGTCTCCCTCTCTCTCTGCCCCTCCCCCGTTCATGCTCTGTCTCTCTCTGTCTCAAAAATAATAAAATAAACATTAAAAAAAATTAAAAAAAAAAAAGAAAAAAGAAAAAGCACCTATATATGGGCCACGTGCTTAACACTTTTTTTTAAATCTCACTTAAATAAAAGCTTTGAAATATAGCATAGTCTGCATTTTTCCTGATGTCATGTCATAGGTATGAAGACTAAAAGATTTTAGCCAGCCTCATAGCAACAAGTTCAAATCAGAATCAGATTATTTTCTCCCTTTAATCTTTCTACATTTTAGAATTTAGTAATAGTGTCCTATAATAATGCTTTTGTAGTTAGACTGATTAATATCAGTACGTTCCAGAAATCATGATATTATGCAGTTTATAGTAAGGGATTCTCCATTAAGATACAATGGATATCAAATTATCAGAAGATAATTTAATATTTACTAATCTGACTGCATGACTATATCCATCTCTACTCCCTTCAAAAACAACAACAAAACAAAACCAAACAAAAAACTCGGTCAGTTTGGAAACTCTTGTTTTGAATAACCTTTTTTAATCTTTTGTTGTCTTTTGTCATCAAAAGTAAAATCAATCCTTCTTTTCCACAGTAATTTCCTAATAATTGCTGGGTCCTATATAACATATATTTTTTAAAGCATTGTCTTCCTATTTATACTTGTTGATTGATATAATTTTCATTATAAAATTCTCCTTTTAATCCTTTCAAATGTTCTTGTTTGGTCACTTTTCTCACTGCAGTAATTTTTTAAATACCTGAACTCACAGAGGTTCGTTCTGAAAATTGGAAAACTCTAGTGATTCGATGATGGGGTTCATAGATGCCACGGTTTGATATATGAATTATGCTATAACTCTAAAAAGCATAACATTTACAATTCTGAAATAGTTACCAAGTCTGTGATTTATTCCAAAATATAATGCTGGTTTAAAGTCTTGCTTTCATGATCTTGGGATTGTGATGGTTTGATGCGATAGTCTTGTGATTCATGAGGATGGCTCATTCATTATTTTTGAGTGGGATAAAGATAGTAGAGCTTATTTATAACTCCCTTAATTGTTTGAAGCTAGAGATGGAGACATAAAATTCTACAACTTAGTTTGCCCTATTCTTGCTTATGTTGTATCACAAGGACAAAGATTCATTAAAGAGACCTTTAAAATGTGTTAATCTAGGTACTTTAATGAAATTTGTTTGCAGGGCAACCTGTCCCACTTATTTATGCTTAGTAGTATTCATACATAATGGTAATGTGACTGCTCATCTCTAAACCATTAAGGAAAGAAATATGAGAAAAGGGTGCATGATGATTAATTTGGGGTGGACTGCTAAGAAGTTTTTTGCCTTTTAAAGCAAACTATGCTTATCTTACTTAGCCTTTTAAAAAAACATTAAAATTTGAATTAAAATATGCAGCAGACCAGGAACACTGTAAAATTGAAAAGGTAAGTAGTATTTATCACCGTGAATAAAGTATGTGAAATAGATTTAACACATAGTTTCTAAGAAGTTAAAGGCTTCAGTGTTCTGTTTTAGGTTATACCTAAAAAATAAATTTCTTTTAAGAGTATTTTACCTACTGTTCCACTATCTTTATATCCCAAACAAGATATGTTATAGATCACTCTTGGGTTTGCTTGAATACAGAAAGAATGGCTGTTTTCTTAATTCAGAATTTGAAATAAACTGGTAGAAAATTCACCCTAATGGATGGAATTTTATAAACAAAAATTGTAATAATATAAAAAAGAAAGATGCTTGTCTGGCTCACTTAGGAGAATATGCAACTCTGGATCTCCATATGGTGAGTTCAAGCCTCACGTTGGGTGCAGAGATTACTTAAAAAATAATAATCTTTTTTTTTTTAAAGGAATGCTAGAAAAGATAGATATTTAAAAGTGGAAAAACATGGAGTGCCTGGATGGCTTCGTCAGTAGAACATCCGACTTCAGCTCAGGTCACGATCTCATGGTTCATCGCCCAGAGCCCCATGTCGGGCTCTGTGCTGACAGGCCTGGAGCCTGCTTCGGATTCTGTGTCTCCCTGTCTCTCTGCCCCTCCCACCCCCTTATGCTCTGTCTCTCACTCTCTCTCAAAATTGAATAACATTTTTTTAAAAAGTGGAAAAACATTTGAAAATAAAGTTATAGTTTGAAAAGTTGTAAGGGTATAAAACAGCAGGTAAGTTTTAACTTATCTATGGTACAACTTAACAAGTGAATCTCAGTTTTTAAGGGGTATACATTGCAGGAGAGCATTCACAGTATTTGCAAACATGGCAATGAGCTACAATCCAGGCCTATGTGGTAGCACACAAGAAAGAGGTAGAAGCAGATTTTCTGATAATTTTCTCATAATTTGGTAATCTGGGGTCTTTATGCAGGATGCAGCCAGATGGGGGAATCACCAAACGAAGGTGCCCCTGTGGCTTTCACAATTGCCATAGTTCACCTGGTTAACCTTAACGAGAAATTCTGAGAACTGTCTCTGATCTTTTTTATCTAACTCTCCTAAAAACTAAAAGGACTTGGGTTAGGAGATTAAAAATATATTAAGACAAAACAGAAGCTAGAGCTTTGTTTTACAGAGGAAATTGCCTAAAGAAATAGTTTGAGTCTCTTTTGCCTTGTTTTATTTTTAGTTTATTTTTGTGCATTTCTATCATATAAAAGATTTACAGCAATGTGTCTCCAAGTGGAAACTCAAGAGATTATATTCTCAGTCCCCTCACCAGGCAGGTAAGATATCATTTACCTGTTTTACAGAATAGACAACAGAGCTCTCAGAGGAAGTAAAGAAATTTTCCTCAGCCACATGTGACAAGGGAGTCAAGAATAGACAAGTAAAGGTCTCACGTCTCTTGTTTCTATAGTATTTTCAGCATATATGCTTCTGATTTCTTAAAATATAAACCATTAAATAAATCTAGTGTTAGGTACCCAAAATTTATTTTCAATCTTACTTAAAGTTACCAATGATGCAGAAAGGAGTCTGAGTTATTACATCCTTTTGCATGTGATTTTAAGGTTAAAAATAAAAAAATATGAGGTCAAAAAGTTTTTATCTATTAGTTCTGAAAATGCCCTCATTTGACTGTGATTGACAATTTTTGACAGTGACTGACAGATTCTCATGAGCAATGATAAAAATGACAGCCTTAAGTATTTTGAAGAAGTTACATTTTAAAAGAATTACGTTGTAACTAGATTAACAGTAGACATGGAGAGTTGACCATTACTCTTTACTTTACTGGATGATCACTCCTTATAAAACAGATAATCATTCCTACAGGTTCTTCCTGAGATTCCAGTAAAATAGAATTCTCTTTCAGATAAGACTTTTATTTTACAATGAAGCCTAAATTAACCCATTAGGTCAGTCACTATGCCTTAATACGTCGATCATTCACTGCAGAATGTTGCAGAATAGGCATTGCTTAATTACCCAGTATGAGCTCTTTGGATGCACACACAGTACTTTTTCTTGAATTCATGCAAAATGACAGGACAATTAAACCAAAACCACCTCCAGGTGTCACTCCCCTCTAGACTCAGATTCATGTTATTATAATTCTGACTGGTTTTCCAATGAGTTAGAAAATCCTTTGGTCTTGTAGCATAAAGTCAGATGTACCCGTTTTTAGTTCTTAGAGAAAATCGAAGCTTCAGCTATGAGCTTCATTCATTCAGGATCTCATCTAGGAAAAGAAGGATGATTTTTGACATACGTAATGTGGCTAAGAGTCAATCCAGGTATCCTTTCAACAAATCTCCCAATAAAAGTTAATTTTGTCTCCTAAGCAAACAGTTTTTCCTAAATTTCTTCATTTTTGTCAATGTTATTATAGCTCTAAATAATTATCAGCTGATATTCATTTTGTCTTCTTGCTGTCTTTTTTGATACAGTTCCAATTTATTCCTATATATTGTTAATTTTCTTTTTATAACATTTCTTGTATTCTTTTTTTTTTTTTTTTAAATTTCCAACATCATCAGCTTTCCTGTTGTTCACATCATTAAACTTAGATATTACAATGGCTTCTGTCAGGTCCAAAAACAAATTCTCACAAGGGCAGAAGAAAGAAATCATGCTTAACAGCAGTAACATGTATGAAAAAGCAAGAGTATTGATTGGCAATATACTTAACATTAATCAACAGCCATTCATGTTGGGTTGCAGTGTTAGAAAAATAAGCATTAAAATATAGAGTTTAGGACAGTATGGTATGATGGGTTTTTGAATTTCATGATCCGGATTTGAATCTTGATTGTCTGACCTTAACTAATGGCCAGATTTCTTCATCTGTAAGATGGAGATAATGATTAACCATCACTTATTATGTTTACTATGTGCCAGGCAATAAGTGGTTTCTTTATATGTCTTATTCCATTTAACCTTCACAGTAACCCTGTTAAATGAATAGCATTATTATCCTCATTTTACAGAGAAAAATAATGAGTCCCAGGATGGCAAATTAATTTTTTTCCAATATCACACAGCTAATATGTGACAGAACATGAATTCCAACACCTGGCCCCAGACACAAGAGCCTGTGATTTAACCACTGAGATTTGAGTGAAATTGTGCATGTTCACAACTGACATTGGGTCACACACTTAGTAGGTGTTTAGCAAATGGTGATTTTGTTCCCATGTAACTTGATTATATAGTGTTCTTGGTAGACCATACTTTAGGTACTAGATTCATTTCTAGCTATGTATTAAGAATGTATTGTCAACTAAACTGAGTTAACCATTTGAAGAATGAATAGGATATTGAAATGCACCATAAGTAGCAACAGTGAAGTGTTGGGCATATTCAGTTCAAAGAAAAAAGTACCCTGACTGCACATGATACCTGCTTTCAAGGTGAAAGAGAGTACATTTTGCATATGGCCCTAACACAGTGGAACTTGATGGGTGAAGGCTATGTATAACATGAGGTTTCTTAAATCAATGGGGAAAGAAAGCTCTTTCTAGCAATCACGGTTGCTCCATGGAAGACTGCCTCCAGTAAAAATACTCAGAATCCAAAAAGTATACCACACTTGGCCTTGGTTACATTCAGAGTCTTTGGCTAGAACCATCTTTTTATAAGACTTCTGGTTGAAAACTTGAGTTCAATAGTGTCACCATCCTTTGTCAAGCTCTACCTCAGCCCCAAATGTGCAATTCCTCATGCACTTGTTTTGGGTATGACCTGTCATCCTCTCATCTCCACAGTTTAGATGTTCTTTTTTTTTTTAAGTTTATTTAGTTATTTTCAGAGAGAGCAAGTGGGGGAGGGGCAGAGAGAGAGACAGAGAGGGAGAGAAAATCCCAAACAGGCTCTACACCGTCAGCACAGAGCCTAACGTGGGTCTCAAACCCATGAACCATGAGATGATGATGACTTGAACCTAAGTCAGATGCTTAACTGATTGAGCCACCTAGGCGACCCCCACAGTTTTGACATTCTATCCCTCCCCTACTGTCTCCCCACTGCTATGTCTTATGTCAAAACTTTCCATCCTGGTCTCTAGAAATCCTGACCCATGATTAACAAACCTCCTGATGGCATCATCCTCTTCACTCACTGCCCTAATTGTCTCATGTCTTATCAAAAATCTGATGCTCCTTTGAATCAAATTTTCCCCTGCTTTACCTTCCTGTGTCAGTGGCCGATTTTCTTATATTCTTGTACCACAGGGCCAAGACTTGGGTTTACCTTCTTGATCTCCAGGGCCATTCCAAACAATTACTCTTTAATTCCTGTCATCTACCTATATAGCACTCTACCCATCCTCATCATTGTAGAATTTCCTCCACATTTTTTTTTGAGAATTTTGGTATTTTTCTCATCAGTGCCGAGAGTGATTTTAATATCTACCTTGTGGAATAATCCAACTGCCCAGCCCTTGCTCTTCCTTTTACCAGCTTCCTTCCCCTCTGCTGCATTTCAGAAATGTATTTCCAAGGTTATATTATAGATATCTCTCACATCTGCCATGCAGCCTGGCAAATACCAAAAATATATTTGGTTAATACAAATTTGCCTACCCAAATTTTCTGTTGGAATTTAAACATCTCACTTCATTTGTCTAATTCAAATCTCCTATCCTTTCTCTTTCTCTTTACAAACTTTTTCTCTTATACTCCCTCTTATACTCTCTCAGACTGGACAGTTTCCATCTCTCATCTGAACTTTACCTCCTTCCCTCTATAGTTTAGACTCTATGGCTCATCTTTTCAGTGGCTTAGATGCTTTTATTCTTTTGTTGTTGTTTTTTTTTTCTCTTCTTCTTTCACCTTACTCTGAAACAACTCAGCTTTTAGAGATACCCAAGCCCTTCCCATCTTAAAACAATGGAACCTTTGAACACATATTCTCCTGTAGGTACTGTTTGTTTGTTCATTCTATGGGTAAAAGTCTTGAAACTTTTAGAAAATAGACTCTACAGATGCATTTCCACTTCTTTATGTTCCAGTCATTCACTCATCATGCCAATGAATCTGGTTTCTGGTTTCACTACTTCACTGAATCTACTTTCACTAATATCTACATTGCCCTCAATATTGCCAGATCCAGTGAAACATTTCCTATACTTATCCTACTTCATGTCTCTATGGCAATTACTCTCTATGGTACTCATTCCTTCTTGAAATCCTTTATCCTCTGAGCTTTTGTGATCCTTCTCTCAAGGAGTCCCTCCTTTCACTCTGTTTCTTCTATTCTATCATCTCCCTGTACTCTTTTTTTCCCGACCCAGATTTAATATATTATACACTCTCTCTGGAGGATCTTAATCAAACTCAGAAATTCAACACACCACACATGCATTGGTGATTCTCAGCTTCCAGGCAAGAAATGTCAGAATCAGAACACCACCTACCTATGTCAAACTGCCTTGTAAATATCTCTAAATGTCTAAAACTCATACTACTGCCTAACTCAGCTTATCTTTGCACCGAAACATCCTTCTCTTCCTTTGCTGCTCATCTCAGAGTATATATGAGTCCAGAGCACTATGTAGTCCTGGCCAGAAATGTTGACAGTCACTTTGTACTTTTTTCTCTTTCTTTCCCCCATATCTGCTATTCTTTCATTTATTCAAAAACCATTTATTAAACACTTGTTATGTACTATGACAAAAGAAGACAAATAGAAAAGAAATTAGACAATAATGTAAATGCAACACTATGAAAATGCTATGTTATGTAGGCTCAAAGAGTCCAATTGAGTAGACCTGCCTAATATCTCCAAGCCTGTCCTTGTCCTCTCTTTTTCCACAGCCACTCCTATTTTTCTTCTACTTTGCTGCAGTATCTTCTCCTTCTGTACAGTCTGGGCCCTTTGATCTATTCTTCTCACTGTTGTCAGTGTGACCTTTCTAAAATGTCATTTTGATCATGTCACTAGCTATTTCAAACCATAAGTGGTTCTCAAGACTGCCATGCTACAGTTCACTGTTCATGGCTTAACATCCAAAGCCCTTCACACTGAGGCGCAGACTTATTTCTGGCCTCATCTTAGACCATGGCTAAGTATTGTTTTCACAACTTGCTCACAGGCTTTTTCCTGTAATGTGTGAGGTTGTCTCATATCTCTGCACCTTCTCACCTATTATTATCTTTTCATAGAATACACATCCCTTATTATGTTCATCTAGATAATTTCCAGGAAGTCTTTCCTGACTGCTATCTTAAACCTTGTTGAGATATCCTTCTTTTGCTTCCATATCTCCTTTTGTATACCCCCTATCTTGGCAGTTATTAATCCATTCACCAAGTATTTCTTGAGTACCACATATTATGGTTTATTTTAAAACTTGCCCTTTTTTCTCATCCAACTGTGAGTTCCCTAAGAGGAGAGACTATATCCAGTTTTAGGCTGGAGTCTCAGAACTTAGTATAGGTACATAGATATATACATGGCATGCAATAAATATATGTTGAATAAGTAAACCCCAACTGTAAGAGTCACTAAAAGAAGCCTACAATATTAATGGAATGTACTGGGGGACCCATAGCTAGTTACTAGGATCTCTGGTCCTAAAGCCAAGGCTCTTGATACAAATCATAGGTTTAGCACTTACTAACTCTATGTCTTGAGAGCTCCATTTCTATAAAATGGAGATCACTGTAGTCTTATTTTATAGAATTGTAGGAAGATTACATGAATCCATCCATATAAAGCACTTAGAACAGGCCTGGCCATGATAAGAATTCAATAAAGATCACTGGTCCAACATCCAGAAAATAACCACTTCATTATTGCACATCATGTTTCAGAACCAGACATCTTGTTGACCATCAATCTTCCTTCAAACTCTGAGGGTATATGTATGTATGGTAATCACGTCATGCATTTCATGTAATATGTTAGTAATTTGGGCCATAGTAATAAATAATGTAGTTTTGTTGCAAAGCATTATTGTTATTATTTTTTGGTGAAACAGTAGAAAAATTGAGAGTAAGCTAGATTTGATATGTGCCAAAGATACAGAAATTAATTTAATGTTTAGGCAGCCGCCATTCCTTATTACTTTCTTTTATCTCCAGGAAAATTGTAAACCATTTTTTTCAAAGCCTGGGAGTATGGTGAACAATCAAGCAGGTCTCTAAAACCTAGCTAGGTATGACTCTAGGAGCAGGAAGAATCTTGAGAAAATGTTGTAACTTGATGCCTGATAGCTGAATAAACATTCCCACACTAAAATTTAAGGCCAGACTCAGATCCATCTAACAAACATTTATTAAGAGTTTAGCCCTAGACCATCAGGCATAAAGACAAGGATGTGTAGTCCCAGGCTTTAGGGAACTCTAAAGACAGGTAGGGATAAACCATAAAACCATTATAGCATTGTTGGAAGTGAGTTGTAACACAGGCAACAGAGACGAACAGAGGTTACCCTTGTGGTACAGAGAATTGAAGATAAACCATGCATTCAGGGAATAAAATGGCATGTGATTTGAACCAAGAGTGACTAATAGATGCTTGCCAGGCAAGAAAGAGGTGAGGTGAGTGGAACAAGAAGGTAAAAGCACAGAGGTATAGTACATGTGGAGAGCTCCAATGAGTGTAACATTACTATAAAATGAACTTCGAATGCAAAAGTAATGGGACATGAGACAAGGAAAAGAGAGTCTTGAATTTCATATCAATATATCACAGTCAGCACTTCAAGGAAAAATTGGAATGAAACCAGGAGTCAGGGCAATCATCTCAGATGCTCTAGTCTAAACATCTAAGATAAGAGAGTTTTGACCACCATTGACCAATCACAAGGAAACCATCAAACCCAGGCAGACCAGTCTCAGGAAAGTCAATTATTTCCAGTCCTATGAGCTAGTGGAGATACATTTTTAATATTCAGACTATATTCTCACTGGTTTTAAGACCCAGCAAAAATGAGACTGCAGGTGGCTAGTGTCACCAACGTTATCAACATGTCCTATTAGAGTGTTACATTTAACGTGTAAGTTTTCTTTAGTGGGGACTCCTGCCTTCTGTTTTGAAGATTAAAATATTCTGCATTTGGATACTCATATTTATTAGATTAAGATAATATATTCTATGATATGTGCTGAGGAACTGATAAAGTTAAAATATATCCATTTTAGCTTACTTAGGTTGGAGAATATATCTTCTGAATGATTTTTTACTTTGTGTTTTGCACTAATAGTTATTATATGATAGGAAGTAAATAGCAGAGCAAACTGGCAAAAATGACAATAATTATGCCTCATCTTTGTCATCACTCTTCTGTTTCTCATTAAACTTCTCTTCATTCTCTATTGCATAGCATTTCTATTCCCATGAAGCTATTCTACTTTTCAGTCCCTATATTTCACTTGCTTGCTCCCCACCCCATCCTCTTACCCCTACCCCCGCCCCCCCCCCACCCCCAACCACGGGACCTGTTTACCTGTGAGGATCTCTTTTCTGCTAATGCCCTGAGGAAGCCTATTTTCCAGATCTCCTCTGTTTACTTGATAATTAGGATTGTCCATCAATTGTCAATTTACTCTCAGATGCCTTCCATCCCACTGTCTGCTCTGCATTTCAGGGGATATTTGCCAGATTCCCTTCACCTGATTTTTAACTTAAACCAATGGGAGACACTAGTGTAAGACTGGAAGGTGAGATGAAGGGACAAGACAGGATACTTCTCCCCATCTTTTTCCTCTCTATAGCATGTCTTGCAGCAGTAAAGTCTCATCTCTACTATGGACTCAGCTTCATGGGAATGAATCTCCGTCTCTGGTCCCAGTTCCCGTTGGATGGTCCTGGCCTCTGGTCCCTCCAGCTTCCTGCAGTTGACTTCTGAATTGCTTCACTGTTTGGTTTTGCAGCTCCTCCCCTTCCTTGGAATCTTATTCCCTGTGATAATTTCCTTCTGCTAGGAATCTGTGTAGTCCTTTCGGTCTTCCAGGCTGCCTTCTGACTAATACAGGAAAATTTTTGATATTCATGGTATGCACATAGTATATTGAGTGAATTTTTCTATAAACCTTTCGTTTTAACAAATGCAGATATTTTGTTATACCTACTCAGGTGTTTAGTCACTTAAAGAAGGAAATGTTAATTTTTAATTCATTAGTTAAACCCTTTTCTAAATAAATATTCTTTCTGCATTTAGTCGATTTTAAATAATGATTAAAATTTGTGCCTCCTTTACCTTTGCTTTCTAAGAATTTAGTTTTCTTTACCATACTGGTTGTCTGCGCTAAACCTGCCACTCAAAAACATTCCATTAGCTCCAGTAAAGCAGCTCAAATATGCTACATTAACACCAAAAACTTGCAATATACTGACTGATGATGAGTAGGACTTAAATGAGGATGTGGGGCAGTGAAATGCAATAGTTAATATTATAAAATCTGAATATTCAACTATCATAACCTACAAAAGTTTTTATTATTCTGCTTATAGGATTTTCTGTATTAAGATTTTTTAGCTAATTTAATAGCACTTTTTGGGTTTTCAATAACACCTAATATATATCAGGCACCATTTTGGTACTGGGGATATAAGAAAGTACAAAAAAGGCAACAATCCTTACCTTCATTGAGCTTAAATATATAAGTATACATACATCTAGATGTATAAGTAGATATTCTTTATATATTCTTCAATATATAACAAATCAGTAAGAAAGGAGATGACTTAATATCTTTAATGTAAAACAAATTAGTAAGAAAAAGATGAACTAATAAAACATAAGTTTAGGATTAAACCAGTAATTCATAGAACATAAACAGAAAGCATATGGGAAAAAAGTAAACTTTTTAGTATTACAAACAAATTTTTTAAAATGAGATACAGGGACTCCTGGGTGGCTCAGTTGGTTAAGCATCTGACTCCTGGTTTCAGCTCAGGTCATGACCTCATGGTTCCTGGGATCGAACCCTTCATTGGGCTCTGTGCTGACAGTATGGACCCTGCTTGGGATTCTCTCTCTCCCTTTCCTCCTCCCCTCTCCCACCCTCCCCAATGCTTTCTGTCTCTCTCAAAATAAAGAAATAAACTTTTTAAAATGTTTAAAAATAAGAAAATAATGAGATACAAATTTCCACTTTTGAATGAACAAAACCTCGAGATAGATAGATATAGATATATATATATATATATATATATATATATATATAACATTTGTATGTTTTATTCTACTGAAAAAAGTATTTAATTCTAAGTGCTTTATGAAAGAAAATTTGACAATATGTTGAAAAACTTAAAAATATGCATATGTGTATACTTTGACTCAGAAATTCTTAGACCAAGAATTTGACATAAGGATTTTGAAGATGAACTTTACAAGGCATAATAATAGTACAAGTACTAGCTAGCATCAATTGAATGAATAAAATATGCCAAGTATTCAGCTAAGAATTTTATGTAAATCACCTTATTTAGGACTAACAAAACCCACAAGGTGTTATTTGCTCATTTGCTCAATAAGAAAATTGAAACTTAAAAAGGTTTAATTGAAAAAAAAATTACGGGTGCCTGGGTGGCTCAGTCAGTTAAGCCTCCGACTTTGGCTCAGGTCATGATCTCACGGCTCATGAGTTCGAGCCCCGCATCAGGCTCTGTGCGGTCAGCTCAGAGCCTGGGGCCTGCTTCTGATTCTGTGTCTCCCCCTCCCCTGCTCAAACTCTGTGTCTCTCTGTCTCTCAATAAATAAATGTTAAAAAAACATTATAAAAAAAATTAAAAACTTTCATGTAATCGCGGACGCACAACTGGAGAGTGGGCTTCCTGAAGCTGTGCCTTGCTATCTGTCACCTAGTACCGACATTTCGAAACACCGACCATCCTAATTTGCCTCTCTATGAAAGAATGTTCCTTAAAACATTGTTTGTGATAACAAAAGAAAGCAAAAAAGGAAGCTATAGACATACTTAACAATAGCAGATAGGTTAAATCAATTATGATTTCTCCGTACTACGGAACAGAAGTCGGCTTTTAAAACGTTTTTTATTATATTTGTTGACAGGATATATTGTGATATTTAAAGAGAAGTGTGTTCAAAAACAAGCATTTAGTGGGATTTCATTATGAAAATAATGAGATTTTAACCTTCTTCTGTTGTTTATCTGTTTTTACTTCTTTTTCCACACTGAAAATAAGTTGATTTAGGGATAATGATAATATTATAATTCATATTAACAATGTATTGTTATATATTATAACAGAACTATCTTGGCTTTTAAAGTCAAGATTCTTCAGCAGAGACTGAGCAGTAACATTACCTTATACAGAAGTCTGTGTTATTAAGGCTTTCTGCCTGGATGTGTTACCTTTTTAACATGAATCAATTTAGCATAAATATCTTATATATTTTAAAGGGTCTGAAAGAGAAGTACCTTTCTAAGCATACCTATATAGTTTGCTTGCAAAAATTCTTAAAATAACTTTTACCCATTAAAACCTTAAGAGGATTACACAAGCTGAATTAGTGCCTGGACTGCAAAAAGCCATAATGAACTTAATATTATTGCTTTTCAAAATATAGACCAATTCTTAATAGACTATTTTACAATAGGAAGTGCCTTTGGGGGTCAGTATAACAAAATTAAGATCAGTTTATAAAGCCTTAAAAAGGGCCTGGTGGCAGCATTAAAATGTCCAGTGTAATTATTTGTGAGTTCATTTGCTCACATACCATTTTCCTTCCCAGACTTGGTTCAAAATAAAGTGGACTGACAGATCTCTGGCTTTTTCTTTCAGGAATTTCATGTGTATTGCACTTTTTCTCTAATATCTAAAGTCTACTTAAATTCATCTGAGTCAAAGGCAAGTTTGAAGTTTTTGGAGCTGAGATGTGATGCTGATTGTTCAGGGTTCGTCTTCACTTATTTAATCCGAAATTAGTTACTGAAACCAATTTAAAAATAACCATCATGTTCTAAGCTCCAGTGGGCAGGGGATTACTCAGCAGCTTATTCTTCTTTATAGTTTTCTCTGTCTGGTCCAGATTGAGACCACTGCTAGTCAATGTGTGGTCTGACGGTCCATGTCTTTGCATCTTTTGGGAGCTTGGTTTCTGGTTGGTCTCTGTTCTCAGACATAGCATCCTTCATTCTTTCCCCTTAATATTGAAGGCTTTAAGCAGATGCTGCTTTTATCACACAACTCAGCTCCAGCTCTTCTCTAGTTTAGTGCAGAGATTGGCTCAACAATTTTAGAGATGTAATGGTAGGGCATATAGTCGAAAATTTGATATTGAAATGAGATTGGGAAAGATATACCTTGGTTGGTTTTTTCCAACAGTGATTTTTACCAGTCGTATGCAATGAATTCTCTTTTCAGTGCTTTGTTTTGTTTTTATGAAGCCATATTATATCAGAAAGATATTGTATCAATAAATATGATGTTTATAATTAAATACGAAAGCATTCATGACCATGCATCATATACACTGAATCATTTCATATTTGTAGGCAAAAGCTCTTAAGTATGGGTGGCTCCATCATTTTTTGTCATAGCAGTGCTCACCAAGATTTGGAGCTGGTTTCCAGTAGGATAAGACTTTCTAAGTGAAAGTCTAAAAGAAAGTTTGTTCCTGAAGTGAGATAAGAAAGATCTCTATTTGTATGGAAACTACTGCAAGAGTTGACTCGAATGATGTGAAGGTCTGAGGATGTGTTGAAGTTATTGATCAGAACTGACTTCAGCTCTCACTATTAAATATCTTTCTTGCTGGCCCTCAAAGTGAAGAGCTGCCCTAGGCCTGAAGTCTACACATTGATATGCTTGAGTAGAAGCAACAATTACTTGGGAGAACAGACTGCATAATTTCTTACCAAGCTTTTTTGTTTCTTCTATGGCTTCTATGTTGACTACTCCATTTTCTAACTCTTTTAAATCTATGATAATGTAGGGCGCCTGGGTGTCTCAGTTGGTTAAGCATCTGACTTCGGCTCAGGTTATGACCTCATGGTTTGTGGGTTCGAGCCCCATGATGGGCTCTGTGCTGACAGCTCAGAGCCTGAAGCCTGCTTTGGATTCTGTGTCTCCTTCTCTCTCTGCCCCTCCCTTGTTTATGCTCTGTCTCTCAAAAATAAATACATGTTTAAATAAATAAATAAATAAATAAATAAACAAACATTAAAAAAATAAATCTATGATAATGCTTCTCTTCATCTGTGTGTCATTAGCCATCCAAAGAGAAAACTGGTCCCACTGCTAAAACATATATTCAGAAGGAAGTTAGTTTTTTTTTGGTTGTTTTTACTTTTAAAACTATATATTAAAATAGTAAAAGTTATGGTCAACTTTCTTTTTTTTATGTTTACTTATTTTTGAGAGAGAGACAGAATGTGAGCAGGGGAGGGGCAGAGAGAGAGGAAGACACAGAATCTGAAGGAGACTCCAGGCTCTGAGCTGTCAGCACAGAGCCCGACATGGAGCTTGAATTCACAAACCGTGAGATCATGATCTGAACCAAAGTCAGATGCTCAACCAACTGAGCCACCCAGGCGCCCCGAGTTATGGTCAATTTCAATGTTAAACAAAAATATAGTTGGAAAAGAAAAACATACATTTTAATATCATCAACAGAACCCTGTATGTGGAAAAACTCCTGAATTCATCTTGGGATGTTTCTCACATGTCAATTCATGGCTGAAGGGTACATTGTACATAAATAGCCCATGAGAAGTGAAGTACCTAATTAACATACCAATAGTAACTCACTTAATATTAGTCAAAGGAGTAGCTTCCCAAAGGAAGAATTGTACTATACTTGAAGTCATCACCCGGTTCATTTAAATTGACATTGGACAAGGCATCAGAGGACAAGCAATAGGGAATGTACCTTCATTGGCAAAAAGAAGGGATGGAGAGGAGGCGTAAGAAAAAGAAAGACAGATTAGGTGTATTATATGGTATTTATTATTCTGATTCCATGAAAATAAATTTTAAATGATAAATAATTTTATGCTTTTGTACTTTTATTGTTACCTAGTATTACCTAATTTTTAGTTACATGAAATACATGAGGCAGATACCTGTGGGAGAAATTTGTTGTGGTCTGGCAGCTTAATCTGCTTCAATGTTTTGAGATGTTTTAACTGAGACATGTACATAAGATTCAACTATATATGTAAATATTATAAATAATGTTTTATCAGATTTACTGTTATTAAAGATTCCCCTAAGATTTAAAGGTTTAATCACTTTGTACTACTCCTCTGCCATTACGGTGTGTCCCATGTGAATTACTTAATTCTAGGCATATATTTCTATTCTTAGAAGCTTTATTGAAGTCCCAAAGTAAAAAAAAAAAAATCCATATTGGAATGTTAGTGGTAAACCTCAGTTGCATAAATAATGGTTATCCTGTGTAATGAATAATTTAGTCATACTTTAAAAATAATTCATCAGGAGCACATGTGAGTAGGAAACAGGATGAAGTGCCAGCATATGAATGTTATCCAGATTTTACTACGTGCAGAATATTGCATTTTATCACATCACTTTGTTAACCATACTCCCTTGTCCTTCTAGACTCCATCAAAAATCAAGGGCTGTAGAAAACCACAGCATTATCATCCTGATCAACTTGAATAGCTTAAGTTTGAACAAAAATAGTTAAGTCAGTGGTCTGTCTCCAGCACCTAAATCTGGAACCTGGGTATAGTGCCAGCGTTGAGGCCAATCCCTGACCTGCAGGTTAACCAATCTCTCTCTGATATCAATCTGGCACCACCTTTGAGCTTACGTGTCTGTCCTCCTCTATTTGATATCTAACTCATTGGTTCTCCTCCCAGTTCCCTATCCCTGGGTTGCATTTAGCAATGCGTGGAGACAACTTTACTCATCAAACCGTGTGGGAGAGTATCCAATAGGTAGAGGCCAGTGATGCTGCTTTACATCCTACAGTGCACAGGACAACTCCCACAACAAACGTCTTCAGACCCAAAATGCCAGCAGTGCCTGGGATGAAAAACCCTATTACTAACTCAGGGGCTTCATCCTTTCACTAAAGAAAGACAAAACCCTGGATGGTTTGAGGAGTGCATCCACTTGTTTTAAGCTATGAGAAAAACCTCGTAAGGGAACCAAAGTGTGGCAAAAAGGTCTGCCATTCTAGACCAGAGATTTACAAATGGAGTCTACAAGGGACCTGGCAGGTGATATAAGTGAGTTAAGCAGTCACAGTCACATGTACCACATTCTGCCCATTTTAGGAAACAGCCACTGCCTGGCTCCAGGAATTTGTAGTCAAGCAGGAACAAAGCCCTACTCTTAACAGAGATGTTAATTTTTGGAGAAGCCTTAAAAATCTAGATTTTTTTTTTACATGAAGTCCCCTAAATTTTAAATGTTTCTAATTTTATCCTTAACAGACTAGGAAGGCCAAACAAAATACACTTGGAGATCAGGTTTAGTCTTCTATCAGTTTGTTTACTTTTTATTGAAGTATAGTTGACATACAATGCTATATTAGTTTCAGGTACACCCAAAGGGATTCAACAATTTTATGCATTATGCAATGCCCATAATGATAAGTGTAGTTACAGTTTGTCACCATACATTATTACAATATTATTGGCTGTATTTCCTACGTGGTACTTTTCATCCCCATGATTAATTTATTTTATAACTGGAAGTTTGTACCTCTTAATCCCCTTCGCCTATTTTACCCATCCCTCCTTCCCCCTCTCTGTTAACCACCAGTTTGTTCCCTGTACTTGTGAGTCTGTTTCTGTTTTGGTCATTTTCCTGTCTGTTCATTCATTTGCTTTGTTTTTTAGATTCCACATATAAGTGAAATCATATGGTGATTGTCTTTCTTTTTCTGGCCTCTTCCACTTAGCATAATACCCTGTAGGTACATTCAGGCTGTTGCAAATGACAAAATTTTATTCTTTTTAATGGCTGAGTAATATTCCATGACCTATATATACCACAACTTTATCCACTCATATATCAATGGACACTTAGGTTGCTTCCATACTCTGACGATTGTAAATTATGCTGCAATAACATGGGGGAACTCATACAACTCAACACCAAAACACCAAATAATCTGGTTTAAAAAATGGGCAGGAAGTAAACAGACATTTCCTAAAAATGATGGCCACAGATAGCCAACCAGCATATGAAAAGATGCTCAACATCACTAATCAGCAGGGAAATGCAACTCAAAACCGTGATGAGATATCACCTCACTTAAGTCAGAATGGCTAGTATCAAAAAGGTAAGACATAACAAGTGTTGGTGAGGATGTGGAGAAAAGAGAACCTCATGCACTATTAGTGAGAATGTAACTTGGTGCAGCCACTGGGGGAAACAGAATAGAGGTTTCTCAAACAACCCAAACAATCCAGTAAATCCACTTCTTGGTATTTTCCCAAAGAAAATGAAAACATTAATTTGAAAAAACATATGGCCAACAGGGAATTTTTTGTTGTTGTTTGTTTGTTTGTTTTTACCACTCTTCCAAGTGTGATTGTCATAGGCATATTCATTCATTCATTTGCTCATTCATTTAACAGAAATCTATGATATTGATGGTGTGGAGGATAACTAGAATTATACAGGAGCACATGGAATTCTTGAACCCAGGAACAGCACTATGAAAATGTAAAATATTAAATGTAATGGCTTAGAGACCTTCTATTCAAGAATTTATATTTTCCATCTCTTCTTTTAGTTTTTTTAAATTTATTTATTTTTATTTTTTTAACTGGTTATTTATTTATTGAGAGAGACAGAGAATCAGAGAGAGAGGAAGAGAGAGAGAATCCCAAGCAGGCTCTGTGCTGTCAGTGCAGAGCCCAATGAGGGGCTGGAACTCCCGAACCATGAGATCATTACCTGAGCTGAAATCAAGAGTTGGGCCCTTAACCGACTGAGACACTCAGGTGTCCTGTTTTTTCAATTTATGTCCTCTCCACTTCATTAGAGCTAAATGACTTACTGACTTAGGAAATTAAGTATTTAAAAAATCCTTTAAAGAGGGATCACTGGGCACCTCAGTCAGTTCAGCATCCAACTCTTGATCTCAGCTCAGGTCTTAATCTCAGGGTCATGAGTTCAAGCCCCACATTGGGCTCAGCACTGGGTGTGAAGCCTACTTAAAAAAAAGTCCTTTAAAGGGTGCAAACAAAATCTGGCAGAATGAGAATTTCGTCTTTAGAATCAATGTCATTTCCATAGATCCTGCTATCCTGATTTGTGTGCATGAGGCTTTGTTGTAAGAAACTCATGCTTAATAACTCATGTAATCCTTAAGTGATCATTTTCATTTGGAAGATGAGGAGACTGAGTCACACACAGGTTAAGGGACCTGATCATTATCACGCAGCTGGGAAGCGTTGAAGCCAGAATCCGAATCCTGGCTGTTTGTGGTAAAGCATTTGCTTCTCACCATTATGCCATAAAAACCAACAGAATAAATGTGTACATTTAAAGTTGGAGTGGGAGGTCAAGAGTGGAAGAAAAAATTACTTATTCTGCTCTTTATGCTTTCCAACTTGTCTCTGTAGAATTTAATCCTTGCTCTTTCTTCAGGCTCTGACACACACACACACACACACACACACACACACACACACACACACACACCATTCACACAGTCAGACATCAGACCCAGAAGAATTTACATTCCAGATGACCCAGAGCCACAGCACGGGGTCTGGTAGTAAAGGGATTACATGACTCCTCTCTGCCAGAGCTGATTAACACTGCCTCTCTACCTTCACTCTGATGGTGAGAATTAGGTTAAGTAGTTTTTTTGTTCTTCACATTCTCTTCTACATAATTAACCCAGTTTATACACAATCTTATCTCTTAAATCTAACATAATCACTAATGGCAATTGTTATTTAGCTCAATTCCAGACTACAGAATCTCTTGTATATTTGCAGATTTTTAACAACTAAATTTCTCTACTTGCAAATTTCAATTAAAACAATAAAAACATAAATGTGAAAATAAGTAAAGAGTAAGATTGTTGTGTAAGATCTATTTTTACCTAATTTAGAAAACTCCACTTATGTAATATATTCTATTAATGTAATAGAAACAAGATTTGTTTGTGAATCAAGGTTTATTCTCAGGCGATTCAAGGAAAAAATTTTCTTTAAAAAAAAACACCAAAAACCTGTTTCCATACAGTAAAATGGACTCATTGCATTAGTCATCTGCAGTGTTAAGAAACTAATTGTTTTTATGCTTTTCAAGCCTCTTAATTTAGTAAACCTATAATTGAAAAGTGAAATTTTGCAATAAAATAATATAACTCAGTTCATGTTGCTATGGGAAAGTAAAGGGTTTCCTCCTACTTTAGTTTATTAATTTTCAAATAATGCTTAAGGGCTTGTTATGATAGTCCTTTACAAGGTAGTAAATATACAGCTATCCAGACTGTCTGGGTTGAAAACTAATTACCATTAGAAAGAGAAGCATTTAGGCTTGTTATTTCTGCAAATCAAATGACTCCAAATACAGTTTTCATATTAAATCCAGTGTGCAATGATCCAGGGATATCCTCACAATGCAAACCATAATCTAAAACATCCCTCTTCCTTATTATTACAGGTAAGCAAGCCAACTGGAACTTTAAAATGTGGCATCAAAAAGAGAAGTTGGGAAACCAGTAGTGAAAGCAGCAGCAATCTGAGAGAACAAAAGAAATTAAAAAGGCATCTACTCAAATAACTAAAGGTTTCTTTGAATGCAAATCTTTATAGAAAAGGACAGGAAGAAAATATATTATCTGAAGGAAAATAGCAAGTGGTGTACGAATTAGGACCTGTGTCCAAGATTAAGTGAATGGGTATTTTTTATTATTATTATTCTCATTGATTCCAATTGCTTTAAATCCTTCTTCAGTGATATTTTTAACAGAGCCACACGTTTTTAAATTTGCATTAACATAAAGTAGTAAGAGTAGGAAAGGAAAAGGAGTTTCAAGAACAAGAGAAATCTCATATTTTTATTTATACTTTTAAATGATCATATCACAGGGGTGCCTGGCTGGCTCAGTCAGTGGAGCATATGACTCTTGATCTCAAAGCTGTAAGTTCGAGCATAGGTGTGAAGATTACATAAAAATAAAGTTGTAAAAATAAATAAATAAATAAATAAGCACATCATAGTAGATTTTAAAAACTATTTCCAGACAAATTCTTTAAAAACACAAAAGCACATTTCATTGCCATTGAATAGTTCCAAGGCTTAGAAATAAACTTACATGCAAATATACGACACTGAAAATACATAGCACAACAGTTATTGTTAATAAATGATTAATCAGGATATGGGGAGGCTAGAGGGAGAAAATTTTTGGAAAATTCAAATCTTTAATAACTCTCAAAACTGGCTGTGCTACTTCAGAAATGTGAAAAACATTCACCCTTGATACATCTTGTGTAATATCAAATACAAATGAAATGATATGTGCACTGACTTCTTGTTTGTAGACACAAAGGGATTCAACAGCAATTCTATGAAATAATCTTTAAAAAATTTTTTTTTTTCAACGTTTTTTATTTATTTTTGGGACAGAGAGAGACAGAGCATGAACGGGGGAGGGGCAGAGAGAGAGGGAGACACAGAATCGGAAACAGGCTCCAGGCTCCGAGCCATCAGCCCAGAGCCTGACGCGGGGCTCGAACTCACAGACCGCGAGATCGTGACCTGGCTGAAGTCGGACACTTAACCGACTGCGCCACCCAGGCGCCCCAATGAAATAATCTTTAAAAGTTTACCTAAGATTATAGTTTATGCAACTGATTATATTCTTGAGAACTTATGGGCAAACATGATTTTTATATGAAAACTCTGTGTCATGTTAGGAGAGAAAATATCTTAAAAGAAATTCCCTGTACGATTCCTCTATACAATTATCTCCTTTTAATATTTATTCTATATTTTGTAAACTGGTTCACAATGAGATGCACTTTTTGATAGTGAATTCTTGTGCATCAAAAAGTAAATTCCTTTAGGGCTAACTCAAATTTGGTTTTGTTTGTTTTTTGCCTCACATTTTAAACATTTTCTTTACTTTTGAGTACTACTCAACGATGGCAATGATAAGTAAGCAGGAAATAAAGTAGAAGAATAAGAAGAGTGGCTCTCTCAAAGTGAAATGAAATGCTCATGACCTCAGGCAACTTCTTGGCATTGTTGACATAAAATGGTGGAGGAATGCATGGGAGATCTATCCCCCCAATATATTATGTATCTTTTCATCCCCAACTTCATTACAACTACCTATTACAATACTTAGGAAAGTGACATTACTACTTAGGACAAATACAAATCTGTGACATCTTTCCATTTTTCTATTCAGCAACAATGATAGGAAAACAGAGTAATGACAACTCTAAGATTTATTGAGCAATTCCTGTGTCGCCGTTTTAAAGCTGAACACACACCTCTATTCTATCCCCCAGTCTTGATTCATTTGTCCCCATAAGACTATTACCATTTTGTACACTGTGTATTTTACTCATTATCTTTCCTTCTCCACCAGAATGTAAGTTCCAAAGAGTACCCCTAATGAGACATTGGAATAAGCAGTCCTAGACCACCTCTTTTTATGTAAGATCATTATTTCTCTACAGCACTTTAGTAGGAATATTTTGTTTCTTACAGAGCTGGGAGAAAGGCAAGAGCAGAGCTAATGTAAAGCCCTAAAATAGGAGTCATTGTGAAATGTAAGAAAAGCAGAAAGGGAGCCAGCGTGGTTGAATTAGAGAATAAATGTTAGAAGAGGTAGGAGGGGCCAGACTGACTTTGGTGCTGCAATAAGGTGGAAAGGCTACATGTTATGAGGATTCATGGATTGGGGAGGGGGTGGTAGTTAAGAATGGGAGAGACTGATTCAAGTCTGACCAGACCTCTCTGACTACACTGAGAATGCTAGACTTCGACCAAGGTGTGGCTGTATAATAGAATCCTGAAGACAAGTTAGGAACCGTGCAGGAGATGATAGTGACAGCAGAAATAGAATAGGAGCCATATTGGGAATATATGTAATGGTGGTAGAATCAACATGCTTTTCTAATAGATCTCATCAAGGTAAGGTCTATGAGGACAGGAATTTCTCTCTCATTCGCTGTAAATCCCTGGTGCCTACAAAACAACCTGACACATAAGAGATGTTCTACTTGTAAATTGAATGAATTAATAAATGAATAAAGGAGGGAGAAGAAGGAGTAGGAGGAGAAAGAGAAGGAAAAGGAGAATTAATAAAAGTATTTCGCTTAAAGTAGGGAATTAAATACTATTTTTCAATTCATGAAACCAGAGAAGGACACAAAAATCTTTGTGATTTTGGGTAGAAAATGGAATAAAGTCATCAGTGTTTCTCTTTTTATAAGAAGTATCCAATATTCTTAGATTATGTGCTTCTTACTAATGTTTCATGTCCCATGATCAGCAATGAAATGCTAGTGATAGTATAATAGAACATTTGATTTTTGAGTTTTGTTTTGAATGGTTTGGTTAGCAAAATTAGAAGATGGCAGTTCTATGCCAGTCCACAGATTACATATATTATAAATTACATAAACATATATATATATTGGAGGTGGGATATTACTTTACTGAAATTCAAGTACCTGGGAACAATTGTTCTAAATGTACCTTTTAAAAATAATCTCTTAGCATCCTAATTAAAATTGAAAATAGAAGGGTGAGCTTGGGGAATTTCATCATATGTATATGTATATGTATATGTATATGTATATGTATATGTATATGTATATGTATATGAAGGGGTGTGTATGTGTGTGTGTGCATGTGTGTGTATAACCAGTGCAACTTGTATTTAAATTAACTATGTTCTATTCTGTCCAAGCAGAGGTGGGCTAAACATAAGCTTTGTCTAAATGCTGAAAAAAAAAATAATCCTATTTCATGGGAAAAGTAATGCCACTTTAATATTTATACTGATGAAAGACCTTTGTAATGAAAATGTACTTTGCTTTTTATCTTTTAGGTACTGATTTCAGAAACACAAAAATTTTTAGCCTTTATCTATAATTTCTCCTAAATTTGGCTAAGTTTAATTACTTTCCATAATAAACCTCCTAACTGTGAGACTGATTTTTAAGTCACTACTGTGGTCACAGCAATGACCTCAATAATCAGAGTATCTCTCTTGTGGATATTTCTAAATAAAGCTGATGCAATTTTCCAGTCTAATTTATATAAAAGGAACTGATCTAGGCCAAATAATATTCTTCTGTGTTTATATTGAGAGAAAATATGGACACCTTCTTAACATTCAAGAACAGTTCTTACTCTATAGATTATGACATTCTATTTATATTGTATTGGAAATTCATAACATATTTTCTTTAGCTATTGGCTTGCAAAATAAGGTCATATAATGTGAAATGGATTTTTTTACATAATCAAGTAGGTGAATGACTGTTACATATCCTTACAGATTATTCCTTGAGAATCAATTATTTTCAAGAGTTGTATAACATGTATTTTAAATCTTTATAGGAATGTGCAGTAATTATTGTTATGTAGATGGCTAAAATGGAAATTCTGCAATTCACAGCACATGTAGTTGTCTTAAGTATAAGCTTGCACTACCCCAATTTCTAGCAGAAATGTGCACATATATTATGAAATAAGCATGTCAATATTACTTGTTCCACTCAGATTTGTTTCTTTCAGCTGAACAGACTTGTTTTATTAATGGCATTGACATTAATTCATTCATTTATATTGGAGATATAAGCTTCAGTTGCCTGGGCTGGTGACTGCTTCTATCTGTAAATATCTAAAAACATCATGTCCCCCGATAATGGCAAGTTAAGAAATGAAACCTATAAGTACGGATGTATTATTATTATGAATTATTTCAAATGTAACACAACTGGTACCCTGCCTCCAAAAATAAAACAATATGGTGGCATGTTCTCTTTCTTGATTGAAATACATTGCATCTTAGATATAAAGCATAACATTCATGCAAAGTTGTATGCAGTATAATAAAAGTTTTCAAAAATCTAAATTATATAATTTCAAATTTAAGCTCCAATAAGCTGTCAAGTCAGACTCAGTAATTGCTCCTTTAATGACAGCTAATTGTTAAAATTTTATGCTTTTAGTTTAAAAATAAAAAGCCCATGATCCATGCCCTTAAGAAGTAAACACTCAATAAAACTGAAAGAAAAAAAAAGAAGGAAACACTCTTCTGAGCAGCATCAGAGTAGTGTTTGGGGGTCACACTGGACTAGACTGCCTGCATTTGTGTCCTTTGTTGCCTATTTGTTAGATATGTGTTAGTGACTTTGAGCAAGTTGCTCAACTTCTTTTTGCCCATGTTTTCTCTTTTGTAGA
Organism: Panthera pardus; assembly: GCF_024362965.1. NCBI lineage: Eukaryota > Metazoa > Chordata > Mammalia > Carnivora > Felidae > Panthera > Panthera pardus. Next base: position 44,756,627 of record NW_026526654.1, read on the forward strand.
ATTGGGATAATAATGATTCTTATCTCAAAGTGCTGTAAGGCCTAAATTAGTTAATATTTGCAAAGTGCTTACTCAGTATCCACTAAATTATAAAAATGCATATTGTCTAACATATAGAACATTCTTACAGCAAAATAAAGCTGCAATAATAGTAACACTGGCTTCCTTTTACCAAGAAGGGAGTTTTGAGATAATGAGAAGCTGCTGAAACATGGCAATTCTATAAAAAGAGAGGTACTGGAGCACCTGGGTGGCTCAGGTAGTTGAGCATCCAACTCTTGATTTCAGCTCAGGTCATGATCCCAGGGTCATGGGATCAAGGTCCATGTCTGGCTCCATGCTGAGCCTGAAGCCTGCTTAAGACTCTCTCTCTCTCCCCCTCTACCCCTTCCCACTCACACATAGGCTCGCTTGCTCTCTCCCTCTCCCTCTCTAAAAAAATAAACAAATAAATAGAATTTTACAAAAATAAGATAAAAAGAGAGGTACCAAAAACAAAAACAAAAACAAAAAACAGAAAACCATGCACATACACAAACAAGACGTGATCTAAATTAGTCTCTTCCCTTTCATGAACATTAGCATCAGGGACTGTGCTGAAGCACTTTCATTGCCATTATGTCAAAAGGATAGGTAAAACCTATGCAATATTTATAGGTTTTCTGTGTTATGATGAAAACCATGATTTCAGTTGAGGTGTAACTGAAATATATTTTACTATTGGTATAAAGTATTACTGACAGTTATCAAGAAATTAAGGGATGCTTTAAGTTTTACATTCTGCTACAAAACTCAAAAATCTTCTAGAAAATAGCTTTTTAAAAATAGCAGGCTAGTCCCTAACAATTGTGGATTTGTACAAAAGTATAACTAGACACATGCCATACGTTTAAACAGTTAAAGGCTGTAAGTCAAGTTGACAAACTATTAAGCAAAATATGTTTTCCCACCTTGACAAATATACTTCATACCAACCTGGACAGCCAGATACAAATTTCCTAGAGCCCACAGGCCGACTTGGAGATCCACAGCTCACTTTCATCTCTGGCACCTCTCCCCACTTGCCTCCTCTTTCTCTTCTTACCCTGGCCAGCACCATGAGTTACCTTGGCATGAATTTGGAAGGGAAGCCCTACCCTCACATCAATGCTCAATCCTCATCTCCCTCAAATATTTGCCCTCTGGTAACTTTTCCGACCTGCAGGTGGCCTACTTTAGTCCTCAAAAAGATGGATCCGAGGAATAAGCATTTGCTTGGGTAGGGATTTGTAGGCTTATACCTGTACATGGTCCCCACAGTCCCAAGAATTTCTCAACTTGTATGAAGAGATACACACAACTAGGGCAGAAAACTCTCCTGCCTGGGTATGCTGATGAATAGGACTACAAATCCAAGATTATTTTCATAAACCACACACGAAATCAGTCTCATTACATTCACACCTGGCATGTAGTAGACAATTTAATGAGATAATAAGTACTTTTCTACTAACATACACTATTTACACTGAGTGCCCCACTGCTCCTGGATTATTTATAGTACTATAGTTTATTTAGATCAATATGTATCTGGCCCATATTCTGCTTCCCCAAATTCAAAATCTAGGGGAAAAATCACACAAACAAAGGTAATAAAGATGCTATGTGATAAGTGATACATAGTGAGTTCTAAGAGCACATAGTGGCCTTGAAAACCAAGGCAAGCTTTGCTAGGGAAAGTGATTTTTGAGCTGACACCTGAAGGAGAAGTAGGGATTAGCCAAACACAGAGAAGAGGAGATGTAGAAAAACCAGAGTAAAGAAAAAATGCACATTGAAGAAATTGAATGTGAATATATGTATTCGTATGTAATATATGTTCAAATATAATCTACACATACATGCATGCATACAGGAGAGAGTGAAAGATATCATTATGGTTGATAGAATTTAAAAAGAGAAAGAGCAAATGGTGATCGTGATGCAGTCTGCAAGGGTCAGAGCATGCAAGACCCTGAAAATTGTGTGAAGGACTAGACGTGATTCTAATGGTGATGGAGATAGGGCATTGAAGGGCTTTAATCAGGAGAGACATGATCAGTTTATTGTCTTATGAAAGTCACTCTGACATCAGACTAGAGAATGTATTTGAAGACCTGTATCACCATATAGGCAGCAGATAACGGTGGCCTATTCAAAGGATATGGAAGGGGTATTAGGAGGAATCAACAGACTGAAGAAGTTGCAAACAGAAAGTCACTTAGCAAGCAGGACTTGCTAATTGTTTGAATGTAGAGGGTGAGAGGAATGGAGAAATGGAGGGTGAATTCTGGATTTCTGTGTTGGGTGTCTGGATAGTTGGTCACCTCTAACATGAGTAAGAAGAGGTTTAGTTGCAGGGGAGTGAGGGTGAGTAAACTGATGAATGTGTTCTCAGATACCCTGGGTTTAAGATAATGGTAGGACATCTTAGAGAGATATCTATGGTCAGTAAAGACACCGGGGAAGAGAGTCAAACCATGGGAATAGATTTGAGTAATAGTAACATGCAGAGAATCAATGAGACCATGGTAAGAGCACCAGAGGTCTCATGGTGGTGAAAATAAAAATTAGAGAGCAGAACTCTGAGCATGGATTGGCAGAGAAAGAACAAATTGTAGAGGAATGAAATAAACATCAGAAAAAGGGCATGGATGATGGTGAAGAGAATGCCAGAAGTATTAAATGCAGCAGAGAATTTTTTTTTAATTAGAAATCAAAAGTTTGAGTGTCTGCAGAGCACACAACTTTATATTTATGCAGGCACACACTCACATGCACTAGTTTTTCCCACAGACTATACATACTTATAATCATAACCACTCATACTCCATATATACACCCACACACATTCACAGACACCACACATAGTTCCATAAACCCACAGGCATGGTGATACCATATATAGAAATTCTCATTCATTAAATTCAACCCCAGGTCTCTGCTAGCATATTAATTATTAACTTAAGGAAGTCTACTGATTTAAAATGAGAAAGCTTTGGTTTGTGGTTTGAACAAGAATATGATTCACTTTTCCATCTGTTAAATGGGTACAGTAATACTAGCATAGGGAAGTTTTGAAATTTAATTGATGTTTACCAAGTGACTTGAGAGCCTGAGATGAAAGGCGCTATGTAATGCTATTACTCTTGTTGGGGCCGATGGTGATGACCTACCTTAGCATTTGAGTATTGCAATATTCTAAACCACAATGTAATCCAGGATGATAAAATACAAGATATTATTAGATGACTTAGAAGAGGTTGGGCTATTACTAAAATGTCTTGCTGGTTATTTATATTTCATCACCTTTTTTGATGTCTGCTCAGTTTCAGCTCCTATTTGTCATGCAGCAATCTCATTCTCCACTCTATCTTAACATTCTAGAACAATTCAAGTGGAAGAGACCTTGGGGATCTTCCAATTCAACCTTGAATTCAACACATGAGGAAATTGAGCCCAAAGCTTATATTATTTATCCCCAAATCACCCAGTTAGAATTTAAAATCAAGTCTCCTGACTTGTGTGTTTCTTCACTAGAGAATATTTCACAGGCAAGACAATAATTCTGAAATTAGGATACTGTACCAGATGAGGGATCTAAGAAAACATTACCAGTAATAACAACATAAACAGATTAACAATAGCTATAAGGAAGATGAAGTAGCATTTCTTTTTTAAATTAATACAAGGGATACTTTAAATTTAATATTGAAAACAGAATACCCATTACTGAAGAAAACCAATACACAATGGAGACACAAGGGAAGGAGGAAAGTAATTAAAATTCATGAATTACAATTGAGTTATTCAGGTTCATCTATTGTTTATCTTGGTGAAAGGAACAAATTTGTTTGCTCTGGATATCAGAAGATGTGATTTATATTTTTCAACAAATATTTTTTGAACACAACCTATGTCCCAGATACTCTGCCAGGTTCTGAGGATAAAGAAGGGAAAAAAGACAGTTAAGATCCCTGTTTTCAATTAGTTTATTGTGAGAGGACAACAATAAAATTAAAATTCAAATTAGTCAGTGCTATAATGGAAATAAACAGGTTTGTTCATCGCATTTCTAATTTAGATAGAATGGTCTAGGAGAAAGGTGCCATTAGGCCAGAAACCTGATAGAGGACAAGGAATGAGCCAAGTGGAGAATACGGTGAAGAGTATTCCAAGCACAGAGAATGACATGACTAGGAGAAGCTTGGTTTTAAAGCAACAGAAGGAAAGCCAGTGTGTATGGCATGCAATGAAGAGGTGAGAGAATTACGTGAGGGTAAAGATGGCAGGATCATACTACACTGTGCTGTGGAAACAAGGTTAGGGAATTCAGACCCTAGTGTTAAAAGAAACTATAGAAACATTTTAATTATGGCAATAAATGGTTTAATGCACATTTTCAAAAGATTTTTCTGATTATTTTATTGAGAATGGGTTGCAGAAGGAGCAAAGAATGAAATGAGGAAGAATTGGTAAGAGACATTGTAGTTGTCCAGGTGAGCATTCATGTGACAATGGAGATGGAGAGAAATGAACAAGGCTATGATATACTGCTGAAAAAGTAGATGTGACAGAAAAGGGGAAGACAGGAGTAAACATGACTTTCAGGGTTGGGGGCTGAAAATGGGTACATAGTCGTACCATTAACTGAAGTGGATTGTAGGGTCCAAGGAAGATGACAAAGTGGAAACAGTAAGTATAGGCAAACATTTCAAGAAAGTTTCAACACAGGAGATTAGAGTTCTGGGGCAGTAAATGACAGAGATGTTGAAGCAAAGATGTGTGTGTGTGTGTGTGTGTGTGTGTGTGTGTGTGTGTGTGTCTGTCTGTCTGTCTATGCTTAAGATTAGAGAACTAGATAAAGTGTTTATACTGAAGGCAATGGTTTAATAGGGGTAGGTAACTGATGATGAGAGACAACAGCACAAAGTATAATCCTGAATATTTAATTTTTGCCATTGGACAATTGCTCCTCCTAGGTGGTGCAAACATCTGGGGAAGAGGACATCTAACAAAAGGTGTGTGGGGGTTTCTAGGTGACTGAATTTTTCTGTAGCTCCCAGTGAAGTTATCTGACAACACAAGGCCATATGGAGAAAGTGGGTGTATTAATCAGGTTTCAGTGCCTGAACAGGAAATTAGCCTAAGTATGTCAAGCAGAAAGGGATTTAATACAGGAAACTCGATGCTTGTAAAGTCATTGAGGGGAAAGAGTGGCTGAAGGAGCAGAAGTCATGCTGGTGTACTATTGGCTTAAAAATCATGCCAGTATTGCTGAGATCCAGAGTCTGAAACTACTGCTGCCACCCAACCATGAAGCTGGGTCTGTGTCAGTAGACTGTCTAGCCATTGCCAAGACTCACATCTTTCAGTCACACTTACCCCACCTCCAATCCCACACTTCACTGCCATGGGAAAATGCCGTTAATTTTTCTTCTCAAATCTCACATGAGTGCTTCCAACTTGAAGAGCTTAATCCATACTCAAATCCTTAGTAGTAAGGGAGTTTGGTAAATGTTTTCATTTTTAAACCTAATGTCCAAATAGAAGGATAGGAAACTGGAGGTGCAGAAAAATTCAAATTTCCAGGGACACCTGAGTGGCTCAGTGGGTTAAGCACCTGACTGTTGATTTTGACCTCACGGTTTGTGAGTTTGAGCCCCATGTCAGGCTCCACACTGACAAGATGGAGCCAGCTTGGGATTTTCTCCCTCTCCCTCTGCCCCTCCCCTGTTCACATATACACTCTCTTAAAATAAATAAATAAACTTAAAAAAGAAAAAAGAAAAAGAAATAGTCAAATTTCTAGAACACTAGATCAATTTAGCAAGTATCATTGAGGTAATACAACTTCTAAATATTGGAGGTACTAAAACCCTTTCAGAAGATCTAGGCTCTCATCACTGAATTAGTAGATTTATGATTTAGATGTTCTATTTAACCTTAAATTAGGAATATTATCTGCCAAGGTAATTCTTTTTTTGGACAGCATACTCTAGATTTTTATATAACATATGAAGCATAAAAACGAAATTTTGTTGTAAGAGCAATTTAGATATGACCAAGGGATACAGAGCAAATGTGCAATCATACTCCCACTCATCTCTCCAGAAATAGTTATTGTTTAATTCTTTTCTAGATAGATCCTTATGTATACATATATACATAGATTGATTTTTTTCTATTTTTTAATGTTTATTTATTTTGAGAGCATGTTTGCATGAACGAAAGGAGGAACAGAGAGAGACAGAATCCCAAGCAGGCTCTGCACCATCAGCGCAGAACCCAGCATGGGGCTCGATCCCAAGAACCATGATATCAAGACCTGAACTGAAATCAAGAGTCGGCCACTTAACTGACTGAGCCACCCAGGCGCCCCATTTTGTTTTCTATTTTTCTTAAATAAATAAGGCAATACTACGTCTATTCTGAGATATTCTTTTTTCCAATGAACACAATATCCTGGAGATCTTGTCATCTTAACATATACAGATCTACCACAACCCCTTTAATGTATTTAATCTCATACATCGTGATTATTTAGGTTGGGTTTATTAAGATATTTAGGTTATTTCCCACTTTACACTCATAATCACAGAAATTTGGAAAGTCTCACACATACTTCACACATCCGAAATACACCTCAAGCATCTACATTTCCATTTTTACCTCCACAGTCCAAGTCACCACTACCAGACGTGTAGTCTAGCCTGTCTCTCAGTTCCACTTGGGTTGATTTTCCTCTACGGTGCAGAAGACATACGTATCTGATTTTGTGTCACTCTCCACTTAAGGTGATCTGTGCCCCCTTGTGTTTATTACAGACTACCAGACGTGCAGAATCTGCACACAAACTTCTTTTTAGTCTCAACCATTTTAATCATTCCCCTTGTTCCTTGCCCTCTGGTGAAAAGACAGGCCTTCTCACTCTTCCTCCAAGAGCTGAGTGTTTTTTTTCCCATTTTCAGGTTTTCCTACATGTTTCCTCCTGCAGAATGTCATTCCCATCCCTTTTCACTGACCTTTTCTGGCTAAATACCCATCAAAGTCTGGTCCCACCTAAAATCTCACTTCTACAGAGATCCCTTCCCTGACATGTACATCTATCCACCTGTGCTATAAATCCATGTATTATTTTTTAAAACACCCATCATGGTACTTACCACGTTTGGCAATTATTTGTGATTTTTTTTCTAATTTTTCATACTCACTAGACATATCTCTTTGTCTGTTTTTTTAAATGTTTATTTATTAATTTTGAGAGAGAGAGCAAAAGTGTGAACACATATGTGTGCAAGTAGGGGAGGGGCAGAGAGAGAGGGGAAGAGAGAAAATTCCAAGCAGGCTCTGTGTTGACAGCAGGGTTTGATCTCACCACCATGAGATCATGATGTGAGCTAAAATCAACCAACTGAGCCACCCAGGTGCCCCTTCTCTGCCTATTTTTTTCATTGCTCTATTCCTAACACTTAGCAAATGTCCTAGTACATAGTAGATGCTCCACAAATATTTATTAAATAGATTCCTAATCCTTTGTCCCATCTTACTCTGCCATATATTTCCCATCTAGGATCTTCAAATAAGTGAGAGAGAAAGAGAGATCTGAATAGTTGTCTGAACAATTAAAATACTAGAGAATTTTTAGGCCACTGAAATTATACTGCATGATAGTAGAATGATAGACACATAATGGGACATTTGCCAAAACCCATAGAACTACACAACAGAGTGAACCCTAATGTAAACTATAGACTTCAGTTAATGATAATGTATTGATATTCATTCTTTGGTTGTAACAAATATACTATACAATAATGCAAGATGTTAATAATAGAAGAAACTGGGCTGGGAGGAGTATGTGGGAGCTCTTTGTGCTTCCTGCTCGGTTTTTCTATAAACCTAAAGCTACTCTAAAAATAATGCCTATTAATTTTTTAAATGCTGGAGAGAGAAACTGGTCCTAAAAATAGTTGTTTATAGCTCAGTTATAGGGGAAAATCCCTTTCCTCCTGTATGCCTAACACCACAGACATCATCTCTTTTCCAATTGTTTTTTCTACTAATTTACCTACGACTGACAAATGCAATGGAATTTTCGATGTCTTTAAATTCATGCACGGGCAATTTCTAGTAAAATGGGTTGTGTTCCACAAATTATTTGAAATTCAATTGTAAGGAATTCTGAACATATCTGTTTTTCCATATAGTTAGTGTTATCATTTGAGGCTAGGTTGCCAAGTTGGGCTGGTTTGTTCCAAGAAGAAGGAGTAGGTGGGAAAGGAGAAGGGATAGGGAAGGAGAAAGAAAGAAAAAGGGAAAAGAAATGCCACTGATACTCCTAAATACCTGCTAGATGTCAAACCCATACATACCCATGTATTTTAAATCTACTCAGCAGTTTTTGGAGATTGTATTATTTGGTTTTTGTAGTGGAGGAAACAGATTTAGAGAGGTTGAAAACTTGTCTAGAGTGGAAATGGCAGAGTAGTGTTTCAGAGAAGGTAGTACAGGTATTTAGATTGAGATAGGAAACAAAAGCAAACTACATTTACATGCCCAGGATATTTGAAAGTTAAATGTCAATCGTTTCAGTAATGCTTATAATATTCATACTACAGGTTTTTAAATTTCCAGAGAACAGAGTTTGTAATTACTTGATATGATACATTTAAAGATTGAAATGAAAAAAAATCATTGGTAAAGTTTTTCTATCTTCGCCGGTATTCTTTTCTCTTTACTCTCTTCTTTCTGATGGTTGATAATAGTTCGCTACTATCACACAAAGAGTAATTCTCCATGAACATAAATGCATACCCTACGTATCTTTTCTATAGGCTAAATATCTAACCCAGCTTTACAAAAAGCCTAGTCCAGATATTGTGAGGCTTATTCTATGTGAGAAGATAAATCACAAATTATCAATATGCCAGTTTGTAAATAAAAACTCTTCCCCCAAAAATCATCTTTTCACTGAATCATTTTGGAAGGTCTTATGTAATGGTGTGCAGTGTAGATTATGTTTTTGAAATGTGATATGCTTTTCTGGTTGTATTTCCTTGTGCTGACCTCCATGCAATCTGCCCAGAGGCATCTGTGTGCACACAGGCGTGGGGGTAGGAATGGGGGTTGGGAGGAGAGCAGGTTTAAATGGTTATAGAAAGGAGGCTAAAATAAAGAGTTAGTATTCAGTTTCTGGCATTCATCAAAGATCTTGCAGCAACACAATAACTTTGAGAGGCAAATTTAGTTTAGAGGGAACACATTTTCTAAATTCTTTAACACTTATGAAGATATTAGGATGAGACCAAAAGGAATCATATCCTAAAGTTTCTTCCAAAGTGCAGAGAACACCTCTTCTTATTGTCATCTAAATGCAGAGACTTGTCCTACAAGAACGCGATGAAGATATAGGACAGTGAGTTTCACTGGACCAAAATCCTCAGGAAGAAATGCATTTTTTTTTCTCATGACTCAATATACAAAAAGAGATATAAAATGAACATTTAACCATAGCTAAATATATGTTTTAAAATGGAAATTAAAATTTCATGAGATAATATGTAGAAGTTAATATGTCCTGATACTTCTAGTCTATTCTATTTCATTTTTTAAAAAGTAGGCTTGATGCCACGATTTGCTAAGGTGTTTTGACCTGAAGTTTGAGCAACACTGATAGGGTGGAAGAAACCTGAAAATCATTGCCTCGAAAGGGATTGTAAGAAGAAAGGAGAGAAAAGTACAGTAAATAAAATGGATGATGATGTCATCTTTTCCTCTGTCTCCTCTAGGAACAACATTCTACAGAAAGAGCTTTTAAAACATCCAGGAAAAAGCATGAGGGGAATTCCAACAGCAGAGAGGCTTGTGGGGTGGGTTTTTTCCCCTGTTTGATATTCCTAATGCCGAACACTTGCCGTGCTGTCCAACATGATCTTCAAAGGATGGACATCATAGCAAGTCCAGAAAAAGGGCAGACCTGTGTTTAACTCTCCAGACCTACCCTTGGATCACATGTTGCATGAATGCGGTCTGAGCATTTTCATGTACACCCAGCAGGGATACAGATCATCAGAAATAAACTAATGGCAGAGGGGGCTGGGAAGAAACATTGCTGAGGCATAAGTGGGCCTCTAATATAGGATTGCAAGGGAATTGCTGAGGTTCCTATCATATGCCTATTTGAGGCAGCAGCAACAGCCACTGAGGTGGGATCAACGTGGTCAAGGCTCTCACCAAGTCAAGGTCGGGGACAGAGGGAGGCAGACCATGAATTGTACCAAGCACAGACATTAACATAACAGTAATGGACAGAATTCATTATACTTCAAGGATCACATCAACTATGTTTTCTGATCGAAATGGCTAAATTGGGAAGGTAGGCAGGCTCCACCTCATACACACTTTCCAAAAATTCCCATGAGTACATCCCTTTAAGGGAACCTAATTGATATTCAGGATGCTTGCAGCAAGAGAATCTCGGTAGTACAGTTTTTGTCTTTCCATTACAGAAAGTGAGTGAAAAGAAAGTCTCAGGCCTCCAGAATGCAGTTAAAAAATTAGCTATATTAATAATATTAATGATAATAAAAACTCAAAAGTATAAGAGATTAAATTTCCATCAAAAAAGAATATATCGGGTGTCTGGGTGGCTCAGTCAGTTGAGCATCCGACTTTTGATTTCAACTCAGGTCATGATCCCAGGTCATGGGATTGAGTCCTGAGTCAAGCTCCATGCTAGGCGTGCAGCCTGCTTAAGATTTCTCTCTCTCTCTCCCTCTCTCTCTTTCTCTCTCTCTCTCTCTCTCCCTCTACCCTTCTACCCCTCTCCCCTGCGTATGCTCTCTCTCTCTAAAAACAAAAAACATGAAATAGAAGTTATTGAATCATAGTATGTCTGTCTGATGAAAAAATACATTAATGCTATCAAAAAATACTGGTATCAAAAGTCATGTGTGCAAGAATCATTTATTCAATTTATTCATCCCACAAATAGTTATTGACTTCTACTCTATGCAGCCTATTGGCTTCTACTCTATGCAGCCTTTTATTAATGGAAAAGGTTTAGGGGCACTTGGGTACCTCAGTTGGGTACCTCAGTCTGATTCTTGATTTCGGCACACTCATTATCTCACAATCTGAGGGACTGAGCCCCATGTCAGGCTCTGAGCTACCAGTGTGAAGTCTGCTTAGAATTCTCTCTCTGCCTGTCTCTCTGTCCCTCCCGTGCTTGCACTCACACTCACACTCTCTCCCTCTCTCAAAATAAATGAGTGAACTTAAAAAAAAAGAAGAAAATGTTGAGGATAAGGTATATTATATGATCCCATATGCAATTTAAAAATCAGGATACATGTAGGGATATGTCAGGCTGTGCTTTCCACGGATTATCTCATATAATAATCCAGACAATTTTACCATTATCCCTACTTTACAGATGAGATAGTTGACGTATAAAGACATTAAATAATTAGTCCAGTGTTAATTAACTTGTCCCATGGAGAACAAAGCCAGGACTACACTGACTACATAATGGGAAATTATAATAATTTAGTCTAATGTCATAGATAACGTATACTGTTTTGAATTATTCAAAGAACATCTCACAGACATTGATTTGGATTTTCAGTGTTCTGTTATAATTCAATAGATGACCATTTTGAAACTTTTGCTTTGTTCTCTTTATTAACAAGGACATATTTTTTCAGTATTTTTAAATTAGCAGTCTCAAAGAAAGTATCAAATTCTAGCTACAAGAAATGAATTGTTATTTTGCAGGTAATTTTATTCACTTTTACCCAGAAAATCATTTGCTCAAAAATTCTGGTAATATGACTTATAAATAAATATACCATTTCAATCATAAAGAGCTCAAAAACTTTCAAATAACAAAGCCGCTTTTACATAGCAACCGTGTACTTTAACAGTTTAATTGAGGTATATTTTTAACTTAAACTGTGCTTTTGAAAATGAGATGCTAAATTTTATTTTAAATTAGTTTAATTTAGTTGTTTTATTTAGAAAACTTAATAATTAATTATCATGTTACTTACAGTACCTTGGAATCAAATGTTTAGTTTTTTTAGACTGAATTGTATATATTCTTAAGATATATCTATTACTTATTAACAATTGTTATTAGAGTAACTACCTTTATTCAGACATCTGTAAAAATGTTATGAGAAAAAGCAACAGTTATGACCAACTATGCACACAAGGATGACTTTGCCCTTCTTGTCCCTTTATATACTCTCTCTTTCCAAAAGCTGAACTAATTTCATGACGGTAAGTAGTTTGATGCCTTGATTTCTTCTCAATCTGTGTATTTCTAACTTGTTTTTCACAAAAGCTATGTTCCTATATCTGTAGCTACAATGTAGGATCCAGAGGACAGAAAGCTTCTTCTGTATCATATTTTGATGCATCCCCAATGTCATTAGTGTCTAATGCACAGTAAGAACTGAACAAATATTTGTTGAATAAGTGGATGTTACCTCCGAGTAAAAATTGCTACTTAATCATTAGTTTAAAACTTATGTATGGCACCTGCTTTGTGCCAAGTTTTATGCTAGGCTCTCAAAACATAGGTATTGGTCATATGCACCCTTTTCATGGAGGAACTCGAGATCATTTAGAAGTGCTAAATGTGTAAACAAATAAACAAATCTAACGTACTATTTTGTATGCTATGAAAGTGATCTGTGTTGAAAATAATTGAAATAACTAATTGTGTCAAATATAACTTAATCGATGGAAAATGTGTGTCAAGAGTTTTCTTAAAATCTTTTAGAAGGAGATTTGAGGTCTTTCCTTATTTTTGTTTCACACATATTATATATACAGATATGAAAGAGTAGGACGAATTTCATTATCAGAGACCCATCAGAAGCAGACGGTGGGGGAAATGAGTCTCTCAAAGGAGATGGTAAAGGGAGAGAGGGTGACAGGCTGAGACTGATAGGGATGATTGTTGCCCAGCCTGTTAGGGAAAGGGTGAGCTAGCACAGCCTATAGCTCTTCGACCCACACAGAGGTAAGAACTGGCTGAGGGGAACTAGATCGAGGAGATGCTGGGAACCAGGTAATCAGGATCAGAGGAAATGAAGAAGGGGCCTTTTTTTCTTGGGGTGTTTCTAATTTCTTCTTGTCTTTAGTTCTGCACACCTGTTCCCTCCTTTTCTGAGCCTAAACCTATTTCTCCCTCTTGCAATTCTTAGTCTCTTCTCAAATATCTACAATATCTGAACTTAAGTATACTTAAGTATACTTATATTGGTTTGAGAAATATTTATATAGTTCTATTCCTCTGGTGTTTCTGTTATTTAAATGAGTAAAATGCAGTAGCTATTGCTTTGTCCTTGACAAAAGTTTCATTTTTTTACTTCTATGTAGCTCTTAAATATTTTTTCTTAAATATTTACTTTTATTTAGCTCTTGATTTAAAAATAAAACAAAACAAAAAAACAGGAAACAAAAAAAACCTTTTCATTCCCAATATCCACATACCTTAAATCAGGTGATATAGAGTCAACTATGCCATAATTTTCTTTTTAGACATGAATGTTTTAGCTCTTGAGACTTTCCTTCCTGGAGTATACCATATTCCACTAAAGGAAGTATTTTAAACTAGCATCTCAGGTAAGCTATCAGCAAAACCCAATTATTCTCAGCCCACTTCTTGTTTCTCTTAACCTGCAACAACCTAATCCTTGCTTTGAGTGATTACTCAATAATTATTTTGTGGGAGGCTGAAAAGATTGCCTGGGGCCCTTCTGTCTGCAAGTCTGGCCCTGATACTAACCTGGGGTGTGGGGTGAGAGAGGGGGTGAACTGAATCTGCTCTTGGTGACTCAGGGGTTTAGTTAGTTGAAGATGTCAGATGTGAAATTGTATTTAAAGGTAAGTGTTGGAAGGTGTTTCTGAATCCATCAAAAGCATGTGAAATATTTCCCATCCTTTTTAGCAAATCTTAGAAGATGAAAGGTGTACCAATAGTTTGAAGAACATTTTCACTTTTAGAAGGATAGCTCTCAGACCAACATGTATCCAAACATCACTTTGTGCCTTGAATGGGTCAGAGTTACCACAATCATTATCAGCTTCTTATTTTTCAACATTGCCACCCATCAGAAACTTGAATTCATGTTGATTCAGGTTTCTATGTCATATAAAATGGGGTGCATATATAACGGCTATATAGAAATTATTTAGTGTTTTAAAATAGGAAATCTAGAAAATAAAAGCATCAAAGTAAACTTTAAAAAAATCACAGCTCTGCATACATAAATGGAAAGAATGCTCAATTAGAACAAAATGGCAGCTCTGACTTCTAAAACTAGGTTACTTCTTAAACATAAGAGCTGTGTTAATGATTATGACAGGCAATCTAATTAGATAACATCACTGGGGTTTAGAAAAACCAACATACATTTCACTACACACTACATAGGGATAAAAATATTTTGGACCCACATTCTGTGGTAGAGGATATTCTCAAGCAAATGGTTCTTCAGGAAACAGAACAGCAAAAGGGTTGGTAGAAGATAAATAAGGAAGTAAGGAAATTATAGAAAAGTGGATAAAAGATGAGACATATTTCAATAGAGCCCAAATATTAAGATGGTGGACAGTGTAATCAAAATTTATGACACAAAGTTCACATGCTTTAAATAAAAGTGAATTTACTTGAATAGCTTTAGGATATCAATAAATGATTAAAAGAACAACAAATACACATCACTTTTATCCTCCAACTCTCCCAAATTTCTAGACATGGATAAGTAGATGGTCTGGCACCAAACTTAATATTATCTATTTAAAGGACTCTAACTTAACATTAAGAGCTCTCAGACTCTATAATTAACATTTGAAAACCATTAGCATAACTAGTTCTGAATTGGTTTATAGGATTTGAATATCTATGACACTGTCTATACTGTTCTGGTACTATAAATTTCTGTCTGGGACATAATTGTCTGACTCCTAAAAATTCTATCTTTTAATTAATGTATGTGTAAAATTTTGTGTTGTGTAATTGAATATAGTGAGCAAGGCATGTTTGCAGTGGGCATTTATTCGCAATGAATATCCACAACTAAAGTGAAAAATTACTAAGCTCCATATAAGTATAAAACAGAAAAGTGAAAAATTGGGTATAAAATTAAGTGGTAAAAAAGGGTATAAAATTAAGTGGTAACTAGAATGCCAAGACAAATAGGGAAAGAATAAAGCAAAAACTTCATCCCAAAAGCCCAAGGTCTTTTTTTCCCATGTAAATTTGACTGTATTTAAAGTTTTCAGTATCATAAGTATCATAAGTATCATATCAAAGGAATAAATGCAGATGGTTTCAATTTTTATCTACAACAGCTCAACTTAAAAGAAATTGAATCAGCTGGAGAGTTAAACTTTTCTATGAGAAACACCACAAGGAAACTGAACAAGTGTAGAAAGTAAAAATAGTGATATGGCTTAATTATGAAAGAGAAAAATCATGGCAGGTACAAATTGATTATAGACTTCAGTCTTATTTGTTGTGATATTTGGGGAACAAAGATTTAGAAATGCATGTCAGAAATGCATGTTCACATGCATGCCTATTCCTGTGGTCCTATTTTTATTAGTTTCATTGGGGATTTACATATATTCTTAAAATTATTTTACAGCTCATTGACAATTTTAAAACAGCTCTCTGGGAACCTAGCCTACTTAGAATGAATGTAAAGAAAGAAGTTCGCACTAGGTGGGAATTTTGTTCACTGAGATAGCACTCCAGAACTGTCACAGCCTCAGGGAATAGCCTGGGGACTGCTCACAACCACCTGGTATCGGTTTCCTCACCAGGGGAAAGGGATGGTGATATTTATCTATCTGGTAGAAATGTTGGGAGAACTAATTAATGTTTAGAGAGGGCTTTGAGATTCTTGGATGAAAGGTACTCAGTAAATGCAAAGTGTTATTATGATTATTTTAATAGTTATGATTACTGAGATATTAAATATGTAATATTCTACCACCCTGCAAATTCTAGTCTGGGTGGGCACTGTGGATTGCATATCAAATGGCTTAAAATAAATAAGTTTAATAGTTGTTTTAATTTGGTTTATGATAAAACGTGGGTGGGCAGGACAGGTATCTTCATCGGCCTTTCTATTCCTTGACATTTAAATTTATCTTTTGCTTTTAAATTCTAATGGTGACGTCTTATTTGAGACCTAAAAGGTAGTACTAAATAGTGTCTGTTGTCCTGAAAAGTCACGAAGACCTTTAGTGCTCAGGGGCACACACTACTAGAACAGTGAGTGTACTCTGAGCTAACTACTCCTAGAAGAAACAAACCTCCTTGCTTGAGGGACAGTGTTAAATAAAGAGGTTTGAAGGGCTTAGTGGCCTGTATTCTCAGGAAGCTTTCCCCACCGTATCCAACTTTTAACCAAGACTGCTTGACATTACAGAGAGAAAAACAGGCAGATTTAACAGAGCAGTATGATGGGAGGTTATGGATTACGGAATGGAGTTGAAAGTGAGAACTCCAAAGGAAGATCTCTAATGACAGTATATATAATGTGGCACAGACTAATCAAAGTGCGTCAAAAACTTACTTCTATAGTTGTTTAGATATATTTGTTCAGATATATTTGTTCATCCCCAGTGATGAGGGGAGCCTGGATGGCTCATTCAGTTGAGCGTCCAACTCTTGATTTGGATCAGAGTCGTGATCCCAGGGCCCTGAGATGGAGCCCCGTGTCGGGCTCATGTGCTCTCTCTCCAAAAAATAAAAATAAAATTAAAAATAAATAAATAAATAAATAAATAAATAAATAAAAATCAAGTAATGAGATCCAGTAATAAAGAAATACAGAGATGTTGGGATGAGCACTGGGTGTTGTATGGAAACCAATTTGACAATAAATTTCAGATTAAAAATTAAAAAAAAAGAAATACAGAGAAACTGGTGCCAACATAAAATATTTCAAATAGTGTGCTCTCAGTGGTTGAGTGAAGTTATGCTAATTTGAAATCATTGGAGTTTCTTAAACCCTACATTTATCGTACGTGTTCCTTTCTCATGAATCTATATTATGTAATCGTACATCAGAGGAATGCAAAATAAATATATGCAGAAAAATACTTACTTACAAATCTGAATGCTTTTACCTTTGTGTTTTGTGACTCTGAGTCTGATTGGAAATAGAAAGCTGTCTAATCTGTGTCTCATCCATGTACTATAAACCACATGAAGAAACTAGGCATTTTAGAAATAACAAGAATAATAACGTTAAGTCCCAATCAACTACATATTTGAACTAGTAAAAAATAGTCATTGCTAGCAAGAAAGTTAAGAAGTTAGTCTCGATGCAGAAAACTGAGATCAGTGGTCACAGATCATGTGCCTATTATAAAGGAAATACAAAAGGAGATCTCAATAGACCATTTAAATTAAAAATAAATAAAGTGAGCTCAATTTCCACTGCATCAGGAGAATCTGTGCTGTGAACTTTGCAAGTGGGGTTCATTACATTATGTTTCAGGAAATTGATCAAGATTATGAATTTTCTTCACACCTGCACCCTTAAGCATTACACTTCACGGGATGTTTTGGAGAAGCTGAAGCAGAGATGGAGATCTAGCTTGCTGTAATGCAAGCAGATGGCTGGGTCACAGAAACTCTTTGAAGAGATATACTCAGATGCTTTTTTTGTTTTTGTTTTTGTTTTGTTTTACATAAAAGCGAACAATTTTTTTTTATAAAAATGAAAACATTTAAGAGTAAAAACACAACTTGCTTCCCACACTTGTTATGAGGGTAGAATGAGGTGGTGCACTCAAAACATTTAGCATGGTACCTGCATGCAGCAAGAATTCAATAAATGTAAGGTATTATTATCATATGAAAATGGGATATGATGTATTGATGGAGTGAGGGCTGAGGCTTTGATCCAAGTTAAGGGGCATATTCCAGTAGTCACAAACAACTGTGTTGGGTAGAATATGGCGCTCCAAGAAACAGGAAGATCTCCATCTTAAAAGTATTCCCAGCTTAGGCTGAAGAGTTACGGGCAGTGCTTTAACCCTGAATTCACACTTTAAATGAGTAAATAGATTGTCTCCAGGTTGAAGCTAATTTTTTCCCCTATTTGGTGATTCATTGCTGGTCATTCATTGCCAAAGTACCACATTCTATTTTAAGATCTGGATATTGATGTCTAGCATTTTACAAAATGTTTTTTCTAACGTGTATTTATTTTTGAGAGAGAGAGAGAGAGAGAGAGAGTCTGAGGGGGGCAGGGGCAGAGAGAGGGAGACACAGAATCTGAAGCAAGCTCCAGGCCCTGAGCTGTCAGCACAGAGCCTGACCTGGGGTTCGAACTCACAGACCACGAGATCATGACCTGAGCCAGACGCTTAACCAACTGAGCCACCCAGGTGCCTTTTTTAAAAAATGAAGTTGCTTTGAAATTAAGTCAGTTAGACAGGGACATTAATTTTTGTACATTAAGTAACACAGTAAGTCAGTTTTAAAAACAAAGAGAAAAAAAGGGGGGAAGGGGGATGAGAGAGAATCATGTCCTGATCCATACGCACATTGCTTCTCTTGGCCCCTCTTAACCCCCACCCACTTGGCCCCAGCTGGCCACCTCATACAGACTCTCACTTTGGGGGGAAGGAGGGGAAAGTGGAAGCATTTATAATTGAATTTATACACCAAATTGTGTGCTGTCAATGGCTGTTTTGGTAAAATATACATACCGTAAACTTTACCATTTCACCATTTTTCAGTGCACACTCTGGTGTCATCAAATACATTCATAATGTTGTGCAACAATTTCCACTACCCATTTTCAGAACCTTTTGGTCTTCCCAATCAGAAATTCTGCACCCATTAAAGAGTGACCCCGATGTCCCTTCTCCTCAGTCTCTGGTAAACTCTGCTCTTCTTTCTGTCTCCATCAATTTGTCTACTCTAGGTACCTCATATAAGTGGACTTATACAGTATTTGTCCTTTCTACTGCCTTTCTCAGGTCAATATTTATTTTTTTAAGTAAAAGGACTGCCCTAATATTTCTGGCCATGTGGATAACATCTGGGCACACCTTAGATTTACCATCTGAGTTCCTTGTCTTCCACAAAATTGCCTCAGACACCTTCCACATAGAGTCAAAAAAGAATTGTGCCCTAACTGAATGCATCTTACAGTAAATAAGAAAAACTCAGACGTCTAAATTTAGTATCAGTGATGTGACCAACGTATGTTAACGACTGACACTAAGCTTCTAACATGAACTCCTAAATGGGTACATTTGCCTGAACAGCTTTGGAACTGGTATTGTGTTGCTCCTTTAATGCATACTTCTGAAACGTTAATAAGCTACTTATAATCATTATCAATTTTTAAAAAAAAATTTTAACGTTTTATTTATTTTTTAGACAGGGAGAGACAGAGCATGAACAGGGGAGGGTCAGAGAGAGGGAGACACAGAATCTGAAACAGGCTCCAGGCTCTGAGCTGTCAGCACAGAGCCTGACGCAGGGCTCAAACTCACGGACGGCGAGATCATGACCTGAGCCGAAGTTGGCCGCTTAACCGACTGAGCCACCCAGGTGCCCCAATCATTATCAATTTTTGACAAAAAAAATCATAAAGCCTATTTCATAAGCATTTGTTATCATTTGACCAACTTTTGCAAAGCCTGGCTGTCCTTGCTCTAATTCTTACCTTTAGTCATGATCAAATTTTTCTCATGATTTATGCCCTTGGCTGGTTTGCTTTCATTCCATTCTGTTTTTTTCTTTAATGTTACTGTGAGTTGGTGTGTGTGTGTGTGTGTGTGTGTGTGTGTGTGTATCAAGAAAGCACAAACAACATGGTAGGTTTATGAGCCCCAGTGATTAGGAAGTCCAGAGATAGGATAAGTTCCATACTTGCTGGACTTAGTAGTGACTCTTTCTTTTGGTGCTGCTCTCTGGGATATCTGCTTCATCTCAAGTCACCTTTGCAACAGGATTGCTGAATGTCTGCCAGAAGCAATTCGGACCACATTCCCCCACTGTCACCCACACAGAAAGTGAGGCTTGTACTTCTGCCTCAGCATTTCAAACAAGGATGCCAAGATTCTTTGTATCCCTAAAGTCCATGCGGTACCCCAAAGTACCTGGGTAACTACACAGAGGCGATTCTGGGAAGTAGGAAGCGGGGCAAGAAGGAGTGCATACAGACCTACCACATTATGGCTCATTCTGTGAATAAAATCCAGGCATATTTTTAAGTTATAAAAAATTACATTGGGAAGTATGACATAATTATAATCTCGGGTGGAATATTCAACTACTACTTTATTACATAGAAAGCTTAGACATACAACCTTGTGATTGCCTAATTAAAAATCTTGGAAAACAGGGATAATATTTGGGAAAAAAAAGATGACATACAGAACACAAAAAATGACTCTCATCTATTTTCCTGGGTCATGGGATAAGAAAATAAGATGCCTGAGAAAGCAGAGTTTGTATCCACAAAAAAATATCACATCTATTCAATCAGTGATTTCAATCTTTGCTTCTAACATAAGAACACTTTCTTCTAATAAATCAGTATAAGGAAAATAACATGTGAGTCAAAGGAAGTTACTCTGGTTCAGTTGAGGTGAAAAAATCCTGGATAATTTCCTACTCTTATTCTCCTCCTGCTAGTAATTATATCCCTATGTGCTTGTTTTTACAGTTAAAATAGGAAGAGCACAGTATAGAAGTCAGGAGTCATGACAAAAACCTGGATTCTCATTCTGAATTATTGTTATGTTCCTTGGAAAAGTCACTTAAGCTAGAACTCCCTTTCCAATTTTAAGAAACCAGGCCTTTAGACTGTTTTAAAATTCATTCATTTGGCTCAAATGAAGTTAAAACTTCAGATATCACATATATTTACCTCCAGAGGGGAGGAGCCAAGATGGCAGAACAGCATGGAAGCTTTTTGTGTGTCTCGCGTCCATGAAATACAGCCAGACTAACACTGAACCATTCTACACAACTAGCAAACTGATTGGAGGATCAACACAACAATCTGCACAACCTGAACCACAGAATTCAGCAGGTACGAGGCACAGAGAGAGGAATTTGGGGAGCGAGAAGCTGCAGAAGGTAGGGAACCACTTTTGCGGGCAGAGAGAAGACGGAGACTGGGGAGGGGGGAGAATACGGGAAAAGCACCCCTCCTCAAAAGCAACTGGAGAGAAAGTGGAAAATTGGAAACAGCCGCAGGGACTAAACTATAAAGGGAGAAAGGAGAAAGGAGACGGTTTAAATTCCTTAAGACTGTAAACAAAGGGAGCGCAAAGGCTGCAACTCCGCAGCTCCATACCTGGTGGTGCTCTGGTGGGAAGGGCGAATCCCCAGGAGCAGAGTGGGGTCCGGGAGGTTCTCGGGCCACACAGGGAAAAGCGGTTGCACTGCTGGAAGGACATTTGGTAGAGACTGTTGAAGCCACCTGGTCCCAGCAGACCCCAGAAGGCAGCCACATTCACTGGTGCTGGGGCAAGGTCATTAAGGGTGAAGCCTGGTGCCAGATGTGTGTTGTGATTTTCCATAATCCCTGAAACGCTGCTGCTACACTATCTCGCAAACATTTTCTGGGGCGGGCTGGCACCTGGCCGCAGTCTCGGGTCACCGGCAGCATCAGGGTCCAGCGGGTGTTTCTGGGTGCAGCCAATAATCGACCATTGCTCATTGGGCCATTGCTCGGTGAGACCTTCCCGCGGGGGGCGGGGGGGGAGGGGAACGGGTCAAAGCCACAGTCCTTTGGAGGTAAGGGGCCGGGAAAAACAGCCGCATCTGAGACAAAACTCGGGAGAGAGGTACTGCCTGTGGCCTGGTCACGGAGTGGACGAGAGCTGAAGACACAGGACGGGTGCGCGATTGCTGATCCCAGAGTACAGACTGGTTGGTGCCATGGGCCCTGCTCCCGCGTATGCGCAGACGCACTTACGAGCTCCGCAACAATCCACCCCAGTAGGCTAGCAGCGCCATCTAGTGGAGACCGGAGCTGTTACACTGAACCCCGCCCAACTGGGCCAACTTCGCTCTTCAAGAACACAAACCTCAACGCCGGCTTAACTTATGGACCATAAAGAGCTACACGGACTGACTTCCAGGGGAAAACGAAGCAATTTCAGTCCTACTTCAAGTTGTTAGCAGGTTCATCTATTCAAATTTTCTTTCTTTTTTTTTTCTTTTTCTTTTATACTTCTTTTCTTTTTCTTGAATACAGGAAGAGAAAAAATTTATTTTTATTTTCATTTTTATTAAAAATATCTTTCTTTAATTTTTATTACGATATTTCTTGCTGTTATGTAAAGTTTTTCAAATTCTATTCTACTTCCATCATTTTATTTTAGTCTACTACAGTGCATTCACTTTTCCAATTTTCAAACAATTTTTTCCTTTTTTTCTTTTTTTATCTTTTTTTCTTTTTCGTTTCTTTTCTTTTTTCTTAAATACAGAAAATGAGAAAACTCATATTTATTTTTAATTTTTATTAAAAATATTTTTCTTTAAGCTTTTCTACTATATTCTCTACTTTTGTTTTTTTTTCAAATTCTATTTTGCCCCCAACGCCTCATTTTAGTCTATTTCAGGGTATTCATTCTTTCTAATTCTCAAACGATTTCCTTTTTTTTTCTTCCCTCCTCCCCCCCTTTTTTTTTTACTCTAATCTATCAAACCACCTTCAACACCCAGGCCAAACACACCAAGGATCCAGCATCTCTATTCAATTTTTGTGTGTGGGTGTGTGTTTAATTGTTAATTTTAATATTTTTTTAAATTTTAATATTTTTAATTTCGATTTTTCTACCTCATTAATTCCTTTTCTCCCTTCAAAATGACAAAACAAAGGAATTCACCCCAAAAGAAAGAGCACGAAGAAACGACAGTCAGGGATTTAACCAACACAGATACAAGCAAGATGTCTGAACCAGAATTTAGAATCATGATAATAAGAATACTAGCTGGAGTCGAAAATAGAATAGAATCCCTTTCTGCAGAGATAAAAGAAGTAAAAAATAGCCAGAATGAAATGAAAAATGCTATAACTGAGCTGCAATCATGAATGGATGCAGTGGCGGCAGGAAGGATGAGGCAGAACAGAGAATCCACGATATAGAGGACAAATCTATAGAGAATATCAAAGCAGAATAAAAGAGGGAGTTTAAGGCAAAAGAGCACGATTTAAGAATTAGAGTCATCAGTGATTCATTAAAAAGGAACAACATCAGAATCATAGGGGTCCCAGAGGAGGAAGAGAGAGAAATAGGGGTAGAAGGGTTATGTGAGCAAATCATAGCAGAAAACTTTCCTAACCTGGGGAAAGACACAGACATCAAAATCCAGGAAGCACAGAGGACCCCCATTATTAGATTCAACAAAAACCAACCATCAACAAGGCATATCATAGTCAAATTCACAAAATACTCAGGCAAGGAGAGTATCATGAAAGCATCAAAGGAAAAAAAGTCCCTAACCTACAAGGGAAGACAGATCAGGTTTGCAGCAGACCTATCCACAGAAACTTGGCAGGCCAGAAGGGAGTGGTGGGATATATTCAGTGTGCTTATTCAGAAAAATATGCAGCCAAGAATTCTTTATCCAGCAAGGCTGTCATTCAAAATAGAAGGAGAGATAAAGAGTTTCTGAGACAAACAAAAATTAAAGGACTTTGTGACCACTAAATCAGCCCTGCAAGAAATTTTAAGGAGGACTCTCTGAGGGGAGAAAAGATACACATATATATATATATATATATATATATATATATATATATACATTCAAAAGCAACATATATATAACCAAAAGCAACAAAAGATTAGAAAGGACCAGAGAACATCACCAGAAACTCCAACTCTACAGGCATCATAATGGCAATGAATTCATATCTTTCACTACTCACTCTAAACGTCAATGGACTCAATGCTCCAATCAAAAGACATAGAGTAGCAGAATGGATAAGAAAACAAGATCCATCTACATGCTGTTTACAAGAGACCCACTTTAGACCTAAAGACACATTCAGATTGAAAAATAAGGGGATGGAGAACCATCTATCATGCTAATGGTCAAAAAAGAAAGCCAGAGTAGCCATACTTATGTCAGACAATCTAGACTTTAAAATAAAGACTGTATCAAGAGATGCAGAAGAGCATTATATCATAATCAAGGGGTCTATCCACCAAGAAGACCTAACAATTGTAAACATTTATGCGCCAAATGTGAGAGCACAAAATATATAAATCAATGAATCACAAACATAAAGAAACTCATCAATAGTAATACCATAATAGTAGGAGACTTCAACACCCCACTCACAGCAATGGACAGATCATCTAATCAAAAAATCAACAAGGAAACAATGGCTTTGAATGACACACTGGACCAGATGGACTTAACAAATATATTCAGAACCTTTCATCCTAAAGCAGCAGAATATACATTCTTCTCCAGTGGACATGGAACGTTCTCCAGAATAGACCATATACGGGGACACAAATCAGCCCTAAGTAAGTACAAAAAGATCGAGATCATACCATGCATATTTTCAGACCACAACGCTATGAAACTCAAAATCAACCACAAGAAAAAATTTGGAAAGGTAACAAATACTTGGAGGCTGAAGAATATCCTACTAAAGAATGAATGGGCTAACTGAGAAGTTAAAGAGGAAATTAAAAAGTATATGGAAGCCAATGAAAATGATAACACCAAAACCCAAAACCTCTGGGACGCAGCAAAGGCAGTCATAAGAGGAAAGAATATAGCAATCCAGGCCTTCCTAAAGAAGCAAGAAAGATCTCAGATACACAGCCTAACCTAACGCCTCAAGGAACTGGACAAAGAATAGCAAATAAAACCCAAAACCAGCAGAAGACAGGAAATAATAAAGATTAGAGCAGAAATGATTGCTATCGAAACCAAAAAAACAGTAGAACAGATCAATGAAACCAGAAGCTGGTTCTCTGAAAGAATTAACAAAATTGATAAACCACTAGCCAGTCTGATCAAGAGGAAGAAGGAAAGGACCCAAATAAATAAAATCAAGAAGGAAAGAGGAGAGATCACAACCAACACAATAGAAATAAAAACAATAATAAGAGAATATTATGAGCAATTATATGCCAAAAATGGGCAATCTGGAAGAAATGGACAAATTCCTAGAAACATATACACTACCAAAACTGAAACAGGAAGAAATAGAAAATTTGAACAGACCCATAACCAGTAAGGAAATAGAATTAATAATCAAAAATTTCCCAAAAAACAAGAGTCCAGGGCCAGGTGGCTTTCCAGGGGAATTCTACCAAACATTTAAGGAAGAGTTAACACCTATTCTCTTGAAACTGTTCCAAAAAATAGAAATGGAAGGAAAACTTCCAAACTCTTTCTATGAAGCCAGCATTACCTTGATTCCAAAACGAGACAGAGACTAAAAAGGAGAACTATAGACCAATTTCCCTGATGTACATGGATGCAAAAATCCTCAACAAGATATTAGCCAATGGATCCAACAATACATAAAAAAAAATATTTACCACAACCAAGTGAGATTTATACCAGGGATGCAGGGATGGTTCAATATCCACAAAACAGCGTGATTCATCACATCAATAAAAGAAAGGACAAGAACCATATGATCCTCTCAATAGGTGCAGAGAAAGCATTTGACAAAATATAACATCTTTCCTGATAAAAACCCTCAAGAAAGTAGGGATAGAAGGAGTATACCTTGAGATCATAAAGCCATGTATGAATGACCCAATGCTAATATCATCCTCAATGGGGAAAAACTGAGAGCTTTCCCCATAAGGTCAGGAACGAGACAGGGATGCCCTCTCTCACCACTGTTATTCAACATAGTGTTGGAAGTCTTAGCCTCTGCAATCAGACAACACAAAGAAATAAAAAGCATCCAAATCAGCCAGGAGGAGGTCAAACTTTCACTCTTCGCAGATGACATGATACTTTATATGGAAAACCCAAAAGATGCCACCAAAAATCTTCTAGAATTGATTCATGAATTCAGCAAAGTTGCAGGATATAAAAACAATGCACAGAAATCGGTTGCATTCCTATACACCAACAATGAAGTGACAGAAAGAGAAATCAAGGAATTGATCCCATTTACAGTTGCACAAAAATCCATAAAATACCTAGGAATAAATCTAACTAAAGAGGTGAAAAATCTATACACTGAAAACTATAGAAAGGTTATGAAAGAAATTGAAGAAGTCACAAAAAAATGGAAAAAGATCCCATGCTCCTGGATAGGAAGAACAAATATTGTTAAAATGTCAATACTACCCAAAGCAATCTACATATTCAATGCAATCCCTATCAAAGTAACACCAGCATTCTTCACAGAGCTAGAACAAATAATCCTAAAACTTGTATGGAACCAGAAAATACCCGAAATAGCAAAGCAATCTTGAAAAAGAAAACCAAAGCAGGAGGCATCATAATCCCGGACTTCAAGCTATACTACAAAGCTGTAATCATCAAGACAGTATGGTACTGGCACAAGAACAGACACTCAGATCAATGGAACAGAATAGAGAACCCAGAAATGGACCCACAAACATATGGCCAACTCATCTTTGACAAAGCAGGAAAGAATATCCAGTGGAATAAAGACAGTCTCTTCAGCAAGTGATGCTGGGAAAACTGGACAGCGACATGCAGAAGAATGAACCTGGACCACTTTCTTACACCATACACAAAAATAAGCTCAAAATGGATGAAAGACCTCAATGTAAGACAGGAAGCCATCAAAATCCTCGAGGAGAAAGTAGGCAAAAACCTCTTTGATCTGGCCCACAGCAACTTTTTACTCAACACATCTCCGGAGGCAAGGGAAACAAAAGCAAAAATGAACTACTGGGACCTCATCAAAATAAAAACCTTCTGCACAGCGAAGGAAACAATCAGCAAAACTAAGGCAACCAACAGAATGGGAGAAGATATTTGCAAATGACATATCAGATAAAGGGTTAGTATCCAAAAGCTATAAAGAACTTATCAAACTCAACCCCCCAAAAACAAATAATCCAGTGAAGAAATGGGCAAAAGACATGAATAGACCATTCTCCAAAGAAGACATCCAGATGGCCAACTGACACATGAAAAAATGCTCCACATCACTCATCACCAGGGAAATACAAATCAAAACCACAATGAGATACCACCTTACACCTGTCAGAATGGCTAACATGAACAACTCAGGCAACAACAGATGCTGGCGAGGATGCGGAGAAAGAGGATCTCTTTTGCATTGTTGGTGGGAATGCAAGCTGGTGCAGCCACTCTGGAAAATAGTATGGAGGTTCCTCAAAAAAACTAAAAATAGAACTACCTTACGATCCAGAAATTGCACTACTAGGCATTTATCCATGGGATACAGGTGTGCTGTTTCAAAGGGACACATGCACCCCCATGTTTATAGCAGCACTATCAACAACAGCCAAAGTATGGAAAGAGACCAAATGTCCATCAATGGATGAATGGATAAAGAAGATGTGGTATATAAATACAATGGAGTATTACTCGGCAATAAAAAAGAATGAAATCTTGCCATTTGCAACTACGTGGATGGAACAGGGGGGTATTATGCTAAGTGAAATTAGTCAGTCAGAGAAAGATAAAAATCAGATGACTTCACTCATATGAGGACTTTGAAAGACAAAACAGATGAACATAAGGGAAGGGAAACAAAAATAATATAAAAACAGGGAGGGGGACAAAACAGAAGAGACTCATAAATATGGAGAACAAACTGAGGGTTACTGGAGGGGTTGTGGGAGGAGGGATGGGCTAAATTGGTAAGGGGACACTAAGGAACCTACTCCTGAAATCATTGTTTCACTATATGGTAACTAATTTGGATGTAAATTTTAAAAAATAAAATTTAAAAATAAAAATAAAAATAAAAATAAAAATAAAAATAAAAATAAAAATAAATAAATAAATAAATAAATAAATAAATAAATAAATAAATATTTACCTCCAGCTTCTGTCTCTGGCATTATAAAGCACCAAGTACCCTGGCCAACTCTTTAAGAAAAACAAAAACAAAACTAAAAATTCTTGATAAAATAATCTTTACGTTTTCTTAGTACATCCATTAGCTGGTAAGAAAGTAAGATGTTATAAAACTGATAACTACATGAAAAGTGGAAATTTGAGATAGAAGCACAGCATGGAAACCTTTAGTGTGAGGGCTTTTATAAATTCAGATCAACTTTGGCTTCACATTTGAGCACTTTGCTGCCTTCTTCCTATTTTCCTTCCCTTCACTTCCTGTGGAACACAGACAAGGTGGGAAAAGTGTTGGAATCAAAAAAGTGGTGGTGTGCTTGGGGTGGGTCAGAGAGTTGTGGGGCTGAGGATCAGGAACACAATGAGGCCCAGAGGGTTGTGGGCAGGCTGGGGTTGGCTAAGTACCCAACTGAGAAGGCAGTGGCAGAACCATAGTCTCTCACATGTATTGGAGTCACTAATATTTTTGTATCATACCTATCATCTCATTTTGTTGTTTTATTTGTACCACCTTTTAAATTTTGTATATTCTTCTCTTGTCTTTCTTTAAATGTTCATTTATTTATTTTGAGAGAGAGAGAGAGAGAGAGAGAGAGAGAGAGAGAGAAAGAAGGAGAGGGGCAGAGAGAGAGAAAGAGAGAGGGAGGAAGGATCCCAAGCAGGCTCTATGCCATCATTGCAAAGCCTGACATAGGGCTCTATCTCATGAACTGTGAGATCATTACCCAAGCGTAAATCAAGAGTCAGATGCTTAGGGCACCTGAGTGGCTCAGTCCATTGAGCATCTGGTTCTTGATTTTGGTTCAGGTCATGATCTCATGGTTTGTGGCATTAAGCCCCACATCAGGCTCTACTATGACAGTGCAGAGCTTGCTTGGGATTCTCTCTCTTTCTGCCCCTACCCAGCTCATGCTCTCTCTCTCTCTCTCTCAATCTCTCTCTCTCTCTCTGTGCATGTGTGTGTGTGTGTGTGTGTGTGTGTGTGTGTGTGTCTCAAAATAAGTAAATAAACATTTTAAAAAAAGGAGTCAGATGCTTAACTGACTGAGCCATCCAGGTGCCCCTCTTCTCTTGTCTTTAATATCCATTCCTGACTTGCCTTAATCAACCAGCACAGTGATGGCCGCCAAATAGCACTCCATTATTCCTTCTACATTTACAAGTTGTTGTTCCATCATAAATAGAAGCCTTTTCTTCTTCCCAAATTATGTATTTATTACTTTATTTAGTTAAATGATTGCAATCAGTTTATTATTCTTTATTTTCATGTTGAAAGTGGTCCAGATTTGGTCAGTTGAGCCTATTCCAGAAGGTTCCTGGCACTTTGATATGCCTCAAACTATTTAAAGCCAGAGTTGACAGGGCTAAAAGAACTATAAGAGTGAAATAAATCCATAGGCTTGGAGATTTTAGCATAGTTCTTTCAATAATGATAAATCATGTAGTCAAAAAAACAGTAAGATTAAAAAGCTTGAACCACAAATTTAACAACTTGAAGAAATACACAGAATACAGAAGCCAATTACACCCACAGTTGTAGAGTATAACTTTTTTAAAGTTTATTCATTTATTTTGAGAGAGAGAGAGAGAGAGCGAGCATAGGAGGGTAAGAAAGAGAGCGAAAGAGAGAGAATCCCGAGCAGGCTCCACACTGCCAAGATAGAACCCAACACAGGGCTTGAACTCACAAACCGTAAGACCTGAGCTGAAACCAAGAGTTGGACAATTAACTGACTGAGCCACCCAAGCAACCCAAGTATACTTTATTAAAAGTATATATGAAGTATTTAATAATAGTGACTAAAGTTGTATTATACAAACCACTACTCCAAGGATTCCTCAACCTTAGCATAGTTATTGACATTTTGGTTCAGATAATTCTTTGTTTTGAGGGACCATCCTGTGCATTATAGGATATTTAGCAGCATTTCTGGCCTCTACCTACTAGATGCCAGTAGCAACACCTTTGCTCACCTCTCTCCACCGCCCTAAACCCATCAATTTTCACTGTATTAACAACTTAAGTGTATAAAGAAAAAACAAAATTAAACTGTAGCAAAAAACTAAAGAATAATTCTGTGCTCTTGGACTAGGGAAAACTTCTTATGCAAAACACAAAATGTGAAATCTATAAAGAAAAAAATAGGAATTCAACTACATTAAAATTAAAAAATAGGAATTCAACTACATTAAAATTAAAATTAATTAATGTCTGTTCATAAGGGTGCCTGGGTGGCTCAGCTGGTTAAATATTGGATATCAGCTCAGTTCATGATCTCACAGTTTATGAGTTCAAGCCCCACATTGGGCTCTGTGCTGTGTTTTGGATCCTCTGTCTTCCTCTCTCTGTCTCTGCCCCTTGCACACACTCTCTCTCTCCCTCTTTCTCAAAAATAAATAAACAGAAAATTTTTAAAAAAAGAATGTTTATCAAAAACTGTCACAAAGAAAGTGATAAAACCAGCAAGTCTGTGGGAAATATATTTTCAACACATAACTGCCAAAAGATTAGTATTCAGAATAAATAAATGAATTATATAAATTGAAAACACATAAATGGTACAAATTTTAATGGGCAAAAGAACAGACACTTGACAGAAGAAGAAAATTCAAATGTGCAACAAACTTAAAGTTTGTGTAGAACCACAAAAGCCCTTGAACAGCCAAAGCAATCTTGAAAAAGAGAAACAAAACTGGAGGTAAAACAATTTAAGATTTCAAATTATAATACAAAGTGGTAGTAATTAAAACAGTATGGTATTGGCCTAAAAGTAGACACATAGTTCACTAGATTAGAACAGAAAACTCAGAAATAACCCCACAATTATATGGTCAATTAATCTTTGACAAAGGGAATAGGGTACAGTGAGGAAAAGACATCTCTTCAACAAATCGTGTTGGGAAAACTGGACAGCCACATGCAAAAGTATAAAAATGGACCACCTTCTTTCACCATACACAAAAGTAAATTCAAAATGGACTAAAGACCTAAATGTGTGATCTGAAACCATAAAAATCATTGAAGAAAGCACAGACAGGAATCCCTCTGACGTTGGCCATGGCCATATTTTTCTGGATGGGTGTCTTGAAGCAAGGGAGATAAAAGCAAAAATAAACTCTTGAGACTACATCAAAATAAAAAGTTTCTGCATGGCAAAGGAAACAATCAACAAAACTACCAAATGGGAGAATATATTTGCAAATGACATATTCAGTATAGGGTTAGTATCCAAAATACATAAAGAACTGACATGAGTCAATACCCAAAAAACAAATAATCCAATTAAAAGGTGGGCAGAAGACATGAACAGATATTTCTCCAAAGAAGACATCCAGAAAGCCAATAGACACACATGAAAAGATGCTCAACACTACTCATCATCAGAGAAATGGAAATCAAGGTCACAATGAGATATCACCTCACACCTGTCAGAATGGCTAAAATAAAAAACACAAGAAACAAGTGTTGGTGAAGGATGTGGAGAAAAAGGAACCCTCATGCACTGTTGGTGCAAATGCAAGCTGGTGCAGCCACTGTGGAAAATAGTATGGAGGTTCCTCAAAAATTAAAAATAGAATGACCCTACAATCCAATAATTGCACTACTGGATATTTACCCCCCCAGAATACAAAAAAACTAATTAAAAGGGATACATGCACCCCTATGTTTATTGCAGCATTATTTACAATTGCTAAACTAGGGAAATATCCCAAGTGTCCATCAATAGATGAATGGATAAAGAGGTGATGTATATATACAATGGAATATCATTCAGCCATAAAAATAATGAAATCTTGCCATTTGCAACAGTATGGCTAGAGATAGGGAATATAATGCTAAGTGAAATAAGCCAGTCGGAGAGAGACAAATACCATATGATCTCATTCATATGTGGAATTTAAGAACCAAAACAAGTGAGCAAAGGAAGAAGAGAGAGAGAGAGAGAGAGAGAGAGAGAGAGAGAGAGAGAGAGAGAGAGAGAGACAACCCAAGAAATAGACTCTCAACTATAAAGAACAAACTGGTTGGTTATCAGAGGGGAGGTGGGTGGGAGGATGAGGGAAATAAGAAATGGGAATGAAAAAGTATGCTTATCATGATGAAAAAAAATAAAATGATAAAAAAAGAAAAAGAAAAAGAAAATGCCAATGTTAAAAAAGCATATGAGAAAATTCACAATCTTAGTAATGAGTAACTATAAACTAAAACTATAAATTAATTAAAAATTAGAAGTGGCATTGGTTTCCATTTCATACCCACCTGGCTGGCAAAATTAAAGAAGTTTTAGAATATCAGGCATTGGGAAGAATGTCGAACAGCTTTTGAGATTTAAAGTGATAATTTGGAAAACAATTTAACCTAATATTAGCATACAAGTCTGCTCTTAGATATGTACCCTGGTGTCTTAATCTTCTCAGGCAGCCATACCAAAATATCATAGACCACGTAGCTTGAACAATGGAAATTTGTTTCTCATAGTCCTAGAGTCTGGAAAGTCCGAGATCAAGGTGCTGGTTGATTGGGTTTCTGGTGAGGTGTTTTTCCTGGCTTGCAGACAGCTACCTTCTCACTGTGTTCTCACGTGGCTTTTTCTCTGCATGCACATGGAGAGAGAGATCTCTTGCTTCCTCTTCTTATAAGGCCACTAATCCTATCAGATTAGGACTCCAACTATATAACTTCATAACCTAATTACTTTCTACTCTATCTCCAAAAGTGGTCACATCGGTGGTTAAGACCTGTGCATGTGAATTTGGGGGGAACATGAATTGCACCTACAAAATGTTTGCATATGTCCACAAGTTAACATGTACAAGAATATTCACAGGCAACACAACTGCCTGGTAAGACGACAGCTTCAACTACAATGGCAATATGCTAATCATCAGACATTGAAACCATTGTACTCCATACAACCTAGCTGAGCTGACCTGGACCAGAGATACCATTTCAGTCCTCTCACAAAAGTGCGAACTAAATGTAATACTGATTTTTTTTTTAAGCCACAAAGTTCTGGGTTCTATACAATAGAAAAAGCTAACTAATACAGTACATAAGATATTCTAAATGTCTTAAATTTACACAAACTGCAAATTGAATGAAGTGAACAAGTGCTTATTATATGCATATGTGCTTTTTTTCTAGGGTTATGCAGGACAAAATCCCCCATTCTTCAGCTGGTGAGGTGAAAAAGTGAGATATAACCTCGTTTAAAATTTAAAGTGCTCAAAGTAAAAATAGCACTTCCAAGCAATGATTTTATAAGATTTAGTAATAGGTTAATAGCTAAATAGTTATTATAAAATAAACAATAAGAAGATAAAAAACATTTAGGTTCATATTCTCAGGAAAGTTACTAAAGAAGAGGTAGAATATAATTATGTGAATAATTTATTCTTTAATATTTCATGCAAAACTTGTTTGGTCATTCAGGTAGTGTTTAATTTTCATTCTAAAGAAAGCAAAGTTCAACCTGAGGATTGCTTTATATTAAGCATCATGCTAAGTGATGGTAAGATGATTGAGATCTGTTCCCTGTCATTAATGAAGACAGATACAACAAGTAAAACATAACAAATAACAAAATAGAGACATACAGGGGATAACGTGCAAATATAGATATGAAACACTTTGCTTTCTTGCAGCTTTAGAGAATCTTTCTTGGAAAGAAGTCATAAAGGGTAAGATAGAGTTAGCTAAGAACATAAATGTTGGAGATGTAGTCATAAGCAAAAACTCAGATATATGCAATGACATGGTATATTCATATTACTAGAGGTAGGTCATTTATCACTCAATGAATATTGTATACCTTCTATATTCCAACCACTATGTGTGACAGATACTATAATAAGGAATAAAATAGAAAAAGTCTAAAGGAACTTAATACCAGTAAAGGTAGTCACACAATAAAAAAGTAAACAACCTGGTGTAAAATTACAAGTTATGAAGAATACTAGGAAGAATAAGAACAGGATGCTGTCCAGTATCTAATGAAAAAACAAATGGAAGTACTTTCATCATAGGAGAAGCATAATTTAATTTACAAACTCAGCGCTTTAGACTTTTTAAAATAAAAGTTATACCTGGGAGTATTAACTACAACACAGGAGACATAAGAGGGCTCTTCTAAGTCATGCTCTACCTTGGACTTCATTCTGAAGGTGAAGTGGTGCCACTGAAGACTTTAAGTATATGCACCACTTGACCAGACTTATACTGAAGATGGTACACTCATGTTCTGTGTGGATCTGGAAATAATGTGAATGGATGAAGGGCAAGACTGGGAAAGAGAGTCAGCTAGAAGCCTCTAGTAACAGTCCCAAGAAGAAATGGTGAAAACTTGATTGCCTTAAATTTCCTGCTGCAACAGGACTATCGTTACAGAATATGGATGTAGTACATGAGGAGATAGGTATACATAGCATTTGAGGAAGTTTTAGAATTATCACTGAGGGGAAGAGGAAATAAAGCTGATCAGGGGACATAAGGTAGATGAATGGTCCTCTATTGGTACAGAAAAGCACATGTTTTTCACGATTGTATAGCAAGCATCTGGCGATTTGTCAAGCACTCCTCAACCTTTCATCTAGAAAAGTCTCCCCCTTTTAGGAAATGTCTCAGCACCCCCAGACTGAACATATCCCTCAAAAGTTAACTTCAATGCTAAGTGGTTCTGCCTCATCGGCTACAGTGCTTGATTTGTGAGTGGATATCTGTGTCAACCTGAACCAATCCCAAGGCCTGAATGATCAGTGGTAACTAATGTATTCAGAAGCAGGAACTATTCAAATTCTTTTGTATTAACTTATTTAATCACCATTACAATACAACAAAGTAGATACAATTGTTATCTCCTTTCTTGAAGATAAAGAAATCAAGGATGTAAATTTGTCCCTGGTCACGCACAGACCAGGCTTTAAATCCCAGGCACCCCCACAACCCACACATTCTTAATCATTACCTAATACTGCCCTTGACAGGTTTCTTCACCCAGAAATGTATACATGTTCCAAGGTGACCCAATCAAAACCTTTTCTTGGATTTTGGACCTTGAGTATCAAGAAAGCTAATCTCAATCCATCTCTGATGGTAGAATTAGAAGCACGGAGCATAGGTTGCAGCTAGGCACCATGAATGCGTCTATATGAAATATCTAGACCAAGAACCTGGAAGAAGACATCCTGGAAAATGTGTCTTCAGAGATCACAGAATAGCATAAGGATATGTTTGAACTCTGGTTGCACTTATCACTAAGACTAACTAGAGCCATGACTTCCTATTAATGTGATGATGTGAACTTATTCAGCACCCTTTCCAGATAAATGGGCTTAAATTTAAAGCTTGTAACTAAGAGTCACGAATAATTAAGGATACCAATCTGCATAGCTATGGCACAATCTTTAGCAATGCTCAGTCATCCAGAGGGATAGCAGATTGCTACATTAGTCCTGGTTAGGGATTCACTAGGCAGCTGTGTTAGGAAGACGGGGACACAAATAAGTTGAGCATGTGAAAGGTAGCTGGTCAAATAAGTGAGATCAAAAGGGAGGGTATCGTAGTGGAGAAGAAAGCAGGACCTGGGATAGACTATAATTTAGCCTCTCAAGCCTCAGTTTCCTCATATTTGTTGTGGGATAATAATTGCCTGTCTTTCTTGTATGTTAGGAGGATTAAATGAGATGATCTATATAAGGCCTTATATAAAGATGATCTATACACAGTGCCCGTGTATATAATCGCTCCACAAATGTTGTTGTAGCTGAGGTACATAGCCCATGCTATGGAAACATAGATTCACAGAGAAGGGATATTTGACAGATATTGAAGGACAAAAGCAGACGAATAGGTAAAAGGAGGCAGCAATTCCTTTCTCTTATGCTCCCATGTTCGCTGTTCATCCCCTAACACCTGTATTGCTATGGAAGTGATACTAGACTCCTACACACACATTCTACAGAAACTAAAGTCATAATCCAAAAAATGAAAATAGTGACAAACTTTAAGTAATACACAAAGTCAATAAAGACCAAAACTTAAAACCAAAGACTATCAAGCATTTAAATTTTAGATTTTTCTTTGTGACCAAAATGCTTCATTATTAAAACATTAATATTCATATAATGGCATCATCACTGATGAAATTTCTCCTGCCTGTAACAAATGTGATTTCAGCTTGTACTTCTGCAATGAGTGATGAAGAAACTTCCAGATGGAGAGGTGTAATTTGTGAGATTTTCCCTAGTCTATTCACATTGGCTTTAACTTCCATTTTAAATTACAGAGAGAATTCCCAAAATTTCAAATAGCCCCAGGAGATCTGGTGAAATAGCTAATCTCTTTCCATGAGCATGCTAACAAAAGCAATTTCTTACCAAGCTATATGCTACCCAGTGGGACTGATAATGAATCTGCATTATGGTAACCTTTATAAGAAAGGAAGATAAGAAGACCTTTTGGGGAGGTATATTTATTAGGTGGTGAATGTGTCTGCATGTGGATTCTTCTGTTTAGATCCACTTTTCACTGAACTATGCCAAGACCTTCTGTCTTTCTGCTTTCAACAACATTTCTCAATTTAGAATATTCATCCTATTACATACCACAATGTCAGTAAATATCAAACACCGATGTGCTGTAACAGCTTTCTCAGTGTTGAATTTCTTTCA
Organism: Panthera pardus; assembly: GCF_024362965.1. Taxonomy (NCBI): domain Eukaryota; kingdom Metazoa; phylum Chordata; class Mammalia; order Carnivora; family Felidae; genus Panthera; species Panthera pardus. Next base: position 44,793,393 of record NW_026526654.1, read on the forward strand.
TTCGAAAAGGCACTAGATTTATATGACTGATTATGTACTTCATACTAATTTCCCTCTAGCATTTTTAAAGAGTTCGAACTTGTGTTAGCACAGAGTACTGTGTTGTTTGCTTGTTTGTTTGTTTGTAAATTGGCAAGGGGGGAAACTTCTATGTCGCCACCCAAATATAAAGAAGCAGCATTTACTGGGAGTCTCCTACAGAGGGCACCTTCACCTTATTGGAAACCCAACCGAAAGAGAAACTCGGTGGTTAGCAGAGAAATAACTAAACCTTAAAGTCGGGAGCACTCATTTGCTTTTGCTAACCAGTTTTCTTCTCTGGTATCTTTGTTACCTTATCTTTAGTAAAAGAACTGGCACCCTCTGCATAATCATTCATAGATACAGGCCAGTAACACTACCTTATTATTATGTTCAGCTCGCTTGTGGGTGAGCTGGAGACAGCTGTTCATATCACCTAAGAGGCAACAGATCAATGAAAGGAAGGGAAGGACAAGTTTTGAGCTGCCTTTTTGCAACAATGTCCTTTATACAACAGAGGATATTTTTAAAGCATTGTATCAGAAAACAAAGGCTGATAATAAAGTAAAATGTTTACAAAACAAACTTCTGCTGTGTTGTTATGATTAGCAAGTGATTTTAGACTAAAATTACTTAAGTAGAAACAAAAAGTAAGTATTTTTTGGATACCAAAAATACCATGGATTATAGACTATAAATATAAAGAAAATAATTGCTATTTAGAAAATTCTGAAAATAGGTATGTGTGAGTGTGAGTGTGTGTGTGTGTGTGTGTGAGTGTAAAGCAATTCCTTGAAACTGTTTATGTGTAGCTAAACGATAAAAAATATTGTAGTAATCTTGTTATTAAAATAATAGATTATCAAACTGTAAAAATATATTTTCACAGAAAATATTCTTTTAAAACATGTTCAGAATAAGTGCTGTATACAACTACAGGACTTCAAATGCAGCATTACTTTGACATTAATTTTGAATGTCTTATGTCTCATAATAGGTAATAATAGTAATGTACATAAATTGAACATATATATATATATGTATACACACACACACACACACACACACACACACACACACACACACCATTTTGCATATTTACCTTTGACGGCTCCTGATAAGGAGAATTCTTTTGGATATTCAAAGCAATTGGATTTATTAGAACATTTTGGCCAAGAACCTGATAATAATAATTCATGAATATTAAGACAAAAAGCAACATTGAAGACATGAGTTTATCTCTTTACATTTTTTAGTTCCTGGATGTGCCATCTAAAACTTACTATATTTACAATGAAGCTTATCAATTATAGATTGCTAACTCAAATATTCGGTGTTTAGAAGTAATCAAGCTTCCAAATGCTACTCTTGGCAAATGGCATTTGGGAACATTTTTACTTTCCTTTAAGTTTACTTTAAATAGATTACAAATAAATGTAAATGCATTTTAGCTATTAAAATTGGTTTGATCCTAAGTCATTTTTAATGCTTTATTCAGTCAAGGCCTAAAGCTTCCTATTAGGACCAAAATGTTCAGAGTATTGGAAATTTTAATTCTTCTCTACTAATAACTATCATCAATGTGTCAATCAAATCACTTAAATAGAAATGTAACAAAGTACTGCCGGGTAAGCATATGCTAAAATTTATGCACTTGTTGTTATCAGTGTGTTTCAAAATCAGTCAAATTTGTTTCTGTGGGAAAAAGACCCATTTTCTTGTTCAGCTGCGTGGGTTGCCTTGTCCTACAGAATGCTAGGGTAAGACCCCAATCCACCTGCCCAGGCATTCCCGCCTCATTGTTGACATTTCCTGGTGTTCAGTGGTTTCTCCCACTTTGTTGCATTCCAGAGCTCAAGGCGCTTCTTTGAAGATACAAGGCCATTCAAGTCTTCCCTACTTTGCAGTCTCACTCTAAAGGGAGAGTAAATGAAAAAGCCACGCAGTTCAGACAATTTAAATGGGGCAGCAGGAGGGCTGTGCTATTGCTCTGTTGGGAATAGCTGTGAGTGATCCCTGAATCACCTCTTGGAAAACAAGTAGAGAGTGGCCTTTCTTGAAATCAGGATGAAAAAGGATAGGAGAAAGAGGCTGGATAGTCCCCGATGGAAAAGCAAACTAAGTCTGGTAAGAGACTACAGAAAAGTAACGTGTTTACACAATCAACTTCTGGTTTCACGCCTGATTTTGCAAAGCACTTCAACAAATGACTTTTACTGGTAGATGCTGCCATTTTCTAATCAAAGGAAACCAGAGATAAGTCACAAAAGTCAAGGAACCTCAGGGGGTTTGCACTCTAACTTGTTAACATCATATATTAGTTAAGTATGTCTCAAGATCTCAAAATCTTATCCCTGAAATAACAGTATTTCCCCAACTCTTGTTCAGGATTCTCCATCCTCATTGTGCTACCTTGTAGCGTGTGACTGCATACATCTACGCAGCAAGTGAGAACACATCAGTAGCTCTGTTAGAGCATATAGAAATTCATTAAACAGTGATAGAAACAGGCAGAGAACCATGAGGCCAGATCCAAATATGCTAAGTCTACTATCTTTTCTGTTCCCTTATATAGGAAGCCATAAAAATGTATTTCCTCTGCTTACCTCAAAAAGGTTTCCTTCAAGAATAGTTGTGGGGCAGAAAACCTCACTGAGGCCTTGAGTCTAATTCCTGGCTTAAGCCTCAACTAGTTGCGAGTATAAAGGCAAGTTCTCGTATTTTAACAAAATATGTCAGTTTCCTTTTTTGTAAGATCAGAAATGATGTATAAGGACAAATCGAATGGACTGGTAGTGAGAGACTGCCTACAGTCCTACACTGGGAAGGTTTCTCAGACTGCCCCTAAGCTCCCAAGGAGGGATCTGAGAATCATTGGTAATTTCTAGCATGGTCATCGGATGTGAAAATGGCAGGCCAAGACCTGCAGTTCTAGGATTAGATGATCTTCCAGGCTCCCCTAATACAAAATTTCAATGATGTTATGGAAATAAGACTGAACAGAGACAATGTAGATGAAATCTAATCAGGACGAATACCTTTGTCTTCTTTACATCTTCAGCAACCAGCATCCCATCAGTACACAAAAGTAAGTGTGCTTTGTGTTAACAGAGAAGATTATGTACATTAAGGTGATGGTAGAATTAAAGTAAAATTTGTAGAGTATACAAATGAGGGCATACACCTCTGCTTACTCACATTTGAGAGACAGAATTTCACATGCAAACCTGCATTCCCTCATCGTCTGCAGCAGCCCGTCAGAGTTCACTATCACTTATATTCCATTCTTGGTGAAGACTCCCAGTGGCTCCTCAGATGATTAAGAAAAGATTTTTTTTCTGTTTAGGTCCCAGATACAAGCCTTAGTTACAGGTCTAAGATTCTCCTTTCTGGCTATTTGATCTAGCATCTCTGGATCTTTGCCTAAAGAATTTTTCCTAAATTAATTGTATATTAGAACAGAAATGAGCATATCTAAAATTTTGTTAGTCTTCAATATCCTGTTATGTGTCACATGATAATATGATTTAGGGAATGAGCAGTCTACACAATTTGGGGATACAGGAAATGTGTGGATAATATAGAAGTAGTTTTAATTACCCAGCTGACCTTTACCTAACACCCAACAGGTGCTAAGCGTTATCCTAGCTATCCAAAAGGAATCGAAATGACTTGAGGCCACCTGAAGAGAAACATATCAACAAGTGTGAAAGTATAAGATAATTGCCTTATCCATCAAAGTACATGCAAGTTACAATACACAAGGATAAATCTGCAAAGATTCCTGGATATGCTGAACCTTGAGCCAATCAGTAAATTATAAATTCTGACTTACATGGGAAATGGTCTGTCTCTTCAGTTCCTTCTCTAAATGCTGGACATGTGAATGAACTGAACTCTGGTTGAAAAACTGAAACAACTTTACAGTCTGTGGGGAAAGCACGTGCCTGAGGACGGCAGAGAAGCAATCTGTACCCCAATGCCAGGATACCACTCCGAGCCTGTGCTTTGATTATGTTAAACAAGAATAAAGAGACCTGTGAAGAATTCTTAGGAAGTGATTTCTTATATAACATCCTGCCAGTATCCCTAGTCCTCTCCTGGAAACCAGCGGGGTGAAGGGTCGATCTGGGCACATCTTTTCAAGGAAAAAATTAACAACAACTTAGAACCTGGCATAGACATTACTAGTGGAGGGTTGTATTACTATTTGCACTGGTAATCCTTAAAACAGTTCATTTCTAAGTTTAAAAATGGGCCAAGTGCATTCTCAGAGGAATCGTGTTCATCCTTTTCCATTCCATTATTAAAAAATGCACCTTTGTTTCAGGATTTAACCTTTGCTAAAGCATAGGGCTGAGACAATCACAACAAAAAACCTCCCCCTTAAAACTGGTACTTCAGAGCCCTGTTAAATCAAAAGAAAAATTCTTTCTCTCCTCCCCAGTCCCACAGCCCCTTAGGATTTTAAATGGTAATGACCAGTTCATTTGAGAAAATGGCATTTTAGTGCTCCCCTTCACAAGCTCTTAAGGCATATGAGGTGTCTCTTTCCCGGTGATGTGCACCTCCTTTTGTTTTCTGGCATTACTGGAACTGACCTGGCATGGATCACTGGGTGAGCAGGCAATCTTAAACACTTCTCATATAAATTACTGGTTCCTTTCCAAGTGCAATTGCTCACAGGGTAATACACCATTTTACAACTCTGATAGCAATGTCTCTTCGTTCTACTGGGTTCCACACCCCCCCCAGGAAATGAAGAGACAACAAAGACTGATGGAGATGTGAACCTTAGAAATGTACAATCTGGTTCAACCTTGAGTATGTGCATAGTGGGCGTTTTGGGATCCTTCAATTCTTCTATTTCCTTCTTTTACACCTCTCAAATCTTTTCCTGCTTTCAAAGCCATCTACAAGAACAAAAATATCAAAATGACACACTCCACACATGTGGACACTACACAAAGCAAAGCAGCAATAAATATGGACATCTACGAAAATATATTTTAAAAAATTTTCCAGAAAAGAAAATAATGCTCACATTTTATGATCCCCATTTATTAGGTAGAAACGACACATCTTGCTTCCATGCAAATGAGGCTTACCGTTAATTGAGCACTCCAAGAATCACTGGATGCTAATGATGGCCACATTTTCCAAGCCAGCGTCTTTTTTCCCATGAACTCTAATGACAAGGTGTGTTTTTACTGACAGTTGACTCGGATCAGAGCTTGCAGTATTGTATTTCAGGTTGTGGCTCTGTAAAGCCCTGTAACTTTCTTTGAAGTTAAACAGTGTCAATCTGTTTCCATGTCTGAATAACTCTTAGAAGAGCCTGCCTGACCCAAGTCAACTCATTGAAACATACTATTTCCCCATAATTGATGTTCCAAATGAATGTCCTTTCATAATAAAATGTGCTGGAAAACAAAACAGCTTTGCATCCGGCACAAGTTGCATCATAATTAAATTTTATTTTATCCCATCGAGGCATGCTAAATGTTGAGCAAAATATAATTTTAAGTAATTTGTTTGTATTCTTATCTGTAGGAGCTGGAAATTAACAGCGTTGCTAGTTTGCGTTTACTGTTAAGCCTGGAGAGCAGAGAGATTGCTTTGCAAACATTACAGTTATTATGTCTGCAGTTGGTACTCTTTGTATAAATTATTGATCAGCCAGCTTATTTTTCTTTCTGCTTAATGGATATTATAGCATAGCCGTTTACAACGCTATAGTTAAGGTTGTGTCAGCACTTCCATTATAATAAACCCTCTGTTACAGGGGGTTTATAACTTGTTGTAAAAATTTGCTCTGGGCTGAAACTTGACATACAAGATCTCCGGCTGGAAGGTGGCAATTGTTATTCTTTCAACTTAAAAAAAACTCTTTGTTCTGAAGGGCAATAAATAAATAAACAGTTTATTCTTTTCTAACAATCCTTGAAATTTCGGACTTCAAATAGAACAGTTTTTACAGGCTATTTGTTAGACAATGACCTCTTCTTTTACTTAATAGAGCAAAGAAGAAAAAAGGATGAAGATTATAAATTAAAACAAAACAAAAAAGCAATCCACATAAACTTTAAAATCAAGTTTAATACATTTCTCCTAACATCACAAAATTATGTGACAATTTATGTTTTCATATTGAACATGCATTTATACTACATAAGACTTCTTCCCCACCCCCATTCCCAGCTATGTATCCCTTAAGCAATTCATAGGTCCTGATACTGATCTTCTTTAGAGGAAAATGAGTTGGGTTATTTAAAGAAAAAGAAGTATGACAATGAGAAAATGCCTCGTATTAAAAGGTACAGTTGAACGCAGAATATTTACCAGAGAACTAAGGATTTAAATGTCTGCCTGACTTTTTGACCTTACTTCAATCCAGTCTGCTCTTCCTCTCACAATGGCCTGATTTAAGAGATGAAGGGAATTAATCTCAATTTATATTATTCTTGTTGCTGCTTCCTTTTACAATCCAACTCTAAAATGATCTCACTGTGTTTATTTTTCTATTGGATATTTGGCTGTGCAATTCAATACCAACCCAGAGATGGAATTAGGACACTTACACTGGAAGTAAGGAGTGATGGACAAGTATAACTAAATTATCAGGGAGAGTTGACTGGCTGTCATGGAAATTATGTAGTTTGGAGTCAGGAAAACAATCCTAAGATGGCTTTTTTTTTTTTTTTTCCTTTTCTTTGTAACTCTTCTTCTCTTTGCCATTACCTTCTCTCTCCCCTGGCATGGGTTTAGAGATTTCTTAAAATATGCCCTATAACCAGCAAAGTATTTTTGGCTACATGTCACCTTCATTCTGAACCAGGAGAAAAGGAGGTGAGGACAGAAGTTTAGGGAGAGAGGTACAGTGGTGCAAATCCTGCCAGTTGGCTCTGAGATCTATGCAAACAGGAATATGAATAGATCATTACTATATGCATTCAGTAAGAATATGTACAGTCCATGCATTTCCATGCTGTAAAACAGGTCAAAGTTATTTATAACCATTTAAACCACTTTTTTATTAAGAACGGAAGTTTGTAATGTAAAGTTTGAGTGCTTCAAGTTATAGTGTGCTCACCTTCAGCTCCCCACCTTCTGTCCTTCGGGTAATTTATCACCAAGCTCTTCTGCGCCTGATTAGAGAGTGTATCCGGGAGATAAAAGTCTTATTCCTCGTTCTTGAGGAAAGGCAGGGAATTGGAAAAGAGGGGAAGACTGAGGAAGTGAGAGTCACTACAAGTCAGAAGTTAGAACCCTAGGTGGGGAAGGCAGAGGCAGAACGCGTAGAGGTAGAGAAGTCTGTGCTTCAGGCAGTCAAAGTATATCTGCTGAGCTGATTGGTGAGGCCGAGTGTCTAAGTTAAAAAGGCTTGAGAGAGTTACTTGGCATAATTTCTCCATCTTCAATGATTTACTACTGAAGTGCAAACATCAATTTTGGACTCTCTCCTGAGAAACGTTTAACAAAGTCAGTGAACTACTGGTACCCTGATACCTTCCTAGATTTGCCAAACTTGGATAGCTCTTTAATAAACCTCTGCCTGAAGTTTATCTTTTTTTTTTTTTTTCCTACTAAGGAAACAGGTCCATTAGTAAATATGCAGATGTAAAAATGATCTTCCTCTTTACTTCTCCGTTGTGATATATCTTAGAATTGTTCAGAAGTGCACTCTATTGTTAAAGCTATTTGTGCCGGGTGTGCTAATGCACTCTTTGATTGAGTGAATTAGCAGTCATAACAATCTGGCAGTCTGGCCATAGAAGTGTGCTCAAATTGATTTGTGTTATGGCTGGACTGGAAAATCTAGTGTTAGTTGTTTTTTGCCCTGGGGCATTGTTTGTACCAAACTCCACTTTTCATTTAATTTTCCAATACATTTTGAAAGATTGAAATGCTTGTGATCAACATTTGATCCACTTGCATTATTTAAAAAAAAAATTCTGAAAGTAATTTCAGATTCCAAAAAACCTTGCTTTCAATTAGAGTAAACATAATTAGAGTGACGTCGTGCTCGGAATGGTAAATCTCCCTTTGAATCTATTAAGCGTGTTATCTCCTTGTCCTGTCACTGAAAGGAATTCAGTATATATCTGAAGTATATATCTGTATTTTTCTGTACATGCTTCTAATAGAACTTGGGGAAAACTTGAAAGAATAAAATTGTAATGAACCTTTCCTTGTTTCCTTTGTGCAAATGCCCAAATTATTTCTGTTTCGCTTAGTGATGCTAGAAAAGGAGGATCCTCAAAGCTTTCAGGAAATTTTGAGATATACCAGAAACATATGCAGATATGTGTTATCTTTAAGTTACCCAGTCATTTGTTTTTTATAGTGCATGAAATATGCATTTTCAATCTTTTTTCTTTCAAATAACTATATCAATTGCTATATTGAAACTCTTAAGATTTAAAGACATGACTTATCCTGGCTTTGTCAATATTTGTATCTTTCTTACAATCTTCTGCTTTGCAGTCATTTACCAGAATTATAATGCAGCATGAATAAACCTAAAAAATGACTATTGATTACAGAGAAAGCTTTGTGAAATCATTTAGTCAGTTTCCCCACTTGAGAAATCAGTGAATAAAATAGGTCAATAGAAAATGATGCAAAGGATGTAATACAGTGCTATGCCACCCTGGGTTATAAAAAGGGTCAAAAATAAATCCCCATAGAATTCATGATTTTATACTCGTAAAATAAAATGATACTTACCAAATCCCAACTATAAATCCTCCTTTCTACAGATTTATTCTTCTTTTTTAAAAACCACAGGTTTGGAAAATATATTTTTTATGTTGCCCTGTTTCAGTAGAAGCATTCCCTTGTCACTGCCCCCTTTTAACCAAATAGGATGCCCTCATCATCGAGCTAAAGTGCCTGTTGTCATCCAGGTATTCCCCGGGACTTTAGCTGCAACAGCTACTCTGTGTTTCCTCACTGTCTCCTGCAACCTTACAGCTCTTCTGAAAAACTGCATTTCATACTGCACTGAACTCTGTGTCCTGTGTCGATTTCTGTTAAGTAATAGATGGTGAGACCTGAGACCACTCTCTCTATTAGTTCCCATTCATTGGGATGTCGTCGCGGGGCACGAGAGGAGCGGGGAGGAGAGGGGAGGGGCCAGGAGGGGGCAGAGGGAGGGAAGAAAATACCTTCCCTGAACTGGTACAAGCTCAGCTTCAAACGACATCCTAGGAAAGAAATTAAAGACTTCTTAATTAGTGCAGCAATTAAGCTTTCTTGGTAGCATTTTAATCAGCACAGGCCCTATCAAAGGACAAACAGAACGATTTGCAGGTCTTTGAATTTTAAACAGTCTTATTGATTTCAGCACAATACGTCTTCACAAAACACAGGGAGAATTTTCTAATATCAGTTACAGTACTTTGAGTTTTGCTTATGCAAATTTGGTGCAGGTTGGAAAAGATGAGATGGAGGGAGAGGACCTGAAACAGCCAAGGATGTAAAACAATAAACAAACAAGACAAAAGCTTTGAAAGCTAAAGATGCAGGAGAAAGAGTGAGAATTTGAAATCTCTGTGGAATTGATTTATCTGCTGATGTTAAATACTATTTGCCTTAATCATTGGTAACATTTCTAAAAGAAAGAAAGAAAGAAAGGGAAAGAAAAAGAGAAAAAGAAACAAGGAAAGAATCTTAAATCTAAAATATTTGAGGCTTTTTTTCCCTATTTAATTTGCATTAGATGCTTCTTCTAATCCTATTGTTTGATCAAAGGGGCATGTGGTAGTTCTCAGAAACGGTTTAGAGACCTGAGGTTGGGGGGTGGGGGGGGGAGCTCCCATTCAGGTGGGGGTAAAGGCCCCAAGCCCTACCTCTGAACAGAGCACGTGCTGGGAGGCGCAGGATTCCCTGCAGAAAATTTGGAGTTTGCTTCAAAGCTGGGTGGGATTATGGCTTGGTCAGCTATTATTACTTCCTGCCTGTGGCTTCCGAACATGGCAGGTACTGGGTGAGTGGCAGTTTAAGGAAATGTGAGAAATGAGAATGATAAGGGCAGAGTCTCAGCACTTAATTCTGATTTTTTCCCATTTCTGGATCTAGAAGTTAAAATGAGGAAACTATAGTTTAGCGTTTTTAGCTATATCGGACTTTATTAAAGTTGTGCATGCAATTCCAAAATAAAATTAGTTTTTCAGGACTCAATATCGTCTTCTTTTCCCCCACTCATTAACATAGTAATTTGGCATTTTTTAAAAAGGTACTATTTTCCAAAACATGTGTCAACACTTAACGTGGTGTTTTGATGTATGTGACATATTATCGAATCCCTATTTTTGAGGATTGATGGGAGGAGTGAAAAAGTAATATAAATTATTTCTGAATATATTAAAATGCATTGGCTAATTAGGCCAAAGAACTGTGTAAACTCCAGCTATCTTTGCAGAAGTTTATCTACTTTTTAGCAACAATCAATTTTCTGAATTCTTATGACCCAGGAAAGCCTCCTGATATAACTGCTGTGCCCCAAAAAGTTTAGCATAAACTTAGACAGATTAGTCAATGGTGCCATATTTCTCTGTAGATATTTCCTGTGCCTTTTGACACCAAATTTCAAAAAGTTTAAAAAATTAAAATGACAAAGAGAAATGTGATCATCATTTCAGCACCAAAATGGCAAAATTTCATTATGAGATTTCCCAAACCTGGGAACCTGATGCTAATAGTTTATTTTTTAACTCTACCCAATGCTTCAGCATTGTTTCTGTCTTGTGAAGTTAATAAACCTGTACAGACAGGTTTAAAGCCTAATTGCTTGAGATTCCTAGAGATATAAACAGAGAACAAACTTGACCTATGTTCAGATCATAGGTTGGTCAAAAATCCTTGAAAAAGAAAAAACCCTCCATGCAACAAGTTAGAAAGAGAAGAGGAGAGAGGAAGGCAAAGAGGAAGAGAGTCAGTCTAAACTCAGCCTCATGTTTTTAAGCATAGCTACCCTTTCTGCCTTTACAAGTCAACTAGTGAGCTTGTTTTGTTCTTCTCATTATTTACAAAACACATTTGCACTGACAAACTGAGAAAAGGACTTTCCCAAATACACTGAAACTTCTCAAATATGAAAGAAAATAATGTGTGATTCCTATAAAACACTGGCAATTAGCCTGGGGTCTTAAAGGACGTGGGGATAGTTGTTTTCTATGCAAGACAGGTGAATTAATTACAGAGTTTTAGGTAAGAAAAAAGTGTTTTCTTGTTTTCCCCTTTCTCAATCTTCAAGGGTGCCTGATTTTTTCAAAGTCTCTAGGTAAAAGCAGCATTTCTGACCTTCCTTTGGGGGTGAGAGTGAAGTTATTCTGAACGGTCCACATCATGGCAAGCATTTCTTTCTTTCCATAATCTATCAGGAAATAAGAAACTAAATACAGAGGATTCCATTATCCTGAAGTGACTTCAGACTGCCTTTCCCCCCACAACTGTCCTGGAATTTTCACTCTCTTTACACTAATAAATAATTTAACAGAGAGAGTAACACAATCGGCTGCATCAAACATAGGCTTTGCTCACATGTGAAGCTCCCTGAAAATAATTTCTTAATAATCACGAAGTGAGGGGATTGTTTTCATTTATATCTTATTGCCAACACGAGCGCAGATAAATCCTCAATCCTTGAAGGAGAGCTCGGAGCGCTCTGGCTCCTCTTTTAAGTTGGCAGGCGATTGCTCAGAAGGTTTTGGGGAAAAAAAAAATTACGAGTCGTCGCGGACGAAATGGAATATTAGACATGCAACCTAACGGTAGTAGCAGAAGAGAAGTAGATCGTCTCCCTCTCCTTTCCCGACCGCCACTTCTGTGTCCCCGGCTCTTCCTCTCCGTCCCTCGCGTAGTTTCTTCCTTATCCTCCCCCCCTCCCCTCCTTTTCTCGCTCACTCGCTTTCCCTCCGCGTCTCGCGCTCTCGGAGTCTCTGCTCCGAGTTCCTGGTTGGATAATTTGGGTTAATACTAGTGAGTGAGGTTTTTGCGGCTTCAAAGGGTATTTCAAGTTTCCGGAGCTCCTCCCCTCTGCACCGTGTGACAACAACAACTCGTCCAGCCGGCAGCCTGCACTTTTCAGCTCATTTTCTCTCTGTCATTCCCCTCTCAATCTTTGATCAATGTACTTGCCAGGGAGAACCCAAGTCCTTCAAACCTCCTCCTTTTCACCTTCATCCTTAACTTTGTGCTAGAGCGGGACCCACACAACAACAGCCGACCCTCCCCGCCCCCGCCCCCCCTCCCAAACCAGCCCCCGATCCCAGCCCCCGGAGAGGACTCGCATTTCGACTTGCGGGACACTTTTGTGCGTTTCTCTCCAGAGCGCCTCTCGCGCTCGCCCCTCCTGCGCTCGCTTTCTTGCCCTCACCTCCTTGTTTCCCCCCCTTTCTCCTTCTCGTTCTCCCCTGGAGTTGTTGTTGTTGTTGTTATACCCCCTCGCTCCTTCTCCCCCCTCTCTTTTCCCCCTTCCCCTCCCCGGGGTGTGTGGCAACTTTTCCCCTCGCTTCTCCTTCTTCGCTCTCCCCTTATATGTGACCATGGCAGTGCCGGCGGCTTTGATCCCTCCGACCCAGCTGGTCCCCCCTCAACCCCCGATCTCCACGTCTGCTTCCTCCTCCGGCACCACCACCTCCACCTCCTCGGCGACCTCGTCTCCGGCTCCGTCCATCGGGCCCCCGGCGTCCTCAGGGCCAACTCTGTTCCGGCCGGAGCCCATCGCTTCGGCGGCGGCGGCGGCGGCGGCCACAGTCACCTCCACCGGCGGCGGCGGCGCGGGCAACGGAGGCGGCGGCGGCGGCGGCAGCAACTGCAACCCCAGCCTGGCGACCGCGAGCGGCGGCGGCGGCGGCGGCAGCGGCGGCGGCGGCGGCGGCGGCGGCGGCATTAGCGCCGGCGGCGGCGGCGCCTCCAGCACCCCCATCAACGCGAGCACCGGCAGCAGCAGCAGTAGTAGTAGCAGCAGCAGCAGCAGCAGTAGCAGCAGCAGCAGCAGCAGTAGCAGCAGCAGCAGTAGCAGCAGCAGCTGCGGCCCCCTCCCCGGGAAACCCGTGTACTCGACCCCGTCCCCAGTGGAAAACACCCCTCAGAATAATGAGTGCAAAATGGTGGATCTGAGGGGGGCCAAAGTGGCTTCCTTCACGGTGGAGGGCTGCGAGCTGATCTGCCTGCCCCAGGCTTTCGACCTGTTCCTGAAGCACTTGGTGGGGGGCTTGCACACGGTCTACACCAAGCTGAAGCGGCTGGAGATCACGCCGGTGGTGTGCAATGTGGAACAGGTTCGCATCCTGAGGGGACTGGGCGCCATCCAGCCCGGAGTGAACCGCTGCAAACTCATCTCCAGGAAGGACTTCGAGACCCTCTACAATGACTGCACCAACGCAAGGTAAAGAGCGGGGGGTAGCCTCCGCCGCCCGCGGTCCCTTTCCTCCCGCCTCCTCCTCACCCTTCCCTCGCTCCCTTCCTGGCGCCTCCAGCTCCGCGCGCCCGCGAGCCGCGCGCCCTGGAGAGCACGGCCCTCTCCTCCCTTTCCTCGAGGCTCGCCAGCCGCTCCCGACCCTCCGACAAGTTGGCACCTCACCCTGCCCAGATCTCGCTCTTCCGCCCGGTCCCCACCTTGCTCGTCTGGGCGCAGGGGCTTGGCTGCTGTGGGACGCGGGAACCGCGAGCCTCGGGGCGGAGGGGGCGGGAAGGAGGAGGACCGTGCATTTCCAGGAGCCACAGCCCCCTTCCTGGGCCGCGCCAGCGTCTGGGGACCCCTCACAGCACGGCTGCCAGAGTGTGTGCTCCCTCGGACCCGGGTTCCACCGCGAGCCGGTGGGGGGGGGGGGCACCGGCGGGGCTGGTCGGCGGCGCCCGAGCGGCGTCCCGGGGGCGGGGAGAGGTCGTGACCCCGACCCGCTGGGTTCGGGAGCGGGAAGGCGCGCCCCGGGTGAGGGGCCCGCGAGGAAGCTGCGGGCCTGGGCCTCTTCGAGGCCGGGAGGGAAAAGACCTCCGAGGACGAGAAGCCCCGGAGCGATCCCGGGGGACCCGCTTCGAGCTCAGTCCCAAAGCCCCGAGGGGAAGCCCGCTGAGGGGAGGGGTCTGTGTGTGCGCGCACGTGTGCGTGTGGCCGCCTGTGAGCTTGTGCAAAGGAGATAAAGGGGTACGTTTGCCCCGGGGCAGATGCGAGGGAACCAGCGGGTTTCCTTCTGCAGGGGGAGTTGACGGGTGCCTGAGACTCTTGGAAGCTGAGCTGGAGAGATGGGGAAGGAAGACTGAAGCACACACTCTCTTTCTCTCTCTCTCCAAATTGTTTTTCTTTTTCTTTTTCTTTTTTTTTCTTTCTTTACTTTTTTTTTTTTTTTTTTTTTTTTTGAAGGTTAGTAGCTCACGCAATGAGCAGGTGCAAGCTTTGCACTGGGGTGTTCCGCAGACCTGAATCCCCCGTGCTGTGGCTTCCACAGCCCGGCAAAGCGCGCGAACCCTGGAGGCCAGGGGACCCGGTGCCTGGCCCGACCGGTTTTATGCTAATGAACGCTCACTGGGGGAGGATCTACCGAGAGGGGGCGGGAGTGGGGTAACTTGTCAGTTTCGGGGTGGAAATGTTCTTTCCACCCGCTTTCACAGTGCAGCCTGGTCCCCCGTTCCAGGCAGAGGGAAAAGTTGAGATGCCTGGAGAAAGAGAGTAGGGAAACTTGGATACCAGAAGCGGACGCGTGGGAACTGCGCGCAAAATTTGCGCGGGGACTGCGATACCCTCCAAATAAGTTTAAGACCGGGAGAAGGAAGAGAGTTGTACTCTTTTAGGAGGTGTGTCCCCTAATAGAGCTAGGGCAACTGAGCTGCGAAGGAAAGAGGGGTAGGACGAGACCAAAAGGAAACAGGGGTGAAAAAGCCCCTAGCTATTACTTCCTTGGAAGACTTCTGGCTAGTGCCCCGGGAAGGCTGTAAGACGAAAGCTGACTCCAACTCGAACCTTGCGAATGTCCTATTCTGACCTAGCCAGAAACTCTTTTCCTTGTTTGCCATCCTTTGCACGGGGTCTTGAGTGTGTGTCTGGGTTTTGAACCTTCATTTCTATTATTTTTGGGTGACTGCTGAGAGCGCGTGCATGTGTGTACGCGCGCGCGTGCCCAAGAGGATGGACAGGTGGCAGTAAAGATTGAGGGGTGATCTTGATCACTAAACGTCATTTACCGAGATAATTGGAGTCCTAGGACGTCCAGAGGATAAAATATTTGCCAACAATGTATTGTTAAAAGTACTCAAATCAGGGCAGAAAATTGTTACAGTTGGAAAGAATGCTAGTTGAAATTTGAAGCCAGTTGGTTGTTATGAAATTGTCTACCTATCTAGTAATTTGGTGAAAAGCTACTGTGTTTCTCTTTAGTAATCAAACCATTCTGCTCTTGAAATCTCTTTGTGTGTTTCTTACAGCACATACTGTACTCGATAATTAATGACCATTACACATAACACACACACACACACACAAAAATTGCCAGAGAAAACTTCTTTCAATGACTGCAACGTTACAATCAATGTAAAGCAGGTAGTGGTACCCCTCTTATAATTACTCCCTTGATTTTTTTTCCCCTGAAATTTTGCTTAGTGTTTGGAATTGAAGCCCTCAGTATACGGTTGGAAAATATTCTTAAAGTTACTAACAAAAATGTTTTAATTAGTTTTTTTTTTTTTCCCTGAGGTTAACAATAGCTCTGGAGTTTAAACTTTCACAGCCAACATAAGTTAAATCCAATAGAACTATTATATCTCTTCAAAAATATTTCATCAATATTCTAATTATGTTTCAATCACCTCGTCTTAATATTTTACAATTACACGTGTTATTCTAAAACTCAGTTTCAGGTTATTTTTAAGTTAAACGTGGTTAGTTTGTTGATTTACTCTTGCGTTTGATCTTTCATCATCTACAAGCCTTACTCAAACCTATATACATGCAAATACAGCAGTCATTAACCTTAGAAGATGTGTAATTGGAGATCTTTACCTAGGTTTTCTTAACTCTGCACTGTAATCAAACCTGTAAAAAATCAATTTGTAAATCAAAACTGTAAAAAAAAAAAATAGAAAACTTATCGTGGAACTCCCTGTCACTAAAACATATTGTTTGCATTATATTACACTATTATTTTTAATGATAATTACAAGTGTTACTGTCTTATTTCTTACTTTGAAAGCAATACCTACAATACTTGCACCTTGGATCTTCAAAACTAAAATTACTCTTTCCATTCAAGTCCAGTTTATGCCTTTTCTATTAAGATCCTTTTTCATTCACCTAGATATATTGATTTCTTTCATTCTGGTTTCTTTCTCCTTTGGCTATTTAAGAGACGATCTAAAGGAATAATTTATGCAGAGGGTAAGACAAACTGTGCAAAAGGCAAACTATATAAAATAATATATACATAGTGTATAAGAAACATCAAATCTTAGCACTCTCATCTTTTTACAGAACATATATCTAATTCTGTCTCTTGATAGCATTTAGATACCAGGGAATCTGAGAAACCAAAATGATATCAAAGAGAAAAAAGGTTCATAAACTTGCTCAAAGTGGCTCAGTAAGTTGGTGACAAACCTTAGAGTGGATTTAATTTGCTTGGGGCTATTGCATCAGTATGCTATCTATAAAAACTAGAATAAATGTTGAAGCCATCTGTCACTACCACAAGGAGATGAAACAGAGACTATCACTTGCTTGATAGTAAAGCTAAAAGTAAGAGTCCAGAAATGAGAGAATATGTAAGGAAATATATTTAAAAGTTGTCAAAGGACAGAGTCTGACCTTGATCAGCTTCCTCCAATTATTATTTTTAAACTAAACATTAGTTGCATGAACTTGGCTGGTGCATCAGAGGTCACTTAATTAACTGGTAACCACTAAACAGCAACAACAAAAGAAAAGTAATTATGTACATGGTCAAGCCTCTGTTTGTATGAGTCAGTCGCTTGTTTGTAGATTTGGGTTAGGATTCAATTTTCTGTGAATTCAGGTAATAAAAAGTGACTGCTGTATTGTGTTATCTAAAATGTTTATTTTTTGAATATTGCCAGAGGGAGATTTTGTTTCAGGATCTTTCAAACCAGATTGTGATTTGGGTCTTATGTAGCCCTAGTATTGTGGAGGTTTTTAACTTAAATAGATTCCAGTTGGTTTTATCAGACATTTTATATGCATATAGATATATTCACAAATAGTATTCCTTTGTCTTAAAAGTCAATACTATCCATAGACAGCAAATTGAAAGACTTTTCAAGTCTTTTTTTGTCCAGTAGTAATATATGGATGCAATTTTACTGTAAGAAATATAAAATATTCTCCAACACTTGGCTCTGTTGTTTGTCAGGAGTTTTAATAAAGATGGCAAACTGAACCAGTCTATATGTATTGAACATTTCCCCCACTGCATGTTTTTCAATGGCATGGACTTATACACTTCTGCATTGGTAATAGAAAGTTTCAACACAAATACAGATTCACTTCTCACAGATAATTACGATACTTGGCACAGAGAGATTAAAATTACTTCGAATGAAGAGAGACTATGCTTTTGAAGTTTTTGTATTACAGTCGATTAATGGCTCCTGTAAAGCCTAATGTTTCATTTTATAACATTTCCTAAATAATATGACATAATTAGAAGAGTAAGGCCTAAAATATGCAACTTTAAGTTTGGTTCTGCCACTTGTTTCTGTATACGTTTAAACTAAGTTATAGTTTAATTAATACATAAACAAAATCTAAGAATATTCTAACCTAGGATTTACCTTGTTCAATCAAATTGTATTATGTAATGCAAATTCTTGAGTTATTTGGATATTTTTCAACCTGTTGTTTTTCTTGAGTTAGTCTCCAGTAATGCACATAATCGTTATTGTAAAGAGTGCACATAGTTATGAAGATGGTTTACTTTCTGAACTCCACAGATGATTAGCTAATGCTCTGAGACACTTAATTTGATTTGCACATAGGATATTTTATTTTGTGAAGCTGCAAACATTATATAAAATAAACAGACTTTTTTGTTTTCATAGTTCCCTTACATAAATTCTTTGTATCACATTTAATACAGACTTTGTGAACCTTCTTCTGATTAGTCCAAATCTGCTGTTACTTTTTTGTTTAATCTACATTTCACAGAAGTTGCGTATAAATTACTGAGACCAATATTAGCCATTCTCTTTTTGCCTCACTACCTCCCCCAACCTCCTGAGATGTGACACCCAATATTGATTAAAGTCTTGGCTGGATTTGAGCATAAATCACTCTTCTCTTTGGTGATTTACCATGTGTGATTCACCAGCATACGAAAACATAATATGCTTTATTGTTTCTCATTTGATGTTTTGTTTTTGGAATGTAAGTAGCATTTGTAAATTAGCTTAATGTGCAACCAAGTAGTTGTTATTTTAGGAACAATTTGTGCTTTGACTATCAATTAGTGTTATTTTCTCTTTCCAAGTTATTTTACTAAATTGTTTCATACAATTGCCTTTGTTAATCAAGTAAAATAATCATTTAAATTGCACTGTAGTAGCAACATAGAACCCATGTATTGCAAAATTTAAGAAATGCAACTCTCACAGGTTGTAAACTGTTTCCCTTTGAATCTTTGAAGAAATTATATGAAGTAAGCTTTCTAAATAGGGACAGGTGAGTCTTCTAGATTTCACCCAATATTTTGATTTTAAGGTTTTCGTCACTTGTTTCTTTAAAAAAGTTAAAGTTGGCCAGAATTTTATCTTTCAAGAATTTAATTTTCAGATTGTTCACCAGAAAAAAAAAAATCACATCGTTATAGACTTTTAAAATGACAGGGAATATAAAATAAAGTTGATATTAACTATTTGGGTATTTAAATATAAATAATATGTAATTAAAATAAAGTTTTATCATTTTATATTTGAATTGATATAAAAATAGAGTGACCTTACCATGTACCAGCATGTGCCATCCTCTTAACTACTGAGTTACTAGATTGTGATTGGTCAGTTATATATATACATATATATATCCATACATGTGTATTCTTGTTTAAGTTCTACAGGTTAAAAATTTTAGCTAAGAATGCATTTATATTTACACTTTTAGGCTTTGAGACTGCATTAGGGGACCTCTTTTCCATTATATTTATTATGTTCAGTAATTTATTTTTTAATGAAGAAAACCCTGAATTAAAAGCTCACCAAATGGGGCTTAGCTGAGTGTCATATCAAAGGCCCTGATCTTCACATTTACGTGTTTCAGGCATAGCAGACGCTCTGTGAGCCCACATTGTGCTCAAATTCCTTTACTTTTCTTCTCAATTTGTCTGAAGTATTTCCAGGCAAAAGTAATTTTTTGCTACAGTAAGTGTCTTTCAAAATAACTTTTAATTGTTGATATGTGCTTTTTAGTATATGCCACAATACAGAAATTACTTCATTCAGATACTGAGATTAGTTTACCAAATTGTTTCTTTGGAAAACAAGAACACCGAGATTAGTATATTTACGTTTGGTCCAGTAATTTGTTATTATTAGATCAACTCGTGGGTCACTTTATTTTGATGTACCTATTTACTTTGAGAAGTCTTCTAAGAATTTGTAAAGAGTGTGTGTGTTACAGTTCATGATATTTAAATGTGCAAATGACTATGAACAGAATTTTTATCCATTCAATATAAATTAGTCAATTAGACAATCAATCAGTGAAATTTTACTGTTTTTCAAAGTAATGATAGAATTAAAATTAGTTGAATAAAATAGCAGACAATCATCCCCTTTGTATATGTAGTCATATATAGATAGGGATAGAGCTATAGGTATACAGATATATAAAATCATATAGAGAATGACTCAAATCATTACTTAATCCAAAACCAGGGACCTTGAACCAAATATATTTTAAATTTCTGGTGTATTCTTACCTGGACTTACTTTATATGCTAAGAGGATTCTAATTCACCCATTTAAACAAATTCATCTGTAGTTTTCTAAGTTGGATATTGAAGTGGCCAATGACTGAATTTTGTTAAAGGTGTGGCCCTGTTGCTTTCTGATTCAAATTAGCTTGGAGCTGGTCCAGGATATCAGGCTGGGATTCTTTTACATGTATAAAAGTACGTGACTTGAGTGAAAGTTGTCAAAGACAACTTTACTAAACTGGAAAACTCACTATATCATTATTTAATTGCTCTTCTATTTTTGTGCTTATAAGTATATTGAAATGTCTAATACTGTGCAGCACAGTGATGCAGTGAATAGCTACTTGCTTTTAAAAAAGTTTTAGAGAGCAATGATTTAAAAAGAAGACAGCTTAGCTGAAGCATTTAAAACATATTATTATATAAGATGAATATAATACCTGGAATCCATTGCATGTTTCTCAGAGGAAGTCAAAACTACTATGATCTGAAGAACATAAATGTAATTTAATGTAAGTAGACTTATAATAATCCTGCAGTGGATTTTGAAGGTAGTATATATGTTTGACAAAAAAATTGAATATGCTTTTCAGGCATGATTTTCACGAAAACAATAATGAAATAGGCAATTTAGTATATTGGTTACTTTTGGTTCGTAACATTGAAGAGCTGAGGAATGTTTTCTTTCCTTACAATAAATGAATGGAGAGGTAAAGTATTAAAAAGTCACAGTGTAACTTATCTTTGAATTTATATAGTATCAATTAGGTTGCTTTTCCAGTCACAACACGAAAATAATACTTTTCATCAAGGACAAACAAGACATATTCAGGAAAGAAAGAGTACTAGTTGAAAGGGAATTATTTTATGGAAACACATAGAAGCATTTTCAGTAAATACTTGCTAATTCAATTTAAGGGATGCTGGTCATTTCTTAAGGAAAGATAATGAAAATAAATCTCTAGAATATGTTAATCAAGAAATACTTTATTATATTCACATATCAAGCATACAAAGTATTTTGTTAAAATCTTAAACTGATTATATTCTGCAATTTTATTAATAGCAACAGTAAATGGGTTGTATTATTCATAACCCTATATTACGTATGAACAAAGCAAATCGCTGAAGGTGTAACAAATCTTTGAACCTATCACAACTCTACGAAAATATACTTACATATCCTAAAATGTTAATTCCTATTTTATATTGAAAATATCTTCAAAATAATACTGTTTCTTGAGTTAGGCAATATGTAGTTCAATGGCCTCTGGATTTTAAGTGAATAATTTAGAACACTTTTAATTGTCCTATTACCAGTCACACATTTTGTACTAAGATAGATGCCCTTGTGTATGCAACAGGTGTAAAATTTTTATCAGTATTTTAGAAGTCTTGGTGGTGGATATCTTTGTTTATATTAACCGTAGCCTATGTGTAGTCTATGTTTTTATGCTTAAATAATTATAATATCTTCATTAGAAAAACTTTTACATATATGTGTATGTGTGTTTGTATTCTTTCACCCCCTCCCCCCAAATGCGCGCACACTACACACACACACACACACACACACTCTTGTAGGACATAGGGCCGGAGGACAAACAACTTTTACCAAAAAACTGACTTTAATTTTGCCTTCTGCAATTTAGTGAAATATAAAATAACACTGAAAAAGAAATTCTGTTTTACTGAATGATAATAGAAAATATATTTAGAATTAATTTTAGCACGAAAGAAATAATTTATACTTAAATATTTTAAAGTGTAATTATAATAAACAATGTTCTATTGTTAGTAAGACAATGATTAAAAACTTATCTTAATTTTTCCTATACCTTTATGTTTATGATAACTGAAGTGTACTTTTA
Organism: Panthera pardus; assembly: GCF_024362965.1. NCBI lineage: Eukaryota > Metazoa > Chordata > Mammalia > Carnivora > Felidae > Panthera > Panthera pardus. The sequence goes on from NW_026526654.1 coordinate 44,815,210, forward strand.
ATTCTCTCCAGAAAATATTTGTCAGAGAATTATCTTATTTGTATGAAATAGATATTAAACTATTAGGTACTAGAATCTGTACATTATGGAATAACATTTAATGTGGTTGATGTCATTGCTCCATTTTTTTTATTAGTTTATTTCATTGCTGCTTGCACTTTGGAGCAAGCATATCCTTTACAATCAGTGGATAAATGATAGGAAAACAATTTCATAACTTAAAAAAAAATGATTGCTCTTCTAAAAGCTTTGCCATCAATGCGATGAGTTAGGAATGAGGTCAGGGGTTAATCTGCAGGTCTACATAAGAAGTGTATTACCACTTCTTGCAGTGGACTGTCATTGTCTTTCAAAACACCTGGTAGAGGTCCAGTTAAATGAAATCAATTACTTTCTCAATCATTCCATGGCATTTGTCAAGTCATTACATCATTGGTAAAAGTGCAAGAATGCATGCATTTTTTGGTGAAGTAGAAAAGAGGTTAAAAAACAGTGACTACTTGAAAAATTCTGCCTCCTCTAAAGCTTGTGGAATTAAAAACAACCTTGCACATAGTAAATGCAAAATGACATTCAAGTTCACCTTTGCATTTTGTTACCAAAAAAGAGACATATTTCATACTACTTTTTGCATTATCTGGTATGCGTATATATTTATAAGTAAAAATGATTTCAAGATATTTTATGACTTGTGAGCTCTGACACCCTTATTCTTACCCTCTAAGTACCCTCTGACAAGTGCGTATTATAATCCAAGATGAATATATGTCTGCTGTTCACTGATTTTTTTCTTCACCCCATTGATAGTACATGCAGATTTGAACTTGTAGCCAGCAACAGTGCTTCCATGCTTCAAATTGCCAAAAGACCCCCAGGGATAGAAACTTGACCTGCTTTTATGAAACCATAGAATTACATTTATACAAGTTACCCCATGGGAAAGGAATGAACTGATCCCAATTCAAACCTTAATATTGGAGCCTTCTGGGTCAAATTTGATTTTTCTTTCTGTTAACACCTGTTTGGCTACCAAATTTAGTAACTAGGTGCTTTTAGGAAATTTAAAAAATATCATTCATAAATGACACTTCACCAGTAAGCCAAAGTGTCATCAAAATTTTGCAGATATTCACTTTTTCACATGGGAGTAAGATGTTACTTTTAAAAACGAAGTATCTATGTTTTAAATATACGTCCTAGATATAAGTAGTTTAAACACAAAATTGTTTAATCGGACATTTATTTTGTACTTTTTATTGATTTCCTTCCACTAAAGAGTCAGCCCAAGGAGAGGAAGAAACTTTTTTAGGGAGTTGCTCCCTGTGATAACATTTCAGAGTAAGGATTTTTAATGGATAAGTTTAATTTTCTTAGACTTGCATTTTAAAAGGTTATATTCCTTATTTTACTTTTTGTTGGACTATATGAAGGGATTTCCTGAAGCCTGCTTTTACCACTAATAGTAACACATGAAGGTGGTTAATGATAAATTGGATACATAAAAGCTATTCCTGTTTTAGTTGTATGTACTTTATGTGGTTGGGCCTACACTGTAAAACTGAAGTTAATCATGTGTTCACAATAGGTGGGTAATAGCTTGCTTATTTTCTGTAATATCAAAATGCTATATCCTACATATACCAATGGATAACGAATGTAAATGGGTAAGGCTATAGTGTCTCTTTGCTTATAATTGATGGTATTAAATGACCATCATGAGACTACCGAACATTCTCCATATAGAATGACTTGTTCTCAATCCTACATGCACAGCAACACTTTATGAAAGATAAAGCAACATGCGTACATTTTTACCCCTACTCAAATATCTGCTGTTACAATTATGATGACTAAATAATTTCATGATAGGATTTTGGAACCAAGCTTATCATGTTCCTTCCCCAATTCAAAATTAAAAATAATTTTAAAGACTTTTCACCTTTTTTTTTTTTTTCACTTAACATTAATAAAACCGTTTGGATGATTGGTTATTTTCCTACAAGAACCAAACATAAAAATTCCTAGTAACAATGCTTATAACAAATCGATTCTTAGAGGAAAACATTGAAATTTCCAGTGGAAAGTATACCACTTTCCTTACTATCATAAGTCAAAATAATCAAGGAGAAAATATTTAGAGCTTTAAACATATGTTGTTTTTTCTTTTTTATTAGCTGTTAGGTGGCAAAAGAAAATATCTTGCTTTCACCATAAGCTAACATTTTTCTGCATTGTCTTGACACTGGAATGAGGCTGAAAAATTAAATCAATTATTTGGATGTTCCCTAAGATTACTTTGATGCCATATTTATAAAATATCAACATTTTTTTTAATGTTTATTTATTATTGAGAGACAGAGCATGAGCAGGGGAGGGGCAGAGAGAGGAGGAGACACAGAATCCGAAGCAGGCTCCAGGTGCTGAGCTGTCAGCACAGAGCCCGACGCGGGGCTCAACCTCACAAACCGGGAAATCATGACCCGAGCCTAAGTCGGACGCTCAACTGACTGAGCCACCCAGACGCCCCTAAAATATCAACATTTGATTAAATATTTCATTTGGAAGTTTGACCCAGCTAGTTTGATGATGATTTAACATGGCTCTTGCTCTTCACTTTCTCTCAATCTGACAAAAGGAAGGAAAGGGGGTGGATCACATGACCCAACCACATTATGCTGTTCTAAAAAAGAATCTGGTTCAGGAGAGGCAACCTATTCTGACTTTTGTAATGGTGATAATATGAAGTTTCTGTGACCTTTTTTGTCTTCTAGTGGCACTTTGCAGGTCCATTTCCAATAATGATTGATGGTACACCACATGAACTGCAAAAAGAAAAAATACTTTAAAAATGTTTGCCATAAAATGCATGAGAGATAGAACTTTTATATTTTAGATAATTCTCTATGAGTAGAGTAATCCTTAATGTTGTACAAGATTCTACGTCATACTTAATGTAGAAAGCCTTCCAACACCAAACTACGTTTCATCTTCTTAAATATCTTTATCATCTAAATTATCCTCATAGTGATCTTGTTGTTTTTTTGGTAGAAACTCTAGTGAAATTGTGCATGAAAATATAAATGCTTATCATGAAATTTACCTATAAGCATCTAGCCCCAAACAGAATAAAAACAGGTTTTTGAGCTGTTGAAATTCAGATTGGTTTCCCCAATTTTAACAGTGTGAAAATGTAATATTTTAAAATTTATTTTGCTCCAAGTTTAGGAAATAAAATTAAAAATGGTATATTTGATCTAGAGTAAACTTCTTAGCTCTTTCTTTTGGGGAGTAGGTTAAATAAGGGCCCATGACAGGGATGCTGTTTGTTTTTCACAAAAGTTGTTTGTGATTTCAGGTACTCTTGGGAAATCTCTTGATCAGATTCACATCTGTTCCTGTCAAAGTGGGTGCTAAGATACCGGTCACCCAGCAACCATGTCCAAGAGGGAATTGGGCCGATAATAACTTCAAAAAGGAATGACAGATGCTAGATTAGGATGAAAGACAAAACGCATGAAAAATGAGCTTGTTAGAATCAAAAATTTGTTCAAGCACCTTTATGCAAATTAAATGAATATTGAATATTTGCATGCAGTAATTTCTACTTTTTCATTTGATTGAAAAGAAAAGAATAGTGCATTTAAACTCACAAATGTGATTTCTTTCTTTTGTACTAATCAACATACAAAGCCGAATCTCTTTTTAAAAAATCAGATTAGCCACCTGGGTTCTTATATCTCTGCTAAGTGTGTTATAATGTTTTTCTTATAACAATGGTACTTTTTGGGACAACTTAGTTTATCTGATTGTTTCCATAATAAACAGTCTTGTGCGAATTAGGATTATTTTAGGTGAATATAAATCCATTTCTTGAAAAAGCATTTCAAAAGTAACCCTGTCCTATTGTCCTTGAAATTGGTTAATGTACATTAATAAAAGATCACTCAAGATGAGTTCACACCAAAAGCACAGGCTTCTCATTGACTGGTTAAATAACAATGCGTTTAAGTAAAGCAGGGTAGTATACCGAAATGAAAACTAGACAGAAAGATCTCTTCAAAATTTAAGATGCCTTTTGATACATTACTAGTTTTTCTATTGAATTGTTCACCTACTAATCAGAATTTAGAAGGGCCTGATAAAATGTAGTGATTGAGAGAGGTTTCTGAGTCTTGGTTTAGCAATGTCTAATGTGGTCACGTAGAGAAATTGATTTTCTTCAGAAATTAATTAATTTTTCATATCGCCCTAAGCTGCAGTTAAAAAGAGTGCATACTTGTCTGTTTTTTCCAGAAATATTGCCTAATCATATTAATACCATTGCCCCAAGGATGAAAAGATAATTGTACAAATGCATTTGGAAATATGTATCACTGAGTATTTATGATTAAATTATGCAAATGACCCAGCTCTCATCCTTTCCAGACCCAGATTGTCTAATTAGGATTGATATGCTGAATAGATGTTCCAGAATTTGAATACAAGCATGTCCAAGGAGCAGAAAATTGGAAATGACAAGGCTGAAATCCAAAGAAAAGTGCCTTTCGTTTCTATACTTTGTTAATGTGCTGTTAGCAGTTGAGGGTTCTTTCTGTCCCTTTGGCTATTTTGTGACTCATATGTCCTATTAGAAACAAGAATGCAAAATGAATTGAACTTTAGCAAATAGCATTTCATTTCTATTTGGTGCTTATTTAAAAATAATAATCCCCTGGCCATTCAAAGAGAACATCACTATTAAGTTGCTTCACACAATGTAAACTTGCCCTTAATTTAGTGATTTTTTTTTAACTTCCTCTGAGTTGGTATCAGAACTTTGTTTCAAAGCTAGCTCTCCAAACTTAATGGTATACCAACGCAGTATTTTCCAAGGATATGCTTTCTTGAAAACACAGTCCATTCATTTATTCATTCATTTGTTTACATAAATACCCATCTTTTAATATTTGGAGAAAATTGTTGAAGCAACAGTTCTGATTAGGGGGAAAAAAAAGCAGCACTTTAAATGTAACAATGTTTGAATTTGAGGTCCTCAGCAGGCTTTCTCCCTCATTGATTACATTCATTCATCTTAGATGGAGGGGTGGTAGTGAGGAGCTAGGAAGGGACTGAACTGTCAGGGCTCCGGCCTTTGTTAGGCAGCGGGTAGTCACTGCCTCTGAACTGGCCTGGCTCCTGCTTTCCATCTGCAAGATGATGGATTGCTATGTTTAATACATTTCAGCTTTTGTCTGTCATAGTGTGGACAGACAGTACTATCAGTGATTTCAACAGTGATTAGGGAACCGTTTCAAACCACTCCTATTGGCCAGACAGCTTCCAGGAATGTCTGATGAAACATACTCATTGGCACTCTCACCATGTAAATGTGTAGCTTAACTAGGCAGAGATTGTACACTCGCTGTTTAAACCAGTGCAGAACCCATGGAGAATTTTACTAGATCACATATCTACTTTGGAACAAAATTACATGAGACAATATCATAAGAACATTTTGGGTCTCTAACTAAAATATTCATCCCAAGTGGTCCCGAGTTAAGATAAATTTGAATTCTTTAAATAATAATAGCATATGCTTAATGGCAAGACTGTAGTCCATAGACTTGATGTCAGTTGTTGCTATCCTCATCAATA